>NC_138140.1:2566914-3166914 GCF_964188305.1 Podarcis bocagei | reverse complement strand
TGTGCCACGCTTTGCTCCATCAAGGGCTGCCAGCTGACCTGGAACCGCAACCTGTACAACCAAGCAGATGTGGTAGTTTTCCACCACTGGGCACTCCAGCACCGCAGATCGCGCCCCCCTGCATCTAAGCCCCACCCAGGGCAAAAGTGGGTGTGGCTCTCCCTGGAGTCCCCCACGCACAGCAAAGACCTAGCCAGGTGGGATGGAGTCTTCAACTGGACCATGACGTTCAGGCGGGACTCTGACATCTTCATCCCTTATGGGGAGCTCGTTGCCCAACCATCAGATGAGGTGGACATCCCAGAGAAATCTGGCCTTGTGTCATGGGTCATCAGCCACCACCACCATACCCAACAGAGAGCGCAACTGTTCAGGAACCTGTCCAAGTACATCAAGGTTGATGTGTATGGGAGGGCAAACAAGAAGCCTCTCTGCCCAGCCTGCCTACTGCCCACCATCTCCAAATACAAGTTCTATCTGGCCTTTGAAAACTCTGTCCACCGGGACTACATCACTGAGAAGCTCTGGAGGAACTCCCTCCTAGCTGGAGCTGTGCCTGTGGTCATGGGGCCTCCCCGAGCCAATTACCAGCAGTTCATTCCTGGTGATGCTTTCATCCACGTAGACGACTTTGGCTCTGTGAAGGAACTTGCAGACTTCCTGCTCAGTATGAATGAGAGCCGCTACCAGAGGTTCTTTGAGTGGAAGAGGAGTTTTGCCGTGAAGCTGTATGATAGCTGGCCAGAGAGGTTCTGCACCATCTGCCAGTGTTTCCCCAGCTTGCCCCAAGGGAAGGTCTACTACAGTTTGGAGAAGTGGTTCTGGAGTTAGCAATCAGGGTGGGCTGAAGTCAGGGGCCTCGCTAGGTGCTTAAGAACCTAAGGACCTAAGAAGAGCCTTCTGGATTAGGCCAATGGCCTATCTAGTCCAGCATCTTGGCCAAATGCCCCTGAGGCCATAGGAATATATTGACTCCACACTGAGGGGTTCCATAAACAGGTAAGAAAAGCCTGCTGGATCAGGCCAAGGTGTGCTTGTGGGGGGGGGGCATCTAGTCCAGCATCTTGTCCTCACCAGATGCCCCAAAGGGAAACTAGCAAGCAGGATCCAAGCACCAGATCCCTTTCCCCTCCTGGGTCTCCCAGCATTTGGCATTGAGAATCATTGCTGCCTCTCAATTGACTAGCAAACTCAGAGGTAACTCAAAGCAAAAGTTTGCGGGAAAATGGGGTGGTTATAAAAGATACGTTCAAAAATACTAAAATAGTTTTGACTCCATGTCGAGTGACAAAGGAAGTAAAAGGAGGTGGACAACAATTAAGGACTTATTATGTTTTCTGAATGTATTGGAAAATCTATACAGAAAGGTTTGTTGTTTTGTGTACATTCAATGGTAAGATAAAATATATGCGAAGGGACTCGACAGGAAGACAAAACTGAAGAAAAGATTTTGTAAGATAAAAGGGGGAGAAATATTTATTTTCATTATTATCACTATTCTTTTTGTGTGTTTGTATGTTTTGTATGGAATGTTTGGGAGGAAATAAGACGGTAGATAACAAATAACAAACAACATATTGATGTATGTAATTTTTATTTCTCAATTCTATTTTGTGGTAGTATAGTTGCAATGTTTTTTGTAACATAAAATCATTCAATAAAAATTATTTTTTTAACAAAGAGAATCATTGCTGCCTCTGACTGTGGAGGCAGGGCTGAACCCACATGGCTGGTAGTAGTCCTTGCAGGACTTGGGGCACATGGGCCAAATTTGCATATACTGTACTGATTTGTTGGTGTGCATGGAAATTTAGGCTAATTGTCAGAGGGAAAGATCCCCTGTAAGCATTAAGAAAGAAAGAAAGGTTGAATGGGAGACAGAAAGGCAGCAGATCTGGAGCCCAGTGCAAAGGACCCAGGGGCCACCCACACATACCAACAATGCCAGCTGCTGAATTCAATCAAGGAGCACCCTGGGCTTGGTCCTCCTTGTGAAGAGTTAGGATGAGCCTGCAAGAAGAAGGACTCAGAGCCCCATTATTGCTCCACTGTTGTTTTGCACAAGCTTCTTCTGACGTGGCCTGTTTCCAAATCGTTCTTCATAGCAGCGGCAGTGAGGTCATGCCAGGCTCCTTCTTGGGCAAACCATCAGATTGCTCCACAACTGCCTGTGCCTTTGTTCTTGCACTCCAAACCCTGCCCGAGACAGATTTCTTGACTCAGCCCTCTCTTCCCAGCGCCTGCAAATTGCCTCTGCTTCTTTATTGGACCTGCATCTGGATGAACGTCAGAATTCGGCTCCTGACCCAATCCTATCAGGATTCACTCCAGTGAGCTTGGCTGCCTGCCGCCCAGCAGGCACAAGCAGGCAGGGGTGTTCCTAGCAGTTTTCTCATCTCCGCTCATCAGCTAGCTTGAGCCTGTACAAGACACAGGGGTTTTCTTTCACCCTGTTACTTTTCCATAACTGGTACATGCTTTCTCTCTGTAGGTGGGCAGAGTTTTGTTTGCTTCACACCAGGTGGTGGTTGTATGTCTGGCTGGGCACCGTTTTATGTCTTTGCTGCCTGGGTGGCTGGGTGAAAGTTTAGCGTTTTGACATCTGGACCATCCTATTCCCAGGGAGCGAAACAAACTCATTGAGAAGTTATTCTGCACACGCAGAGATTGGGTGGCCATCTGAGCTGTGATTCCTGCTTTGCAAGGACTGGAGTAGATATCACATTGGGTCCCTTCTAGGTCTACAATTCTACAATTCTATGACTTGGATACCAAGGTTCAGGTCTTGTACCACCTTTTCAACAGTCACTCTGCGGCTGGCTCAGCCTCCAATAAATTAGAGGAGCCAGGGCAGGAGATGAAAAAGGCTCCCTTGAAGAAGCCTCAGGCTGGCAGAGTTGAATCACAAAGTGCATAAGGGTTCAAAGATCTGATACTGAGAACTAAGAATATATAGCTTTCCAGAAGATGACTGAGAACACAGAAAGAGGGGGGGGGGAGAGTGCTGATTAAGCGCTTTATCTCTTCTTTATCTCTGCCATCCTTGTTTAATCTGAAATCACAGAGAGGATTGATCCCACACAGACACAAACTGACCATCTGACACAAATCGCCATCTGACCTAGGTCACAACATTATGATGGAAGATTGGGAAAAATTATGGAAAACTGATATAAAATTTACAGATTGTTCCCTACTGAAGGAGAATTACATGAAGATGATGTACAGATGGTACACGACACCAGTGCAGTTAGGGAAAATGTACAAAACTAGTTTAAATATATGTTGGAAGGAAAAGGAGGGGACATTTTATCATATGTGGTGGGATTGTAATGTAATTTTAAAAAATTGGGAAACGATATACAAAGAATTGAAGAAAATGTTCCATTTAACATTTGTTAAAAAACCTGAAGCATTTTTGTTAGGGATTGTAGGGAAAGATCTGCCAAAAAAGCTGAAAAACATCTTCATGTATGCGACAACGGCCGCGAGAGTCCTAATAGCACAAGGATGAAAGACTGATGAAACCTCAACTAAAGAATCATGGCAAGAAAAATTGATGGACTATGCAGAACTGGCAAGATTGACATATAAGCTACAGGACAAAGATAACTGTGACTTTAAAAATGAATGGGAACCCTTTACAAAGTATTTGAAGACGCAACAAAGTGAACTGGACTCCTTGGCTGGCTTTGAATAAACATTCACAAACTTTTTATTGATAATAATCAGCTAAATAGTTTGAGGATCTATACAGGATCTGTAACATGCAGAAAACAGCATTCTCAGAGAAACCAAAGACTGGAACTGAGGGAAGTCGGGGGTGGGGGTGGGTGGGTTTTGTGTGGGAGGGTGGGGGGAGGGAGGAAAAATGGGGGGGGAGAAATAAGGATGGTATGTTTTTGGATAATATGTTTTGTTTTAATTTTGAATCTTTTTTTAAAAAAAACACAAAACAAATCGCCATCTGAACCTTTTAGTTAGCTGACAATGAATTTAACAGCTCATGTCATGCAAGCAGACCCTCCAAGTGCCCCTATTTTCCAGGGACAGTCCCAGATTTACAGAAGCTGTCCCGGTTTCTGATTTGATCCAGGAATGTCCCACTTTTCCTTAGGATGTCCCTATTTTCATCAGAGAAATGTTGGCGGGTACGGAGTTATCTGACACCTGAGGCATCTGAAGACAGCCCTGTATAGGGGAGTTTCAAAATGTTTAATTCTTCAAAAATGTTTTTATGTACCGTATGTTGGAAGCCGTCCAGAGTAGCTGCGACAACCTAGTCAGATAGGTGGGGTATAAATTGTAATTTTTTTAAATTATGGAATAAGACACCTCTATTTTCATTGAAGGGTATGTGCAAACAGCTGATGGGGCAGCAGCTCTGTACCTGTTGCACCTGTAAATTCAGTTCTCTGCCACGCCTCAAACCTCAGCCACCTCATTAATAGAATAAATGATGGATAAAGCAATGATACGTACAATTTTTAATATGCAGAGAATAATATGTGCAAATAAATCAGAGAGGGGAGCTGAGGGAAGTCCCAGGTTGGGGTGTGTGTGAGAGGGAGGGATGGGGGGGAAGGGAAAAAAATAATGTAATTGACTATTTGGATTGATAATTTGTTCTGTTGAAATTGCTTAATAAAAATATTTTTTTAAAAAAACCCTCAGCCACCTCATTGTGGCATAGTGTTGTGACTAGGCCCCACGAGCGCAGGGTTCAAATCCCTTGGGAGCCAGTTACTGCCTCTCAGCCTAATCTACCTCACAGGGTTGTTGTTGGGATTAAATGAGGAGGCGAGAGACCCATGGATGCCACCTTCAGGTCCTTGGAGAGAACGGCGTGTTAGAAATGCAATCAATCAATCAATCAATCAATCAATCAAGCAATCAAGCAATCAAGCAATCAAGCAATCAAGCAATCAATAAATTGGACCTCTCCCCTCCCCCACCCTTTCACACACTTCCTCCTCTGCCAGCAAACTTCTCTTAAGCCCAAATCTCCCAGCTCATTCCCTCTATCCCTCCCTGAGTTGTCCTATAGCTTTGGAATGGGAATGCCCTCACAGCCTCCTTCGCCACTTAGAATCATAGAATCATAGAGTTGGAAGAGACCACAAGGGCCATCGAGTCCAACCCCCTGCCAAGCAGGAAACACCATCAGAGCAGTGTTTCCCAACCTTTTTTGGGCAAAGGCACACTTGTTTGAGGAAAAAAATCTCGAGGCACACCACCATTACAGCCCCGTGACGTCAGCGCGCAGCGTCACGCCGGGAGGGACGCACGAAAGTGAAAGTTTTCAATTTTTTTCCCTCCCCCTTGCCGGGGAACCTCCAAGCTTTGGGGGTGGGGGGGGAGGAGGCAGCAAAGCGAGGGACTGAGGGACGGCGGCAGCTGAGGCGGCGGCGGCTGTTGTGGTGGCGGCGATAGCGGGCGGAGGAGGGGGCGGCGGCGGGGCCGAGGTGGCCGGCGGCGGCGGGGGAGGCGGCGGCGGCGGGTGGAGCAGGAAGGCGGCTGAGGCCGGTGAGGGAGTAGGGTTGCCCGGGGCTTGAGGAGCCGTCGCCGGGAGTTGGTGCTGCTGTTGTTGCTGCTGCTGCCCGGACATGCCGGCTTCCTCCTCGTCCGCTGTCTCGCGCTCCTCCCTTTTGCACGCGCTGCCCCGCCGCCGCCCCATTGGCTGGGTCCTGTCAGCTGATCCTGTGTTATTTCCTGTGTGTGTGTGTGAGGGGAGAATGGAGAGAGAAACCTCGGCACCACCACCGCGGAGCCGCCCCCGGCTCGACGCGGATCCTCGCCGCCGCCGCCTCTCACCGCCCGACTCGCCCGCCTCCCTCCCACGGCACACTAGCCAACGTCTCACGGCACACTAGTGTGCCGCGGAACACCGGTTGGGAAACACTGCATCAGAGCACTCCTGACATATGGTTGTCAAGCCTCTGCTTAAAGACCTCCAAAGTAGGAGACTCCACCACACTCCTTGGCAGCAAATTCCACTGTCGAACAGCTCTTACTGCCAGGAAGTTCTTCCTAATGTTTAGGTGGAATCTTCTTTCTTGTAGTTTGGATCCATTGCTCCATGTCCGCTTCTCTGGAGCAGCAGAAAACAACTTTTCTCCCTCCTCTATGTGACATCCTTTTATATATTTGAACATGGCTATCATATCACCCCTTAACCTCCTCTTCTCCAGGCTAAACATGCCCAGCTCCCTTAGCCGTTCCTCATAAGGCATCGTTTCCAGGCCTTTGACCATTTTGGTTGCCCTCCTCTGGACACGTTCCCGTTTGTCAGTGTCCTTCTTGAACTGTGGTGCCCAGAACTGGACACAGTACTCCAGGTGAGGTCTGACCAGAGCAGAATACAGTGGCACTATTACTTCCCTTGATCTAGATGCTATACTCCTATTGATGCAGCCCAGAATTGCATTGGCTTTTTTAGCTGCCGCGTCACACTGTTGGCTCATGTCAAGTTTGTGGTCAACCAAGACTCCTAGATCCTTTTCACATGTACTGCTCTCAAGCCAGGTGTCACCCATCTTGTATTTGTGCCTCTCATTTTTTTTGCCCAAGTGCAATACTTTACATGTCTCCCTGTTAAAATTCATCTTGTTTGTTTTTGCCCAGTTCTCTAATCTGTCAAGGTCGCTTTGAAGTGTGATCCTGTCCTCTGGGGTGTTAGCCACCCCTCCCAGTTTGGTGTCATCTGCAAATTTGATCAGGATGCCCTTGAGTCCATCATCCAAGTCATTGATAAAGATGTTGAATAAGACCGGGCCCAAGACAGAACCCTGTGGCACCCCACTAGTCACTCTTCTCCAGGATGAAGAGGAACCATTGATGAGAACCCTTTGGGTTCGGTCAGTCAGCCAGTTACAAATCCACTGAGTGGTAGCATAGTCAAGACCGCATTTTACCAGCTTCTTTACAAGAATATCATGGGGCACCTTGTCGAATGCCTTGCTGAAATCAAGGTAGGCTACATCCACTGCGTTCCCTTCATCTACCAGGCTTGTAATTCTGTCAAAAAACGACGTCAGGTTAGTCTGACATGACTTATTTTTCAGAAATCCATGCTGACTATTGGTGATCACAGCATTCCTTTCTAGGTGCTCACAGACTGTTTGCTTAATGATCTGCTCCAGAATCTTCCCTGGTATTGATGTCAGACTGACTGGGCGATAATTATTTGGGTCCTCTCTTTCCCCCTTTTTGAAAATAGGGACAACATTTGCCCTCCTCCAGTCTGCCGGGACTTCGCCTGTTCTCCAGGAATTCTCAAAGATGACTGCCAGTGGTTCTGAGATCACATCTGCCAGTTCTTTTAATAATCTGGCCCTGGAGACTTGAATACATCTAAACTAGCCAAGTATTCTTGTACTATCTCCTTAGTTATTCTGGGCTGTGTTTCCTCTGCTGAATCATTTGCTCCAAATTCATCAGATTGGGCATTGTTTTCTTTATCGGAGAAGACTGAGGCAAAGAAGGCATTGAGGAGTTCAGCCCTTTCTGTGTCCCCTGTTTGCATTTCACCATCTTCTCCTCTGAGTGACCCCACTGTTTCTTTGTTCTTCCTTTTGCTATGAACATACCCATAAAAGCCTTTTTTGTTGCTTTTAACCTCTCTAGCAAGCCTGAGTTCATTCTGTGCTTTAGCTTTTCTGACTTTGTCTCTACATGTGCTGGCTATTTATTTGAATTCCTCTTTGGTGGTTTCCCCCCCATTTCCATTTTTTGTACACATCCTTTTTTAATCCTAACTCAGTTAAAAGTTCTTCCTCTCCACTGCTTCCTGCTGGTCTTATCTGTGCAGGTGGTATCTACACACACACACACACACACACACACGGACCCCAAGGCAATACCCCTTGCTATTACCCCTTGCTAATACAAATGCCAAAGAATTGATGCTTTTGAATTATGGTGCTGGAGGAGACTCTTGAGAGTCCCATGGACTGCAAGAAGATCAAACCCATCAATTCTTCAGGAAATCAGCCCTGAGTGCTCACTGGAAGGACAGATCGTGAAGCTGAGGCTCCAGTACTTTGGCCACCTCATGAGAAGAGAAGACTCCCTGGAAAAGACCCTGATGTTGGGAAAGATGGAGGGCACAAGGAGAAGGGGACGACAGGGGACGAGATGCTGGGACAGTGTTCTCGAAGCTACCAGCATGAGTTTGACCAAACTGCGGGAGGCAGTGGAAGACAGGAGTGCATGGCATGCTCTGGTCCAGGGGTCACGCGGAGTCGGACACGACTAAATGACTAAACAACAACAAAATACAAATGCAGCTCTTTCTTATTCATTTGCACTGGGGGTAAGAAAAGCATGGGTGGGGTGTGTGTGAAGGATGGTACATAGAAGATGCTTCACAAAGTAATATAAGCAGCGATGACAGGTCTCTGCCCTGAGGTGCTTACAGCTTCTGAAGCTGTGCAAGTAATGCCAGATGGAGAGCAGCGAGATTCAGGGGTGTGGCCAGAAATGAATGTGAAGACAATTTCTTGGTTTCATCACTTGGACTTCGCTTAGAGGCGAGAACCGTTGAAATAAAACCAATCAAGGAAATAAATCTGATCCTCTCATTACCACAAAGTTGCGGTGGCGGGGGGGGGACAGGGGGGAGAGGAAGGAAGCACCCCTCCTACGCCATGCTGGAAATGAGAGAGCACCTTGCTCAGCAGTGAGACCTGTTTCCTTTCCTGTTTACGCAACGTAAGCTGACAGGAGCTGGGCAGGAAAAGGAGGGCAGCTGTGCCTGCCCCACTTTAAAAAAAACAACCCCACAAATCATCTCCAGGGCAGGAGAACACAAGGGCATAAGAAGGTGCTGCTGGATCCGGCCACAGGGGCCCCATCCAGTGCAGCATCCTCTTCTCACAGTGGTCAGCTAGTTGACCTAAAGGCAAACCAGGAAACAGGAACCGGGCACAAGACCCTCTCCCCTTCTGTGGCACCAGCGACTCGTATTTGAAAGCATTGCTGCCTCAAACTGAGGAGGCAGAGCATAGCCATTGTGGCTGTGTTATGTACTAAGCTTGGATCCTAGAGCAATAGGCAAGTAGGATATAATAATAATAATAATAATAATAATAATAATAATAATAATAATAATTTATTTATTATTTATTATTTATACCCCGCCCATCTGGCTGGGTTTCCCCAGCCACTCTGGGCGGCTTCCAACAAAACACTAAAATACAATAACCTATTAAACATTAAAAGCTTCCCTAAACAGGGCTGCCTTCAGATGTCTTCTAAAAGTTTGGTAGTTATTTTTCTCTTTGACATCTGGTGGGAGGGCGTTCCACAGGGCGGGCACCACCACCGAGAAGGCCCTCTGCCTGGTTCCCTGTAGCTTTGCTTCTCGCAGTGAGGGAACTGCCAGAAGACCCTCGGAGCTGGACCTCAGTGTCCGGGCAGAATGATGGGGGTGGAGACGCTCCTTCAGGTATACTGGGCCAGGTCTGTTTAGGGCTTTCAAGGTCAGCACCAACACTTTGAATTGTGCTCGGAAATGTACTAGAATGCAACAACTGATTGGCTTGCAGGAAATGACCAATCAGACTTCAGGAGGAAGTTAATCAGCCTATTAGGTTGGTAGGATCATAGAATGCAACAACTGATTGGCCTACAGGAGAAGACCAATCAGGCTCCAGGAAGGAAGCAGAATCCGCCAATCAGATGGGACTCATTCTGTAAATAATGTACAGTCATATCTCATGTTATGTTTGCTTCATGTTACATTCTTTCTGGTTACTTCCCACGGCAACCCGGAAGTACCGGAAAGGGTTACTTCTGGGTTTTGCCGCTCTCGCATACGCAGAAGCAGCGGATCGCAACCCGCGCGTGTGCCGACATGCTGCTGTGGGTTGTGCTCTTTCCATGTTCCGAATGGGCCTCTGGAACGGATCCCACAACCAGAAGTACCACTGTATATACCAGCCTGAGGTTTGGGGGGCAATTCAATCACTGTTTAACAAGCTGCAATAAAGAGCATGAGATCACTACCGGACTCCGAGTATATTTCAGACTGGTAGCCATGGATAGCCCCAGGGGTGGAGGAAGGGGGGTGCGGTGGGGGCGGGCCGCCCTGGATGTCACCATTGAGGGGGGTGACAAAATGCTGCGCAGCACTTACCGTGGGGCTGCCAGCGCAACCGAGCCATGCGTCTCTCCTGGGAGAGACGTAGTGGTTTGGGTGTACCCAGGCTCTGCGCTGCCCAAACAGTTCGCCTGCTGCCTCCCCCCAGCTGTAGGGCGGCTGAGCGGGAGAAGGCAGACAGACTCCTTGGAGGCCCCACAGAGCGTCCTACCCCCACTGGCCCTGCCCCCGTGGGTGGCTGGCCCTACCCCTGGGTGCAGGGCATGGGTGCTGACCCAGGTGCCCAATCAGCTTGCTCCGCCGCTGGATGGCCCTCTTCCCTGTGAATTTGTCTGATCCTCTTTTAAAACAATCCAAGTTGTTGGCCATCACTGCCTCTTGGGGGAGTGAGCAGTGGTGGACTTGGGGGTCTCAATTTTCTGTGGTGCCCTGTGCAATGCCAAAATTCAGCACCCCCCGCCACTCACCTTCCATGCTACCTCATGCAGCCCATGAGTTTGGAAGGTGTCTGATTAGCGGCAGAGGAGTAAAAAGTTAAGCACCCCTATCCACATGACTGCACTCTTGTGCATTGTTTCCTAGGTTTCCGTGTTGAATGGTTTCTTTAAATGTAAAGTTTCATCATTGTTCCACTCCATGTGTATGTCTTTAAGGGGCCGGAGCAAGGGCCAGAGCAAGATAACGAGACCCAGCTTTACAGCTGTGAAACATAGCAGGTGCTGCTGAGTTGTATTTGATTAAGGCGTGTCAGCATTTGGGTAGAGTATATAAGGAGCAGCACCTAGCTCTCCCATTACCCTGGGGGATGGGTTGGTGGTTGGGTCATGTTTGTTTGTTAATATACTTAGTGTATAGTGTAAAGCCTCAGCGCCTAGGGCTTGCCGATCGAAAGGTCGGCGGTTCGAATCCCCGCGGCGGGGTGCGCTCCCGCTGCTCGGTCCCAGCGCCTGCCAACCTAGCAGTTCAAAAGCACCTTCGGGTGCAAGTAGATAAATAGGTACCGCTTACCAGCGGGAAGGTAAACGGCGTTCCGTGTGCTGCGCTGGCTCGCCAGATGCAGCTTTGTCACGCTGGCCACGTGACCCGGAAGTGTCTCCGGACAGCGCTGGCCCCCGGCCAATAGATGTGAGATGGGCGCACAAACCCCAGAGTCTGTCAAGACTGGCCCGTTCGGGCAGGGGTACCTTTACCTTTTACTATACTTAGTGTAAATGGAGTTTTTGTTTTTCTTATTAAAACCTTCTTTAAGTTATTTTTGAGTCCTTTCTTTTTAATGCATGATCTCCCCAGCAAGCTCTCTGCAGCGCTACCATACTGCAAAAAAGGCAACATTCCGTTCCTTTGAAATCGGCAGTGCTGGCTTCTGAATGCATTGATTCTTCTGAGGTTTAAACAAGGATCTTGAGCCAGACCTTTAGTTTTTAACTGAAAATACAAAAAGTCTTGCTGACAAAGGGTACAATTTAAGCTGCTAGCATGAAGTGGGAACCCTATCGAAGAAAAGCAAAGAGGTATCTAGCCTCTAATTGATTGTTTTCTTCATTCTACGACTTCTTCTATGCCAGTCTGTTCTAAAACAACTTGAAAGTCTCAATATCATCTTATTCACTGGCCAAGGAAAGTCCCTGGTATTCTGGCAGATGACAGCATTGCTCCTGCTTTTGCAGGGTTTCAGCTCAGTTTTTTTTTTAAGCCACTGCAGAAATAAGCTTCAATCTTTGGAGTTTATTGCAGCTGCTATTCCCCAAAGTGTGTGAAATAGGGAGCAGGTGGAAAGAGCCATGTCTGCGAAGCTGCACCTCCTCCCATTTAAGCTGCAATGAGATTCTCAGAAACCAGATAGTGGCAGACATCGCCACTCAAATGGACAAAGCAATCTCAGGAAATCAAAGTATTCTTACTTTGCCCTTAATTTGTTGTTCATTGGAACTCATTTTGTGTAGTAAGGGAGACAGGAAGACCAACAGCTGGTCAAGTCAGGGTCAAGGGCAAGACACAGACCCACCCCATGGCCAGTTGCAAGCAAGAAGGCCGAGGGCAGGTTGAGGCTGGTGGGACAGCAGCCCATTTGCCCCAATGGACCAGCCTTTGCCGGACTTGGTGGCAGAGATCACACACCAAAATGTAATTGCAACGGCACCAGGTTTTGTGACCATGTTTATTTAGTTTAGAGAATAAGAAACAGAAGAGGGGAAGAAATGGCAAAAAGGAAGGAAGGAGGAAAGGCAAAAGGCTGGCATAAGATGGCACATCAAAATGTCATATGCCAACAGGAGTGTCTCTTAAGTCTTATGAGCCTGCACACTAACGTCTAATGCATAGCTGTCAACTTTTCCCTTTTCTTGTGAGGAATCCTATTCGGAATAAGGGAATTTCCCTTTAAAAAGGGAAACGTTGACAGCTATGGGTCTAATGCAAAGGAACTGTGTTATCATGTTAACTATAACTTAAGACATCAGAAGGTAAAGTGATATAAAAACTTTACATTGTGTAGAATAAAACAGGTGCCAGAAGCAGTCCTCATAGTAAATGCAGAAAATGGAGTAAAAAAAGATCAGAGTTAAGCTGCGCTTTATTTGTCCCAAATGTCCCGAGAACTTGGAGGAAGAGACAAGCTTAAGTCTTCCTTATTAACGCAACCAAAGTCACACCAGACTGGAGTGCTGGAGAGTCATTTCTCTCAGACGAGATTCTCTGTCGCATCTCTGCATGAGTTGCCAGCTGGATTTGCCTCTGTCCAGCTCAGCCTCTGTGCAGTATAGGTTGTTCTGTTCCCTTTCCTACATCTAACATTATTCAATCACTCTCCATGCAAAGATGTTGCAGCTTCAGGAAAGGTTGGCTGCTGACCTCTATTGAGTCAATATTCTGGATTTGTTTCCTTTCAACCACAGCTGTGCACAGATGAGTATCTCCTGCAGACATGCCAAGTGGGGAAGGCTCCTCATTCTTGCCCTTAAATTAATTCAGCGTGAGGAGCACCTTGGGAAGTGTTGCTGGGCACAGTGCAGGCACTAGAGGGGGCTGGTGACCCACACACTTAGCAGATTTCACACAGAAGGCTGCAAATCTAGGCAATTCCAAGCAAGAATTTCCAGTTTAATATAAGAAGAGCCCTTGCAGCTGGACCAGACCAAATGCATATGTAGTCTAGCTTCCCATTTCTCACAGTGGCCAAGCTTATGCCATAGCCCAGGGATAGAGCACTTCCTTGCATCCAGAAGGTCCCAGGTTTGATCCCCAGTATCTCCAGGTAGGGCTAGGAATCCCACTCCCCCACCCCAAGACTCTGATTAGCTGCTGCTAGTCAGTGTAAACCAGGCATGGCCAAACTTGGCCCTCCCACTGGTTTGGGACTACAACTCCCACCATCCCTAGCTAACAGGACCTGTGGTCAGGGATGATAGGAATTGTAGTCCCAAAACAGCTGGAGGGCCAAGTTGGCTATGCCTGGTATAGACCATGGGTGGCCAAACGACTGCCCGGGGGCCAGATCCAGCCCAAGTGCCTTCTAATTCTGGCCCGTGGACAGTCCGGGAATCAGCGTGTTTTTACATGACTAGGATGTGTCCTTTCCTTTTATTTAAAATGCCTCTCTGGGTTATTTGTGGGGCCTGCCTGGTGTTTTTACATGAGGAGAATGTGTCCTTTTATTTAAAAGGCATCTCTGGGTTATTTGTGGGGCATAGGAATTCCTTCATTCCCCCCCCCCAAATATAGTCCGGCCCCCCACAAGGTCTGAGGGACAGTGGACCGGCCCCCTGCTGAAAAAGTTTGCTGACCCCTGGTGTAGACAGTACCCAGCTAGAAGGATGAATGAGCTGACTCAGTTACAGATAGGTAGGGGTATTACTCAGAAGGGTGGTGGGATTGGGAGATTGGCAGATAGCTGAGATGAGCCTGTTGACGACGCTTAACGACTGCCAATCTCCCATTCCCACCACCCTTCTGAGTAATACCCCTCCCCACCTTCTCACTATATAGAAGGATCTGGCAACTTCTGTTTCAGTGTATCTGAAGAAGTGTGCATGCACACGAAAGCTCATACCAAGAACTTACTTAGTTGGTCTTTAAGGTGCTACTGGAAGGAATTTTTTTATTTTGAGCTGACTCAGTCAGTGAAGTCACTTCCTGTCTTCCTACATATGCCTCTGGGTAATTTACTGGAGGCACCCATGCTGGGCTACTTCTGAAGACTGTTGAAAACACATTTCTTTGCTCAGACTTTACCCAGAAAAGTTATGGACCTGTTTTAGTATTTGTATACATCCTCAATGTACCATTGATCATTGTTTGCTGTACATATATTTCAAACTCACACGTAAATGTTTTCTAGTTGGAATTTCATTCTGTAAACTACGTAGGGCTCCTCGGAAGGAAAGATGTTGATATTTTAATGAATTAATTAATGAAGTCAGGCATGAGTGCAACACTGGCCTCCTGACTGTGAACTCCAGCAGTTGACGTACTGCCTCCAATAATCTAGGGGGCATGCAGCAATACGAACATAGTCCTGAGGCTGGATCAGGCCTGTGAGCCCTCTAGTCCAGCATCTTAGAGATGTCTGGTGGCCTGCCAGCTGCCTCTAAGAAACCCCACAAGCAGGATCTGTGAACAAGCACTCTCTCCCGTCCAGAGGCTCATTCCAGCAACTGGTATTCAGAAGTATTGTTGTCTCAGACAATGGAGGCAGAACGTAGACATTGTGGCCAGGAGCCTTTGATCAATATCCCACATCACATTTCCCAGTTCTCTTTTAAAGCCATCCACCTCCATGGACACAGTTGCTTCCTGTGGGAGTGATCTCCATAGTTTAACTGTGTGGTGCATGTAAAAGGACTTCCTTTTCTCTGTCCCAAATCTTCCAACAATCAGCTTCCTTGGACGGCCACAAGTTCTAGTGCTATGAGGGAGAAAAACTTCTGTGTAGCTTCTCTATGCCATGTTGACCTGTAGCCATGGATAGATAATTTAATGAAGGAGTAAGAATGAGGATGGGACAAGGGTGGTGCTGTGGGTTAAACCACAGAGCCTAGGACTCGCTGATCAGGTCGGCGGTTCGAATCCCCGCGACGGGGTGAGCTCCCATTGCTCAGTCCCTGCTCCTGCCAACCTAGCAGTTTGAAAGCACATCAAAGTGCAAGTAGATAAATAGGTACCACTCCAGCGGGAAGGTAAATGACGTTTTCGTGCACTGCAGTGGCATAGCGTGAGGGGTGCCAGGGGTGCCGGCCGCACCAGGCGCAACATCTGGGGGGCGCACTCGCTGCCTCCGGAGTCGCCGAAGAGCCTCGGGCGCAGGCTGTAGCGGAGCCGCATGTCTCGCGGAACCGATGAGCTGTGCGCGCGTCCAGGCTGAAGGCGCCCGGCAGGCAGCGGCTCTCAGCGCTCGCCGCGGAGGACGCGCCAGGCAGCCCCTCCTCACAGCCCTGCCTCCGCCGGTGCTGCTGCAGCTGCTGGGCCGTTGCATTTTCCTCGCCTCTCTGCCCCCCTTCTCCTCCGGGCAAGCGGCGTCGTTTGGGCGGCAGCGCCAGCGGCAACTCACAGGTTAGGGGTTAGGGGGGGCGCAAATTACTTGCCTTGCCCCGGGTTAGGGGGCGCAAATTACTTAGAATCATAGAATCATAGAATCATAGAGTTGGAAGAGACCACAAGGGCCATCGAGTCCAACCCCCTGCCAAGCAGGAAACACCATCAGAGCACTCCTGACATATGGTTGTCAAGCCTCTGCTTAAAGACCTCCAAAGTAGGAGACTCCACCACACTCCTTGGCAGCAAATTCCACTGTCGAACAGCTCTTACTGTCAGGAAGTTCTTCCGAATGTTTAGGTGGAATCTTCTTTCTTGTAGTTTGAATCCATTGCTCCGTGTCCGCTTCTCTTGAGCAGCAGAAAACAACCTTTCTCCCTCCCTCTACTTGCGTTGCCCCGGGTGCTGACAACTCACGCTACGCCGCTGGTGCACTGCTCTGATTCGTCAGAAGTGGCTTAGTCATGCTGGCCACATGACCTGGAAGCTGTACGCCGGCTCCTTCAGCCAATAAAGCGAGATGAGCACCGCAACCCCAGAGTCAGCCACGACTGGACCTAATGGTCAGGGGTCCCTTTACCTTTACCTTTAAGAATGGGGAGGGGGAGGGGAAGGACACTCTTTTCAAAGCTGCACCTTATGGAAGGGAGTCCTACAGTGTGACTTAGGTGTGGTATGAAGCGCCATCCGTAACATTCAATTGCAGAAAGCATGGTTCACTTGCTCCACCCAATGGCTGGAAATATCTTCTTAGTTCAAGCATCCATCAAAACAAATGGGGCATTTCCAGATTATTGGCAGCTTCAAAGGAGCCTGCAGCCAAATGTAAGACCCAAGTACATGTCCCACCCCTTCCCAAAGAGATCTCCCAACCCTACAGAATTGATCTGCGTTCCTCAACATGGTGCCCTACAGCTGTTTGGGGCTACAATGCCCATCATTCCTATGAGACTGGGGCTGGTGGGAGCATACCTGCGCTGGCTGGGGCTTTATTCAGCTCTGTAGACCTTTACATCTATTTGATCAAAACATCAGAACCCATCAGGTTGGGATGTGGGGGTGCTGGTGGAGATTCAGGGTGTTTGGCTAGGTTAGCCAGGTTCTCATCCCTGTTCAGCTATAAAGCTTACTGGGTGACCTTGGACTATCCTAACCTGCAGGGAACAAACTTCTCATATTGTTCTTTTTAAATTTTTTTTTAGTTTTTACAAGAACAAATTTAAAATAATAATGAGGAAAAACTTTTAACATATCCATATATGAGATTCTCTGAATCTTGTGACTTCCCCTGGCCCCTGCATGGGTCCTTAAAATACCGGTAATTTCCCTAAGACTACCTATCATTACGTTCTCCACAGTTTTTCATCTCTCTGAATTATCCAGGTCTTTTGTTTCTTTACAAGTTACAAGGCCAGCTAATGTTTTTATTTGTTTACAATGGTCTCCTCAGTAAGTTATGAATTTTCTCCATTCTTTTTTAAAGTCATTATCCTCTTGATTCTTGAGTCTCCCAAATCAGTTTTGCGTAGTCCAACAGTTTGGCTTGCCACTCTTTCCTAGTCTGAACTGTTGGTTCTTTCCATCTTTGGGCTAGTAGCATCCTTGCAGCTGTTGTCGCATACATAAACAGTATTTTCTGGTCTTTTGGGATGTCGGAACCTGTAATTCCTAGTAAAAAAGCTTTAGGTTTTTTTTAGGCTTTTTGACTAATGTTATTTTAAACATTTTTTTCAATTTATTGTATATCAATTCCCCAAAAAGCTTTGTTATCTTACATGACCACAACATATGATAAAAGGTACCCTCCTTTTCTTTACACTTCCAACAAATATTGGAGCTTGTTCTATACATTTTGGATAACTTAGTAGGAGTCATTTTCATATACAGTGGTACCTCGCGTTAAGTACTTAATTTGTTCCGGAGGTCCATTCTTAACCTGAAACTGTTCTTAACCTGGAGCACCACTTTAGCTAATGGGGCCTCCTGCTGCTGCCGCGCCACCGGTGCACGATTTCTATTCTCATCCTGAAGCAAAGTTCTTAACCCGAGGTAATATTTCTGGGTTAGCAGAGTCTGTAACCTGAAGCGTATGTAACCTGAGGTACCACTGTAATTTTCTTTCAGCATACAACATGCTGTGAATTTCAGTTCTATTCTCCATAGCCTCTCCCAATCTGCCATTTGTATGTTGTGTCCTAAGTCCTTTGCCCAGTTTATCATAACCAATTTAAGCTGTTCATCCTTTGTACGCCATTCTAGGAGCAAATTATACATTTTTGACAGAGTCTTAATATTGTTTTTTAGAAGTTCTACAGTTCTTAAGTGTTGTGAAGCTGCGTGTGGTTTGGGAGCTGCACGGGCAGGGAAACAACAATGCTGTCCAGGGTTGTAAAGACTGTGGAGAGAATAACTGGGTGCACTCTTCCCACCTTGGATCAAATCTGTGCTTCCAGGTGCCACAAGAAAGCTGCAGAGATAGCGCAGGATAGTGCGCACCCCGGAAATGATCTCTTTCAGCTTCTGCCTTCTGGAAGAAGGTACAGGGTTATAAAGACTAGGACTAGCCGCCTGAGAAACAGTTTCTACCCAAATGCGATTTTGGTTTTAAACGCAGTGTAAGGTAGTCTCTGTGGGAGCATATTATATTTAATTATGGGGTATCAGAGTTTTTAGGGGGTTAGCTGGGATAGCAGGCTTGTTGGTTTTTGAATGTCTGATACAGATTTTTTCAATTTCATTGTTCTGTATGGGACAATGACAATAAAGATTATCGTATCGTATCTGCAAAGAAATATTCAAGAGAGCTTCAAAGGGAGAATGCTTTGAAAATGCAGATTGGGGAATACCTGTGCTTTCCAGGTGGATGTCTCCCTGGAGAGCCATTGATGCATATAGTTCAGGGGCAGCTCTCCAGGTGTGCTGGATTCAAACTTCCATCAGCCCCAGCAAGCAAAGTCAATTATTAGTAATGATTGGTGCTGTACTCTAAGACACGTGGCTTGGTGTTCCCTGAAAGAGTGGTTAGAGCATCAGACCAGGGCCCGGAGGAGACCAGGGTTCAAATGCCCACTCAGCCGTGAAACTCACTGGGTGACCTTGGGGGGCCAAGTCACTGCTTCTAAGCCTAACCTGCCTCCCAGGGTTGTTGTGGGGATTAAATGGTTTTGGTTTGAGGTCTGCTCTTGGAGTAGGGTGTGTGGTGGTTAGGAGTTGTGGCTGTGTGGTTCCTGGGTGTTGCTGGGTTGCTGAGATGATCAAGTGTTGTTGACTGGTGGCTTTTACAGAGCGTTCGGATTAGGTGGTCATTTGTGTCACTTCTAGGCTGTGTTTTAAGAACTTCTCTGGGGTTTCCGTAGTTGCCTCAGTGGTGCCGCCAGAGCGGGGAGCAGGTAAGCAGAGACGGATAGACCAACAGACAGTTCACATAAAGGGGGGGGGGGGGTTAGCAGGTAGAGATGTGAGAGATCAAAGGGGGGGCAGGGGAAATGTGTGTTTAGGAGGGGGTTGTATATACACAAAAGGGGTACTGGGGTCCAGTTAAGGTGGAAGGTGGGGTTGGGAATGCGTTCAGAAACAGAACCAGACAAATAGGCTATACGTAAAGGGTGAAGGGAGAAAAAGGAAGAAGAAGAAAAGGGGGGAGGTGGGGGGAGGAGTGAAATTGGAGTAAAATAGAAGAGAGAAAGAGAGACAAAAAGAGAGTTGAAAGAGAGAGGAGAGATAGTAGAGTAATATCAGCGGTAATAGATCGCAGTGGTAGTTTTAACTATAGTATGAGGGGTATAGCAAAGTATAATACGGTGATATGAGTGTGTGTATGTGTTTCCTTTAAAGAGAGGGGGAGGGGGAGGGGGATAGAGAGAGGGAGGGGGGAGAGAAAAAGAGAGGAGGAAAAGGAAGGAGGGGAAAAGGAAGAAGAAAAGAGAGGACGGAAAGGGGGGGAGGCAGTGGGAACTGTGCCAATGGTATGGGAGAAAAGTCTTGTTTTAAAAGAGGGAGTGTTTTAAAAGAGGGGGTGGTTGTGGGGATTAAATGAGGAGTGGGGAGGAACCATGTGTACCAGTTTGAGCTCCTCAGAGAAAAAGGTGGGACAGGAAATAAACAAACAAACAATTTTTATTATTATTAGCAGCTAGTGGCATTGGACAGAGAAGAAAAGGGAAATCTACAATATGGCGGCCATAACATTAGTCAGATATCACCGAGCAAAGCAAGTTAGGAGTTGCAGTACCACAAATAGCTTCAGGTGAACTTTGTTTCCTTCCTGTGGTTGCCTTCATCCCCCCACAATGGTGACTGTATAAAGGCCAAAGACAAGTGGCGAAAAGAAGCTTTGCCTAAACTCCATATTCCATAGCTGTCAAGTGTCCCTTATTTGAAGGGACAGTCCCTTATTCCAGCGCCATGTCCCGCTGCTGTCCCTTATTGATAAATGTCCCTTAAATGATGTCCCTTAAATTTCAAAGGAAGCAGCTCCTCTCCCTTCCTCCCTGCCAGCCAGGGAGGAGGGAGGCTCCAACTGTGTTGCTTGGCTGTGTTGCTCACCCAATAAGAAGTCTAAGAATGACTGGGGGGTGGAGCTTGCATGCCTTGTGTGTGGCTAGTTAATGCAAGCTGAGGGTTTTTTTTAATGCTGGACGCCATTTTGTTGCACGTGCTGCTGCAAACTTTGCAGTGCAAAGCCAGGCTGGGGAGCCATCTTAAGTTGAGGCTGCATAGGCCTTGTGGTGCATGTGATTCAGATTCTATTCAGTTGAACCTCTGGTTACAAAGTTGGTTGGACAGTGTTCTCGAAGCTACCAGCATGGGTTTGACCAGACTGCAGGAGGACAGGAAGACTGGAGTGCCTGGAACAGGTGAGGCTGCAGGTCCCTTATTTTGGCTGCTGGTCCCTTATTTTCAAATCTGTAAGTTGACAGCTATGCATATTCCTCATCGGAGTGGTAACTGTACAGGTGTTATATTTAAAGAATGGCAATGACTGCTGCTGTTATTTGAATGCAACATTTTTACAGCAATATTTGCATTTTGAAGCATTAATGCCCCAAACTGCAGGCTAAAAATATATGAAATCATCATCATCATTGCTGCCCATGTTCCCATCGGATGCTACCTGGGCCAGGTGTCTAACCTGCCTCATCTGATACTGAGACTCAACCTATGTCTCTATGGCAGAAGACACAAGCAGTTTCCATCGATACCCCAAGAGCTCAAAATGGTTAGATAAAAGCATCCTGTCAGTGGCGTAGCATGGGGGGTGCAGGGGGGGCCAGCCGCACCAGGCGCAACATCTGGGGGGGGGCGCTCGCACTCTCAGCTCTCTGCCCCTACCTGGCTCACTCACTCTCTCTCACTGCAGTGCTGGCTGTGCGAATCCGATCCGAGCCGCTGGGTCGCCGCCCACTGGGGGGGGTGCCAGGCGTGCGGTGCGGAGAGAGAGCGAGGGACTATCTGAGGGCGGGACAGTGCAGCGGCCGCCCAGCGCAGTGCTGAGCGCGGGAGAGAACCACACCAGACCAGCTCAGGCAGCAGCAAGAAGAAGCTGGAAGCGGTGTCAGGTTAGGGGTTAGGGGGCGCAAATTACTTGCCTTGCCCCGGGTTAGGGGGCGCAAATTACTTGCCTTGCCCCGGGTGCTGACAACCCACGCTACGCCACTGCATCCTGTATATTATAGTCGGCACTAGACCTTCACATGACCGAAAGGTGCACTCTGGAAACACTTCCCAGAATCCTCTGGGCACAAAGATTACTTGGCAATCGAAATCAAGGCAGAAGAGAGTCCAGTCCCCCCAATATGGAAATCCAACATACCTCCTTAAATATGTCCTTTAAACCAAAGACCTAGAAACCAGCTTATACAGTGGTGCCCCGCAAGATGAATGCCTCGCAAGACGGAAAACTCGCTAGACGGAAGGGTTTTCCGTTTTTGAGCTGCTTCGCAAGACGATTTTCCCTACGGGCTTGCTTCACAGGACGAAAACGTCTTGCAAGTTTGTTTCCTTTTTCTTAACACCATTAATACAGTTGCAACTTGACTTCGAGGAGCAACTCATAGAACGCAGTGTACATAGTAGCCTTTTTTGAGGTTTTTAAAGACTTTGGTGATTTTTGAAGCTTTTCCAAAACTTCTTTTGCAGCCATTTGGTAAGTTAAGCTTTTAAAAATTTTGGGGGGTTTTGGATTTTGGGTTGGGGTGTTTGGAATTCAAGGACTTGGTGTTGGGAAGGGGTTTGCAAGAATCTGGAAGCTTGTGTGTTTTTTTCTGCATTTTTATGATTTTCTGTGACCATTGGGCAACTCTGCTGTGTTTAAAAAAAAATTCTGGATTTGAATTTCTGTGTGCTGGGTGGCTGGGGGAACAGTTGGGGAGGGGTTTGCAAGAATCTGGAAGCTTGTGTTTTTTTCTGCATTTTTATGATTTTCTGTGACCATTGGGCCACTCTGCTGTTTTTTTTAAAAAAATCTGGGTTTGAATTTTGAAATGCTCTTTAGAGTATGTGTGACTTTAAAGAGCACTTAATAAACTCTTGTTGTACCAAATTTGGCTTTGTTTGGACTTTTTTTGACCATAGGAACGCATTAATTGATTTTCAATGCATTCCTATGGGAAACCGTGCTTCGCAAGACGAAAAATTCGCTAGACGAAAAAATTCGCGGAACGAATTAATTTCATCTTGCGAGGCACCACTGTATTATGAGTGCGAGTGGGTTAAGAAAGAAGAGGAAATCATGATTTGGTTTGAAATTTAGTCCTTTAATAAAACTTCCCCTTCTTTAAAGTAACACTAAGCACAGTCCATACAATGAAATTAGTTTGGAGGAGTCACATGTAACAGAAGAAGAGAGAAATAAATCAGAGAAATTGGATATCTCTACCCCCCACCCTGGGCATAGCCCCCCAGTAAGACTCAGTGTGTGTGTGTGTGCGCGCGCGCACGCCTTTTGAAGCTCTTTGCAAATGCCAAACAAGGAGCAGGTAGAATGCAGAGCCTTCTCAATAGCAGTGTGTGTGTGCTCAGGATACTTAATACTGTAGAGCTATAAAAAATGTTAGCATACAATCAAGGATTCCTTCCTTCTTCCCTCACTTTATGATTTAGGAACCTGAATGCCCCACAGCTAGTTAAGACTCTGAGCTGCACAGTCTGGGTTCAAACGCCAGCGAGCTGTATAGCCTCAGGCAACTTATAACTTGGAGACAGTGCCCTACTTTGCAGGGCTGTCATGATGGAAAATAAGTTAAAGAGTACTTTGCTAAATTCAAAGCCAAGCAATAGAAAGCAGAAGGGACTGTCCCAAAGATGCTATGGGGGTATGGGGGGGATTTTTTAAGATTCACAAGATGGCGGACCCTCAGACTATGCCCAGGTATTTAAAGGTTTTAACCTGCTCAGTAGGGTGACTGTCCATCCTCCATCTATGTGATCTATGTTTCCTTGCGAAACCGTGACTTTGGTTTTCTGATAGTTTACCTCCAGATGTTCTCTCCTGCAATATGCTGAGATAAATCCCATCAAGCTTTTAAGGCCTATTTTTGTTCAGGATAGGAGGACCGCATCATCAGCGCATAAAAGCACCGAGTTGGTTTTGTGGCCGATTTAGGAGCATGGAACTCCGGAGATGTCAAGCTTTTAACCATGTCGTTGATATATAGGTTAAATGAAGCTGGGGCTAAAATGCAGCCTTGCTTAACCCCCTTGGTGGCTGGTACAGGGCCTATGAGTTGGCCATTTGTGGAGGATCTTACGTAAAACACAGTATCTTTATATAGGCCATTAATAAAAAATAATAATCTTTTATCTATACTGGATGTATTCAATTTGGCCCAGAGTCTTACTTGTGAAATTGTATCAAAGGCAGCCTTCAAATCAATGAAGGCTGCATATAAGACCCCACGGGTTTTCTTGGTGTATTACCTTCAGATAACTTTATACTAACCCCCCCACCCTCCATCAATACATTTCCATGACAATTTCCAGTCCCTTCTGCAGTTTAAAAGTGTGGCTCTCTTACACTGTACAAGGGATACAAGGGATAACCAGCAATGGTGTATTTTAAACATCTGAACTAAAAATCAGTCCAGCAGCTACAGAAGGAGCTGTGGATTCTCTTGCGTCAGGGGCTTCCAAGGAAAGAGGGTGTGGAACATCAGATCTCTTCCAATTTTGTGCATTTAAAATTGTATAAATTTGCCATCTCTTTTCCCGGTAGATCTTGTCTGTCATTCCACGGGCCCTAGCAGGTGGGAGGAAACCCCACAGACATGGCTATATATGTGTACACACACACACACACACACACACACACACACACACACACACACACGTGTGTTGAACCTCAGATACACATTTGGCAAAGCTCCCTAAATTCCTCTGCCCTGCAAATGAAGCATGAGTCTTAGAAGGCTTTGAGGAAGACGATATTCAAGGGGTCAGCGTTGTAGAGGTACACTCCTGTTTCCAGCATTGCTTCCCTCCCCATGCCAACCAGCTAAGCATTAAAATACAGTGGTGCCTCGCAAGACGAAATTAATTCGTTCCGCAAGTCTCTTCGTCTTGCGGTTTTTTCGTCTTGCGATGCACGGTTTCCCATAGGAATGCATTGAAAATCAATTAATGCGTTCCTAGGGAAACCGCCTTCAGACCAGGTCCGGGGACAGTCTGTCCCCGGACCTCTTCTGAAGGCTGGGGGGGGGGGACAAGGGCTTTTCTTCCCACCCCCAGCATTTTAAAAAACCCTGGGACAGCGGAGGACTTCTCCGCTGTCCGGGGCGATCTTAAAATGCTGGCGGGAGGCATTTTAAAATCGCCCCGGACAGCGGAGGACTTCTCCGCTGTCCGGGGCGATTTAAAAGCCCCTGGGAAGGCAGGCAGGGAGGACAAATACTTTCGCCCCCTGCCCGCCTTCAGAAGGTCTTCCCGCCCCCCTCCCCGCTTCGGAAAGCGGGCTAAGCGGGACCTCCCGCCGGGCATGCGAGGCTTGCTGACATCTGCCTGAAGCAGGGGGCGGGCTCCGCAGCTCACCCCCTGCTTCGGGATGCAGACTGCCACCCCAAGCCTTGCGCGAGGCTTGCCGGCATCTCCCCCAAGCAGGGGGCGGGCTCCGCAGCTCACCCCCTGCTTCGGGATGCAGGCTGCCGCCCCAAGCCTTGCGCGCGAGGCTTGCCGACATCTGCCTGAAGCAGGGGGCGGGCTCCGCAGCTCACCCCCTGCTTCGGGATGCAGGCTGCCGCCCCAAGCCTTGCGCGCAAGGCTTGCCGACATCTGCCTGAAGCAGGGGGCGGGCTCCGCAGCTCACCCCCTGCTTCGGGATGCAGGCTGCCGCCCCAAGCCTTGCGCGCAAGGCTTGCCGGCATCTCCCCCAAGCAGGGGGCGGGCTCCGCAGCTCACCCCCTGCTTCGGGATGCAGGCTGCCGCCCCAAGCCTTGCGCGCGAGGCTTGCCGACATCTGCCTGAAGCAGGGGGCGGGCTCCGCAGCTCACCCCCTGCTTCGGGATGCAGACTGCCGCCCCAAGCCTTGCGCGCGAGGCTTGCCGACATCTGCCTGAAGCAGGGGGCGGGCTCCGCAGCTCACCCCCTTCTTCGGGATGCAGACTGCCGCCCCAAGCCTTGCGCGCGAGGCTTGCCGGCATCTCCCCCAAGCAGGGGGCGGGCTCCGCAGCTCACCCCCTGCTTCGGGATGCAGGCTGCCGCCCCAAGCCTTGCGCGCGAGGCTTGCCGACATCTGCCTGAAGCAGGGGGCGGGCTCCGCAGCTCACCCCCTGCTTCGGGATGCAGGCTGCCGCCCCAAGCCTTGCGCGCGAGGCTTGCCGACATCTGCCTGAAGCAGGGGGCGGGCTCCGCAGCTCACCCCCTGCTTCGGGATGCAGGCTGCCGCCCCAAGCCTTGCGCGCAAGGCTTGCCGACATCTGCCTGAAGCAGGGGGCGGGCTCCGCAGCTCACCCCCTGCATAGCGGAGATGCCGTCAAGCCTTGCGCGCGAGGCTTGCCGGCATCTCCCCCAAGCAGGGGGCGGGCTCCGCAGCTCACCCCCTGCTTCGGGATGCAGGCTGCCGCCCCAAGCCTTGCGCGCGAGGCTTGCCGACATCTGCCTGAAGCAGGGGGCGGGCTCCGCAGCTCACCCCCTGCATGGCGGAGATGCCGTCAAGCCTTGCGCGCAAGGCTTGGGGCGGCAGCCTGCATCCCGAAGCAGGGGGTGAGCTGCGGAGCCCGCCCCCTGCTTCAGGCAGATGTCGGCAAGCCTTGCGCGCAAGGCTTGGGGCGGCAGCCTGCATCCCGAAGCAGGGGGTGAGCTGCGGAGCCCGCCCCCTGCTTCAGGCAGATGTCGGCAAGCCTCGCGCGCAAGGCTTGGGGCGGCAGCCTGCATCCCGAAGCAGGGGGTGAGCTGCGGAGCCCGCCCCCTGCTTCAGGCAGATGTCGGCAAGCCTCGCGCGCAAGGCTTGGGGCGGCAGCCTGCATCCCGAAGCAGGGGGTGAGCTGCGGAGCCCGCCCCCTGCTTCAGACAGATGTCGGCAAGCCTCGCGCGCAAGGCTTGGGGCGGCAGCCTGCATCCCGAAGCAGGGGGTGAGCTGCGGAGCCCGCCCCCTGCTTGGGGGAGATGCCGGCAAGCCTTGCGCGCAACGCTTGGGGCGGCAGCCTGCATCCCGAAGCAGGGGGTGAGCTGCGGAGCCCGCCCCCTGCTTCAGGCAGATGTCAGCAAGCCTTGCGCGCAAGGCTTGGGGCGGCAGCCTGCATCCCGAAGCAGGGGGTGAGCTGCGGAGCCCGCCCCCTGCTTCAGGCAGATGTCGGCAAGCCTCGCGCGCAAGGCTTGGGGCGGCAGCCTGCATCCCGAAGCAGGGGGTGAGCTGCGGAGCCCGCCCCCTGCTTGGGGGAGATGCCGGCAAGCCTTGCGCGCAAGGCTTGGGGCGGCAGCCTGCATCCCGAAGCAGGGGGTGAGCTGCGGAGCCCGCCCCCTGCTTCAGGCAGATGTCGGCAAGCCTTGCGCGCAAGGCTTGGGGCGGCAGCCTGCATCCCGAAGCAGGGGGTGAGCTGCGGAGCCCGCCCCCTGCTTCAGGCAGATGTCGGCAAGCCTCGCATGCCCGGCGGGAGGTCCCGCTTAGCCCGCTGTTCCGAAGCGGGGAGGGGGGCGGGAAGACCCCCCCTGCCTTCCCCCCGCCTGCCCCGGCGATCTTAAAATGCTGGCGGGCGGGAGCGAAGCGTTCGCTGCCGACCCCCAGCATTTTAAAACCTTCCCGGGACACGGGGAGATTTCAAAATGCTGGGGGTCGGCAGCGAACGCTTCGCTCCCGCCCGCCAGCATTTTAAAATCGCCGGGGCAGGCGGGGGGAAGGCAGGGGGGGAGCAAAGACTTTTGCCCCCCGCCGGCCTTCAGAAGAGGTCCTCTTCTGAAGGCCGGCTGTGGGCAAAAGTCTTTGCTCCCGACCGCCAGCATTTCCCTATGGGCTTTCGTCTTGCGATGCAAGCCCATAGGGAAATTCGTCTTGCGAAGCGCCTCCAAAACAGAAAACCCTTTCGTCTTGCGGGTTTTCCGTCTTGCGAGGCATTCGTCTTGCGGGGTACCACTGTAAAATTAAGAAACCCAAGTTTCTAGACCTCATGACTGGAGCAAAATTTTAAAGGGCCATAGGTTCCTGTTGTTGTTGTTCAGGAATGCCTTCGGACCAGGGGAAATAAAACACAAAACAGGTGTGGATATATGAGGCTCTCTTTATCTCGTGTCTGATTTTAAGAATCTATCCAGACTCAACTCTTTATGCAGGAATGTTTTACCCTATGGTGGGGCTCGAACCCACAACCATGAGATTAAGAGTCTCATGCTCTGCCAACTGAGCCATCCCAGCATGTAGTCCAATGCATCTGGTTTACAAAGACTGCTTTATGAACTGAGGTCTCTCTCACCCCAGTCTTCTCTTAATGCAAAACAACGGAGTTACCCCAAAGTTAGGAACCTCATCCTTCCTCTGTTCAGCAAATTAGGAGAGGGAAAACTTTCAAAAATCGTGTTTTCAATTGTTTTCTTTAAAGTGTCTCAGAATCAGCATTAGAAAATCCCCTCCCTCCCAAAAAAATCAGGGTTTGAGGTTTGAACTTTTAGAAGCACTTGGCTCCATCCCAAATTCACGAGGAATAGACCCATTTTGGTTCTTGTGCAGCCCAGGGGCATGATTGACACACACACACACACACACCTGCCCCCTGGCAATAATCTCTCACTTATCACAAAGAATGGCAGGGGTATCCCTCATCAGTTAGATGCCCTGGAGGTACTGGGGGTTAGTTGGGTAGAAAAAAAGCAACAGAACAGAAGTTGCTACCCCTGTTGTCAGCTAGGGTAGAAACAGGGAGGTCAGCACTACTGTGTGGTGAAAGAGGGGGAAAGAAGCCAATGTTTTGGGCAGAAAATTTGCACTGCTGTCAGGGCCAGCCTGTTCATGATGTTCAGTGGGGCAGGCGCCTCAGACAGCAGGGTGGGGACAGCTTGGATGGGTGGCAGATCAGGGCTCCTGAGGAGCGCCCATCTCACCTCCCCCTCTGCTTGTTGCCGCCCACCCACCCCACATCCACATTCCCACCTGCTCCTCTCTGGGGCAGATTTTCTGTTTTGCCTCAGAACATCCTGGACCAGGCCTGACTGCTGCACACCCAGCGCACAGAAACCCAGCACTGTCCAGCTTGGCTCAACCTGTGGGTCCCCACATGTTGTTGAACTACAACTCCCATCACCTCTAGCTAGCAAGGCCAGAGCTCAGGGATGATGGGAGTTGTCCATCATCATATGGGGACCCACAGGCTGAGAACCACTGTGCCTAAACTCAAGGAACCCCCTGTGAACACCAGTATGTTATATTTGGTTCCTGCTAAAACCCATAGCTGGATCACTCCTACCCCCGGCAGTCTGAAATGCCCGGTCAGCCACCTTTGAACTTTTTCCTCTTGCTAGCAGGGTGGGTTCTCTAGACTCTAAAGGGAACGCATATTTGCCACTGCCACCCCATGCCCCCTTGCAGCACCAGGTGGGGCAATCTGTGAAGACCAGATGCAGTGCTTTCCCCGCACCCGGTGCTTCAATTAAAGCAGTGATTTGATGACTTTAAGGGCACAGTCCCAAGCTTGGGAGAAAGTCCCATCAGTGCAGCAAAGCTTACTTTTGGGTAAATGGACGCAGGACTGCACTGTTATGTTTTAAAGCTGTTCCACTTGCGTTAACTCTCCCTTTCCTCCACAATTTTCTTTATCCCACAACATGGCCATGATAATGAACGCAATCTTGTTAACCACAGTTCTGCACAGAAGAGCTGGAACCTCTGGAGTTCTCAGCAGTCTTAAAACTACAATTCCCAGTTTTATTTGGGAGGGAGTGTTAAAGGGGCATTAAAAGCGTTTTATTTTTGGCATGTAGATAGGCTTCTCAAAGGGACTATAACTCACCCTAGGATGGGGTTGGACCTTGCTGTAGATCACAACTCAACAGCTGAGGACCCAACTGCCTGGCAGATAAAAGCCCAGAAGTGATTTGAAATTGTTTCACTACCATGAATGCCATTATCCTTCTGCCTTACTTTGTCCCCCTTCCCACCTTTAAAATGGGCATTTTAATGTCCTAGGAGTACTATTGGGTAGGAAGGTGAAACTTCCCTTTCAATCTCCACAAAATACAGATCGTCGGCACGATCCCCCAACCATACTGCTCAAATAAAGAACTGCAAGGTATATCCACATGTATTTTTATATATTACAAATTGGAGGGATTACACCACTGGATTCAAAATAGATTTATAGCATTTTATGCTGGGTGGATTCTCATTTCGGGCTTTTGCTCTGAGGGCTGACAAGACGACTTGGCCCCCAGGACAAGGGCCCCTTTCAGGAGTTGGGGGTGGGTGAAAAAGTCAGGGAACTCCCCTTCCTTCTCTCACACTCTGCCCCCACCCCAGTCAACAAAACAGCAAACAGGCATTTCCTCCCCCCACCCCAATTCATGTGCCCAATCATCTAAATAGTGCTAGGTTGTTGTATCTAAGAGGAGTTGGGGGTTGCAGTGGTAGCAATGAAGAGCTGAAGAGTGAAGCCCCCCCACCCGCCCTCCCCAGAAGCCAATAATGTGCATTCATTTCAGAGATTCATTTGTTGGCGTGGGGAGGGGGGAGGGGAGATGCACATTCGGGCATCTGGAGGTGCTGCAAAGGAGACTCTTTCTTTAGGTAGTGAGGATGTCGGCAGGTTGGGACATTCCTACACATAAGGCTCGGCAGACACAGTCCACAACATGCTCGGCCAGAGGTCATGGGTGCAACTTGGTGGGTGGGGAGTGCAGCGAGGAGTCATCAAACAGAGGGTTCTTCACTTCCATTTCGCCAGTCTGCATGGAGTCCAGGGTGGCACAGGTGAGGGGGGAAAGAGAAGGGAGAAGATGTGAAAAGCAGCAAAAATTAATTGCCTCGAGAATTTTTAGTCATCTCCCCCAACCCCCAGTTTTTTCAGCATTTCCTTTTAAAAATCTACTGCCCTACACTGTTCAACTGGAAGAACTCAAGAGTTCTTACACACAAATGAAATGCTCTCTCACAATAGAGCAAGACTTGGTGTTCCCCTTCAAGAGCCAGTGTGTGGTTAGACGACCAGACCAGGGAGCCAAGGGTTCAAATCCCCTTTTCTGAGGCCATTCCCCCTCACCAGTCCTGCTCTACGCTCTCCACAAGGATTTCTGCCTGGGTGGAAGTTGTCCTTAAACAGCAATCTTGGCTCTGGCTTGGCTGGAGGACTGAGGGCTTATGATGGAACCCTGGAAGATAACCCTCGTATAATTGAGGAATCACCTGTATTAATAATTATTAGTCTGTGAATTCAGTCTGGAGGATACCATGGGTTCCTTCCCAAACCTGCAGTCCTGTATCTGTGAAGCTATGTTCTGCAAGAGAGAAACTGCCAAATCAGCTTCTTTTTCATGGTGATGGCCTTAGCAGGTCAGCTAAGTACTACTCATCATTCACATCTTGAAAGAGTGAGCTCTGTTGCCGTACAGACAAATGGGTGTGCCTTTCCTGAGGACAATAGGCTAAGTGCGAGGGGTTGAGAGTTGTGTGAGTGAGTTTGGGTTGATGCTGGAAGCTGGGGAGACTGAGGCACACCTTGCTCTGTGTTGGACCCCAAAGCTATGACTTGGAAACCTACTGAAGTAGCAAGATCTGCTGGGCCACCGATACTGTGAGCCCCTCCATCCTATGCTCAGGTTGTAAAGGTAAAGGGACCCCTGACCATTAGGTCCAGCCGTGACTGACTCTGGGGTTGTGGTGCTCATCTCGCTTTATTGGCCGAGGGAGCCGGCGTACAGCTTCCGGGTCATGTGGCCAGCATGACTAAGCCGCTTCTGGCAAACCAGAGCAGCGCACTGAAACGCTGTTTCCCTTCCCGCCGGAGCGGTACCTATTTATCTACTTGCACTTTGGCGTGCTTTCGAACTGCTAGGTTGGCAGGAGCAGGGACCGAGCAACAGGAGCTCACCCCGTCACAGGGATTTGAACCGCTGACCTTCTGATCGGCAAGCCCTAGGCTCTGTGGTTTAACCCACAGCACCACCTGCGTCCCAGGTTGTATATACCTGTAAATAAAACCATGTTTCCTAAAGGCACCGATGTCTCTGTTGATCCTCATTCCAAGGAAACTGAACTCTGGGTAAGTGCAGGAACCCCCGGCCACTTCCAACACTGCTTGGAGGTGTGGGTTAAGTGCAACATCAATAATTTATCCTAATTTGAGTTTGTGAGCCATTACTCAATAAAACAAGTAGAACTTAGATATCAAGAAGCACACAGAAAGAGTAAGAAAAGCTGTCAGAGGGCCAAGGGCACTCTTTGGTGCGTGGAAGAGGAAACACTCACAGGAGCAAGGCCCGGGCACTCATAGACGGTGAAGTCTCCATCTTCGTTTTCTTCATCCGATGATGCAGATTCTGGAACTTTGGCCTCCTCTTTATTCCTATTGATGGGGTGGAGGAGGTGAGATGGTGGCAGGGCAGGAAGGGAGAGAGTGTAGCACACAATACCGGCACACCGCTGCCTTTCACCAGTTCAGAACACCCAACCCACTTTCCCCACAGAGCTGGGCTACAGGACACTTTGGGTCCCTTCTGACTCAGTCCTATTATTCTATGACTCCACACACAGGGAGCCAAAATGTCTTTGGTGGGTGGTGGTGGTGGTGGTGGTGGTGGTTCAGAAGCTCCAGGAATTAGCTGGAGCCACTCCCAGGTTTTTAAAAAGTCCTGTGTTGAAACCCTGGAATATCAAAAGCTGCATTTCCAAGCTTAGCCATCTGCAGAACTCTGGCACTCTGACACAACACGTTTCTGAAACTTGGCTAGGTGTGTTGGGGAAACTCAGCTGGCCTTGCTAGGTCAGCCCACAGGGCACCTGGTCCAGGGTTTCTCTTCTAATGGGAGCCACCAAGGATAAAGTTTGGCAAGCAGGTAATAAAGTGAGACTGCTACTCCCCGCCCCCCCTTTGACCTTGGCACCTGGTACTCAAAAGTGCCCTGTCTCTGAACACAGAAGACTGCACTTGGCAATTTTCAGGTGTATACACAGACCTTCCATCAATTTAACTATACCTTTCCAAAAGCCGTCATATAAGAACCCGACAAGAGCCCTGCTGGATCAGGCCAAAGGGAGCCCACCTGGGCCAGCATCCTGTCCTCACATTGGTTACCCAAATGCCTGTGGGAAACCCGCAAGCCAGCTCTGGGCACAGGAGCCCTCTGCCCCTTCTGTGGTTTCCAGCAACTGTTATTCAGGAGCATTGCTGCTATTATTATTATTATTATTATTATTATTATTATTATTATTATTTGTGTCTGGAGGCGGTTGGAGGATGGATGGCAGCTAACAGATTGAGGTTGAATCCTGACAAGACAGAAGTCCTGTTTTTGGGGGACAGGGGGCAGGCAGGTGTGGCGGACTCCCAGGTCCTGAATGGGGTAACTGTGCCCCTGAAGGACCAGGTGCGCAGCCTGGGAGTCATTTTGGACTCACAGCTGTCCATGGAGGCGCACGTCAATTCTGTTTCCAGGGCAGCTGTTTATCAGCTCCATCTGGTACGCAGGCTGAGACCCTACCTGCCCGTGGACTGTCTCGCCAGAGTGGTGCATGCTCTGGTTATCTCTCGCTTGGACTACTGCAATGCGCTCTATGTGGGGCTACCTTTGAAGGTGACCCGGAAGCTACAACTAATCCAGAATGTGGCAGCCAGACGGGTGACTGGGAGCGGCCGCTGAGACCACATAACACCGGTCTTGAAAGACCTACATTGGCTCCCAGTACATTTCCAAGCACAATTCAAAGTGTTGGTGTTGATCTTTAAAGCCCTAAATAGCCTCGGTCCGGTATATCTGAAGGAGCGCCTCCACCCCCATCATTCTGCCTGGACACTGAGGTCCAGCGCCGAGGGCCTTCTGGCAGTTCCCTCACTATGAGAAGCCAAGTTACAGGGAACCAGGCAGAGGGCCTTCTTGGTAGTGGCACCCACCCTGTGGAACGCCCTCTCACCAGATGTCAAAGAGAAAAACAACTTCCAGACTTTTAGAAGACATCTGAAGGCAGCCCTGTTTAGGGAAGCTTTTAATGTTTCATAGGTTATTGTATTTTAGTGTTCTGTTGGAAGCCGCCCAGAGTTGCTGGGGAAACCCAGCCAGATGGACGGGGTATAAATAATAAATTATTATTATTATTATTATTATTATTATTATTATTATTATTATTATTAACCACCTGCAATCTTTGGATAAAGAACAGCATGGGAATATTATTATTATTATTATTATTATTATTATTATTATTATTATTATTATTATTATTATTATTTACATGCTGTCCTTCATCCAAAGATTACAGGGTGGTTTACAATGCAAAAGCACATTGCACAATAACAAAAACAATACCCTCCGCCATTTTAAAAAAAACAACATATTGTTTAATTGGCCAAAGGTCTGTGAGAAGATAAATGTTTTTGCCTGGCGCCCAAAGCTGGTGGCCATCCCTGCCTCCTGTGGGAGTTCCATAATTTAAATATGTGATGTGTAAATAAGCACTTTATTTTGTCCTGAATCTTCCCAAAATCCAACCAGCCTTCCCCAACCTAGTACCTTTCAGGTGTTTTAACTGCACCTCCTATCCAGCATGGCTGTGCTAGCTAGCAGGAGTTGGTGCAAGCTGCAGTTTGGAGGCTTGCTGGGTTGGGGAGAGGCTGACCTAAGCTTTTAAAAAGGCTATCTGAGTCAGAGGCCACATCACAAAGGCCAAAGGAATGTAGAGAGCCAGTGTGGTGTAGTGGTTAAGCGCGGTGGATTCATAATCTGGTGAACCGGGTTCGCTTCCCCGCTCCTCCACAAGCAGTTGCTGGTGACCTTTGGCTAGCCACACTTCTCTGAAGTCTCTCAGCCTCACTCACCTCACAGGGTGTTTGTTGTGGGGGAGGAAGGGAAAGGAGATTGTAGGCCGCTTTGAGATTCATTAGGGTAGTGATACAGACGGGTATCAAATCCAACTTCCTCCTCCTCCTCTTCTTCTTCTTCTCCCAAGTGAGTCCACATTAGGTAAAGGTACCCCTGCCCGTACGGGCCAGTCGTGACCGACTGTGGGGTTGCACGCCCATCTCACTTAAGAGGCTGGGAGCCAGCGCTGTCCGGAGACACTTCCAGGTCACGTGGCCAGCGTGACGAAGCTGCTCTGGCGAGCCAGCACCAGTGCAGCACACGGAAGCGCCGTTTACCTTCCTGCTAGAAAGCGGAACCTATTTATCTACTTGCACTTAAGGGTGCTTTCGAACTGCTAGGTGGGCAGGAGCTGGGACCGAACGACGGGAGCTCACCCTGCCATGGGGATTCGAACCGCCGACCATGCGATCGGCAAGCCCTAGGCACTGAGGTTTTACCCATGGCGCCACCCAAGTCCACATTAAAAATACACTAAAGATGTGGATGCAAGGTTGTGGACTGGCTGTTCCAGTTCTCTCGGGCAGAAGTTTTTGAAATGCACCCTCCACAGGAACCCAGTCCCAGAACCATGCATGGAAAGGAAGAGGCCTAACTGAGTTTGCTTTTTTCCTACTTCATCCAAATCCGTTCCTTTCTCTCTTATATTATGCCTTTTTTAAAGATTGTAAGCCTGAGGGGCAGGGAATTGTCTCATCAATGACATTGGGGAGCTGCTCTAAGAGGACTTCCCTCTATTTTTAGGGTGAAGAGTGAGATAAAAGTATTTTAATAAAGCAGACTTGTTGCCACGGGGTGTGTGGAAGCCGCAGTCTGAAGAAAATGCTAAAAACATGGGTGAAAAAAGGTGCTACTCACTTCTCCATGGAGAGCATCTGTTGCTTCTGGTGCTGGTAGTGGTACATCTGGGCACTCTGTGCCAACTTCTTATCGCCGGGCTTTGGGGAGAGAAAAACAGACACAGTGTACATAACATTGCAAGTTAGCCCAAGTTGCAGTGAGTTTGGAAGAAAAGAGCATGCAGAAATTATCACAGTCCAGGCAAGTATTTCCTGTTGAGAAGGAGCCAAGTCCACAGCAGTTGCTTACAAAGGGAAGCAATGTGCAGACTCCTCCCTAGGGAAGGTAATTCTTATGCCCCAGGAGCAATTGTATTAACTGCATCCAGTGCAGAAACATGCAGAATGACTTGCCCCTGCTAGCAGAGATGTATTTGGAAGGTTGTGAGGCCAGAACGGTATATGATACAGAGATGCAAAGGCAACCCCCTGCTATGGCTGGGTAACTGGGGCTCATTATTGCCTGGAATTAGGCATACAAATGTTTTTCCCCCCACATTCCCTTTAAACAGTGAAGAGCATCAAGTTTAGTGCATAGCCAGCAAACAGGCATCAAAGAGGAAAGGACATACTGAGATCTTGTCATACGATGGAGGGCCCGGGAGTTTCTGAACTGGGTAGTCTGCTTTCTGAGCAAGGCGTATTTCCTTTTGCAGCCTAGGAAGAGGAAAGCAAGCGAATAATTAGACACACCAGCAGCTTGCTGGATCAGGTGAGAAATCCATTTAGTGCCAGCGGTTCTCAACCTGTATGTCCCCAGATGTTGTTGGACTACAACTCCCATCATCCCTGAGCTCTGGCCTTGCTAGTTGGGGTGATGGGAGTTGTAGTTCAACAACATGTGGGGACCCACAAGTTGAGAAAGGCTGAGCCTGTTACCAACAGTGGCCTGCTTTTGAAAAGCCCATAAGAAGGGCTTGAGGGCAACATTCCACATCCCTCAGCCCTTGATACTACAGCACAGCCTGGTACCCAGGGCTGCCTTGTTTAGTGCTTAGAGTGCAAGACTTGAACCTGGGAGAGACCAGGGTTCAAATCCCTACATGGCCACTCGTTCACTCTCAGCCCAAGCTACCTCACAGGGTTGTTGTAGTGATTAAATGAAGAAGGGGAGAACCATGGGTGACGCTGTGAGCTCCATGGAGAAAATGGTGGGATGCAAATGCAATAAACAATTGCAGTTGTTGCTGCTCTTAAGCAGCTCCTCATTCTAGCCGTTGTTATACCTGCATCTCCACCCCTCCTGGTGGTTCCCAAGAATGGTGTTTTGGGGTGGGAGTGGGGGGAAGCACAAAATTAAACTGCTGGCCTCTTGCCAAGTAAAGGTTTTGCATGGGCCTACCTGCACCAGCACACAGCTGCCACCACCAGAGCTGCGATTCCTGCAGCTGTACACACGACTATCATCCCTGCAGAGACACACAGGCGGAGAGTTTGTATAGAGACACACCAGGGAAGGAAGGAAGTGGGGAAGGAACCAGCAGTGACCTCCTGGGATGATGGCAGGTGAAACATCGTCAAAGAACTTCCAGCCTTTATGGTTTTATTTTCTTCATTAGCATTTTATTTGTTTGCTTGAACACTGTCCTTGTTATAAGTGTTCATACACTGCCCCTCATTGCAGGTGGAAGCATAAAATCACTACCCGCAAATCAGTAACCAGTGGTGCATTCAGCATTGTGGGACAGTTCTGTGGAACTCTCTCGTGGTTGAGATCAACCAGAGGCAGGGCTTTTTCGGCTGTGGCCCCGATCTGGTGGAACGCTCTGTCACAAGAGACTAGGGCCCTGCGGGACTTGACATCTTTCTGCAGGGCCTGCAAGACAGAGCTGTTCCACCAGGCCTTTGGCCAAGGCACAGTCTGACCTCCTCTCTCCTCCTGTAATCCTCATAGAACTCTAGCCCAATGGTTGCCATTAATTTGATTCTGAATTGATTTGATTCTGAATTGATTTTAGAATGCTGTGTTACTTTTATTGTTGTTAGCTGCTCTGAGCCCGGCTTCAGCTGGGGAGGGCGGGTTATAAATTAAAAAATATTATTATTATTATTATTATTATTATTATTATTATTATTATTATTATTAGAGGAGTCCCCTCCCTATTAGACTTCTGGCAGCTGGAGATGTCCTTTCCACCTCAGTGGACAATTTCAGCAAGTTTTGTAACTCTGTGGTTGAGTTTAAATTGATTTATCTTCATTGTGTCTTTTCAACTTTACTGTACACCGATTAAAAGCAACATTATTATTATTATTAAACATTTTTCTTTACAAACTTCATTATTACTATTATTAAACATTTTTCTTTACAAACTTCATTACAATTAAAACAACCAACCAAACAAAGTGCTGTCTTCCAAGACAAATGCATGTCCAGCTATTAAGTTTACTATGTAGTTACCCACATGGCATCAAAACAAACTTGGAAAATCTTTTATGTTTCAGGTTAAGCTCACATCCACAGGATTATGCTTCAATCTCAAGAGTTAAGATAATGTCTCCATAGTGGCTCCTGAGACTGAGATGGAAGAGGCTCTCCTATTGTTAATAAAGGATATAAGCTGAGACCCTACCGAGTCAAACCCATCTTTCTTTGTTATTCCTCTTATCCAACTCCGGTGGTGAGCCAAGCACTCCGGAAGTACTCCCTAAGTTCCACAGGTATTGGGTCCAAAACTCTGTGGTGGGAGGGGGAGCCCCCCCAAGTGGAAACAACTATTTGCCTCACTGCTGTGCGTTTGAAATTTGGATTGATATAGTCTTCCATTGTTATATTATATTCTGCCATATATGGAACACCCAGTTGCCTTGCTGAACCACTTACCCAGTATGAGAGCGTCATTTGACGAGAGTGAGGTTTTCACTGGAGTACTTTTGACTGCTTCTGTGCGAAGGGAAGGTGTTGCAGGAGGGCGTCTTGCCTGTCCCTTTGGCCAGGACACTGACTTCGACGCACCGATCCTGGGGTGCTTGCCTGTGGGGGCTGGGGTTTCTGTGTAAGGCAAAAACATGTCCACAAAGGTTGGGGTGAGGGCGAAAGATTTTCTTTTCTTCTCCTTTTTTTGAGTTTTATTTGTTTATTAATGTTCTTATGTTACATCGGCAAACATTTTCATAGTACATCACAATATAATTTTCAGCATGTATACAAAGTTTATATACCTAAATAAAATAAACAAGGACAAAAAACTATTCCAAAATCATATATCTACAAACACTTTGGACTTCCTGTCTATCCCGTTCTTTACCAATGAATGTACAGGTTTTTTACCAATGAATGTACAGGTGAAACTCAAAAAATTTGAATATTATGGAAAAGTTCCTTTATTTCACTAATTCAACTTAAAAGGTAAACTAATATATGAGATCAACTCATGACATGCAAAGCGAGATATGTCAAGCCGTGATTTGTTCTACAGGTGAAACTCGAAAAATTAGAATATCGTGGAAAAGTTCATTGATTTCAGTAATCCAACTTGAAAGGTGAAACTAATATATGAGATAGACTCATGACATGCAAAGCAAGATATGTCAAGCCTTATTTGTTCTACAGGTGAAACTCGAAAAATTAGAATATCGTGGAAAAGTTCATTTATTTCAGTCATTTAACTTGAAAGGTGAAACTAATATATGAGATAGACTTGTGACATACAAAGGGAGATACGTCAAGCCTTTATTTGTTATAATTGTGATGATTATGGCGTACAGCTGATGAAAACTCCAAATTAACAATCTCAGAAAATGAGAATATTCAATGAAGTCAGCAAAACAAGGATTGCAAATGGAGCAAGATTGGACCTCTGAGAAGTAGAAGCATATCTCGCTTTGCATGTCATGAGTCAATCTCATATATTAGTTTCACCTTTCAAGTTGGATTACTGAAATCAATGAACTTTTCCACGATTTTCTAATTTTTCGAGTTTCACCTGTACTCTTATTATTGTATATTTCTTTACAAATTAATTCATGCAGAAGGGCAACCCACATGCACCCCTGGACGGTCTCACGCTATGTGAGAAGAAAGAAAGTATCAACCCTAATCTTTCATCCAAGATGTGCAGAGTGGAAACTGGTCCGCAGGAGAGACTTACCATCCTGGAGAGCATTATTCTGTTTGGACAGTGCATCTGCCACTAAATCAACTTCTTCCTCTAGGTTGGGAGCACTGGCTCGCCCTAAGAAGGAAGACAGAAGATATTGGGGGGGGGAGGGGGACAACAAATCCAAAGAAAAGTTATCAACATATTATTTCATAAATTTATAGACCAGACAACTGCTTAAAATAAACCCTCACGGTGGTTTACTGATAATTGTCAGTAAAAATAGTTTTAAAAGATGCAAAACGTTCAAAAATAATAATTAAAACCAACAATAAGCTTGACATCGCTTGTAGGGTTGAAAGAAGTTTCATAAGGAGCAATTTATAAATTATTGTGAAGAGAATTAAGAATAGATGTACTGGGGATTTTGAGTTTATAGCAATAACTATAGCAGTAACCAAATGCATAATTAGAAAGACTTTAGAAAACAATCAGTCAAGGTTGAAGGAAGTCTCAGGCTGTGATAGCTGAAAATTTCGAAATGATGTTTAAAAGGATGTTATGCTGGAAAATATGTGTAAAAAATAATAATAAATTATAAAATCAACAATAGGCTAAAAGTAAGATTGACTGTGTTTCTTCCCCAATCGAACAGCGTTGGACTTGTGGCTGCCATGTTTGCATCCTGTTCTCTCCCCCCTCCCCCAGCTAGTGGCATTTCACCCTCGCAACCACCCTGTGAGGTAGGCTGGGGGCAGAGGTTTGGGGATGTGAACTGGATTTTCTCCCATACTGAAGTCTAGTCCGCTTGCTTCTGGAAGACAGTGGCACATCTAAATGTGAATATGATTAAATATCCAGGCAAAGTTGTGTGTGTTACTTCACCTGGTTTTTTTTTTGGCATAGGTTCGATCACCACTCAATAAGATCATTAAGGTAGGGAGTCTTCACTGATGTGAGGACATAATTCCAAACCAAGATGGCGGACCAAAACATGACTGGCGTGACTTCACCCAATTTTTGCCGTGGTGGGTCCAAACTCACAAATCACGCTATCCATTTTTAAAAAATGCAATATTTTTCAGTTTCTAAAAAATCTCGGGCAACACTGGACACACTCTGCTAGGCGGGGGGGGGGGGGCTTGAGTAAAATATGGGGGAGGGGAGGGCAGGTAAGCTCTGCCCTGCATAATTGATCACAAGAAGCAGCGCACACACACCATTTAAAATGGCAATGTCTGTCAACTCTTGGGGGGGGGCATGGCCCTCTCAAATGTTTTATGGGGGGAAAGACCCCTCAGCCCCTAGGGAGTTTTCTCCTATGTTGCTAGGAATTATATAAAGCCAGGCTTCTTTGAAAGGATGGAATTGTAGATCTCTCTCTCTCTCTCTCCCTCCCCTCCAGGTCACTTCTTCAAATTCAGTTAGATGCAGTTCCCTGAGTGGCAATTATGATGTTTGCCGGAGGAGCTAAGCGTCCTCAGATCAGAGTGAATGATTGCCAGAGTTTCTTGTACGCAGGGTGTGGGAGGGGGCTGGCATGGGGGAGGGAGGGTCAAGGAGCGCAGCTAGCTGGCTTTGGCATCACATTCCCAGCAGTTTTTTTTAACAAACCCCCCCCCCAAAAAAACCCCCACCCTAATAGTGTAGATGGGACGCGGGTGGCGCTGTGGGTTAAACCACAGAGCCTAGGACTTGCCAATCAGAAGGTCAACGGTTCGAATCCCCGCAACAGGGTGAGCTCCCATTGCTCAGTCCCTGCTCCTGCCCACCTAGCAGTTCAAAAGAACGTCAAAGTGCAAGTAGATCAATAGGTACCGAATGGCATTTCCGTGCGCTGCTCTGGTTCGCCAGAAGCGGCTTAGTCCTGCTGGCCACACGACCTGGAAGCTGTACGCCGGCTCCCTCGGCCAATAAAGCGAGATGAGCGCCGTAACCCCAGAGTCAGTCATGACTGGACCTAATGGACAGGGGTCCCTTTACCTTTAATAGTGTAGATGAGAAATGTCTATATATGCCAGCCTACTCCTAGTACTAGAGCAAGAAAACTGCTACCACATTTTCAAAGCTAAGCAGGGTCTGGTAGTTTCAGATTAGATGGACCATGTGTTGAGATTCCTGCATTGCAGGGGTTAGACTAGATGACCCCTGGCGTTCCTTTTAACTCTACAATTCTATGATTCCTTCTATCTGCCCTCCAGATATTTTGGACTATCATTCCCATCAGCCCAATCAGCACAGCAGTGCCATCAGGTTGGGGGAAAAGCTGCCACACTGTCTGTAGACTTCTGCCAAGCATTTGACATGTATTACAGCCACCTTGCAGGTAGGCCACTAATATTATTCCTGGTGGAGAGGATGAGAGATAGAGAGACTTGCCAGAAGCAACTTGGTAAGATTTGAACTGGGGACTTGTAACTTCATACTCAATCTATTTTATTTTGCAGTTGCTTTTTTCATATATTTTTTTCATAATAAAACATAAAGTACAAAAACGGATGACAAATAAAATTAAGCAAAAGTTGAAGAGGATATCTAGAACCAAACATAAAGGAACAAATTTACATACCAGAATAAAGCGTAACAAATCAGTAACCACAAGGTTCCAAGTGACATAAATAGGTTCAATTTATCCTGTCCCTTATTGTTTAATCTTTATTTTATTTAACAAAATTTAAATGCTCCCCGGTTTAGGTTTTATTACAAAGCAGATTACAAAAAAAAAGGAAAGAGAAGAAAACTCTACTACATGGCATTAGTTCTTAATCCTTTCATCAGGGATGGGGAACCAAATGCTGCTGAACTCCCATCATCTCAGACTCCTGGTCAATAACACCTGTAGGGCCACCAATATCTCCCAGCCCAGACTGACACGAAGTCCTGATTCAAAACATGACTGAGAAGTTGTAGCTTGCATTTCCCTCACCACCAACCCAGCATCTTAGATGTTGGCCCCTGCGTCACTTTCCCCCAGATATCAAGTGTTTGCCTGCAAGGCTCTCTTTATTTTAAGGTCCTCCGTGGGACATACCAGGAGAGGTGGTCCTGTAGGTACAAGATCAGCTGCTGGCCTGCAGGGATTCCACTACAGCCAAGGTTGAGTGGGACACTTCAGATTTGGCCCTCCTTGCATGATTTCACATGCCTGGAAGTTTTGTCTCAGCAAACCTTACCAGGACACACCATCTAGCTGGCTACACTTATTTTTAAAATGTGGCTGATCTTATTTGTGTACTACCAGTGATTGTTTTATACTGTGCTTATGTACACTGCTAAAAGATTGTTGTTGTTTTTTTGGTGAAACTGTTTATGGACGCTTCCAAGCAAATAAATCTTAACATGAGTTCCTGGTGATGTTTTGATGGAAGCTGTCTCAAGGGTTGAGAATATGAACTGAGGAAGGGCTGGGTTGGCTGGCGAGTCTGTTTCTACTGGTAGTTCAGAGCAAAGAGGCCTGTTAACTCTGCCAAGCCTAGAGCTGCAGGCGGAGAGAGAGAGAGAAGGAGTGCAGTTCTCCTCGGTTGTGTGTGTTCTGTGCTATATGCTTGCATTATTAAAGACACTTTTTCATGTCCCAAGCAATAAAAAGCTGGGAAAGCTTGCCGGAGTCATGAAATATTCACAGAGTTCTAAAAATAGTAACACAGGGACTACATGGGACACAAGGTGTACCCTGGGTAGTGGACACCCCCCCACCCCCGCAAAGGAATGCTGGTATCCAGAATTTTGGGCTCTTGAGTGTGGGAAAGTACATAAGAACATAAAAAGTCTGCTGCAGGCCAGTAGCCCATCTAGACCAATATACTGTTCTCACTGTATCATTCATTCATATATATATATATATATATATATGCTTTCGTAGATTTTCACGGGTACAGGAATGCAGGTTTTGGTGTCTTCGGGTGTCTTCCCGTGTAAGAGTTGGGGTGTCTAGGCGACGTTTCGACGAGGTCTCACTCGTCATCTTCAGGCTGGTGCTTTCGGCTCTGTTCCAGTAACAAGAAGCCGAAAGCACCAGCCTGAAGATGACGAGTGAGACCTCGTCGAAACGTCGCCTAGACACCCCAACTCTTACACGGGAAGACACCCGAAGACACCAAAACCTGCATATATATATATATATATATATATATATATAAAATTTTTATTAGTTTTTTTAACATATCATTTTCAACAGTAATTAAACATACTTTTACAGTCTGACCCCCTCTTTCGGTAATGCTCACAGAACTATAGCCCAATGGTTGCCATTAATTTGATTTTGAATTGATTTTAGAATGCTTTTCAATTGATTGATTGTGATTTTATGTGAACTACGTTGCTTTTATTGTTGTTGGCCGCTCTGAGCCCGGCTTCGGCTAGGGAGGGCGGGATATAAATAAATTATTATTATTATTATTATTATTATTATTATTATTATTATTATTATTATTGGCCAGCACTGATCCATGGCCCACCACTTTTGAAGAGTTTGCTCTGTTTCATCTCTCTTCCCTGTCCCCCAGTCAGCCACTAGGCTGTTTTGTGAATACGTGTTACGTTCCCACCCCTTAAATGTTTTTTAGACTTCTGCAAACTGCTACCTCCTCCTTGTGCACTTGTGGTGGTGAACTTCTTATTATTGTTAGTTCATTTATTATCTGCCCTTCACCTATGTGTTGCAGCATTGAAATCAATATTAAAAATATATAAAACAACTTACAACCATAAAAACAAGGTGAGGCCTAAAACTATGCCCCTCATGTATTAAAAGTCAGGGTAAAGAGGTGTGCCTCAGGCATTCTCCGAAAGCATTTGGGACTGAAATGTGGGTCCACCTTCAGATAATCCAGTTTGTTATTCATTTGTGCGATGAGTAAGGGGGAATGAGTTGTCTAGGGCAAGCTGTTTCTTGTGAGACTCCATTAGAAGTTAACCCACTGCAAGAGTGTTAAAGGAAATGACAAACAGCGCAGGAACAGAGAAGCCCCAAATCTCCAGCATTTTAAAGGGAAAAGGATGTGCCACTTGCAGTACATAATCTCCCCGGGTAACTGAAATGCAGTCCGAACACCAATCCGTTAACAAACAAGCTCTTATGTAAGCTCCCATCTGTCGCTAAGAATCATCAGTTTGCATGAAGTCATGTTTCAGGCAGGAGATTGAGAACCACAGTGTACAAACTGCATTCCTTTCCAACACCATTCCTCACTTTTCAAAAGGTGGGTAGGTGGAAGACAACTGTACCCACATGGGTCCAGTACATTCACCTGGGACAAATAGGTTCCTTATACAACAGGTGGCAAGATCTTCAAACTTGCACTTCCAAAACCAGCTTTTGCATTAGGCTAGAATGAGTAGCACCAAAGTGCACTGAAGACCTTTTTTTAGTTATCATCATCAGCTGCCTAGAGATGGTGCTATTGCTTAACATGAACCACTGAGTTACAAAACTGGGGGGGTGGGAAGCCCCGAGAAAATTAACACTTTCTGCTCTCCCTGGGAGGGCCGATCTAGATGTGTGGCCTATCACTGGAGCTGCTGAGGTCCAAAGGAATAAGAAACAGGTCAAATACTGATGCAACAAATGTGTTACTGCAAGGATTTGGACCTCCTCCCCATAAATTTTCTAGGAGGAAAGTTTCAGCAAGTTTCTCCATGCTGCAGGAATCCTGGTTTTATGTTGTCATGAGTTGCAATTGTTTTATTTGTGTTCACAAAAACAACAACAACAACAACAACAACAACAACAACAACAACAACAACACATCAACAACTCCTTTTTAACACTCAAATGCTTTGTCTGGGTTCAACGGCTTTCACCTTTCACACCAAAGCATGGAGGCTGCCTACAAGTCTCCCAAGGGAATGCTGCTCTGAGGAAACAGCATGGCAGCAGAGGATGGGGGCCTCTCCTCCAAACAGAAAATGAAACAGTAGAGGGCAACATGGACACCAGACTTCTGATTCTGGCATAGAGCTTTACTGGGTTTCAACTGCGGAAAGAGAACTGGCAATATTGTTCTGGCTGATGCTTTCTGCACCCAGCCCTACCTACCGCTGGCCGCTCGTGCCTTGGGGATGCATTGGCCGTCTTCATCCTCGATGAACTGAGAGAGACACGGGCCACAGGAATACGATCCGGGGAGGCAGAACTCACGGCGCAGCAAAGCACATTCCAGACTTCGAGGACAAGACTCTGTGTGTGAGAGAGAGAACCCATTAGTAATCTGTATGCATTTTGCACAAAGTTGTCACCCCCAATGCCACTGCTAGATAAGACAAAAGCACCACCGTGACCTACAGGCGAAACTAAAAAAATTATAATATCGTGGAAAAGTTCCTTTATTTCCGTAATTCAACTTGAAAGGTGAAACTAATATACAAGATAGACTCATGACATGCAAAGCAAGATATGTCAAGCCTTATTTGTTCTACAGGTGAAATTCGAAAAATTAGAATATCGTGGAAAAGTTCCTTTATTTCCGTAATTCAACTTGAAAGGTGAAACTAATATATGAGATAGACTCATGACATGCAAAGCGAGATATGTCAAGCCTTGATTTGTTATCATTGAGATGATCATGGTGTACAGTTTATGAAAACCCCAAATTAACCATCTCAGAAAATTAGAATATTCAAGGAAATCAGCAAAACAAGGATTGCAAATCGAGCAAGATTGGACTTCTGAGAAGTAGAAGCACATCTCGCTTTGCATGTCATGAGCCGATCTCATATATTAGTTTCACCTTTTAAGTTGAATTACTGAAATAATTGAACTTTTCCACAATATTCTAATTTTTCGAGTTACACCTGTAGTGGAGCTAAGGTAACCAGATTTTTTTCAATGAATCCTGAGTTATTGGTTCTTCGGGGGGTGGGGGGGTGGGGAAGTGGTGCGTGATGGGTCAGGCATGGAAGGCGGAGAAGGAGGGCCAAGAGCGGCGGCGGCGGCGGTGGGGCTCGGGCAGAGCATTGCCCCCCAAACAGAGGCCACAGGGGCTCCAGCCCTCCCACTCCCCCAGCAGATGCCACCCAGCTACATATCACTGCTAAACAGGAACAACATCACCAACAGCCCTGGACTGAACTTCATGGAGACTCCATTTAAAAAATCACCTTAGTTAGTGGCCATCCCGTTGTTGCATAAATTAATGCAACACTGTGGCAGTGAAATGAATGTTGCATTCCTTTATTTAGCCTGAATCTACCACCCACTTTTTGGCAGACACACCGGCCTCCCAAGTTCTTGTATTGCTGGGGGGGGGGCAAACCCACTTCCTGCACACCCTGCATTGTATTATAAGTCTCTATCACACACTCACACTCACACATACACATACACATACACATCATGGTTGTCTGCAAGTTTTCCCCAGCAGCAGAACAAAGCACTGAAAAGGCTGTGGGGAGCAGGCTAATTTCTCAGAAGAAAAATATTAATACCACCAGTACATTTCACCCATATTTCAGATTCTACACATCTACAGATACAGTGGTACCTCAGGATGCGAACGTGATCCGTTCCGGAGCCCTGTTCACATCCCGAACAGAACATAAGACGCGATAGCGCATTGCATTTCGCTGCTTCCGCGCATGTGCGTGACATCATTTTGACTGACTGCGCATGTGCGAGCGGCGAAACCCGGAAGTAACGCGCTCCGTTACTTCTGGGCCGCTGCGGAGCGCAACCTGAAAGTACTTAACCTGAAGCGTATTTATCCTGAAGTATGACTGTATGTATATTTTTCAAAAAATGAAAGCTGGGAATCTGGGGATTTGGGTTCGCCTAAGTGGAGGACTTACCATTCCACTGCCCTGTGTGGATGCCCATTCCTCTTTCCCCAACTAGAATGTAGAGCTTTGCACAACTGTCCTATTCAAAATCAACTTACCCCGTGTATATTGGAGGGAAATAGCATGTGATTTTTGTGTGTGTATGTGTAACTTAAAAAAAAGCAAACAATGCAGATTTGGGGGTTGTGGATTTAAGACTGGAAAAATGAAAAAGTGACAGCAACCAAGACTGATGGGATCTGCCATCCTTTCACACAGTCACTTGCCACACACCAGCTTAAAAGTGCTCCACAGTCTTCCAGGAGAAGGTGCAACTCACAGGACGCTGGAGCCTGCCCTGACATCCTGCTCCCTTCCAGGAACTGTTTGCTTAAATGGGTGTGTGTGTGTGTGTGTGTGTGTGTGTGTGTGTAGACTGAAACTCCCCCCCCCACCTGAAAAGCAAACAACCCATGCCCAGCCTGCTAGCAGAGGGAGAATGTGATGTGATGGTGTTGCCTCAGGTGACTATATTCTTCATACTGTGGGTTATTAGTGGTGGTGGAGAGAAGAGTAAAGCAAGGAGGGTTTACTATGTACTTCTTGCAAAGCAATGATGAGCATGGGGGCAGGGAGAGAATGTTGAGAATTTGTTGATTGAAAAGAATTGAGAAGCTTTTTTTTTTAAATTAAAAAAAAAGTCACAGGGTGGTAATGCGAGGGGAGACGACGACACAGGAGCAGTTTCCATCCACTGCAGACACAACCTGGCTGCACGTGGTGACTTTGAGCTAGATCTCAGGACCATTGGCTACCTGTCTACAGGACTGGAAGGTTGGCAGAGGAGAGAGAGAGAAGGGTTTTTGCAAAGAAACCCAATGATTGCTCTTGTTGACTTAGGTGCTGGGCCGGCAAAATGCTGGTGGCAGAGAGATGAAGTTTCCAGTGGGGTGGGCAGGTAGTTCCTCTAGTTGTACACACACACACACACACACACCCTGGACATCCATTTCACGTATCTCCTAGCTGTTTTAAAGCATTCTTTTAAAATTAAAGTGTACAGCTGAATAATGTGATAAGTGACTGCCTTTCCTGCCCTGTGTAGAATCTGATTTTATAATGATGGCCTCTCTCCTTTGATACTGCTATTAAAGAGCAACAGCCGCAAACCACTTGTTGAGAAGCCTTCAGGGCCAGGAAGGTTGGCCAGCCAGAACACCAAAGAAGTGCTGGTTTCTGTGCTGGAAACCGCAGAAGGAGAAAGTTGCTACTGTGCTTGAGGTCCTGCTTCTGAGCTTCCCATTGGGACACCCGGCTGGCCACTTTGAGAACAGGACGCTGGGCTAGGTGGGTCCCCTTCGGGCCCAGTCCAGAAAGTTCATCTTAGGTTAACAGGAGAGAATCCTCACACCCTTCCTCCAGATAGAGGGGATTCTCCAAGCGAAGCTCTCGGGACCCTGCAGCTGTCGCCAGCTTCCTGCTAACAACAAACCTATCTTGCCTCTGCTTTGCCCTCTGGGAGGTTTTGGCGCAGTTCTGCTCTGCCTCCCCCTCCCTCCCTCCAACAAGGATTAAGCAGCAAGAGAGATACTTCTCAATCTAATTAAAGCTCCAATAAGGTTATTGGCTGCCACTTACAGTCTCCGGTTGCAACTGCTACTTACGATGCAATTAAACTCCCATTTGTTGGTGGTTAACGGTGCTGGAAATTTCTAGAAGGGCAGCGGGTGGGAAGGAAGTCTGGCCTCATTTACCAGCACCTGAGATTTTCGTAAACATGAACTGCTCTGCACATCCTTGGAAAAGAATTAGACACATTTGCCAAGAATTGTTTCCATCAGGTGCCATTAGTCATGTTTGCTATAATGGAATCAGAGCCTGCCTGGCACAGAGGGGTGACGCAAGATGCCAGGCAGATCTGAGGGTCTAGTCTAGGACCAGCTTGGAACCCCACAAAAACTGCCTTGAGTTCCAGAGAAGGCAAAATTGAAATAAGCAAAGCCTGCACACTCAGAGGCAGCCCACCTGCAAACATGTCACACTGACTCTCAGCATGGGGGTAAGAACAGGAAACAGGGAAACGTTTTCACATTTCCTCATGGAGAGTCTAATGGGGGAGGCTTGCCAGAGGCAAGAGTGGGCTAAGCAGAGGTTGCGAATCTTACTTTCGGGTAAGGCATAGGTTTCTGTGCATGTATGTGTGAGTGTGTATATGTGTGCACATACAAATGCACGCAGCCCACCCCTCTATCCTAGCAAGCAAGAGGATTAGGTTGACCAGGTTAAGGACACATTCTGGTCGGCCAAAAGAACTAAAGGAGGGTGCAGAGCAGGAATTGGTAAGGAGGGATGTGTGGCCTACACCAGTCCCAAAAGCTCAAACAGAGGCAAGGGGACCCAAGTTCAAAACCAGCTCCAACCCTGAAGCTCACTGGGTAATCTAGGTCAATCACTATCCCTCAGCCTTAACCACCTTATAAAGTTGTTGTGGAGATAACAGAAGACAGGAACAACCGTGAACCCTGGTTTTCTTTTGGAGACATGGGCGTACAGGGGAGCAGAACATTAGGAGTATATCCAGGCCTCTGAGTTTCAAATCTCCAGCACTGCCTCCTCCTCCTCCTTCTCAGAGCAGAGGTGGTGTGGGAGGCACCTTGCAAAGCATCAGTCACCCTTCATCTTCATTTGCCCAGTGCCACCCACCCACATACAAATTCCTCTATGCGGATTTGTCCACCCCTAAGGACCCAGAAGGGACGTGGGTGGCGCTGTGGGTTAAACCACAGAGCCTAGGACTTGCCGATCAGAAGGTCGGTGAGTCAAATCCCTGCGACAGGGTGAGCTCCCATTGCTCGGTCCCTGCTCCTGCCAACCTAGCAGTTCAAAAGCACGTCAAAGTGCAAGTAGATAAATAGGTACCACTCCAGCAGGAAGATAAACGGCGTTTCCGTGCACTGCTCTGGTTCGCCAGAAGCGGCTTAGTCCTGCTGGCCACATGATCCGGAAGCTGTACGCCGGCTCCCTCGGCCAGTAAAGCGAGATGAGCGCCGCAACCCCAGAGTCGTCCGCGACTGGACCTAATGGTCAGGGGCCCCTTTACCTTTACCTAAGGACCTAACAGCAGCCGTGCAGAGAGGAGGGCTGATGTCCTGCTTGAAGCCTTTCCATAAGCAACTTGCTTCTGTACATGGTCAGGAACATTACCTGCTGGACTAAATGAAGCCTTGGCCTGATCTAGCTGAGTTCTTTGAAAACAGAGTTGGGGTGTGTGTGTTGATGAGTCAAAGCTGCACAGCAGCTCTTTCAGTCGCACAGGATATCCTTTGCACTGCTCTTTGGCTTCAGTACAGCCCAACAACTCTATGAAGCAAGCATGAAACATGCCCATTTCACAGATGGGAAAGGGGTGCCAAGAGATAAATGGCTGGCCAATGGCCAATACAAATCTTACAAACCAGCACAAATTTGAGCTTGGGTCTTCCATGCCTTCATTTATAATAGCCTCCAAATAATTTATAATTCATTGAGCACTATTTTATCAGCCTCACGTTTTAATCATTTCATTGTAAATTTTCAAACTGGAAGGAAAAAACCCACAACCAGTAAGCAGAGACTGCTAAAAAATAAATAATTAAATTGAAAAGAAAAATCCCACAAGGACACTAGGTCAAGAGGCTTTCAAAAAATTTGGCCAGGCAGACTGGACAGCGAGCTCAGGAGCAGTAGGATCGATGTGCAGCACATAGTTAAACTATGGAATCCATCGGAGAGAGTGACAGTGACCAACTGCGAAAGCTTTAAAAGAGGATTAGATGAATTCATAGAGGAGGAAAGGGCAATTGATGGCTCCTAGCAATCTCATCTAGTGGTTATGTTGCTGATCACTACTTGCTCAGGAGTCAAGCCGCACAAACACTAGGGAAAATCAGAACTCCCCCCCTTCTGCTGCAAATGAAAAAAAGAAAACAGTTCTAAAAATTGTCTGCCTGCCTTCCAGAAGGCCTTATATAATGGCTGCTACAAGCAAGCCGAACTCCTGGTAGCAAAGGAGGGCAGGAGGAAGAAACACTAAGAGCGTTAACACAGTCCGGAAAGCCAGGGAGTGACGTCCTTCTGAGGGTTGCAACAGCTAAGAGGGAAGGAGGCAGAGCCAAGCCTTCCATCCTGCTATTGTCCCAGGCAAACTATGTCATCCGGCTCACAGACAGCAGGTTATCGTCAGAGGTGAAGCCTTGCTAGCCCTGTTGTCTTCAAGCGGAGAAGCAAACAAGCTTTACAAAGTGTCAGCCTTCTAAGAAAGAAAAGAAAGAAGCAAGCAAGAAACAGGGGAAACTGAGCTTTGGGAGGCAGGTGGGAGGGAAATGTGCCATGTACTTGTTAAAAAATATTCGACTGTAATAGTACCACTCGATTCTGCCCTGGTCAGACCCCACATGGAGTCCTGTGTCCAGTTTAAGAAGGGTATTGACAAGCTGGAAAGTGTGGAGAGGAGGGTGACCAAGATGAACGAGGTTCTGAAAGCCAAGCCTTATGAGGAGCTGGGTATGTTTAGACTGGAAAAGACGAGACTGAGAGGAAAGATGACAGACATCTTCCAATATCTGAAGGAGCGTCTCCACCCCCATCATTCTGCCTGGACACTGAGGTCCAGCACCGAGGGCCTTCTGGTGGTTCCCTCGCTGTGAGAAGCCAAGTTACAGGAAACCAGGCAGAGGGCCTTCTCGGTAGTGGCGCCCACCCTATGGAACGCCCTCCCATCAGATGTCAAAGAGAAGAACAACTACCAGACTTTTAGAAGACATCTGAAGGCAGCCCTCTTTAGGGAAGCTTTTATTGTTTGATGCATTACTATATTTTAATATTTTGTTGGCAGCTGCCCAGAGTGGCTGGGAAAGCCCAGCCAGATGGGCGGGGTATAAATTATTATTATTATTATTAATATCTAAAGGGTTGTCACATGGAGGATGGAGCCAGCTTGTTTTCTCCTGCTCTGGAGGGTAGGACTCGAACCCGTGGCTTCAAGTTACAAGGAAGGAGATTCCGACCAAACATCAGGAAGAACTTTCTGACCGTAAGAGTCAGCCAATCAAACGGACTGTCTCAGAAGGTGGTGGGCTCTCCTTCATTGAGCGTTTTTAAGGTTGGACGGCCATCTGTCATGGATGTCTTAGTTGAGATTCCTGCATTGCAGGAGATTGGACTACATGACCCTCTAGGAGGTCTCTTCCAACTCTACAATTCTGTAAAATTGCTGCTAGCTTGGAGTATGGGAATTAGCGAAAAGTGGATTTGAGGTCTACGAATGGCTACTAGTCTGGGTAGCTGAATAGAACCTCAGTTTTCCAAAGTAGTCCACCTGCAAGCCTCTGGCACGTAGAGCCTTCTCTATTTTCTTTTCCCCCAAAAAAGTACTGTATTTTTCGCTCTATAACACGCACCCGACCATAACACGCACCTAGTTTTTAGAGGAGGAAAATCTGTAGGCAAGCCACCCGTAGGCATTCCCTCCATAACACACACAGACATTTCCCCTTACTTTCTATGAGGAAAATGGTGAGTGTTATGGTGCTAAAAATACGGTAAATGCTGGAGCAAACAAGGCTGTTCTTGCACTCCTATGTCAAACATAGAACTGAAGTGGAGGAACGTGAGAGTCTTGTTTCTGAAAAACTCCTACCATACAAATGCGCACTTACAAACTTGGTGACAAGTATCCTCCCTCACCCCACCCCAAAGAAGGTAAAGTGGATGCTAATCTTTTAGATATTTATCAAGTGCACACACAAATTACAAGAATAAAAACTAGGACTCTTCACAGTAAGTTGGAACACATCTACTATAGCAGGGGCCATGCCTCCAGTTCTGCACTAAAACAACAGTTGCACCCCAACTTTGTTTTAAAAAGACATGGACGCTCCACTTTTCAAAGAATTAAAAATGTGTGTGCAATGTTTAAACACCACTTGCGACGCCTCAGCCGGCTGCAAAGAGGCTGTGAGCTTAAAACCCAGGGAACTGAGAAATTAAACAACAGGTTTTCAGGTTCTCACAGAGGGTGTTCTCAGCTGTGCGGCAGCAGTTGGACACGTCAGCGGAGTCTGTTTTACACACACAGGGGAGTAAACAAGGGCCCGCCAACCACGGCGAGGAAGAAAGCGCTTACATCAGATGGCAAGTAGAAGGGGTGGTATTTGAGATCGGAACACAAATAACAGTTTTGGTAACTGTGACACAAGGGTAGGTCTCTTCAGCCTTCAAAGTAAGAATCTGGGCAATGTAGGTATTTAGTTGTATATCGAGATTGATATGAAAGTTGTACAACTGGGGGTTGGAGGGAAGGGGATGTGGGATGTGTCCCCCCCCTTATTAAAATGCTCTTTTTAAAGAATCTGGGCAATGGGGAGCTGAATTTTGCAGAGAAACTTGGGTGCATTATTTCTTCCTTCAGCAACTATGTCCCAAACATCTGGAGGGAAGCAGGCTGGGGAAGTCTGGTATATTTTATACACTTTCCTTGGTTTCTAAGTCAGAACAGGCTTTGAAAGCACATATTGGCAGTACAGTGGTATCTCTGGTTGCGAATGGGATCCATTCCCGTTCGCAACCTGAACGGAATGCAACCTGCTTCTGCGCATGCGTGTGATGTTATTTTGCGCGTCTGCGCATGCGCAAACGGCGTAACCCTTTCCGGTACTTCCGGGTCACTGCGGGACGCAATCTGAAAAGACGTAACCCGCAGTGTTCGCAACATGAGGTATGACTGTACAGTGGTACCTCGGCTTACATACGCTTCAGGTTACAGACTCCGCTAACCCATAAATAGTACCTCAGGTTAAGAACTTTGCTTCAGGATGAGAACAGAAATCGTGCTGCGGCAGCACAGCAGCAACAGTGGGAGGCCCTATTAGCTAAAGTGGTGCTTCAGGTTAAGAACAGTTTCAGGTTAAGAACGGACCTCCAGAACGAATTAAGTTCTTAACCCGAGGTACCACTGTACTTAAGACAGCCCCAGAAATATTTGGCGGTGCAATAGGCAGCACCAGTGCTCACTTCCAACAACCAACTTGGTTTGGATTGCACTCCTCAAAGTGTTGTGTGAGTGGCGGCCCTCCTCCAGGTGCCCCTACCATCGGAGGAGCGAAAGCTGCAACGCCAGAAGCAGGCCTTCTCTGGGGTGATGCTCCAGTTGTGGTGCACCTTCCCCAGAACACATCCTACCATTAGGTAAAGAGAAGTGACTGCCCTGGGGACCTGATATCGGGTGCCATAAAGGACAGTCAGTTTGCGGAGGGGGCACCATTTAATTCATTATGTTTTTAAGCCAGGGAGAACAGCCTCGGGTGCAAAAAACCACTTGACTGAGCCTTGGACACTCTCTGCTTGAGGCTGCTCCATTTGCTATCCTGCGTCAAGCAATAACATAACCTTGTACCAGCAGCACCCCAGGACATTTTGCCTGGTGGCACAGTTTTTGTCACCTCTCAACGCCAGGGAACCCCTCTTTTTCATTTTACCAGGATTTCCAAGTTCAGTTTCAGTGAGATCATAAAACCACGTGAAACTGTTTAGGAGTGCAGCTTCCTGTTTGGCATGCCAGTTTTTAGTGCTGCTGTAATTTGTACCTAAAGGGACGCGGGTTGCGCTGTGATCTAAACCACAGAGCCTAGGACTTGCCGATCAGAAGGTTGGTGGTTCAAATCCCTGCAACGGGGTAAGCTCCCGTTGCTCGGTCCCAGCTCCTGCCAACCTAGCAGTTCGAAAGCACCTCAAAGTGCAAGTAGATAAATAGGTACCACTCCGGCGGGAAGGTAAACAGCGTTTCCGTGCACTGCTCTGGTTCACCAGAAGCGGCTTAGTCATGCTGGCCACGTGACCCGGAAGCTGTACGCCGGCTCCCTCGGCCAATAAAGCGAGGTGAGCGCTGCAACCCCAGAGTCGGCCACGACTGGACCTAATGGTCAGGGGTCACTTTACCTTTAATTTGTACCTATTTGTATTTGTATTCCCTCCTCCATTTGATAACCCTGCCTACACCCTCTAGCCCCCTTCCCTCACACCTGGCCAACCCCTCCTCCCTCTGCACCTGACCAAGCTCCTTTCCTGTCAAGCCACTCTCTGAAATGCCTACCCCCCTCCATTAAACCTCGCTGCAGCCACATTTAATGGAGGGGGCTGCAGTGAAATGCCTTACCCTCTGTTAGACAGATTGCCTGGGCTGCCTGTCACCCACGCTGCTTGCTCACGCGCTGCCCGTAGGTGGCCATGCAAACTGTGGCATGACGACAGTGTTACATTTTTATCTTATGTATGAAGAAGTGATGAAAGCAGTCTTGGGGAACAGCAGAAAAGGGTGTTCTGTTCTGAAGTGCAGGGACAACCTAAACTGGAAAATAAATTTGGAACACTGATTGCACCACTGAGAAAAACAAGGACATAAATGGATCACTCAGGGTGTGAGTGTGCAAAACTCACTTCATCCCTACTGCTCCAAGGTTCCATATGCACTCACAACCCCAGCAGTCTCTGCACACTCAATGTAAGCACTGCCACTTGCTTCAAGCAGTAAAATCCCCAGCCTCTTGAATAATTGATCCGGACACAATTTGTACCCAAGTGTCCCCATTTCAGCACAGTTCAGGGTACACAGAAGCCGCGGATCAGACCAGACTGTTATAGGAAAACCCTTAAGGTAACATCCAAATAACTTTCGCTCAGGCGCTCTGATGCACAATTTCATCACTTCTGGACCTGGGATCAGGGGAAGGAATCTCACATTTACCTTCACTTATTTATTTCATTTACAGTGTTACCTCAGGTTAAGAATTTAATTTGTTCCGGAGGTCTGTTCTTAACCTGAAACTGTTCTTAACCTGAAGCACCACTTTAGCTAATGGGGCCTCCCGCTGCCATTGTGCCACCATCGCATGATTTCTGTTCTCATTCTGAAGCAAAGTTCTTAACCTGAGGTACTATTTCTGGGTTAGCGGAGTCTGTAACCTGAAGTGTCTGTAACCTGAGGCACCACTGTATTTACTTACAACATTTGAATACCAACCAATAAATTAGCTTTCTCTGGGTGCTAATCAATAGAAATCACAAAATCAACCTCCCTCCCTCCCCAATTAACAAAGCAAACAAATCACTACAGCATAAGCAGAAGAAATACGACCACCAAGCCATACAAAGAAAGTACTAGAAGACTAACCCCAAACAGCTGGGAAATATAAAGGTCTTCTCCTGATGCCCAAAGAATGACAATGTGGGTGCCAGTCCACATTGAGGGCATGACCAATAAAGTCCTCTCTCCAGGAACCCATCAGTCATTCCATTTTAAACACTTTGGTGCCACTTCAAACTGTCATGGCTTCCCCCAAAGCACTGTGGGAGGTGTTGAAGGTTGTTTCTCAGCTCTGCTGAGATGCAACTGCAAAGAGATGCCATTCCCAGAAGGGTTTAACAATCGACAATCCTCTTCCCAGGAAATTCTGGGAATTCAGGTAAGGGAACAGGGGCCCTCCTAACAAGTCACAGGTGTGAATGTGGCCTAGGTGGCTGATTCCGCAGCCAAGTTCCTCTTCTGCTAAGCTCTCTTAAAATAGAGCCTGGGAACCATAGCTGTCAACTTACAGATTTGAAAATAAGGGACCAGTAGCCTCGAAAATAAGGGATCAGCAGCCAAAATAAGGGATCAAATACTTTGATAAAATACATATTTTGTTGCGTGCAAATGGCTTTAGATACCTATTAGGTCCATAAATTACCATATAGCATATATTCAACACAAAAAATAGCAACAATTTGTTGTTGACAAAGCACAGCTGGACATAGAAAGGGCCCCATTACCTTCAGTAGCTTATTTAAGGGACACCATCAATAAGGGACAGCAGTGGGACATGGCGCTGGGATAAGGGATTGTCCCGCCAAAAAAGGGACGCTTGACAGCTATGCTGGGAACACCTGTGACTGAGAAGGCATTGCTGTGCTCATTGCCCCCGACCCCCACCAATGCCACAAAGCAGGAAGGGTGACCTTTTTCCATTTGGCTGAGCCACCCCTTTCTTTGTTCTTTTGCAAGGCCCTGAGCAGCTCCCGTTATAAGCCCTGCTCTGCCAACAGCAACAGTCCCACTCTCTCTCTGCCATGTAAGCAGTGCTGAATTATTGATGGTGTTCTCCACAACTCTGAGGAGCGGCAAAAGAGCAAAACAGAAATAACCCCCATCAAGGTAACCTTCAGAGACATCAAAGCACTCTTTGAAAGGGAGGAAGCAGCCTAGCCTTTGACACCCATTGTAGTAGCTGAGTACTGTAGCTGCATTTGTTGTTGGTTTTTTGTTTTTTAAGGTTCTCTCTCACTTGCATTTTCAAAATAGGAAGCAGTCTGTGAATTCATAGGGCTTTGGGATGCCTCCAGAGAAATCCACTGTCAGGGAATGACAGCAACTGTCCTCACCTGGGGTTGGGGTGGGGCTCCCCAGCCAGCTGGAATTCAGGGCTATGCTACCTCTGAATGTAGAGACGCGGGTGGCACTGTGGGTTAAACTACAGAGCCTAGGGCTTGCCGATCAGAAGGTCAGCGGTTTGAATCCCCACGACGGGGTGAGCTCCTGTTGCTCGGTCCCATCTCCTGCCTACCTAGCAGTTCAAAAGCACGAAGTGCAAATAGATAAATAGGTACTGCTCTAGTGGGAAGGTAAACGGCGTTTCCGTGCGCTGCTCTGGTTCACCAGAAGTGGCATAGTCATGCTGGCCTCATGACCCAGAAGCTGTACGCTGGCTCCCTCGGCCAGTAAAGCGAGATGAGTGCCGCAACCCCAGAGTCTTCCACAACTGGACCTAATGGTCAGGGGTCCTTTTACCTTTACCTCTGAATGTGGAGGTTCCATTTAGATGTCATTCTGATGCTCAAGAGGGAAGAATCAGAAGGTTTGGTGGAGCCCTGAGGTTCACAGAAGTGAGTATCTTTAAAGGTGTGGGTGGGAACTAGTGGAATCCCCGCCCCACCCCAAAAAGTACAATGGTTAGTAAGTGCACAAAAGAAACTTTCCCGCAGTGCATAGTTATACTTTTGAACTCACTCCAACAGGAGTTAGCGGTGACTGCCAATCTAGATGGCTTTAAAAGAAGATGGGGCACATTTGTGGAGGAGATATGGCTGTCAAAGGCTGCTAGCTGGGATGGCTCTGCTCTGCCTCCACAGTCCAAGGCAGTAGCGCTTCTGAATGCCAGTGTCTGGAGTGCACAGGGGGCCCTTGTGCCTATGTCCTGTTTGCAGGTTTCCCACAGGCATGTGGTTGGCCAACGTGAGAACAGGATGCTAGTCTAGGTGGGTCACTAGTCTGATCCACCAGCCAGGCCTCTAATGAATGAGATGTTGTGCCTCACGGGGGAGGGCACTGCTGCCTAACCAGAACCCTGAAGAAGAGTGCTCTACGCTGCAACATTTTGTTGCCAATCTCACTCCTTATGACTAGTAAAGCACTGATGAATAGGCTCTCCTTTAACAGTTCACTATGGCTATTCCCTATTTCCCTCCCAATACACAAGGATATATTGCTCCTGAACATGGAAGCCCCATTTGTGTCAACTCCAGCCACTGGAGAACGAAATGAGCTGCTGGTTTTCAAGCTAGCCCAGCTGCAGCTACTCTGGTGAAGGTTATGCTTCTGGGTCCCAGTATCTCTTTTGACTCAGCTGCTCCAATATTTGCTCAGGCTCATGAAATCTGCTTGTGCTCCATGAATACACATGAAGCTTTGCACAACATTTCCTCCGTTGCAACAGGAATTGTTCCTACCCGGGAATGAAATATACTCCTGTTCCTTCCAATTACGGGAAGTGAGACAGGGAGAAAGTTACTAATTGCAATCCTGCTGCCTCCCATTAAGGATCCTTTATCACATTAGCCGCCCGCTCTTGTAATAATATGGAGCTGGCAGCCCATCATATAACAGCCTGGGAAGCATCTTTGTCTGACTGTCAGATCTGCCTGCAGCCACGGAAGGAAGGAAGGAAGTCGCCCTCACGCCCAGGACAGGCCAGTGGCCCTTCCTGATCCAGAAGCCCCTCCTTATGCGATCCCATAGCAGCTGAATCACCCACTCTCCTGTCATCCACCAACTGCATGTGCATTTATTTTATTACTCATTTGAAAACACTGAGACACAGTTTCCCCAGAAGTTTCAGCATGGCTGTTCCAGCCACCAGCCACACAAGCACAACACAACAGCAACACTTCAGGAAGCAGCTGTCTACCAGACTCATCTGGTAAGCAGGCTGAGACCCTCCCTGCCCGTGGACTGTCTTGCCAGAGTGGTGCATGCTCTGGTTATCTCTCACTTGGGCTACTGCAATGCGTTCTACGTGGGGCTACCTTTGAAGGTGACCCGGAAACTACAACTAATCCAGAATGCGGCAGCTAGACTGGTGGCTGGGAGCGGCCGCCGAGACCATATAACACCGGACCTGAAAGAACTACATTGGCTCCCAGTACGTTTCCGAGCACAATTCAAAATGTTGGTGCTGACCTTTAAAGCCTTAAACGGCCTCAGTCCAGGATACCTGAGGGTACTCCTTCAGGTATACTGGACCGAGGCAAGAGCATGTCACATGGTCACAGTCCCCTCAACTGCAGGGGCAAGCTGGTGCACTTGGTTCAGGTGCCAGTTTCTCTAGGAAAGGTGTGGCTTTTGGGGGGGGGCACCCTCCCAATGATGGAGGAGGTTGAGTGCAGAACCAAGCGTGGCACAGCTCCAGCGACTGGCTCCTCCTCTTGCCGCAAGTAGGAGGAGGATGGAATCAGCCTCCCACCAGTGGCAGAACCAGGCGGTGGCGGCGGAGCTATTGGCCACTGAAGTCGCCCGTCCCCTGTGTCCGGCTCCATTCCCAGCTCCTCCCAACACCCTGACATCACCCACCCCCAATCGCCCTCACAATTGGGTGCCTCTGGTAAAGCATGAGACTCTTAATCTCAGGGATGTGGGTTCCCATGCTGGACAAAAAGATTTCTGCATTACAGGAGGTTGGGATAGATGACCGCAGGGGTTCCTTCCCAGCCTAGAATTCTAGAATTCTATGAATTCTGTAGGCAGCCTTTCTCCTCCTTCACCCTCTGCCAGCCAGCATAAGCAAAGCAATTCATGCACCACAAGCAAGCAGCTGCACCCTTTTCACTTGCCCAGGTGCCTGGTCATTGCTGGAGTGAAGCCACAACTCACAGCAAAAGAGTTATTACTATTATTATTATTACAGTTTATATCCTGCCCTTCCTCTCCAAAGGAGCCCAGAGTGGCAGGCACAGCAATAACAAAACTTTTTTTTAAAGAGAGTTGTAAAACATTCTTTAAAAAGTTAAAATACAAATGCAAGGTGGTAGAGGGTCTCCAGCAATTGTTCACAAACTGTTTTGGCCCCTACGCCTCCCACCCCTAGTTCCATAAACTCTCTCTCAGTGCCCGCTACCCTATAAAAAGCTTAATTCAGAATAGCAGTTTGCAGCATCCACAGCACAATCAAATTCAAAACAGTTGCATCTGTACATGTATTTGTTCTTGAAAACAGCATTTTGTGCTTCGACACTGTTTTGAAAATTTGTTTTGAAACCAGTAACCTTTAATTGCATGTTTATTCAAAATCCAATTTAAATGATTTTCTTTGATCGATACTTGATGAACTTGATCCAGCGATGCCAGTGTGATCGTTGTTTGCACCTCCAGTGCTCCCTGCTACCCGCTTGCTTCTTAGAGCCCCACTAGAGGATCCCAGGGGGAGGGACCACCTGCTTTGGAAACCACTGGACTGAAGGTCCAACCCTAAGGTTGGCTGGGGGGGAAAGGCTGAGCTTCCATAACCATCATCAGGCAAATAAGACAGCAGTTTATTTTTCTATATATTTCATTGCATTTATATACAGCTTCACTGTACAGTGGTACCTCGGGTTAAGAACTTAATTCATTCTGGTGGTCCGTTCTTAACCTGAAACTGTTCTTAACCAAAATAAAAAAATTCCTTCCAGTAGCACCTTAAAGACCAACTAAGTTAGTTCTTGGTATGAGCTTTCGTGTGCATGCACACTTCTTCAGATAACACTTAACCACTTTAGCTAATGGGGCCTCCTGCCGCAGCCGCACAATTTCTGTTCTCATCCTGAAGCAAAGTTCTTAACCCGAGGTACTATTTCTGGGTTAGCAGAGTCTGTAACCTGAAGTGGTATAACCTGAAGCGTATGTAACCTGAGGTACCACTGGGGAAAAAAAGCTACACAGAGCAGTTTATGAAAAGACAGCTGTTGTAGTCAGGTAAGTGTCCTTCAAGTATCACTTTGGTCAATGACTAGTTTTTTTAATTCAAAGGGGTTATGATTATAAACTCATTTCAGCTATGCTGAATAGCTTTGGCTTTGTTATTTGCCCATAACGAAAAGTACAGCTGCTATCATGGCCTGACCGCCTGGAGTATCCTCCACACACTTTAAAAATGAATGCTATCACTATGGCAATTATTTTTATCCACTCAGCACAGCAAACCCATAGCCTAGGCAGACAACTTGCGATCACTGTGCTAAAGAAAGAAAGAAGAAAGAAGAAGAAGAAGAAGAAGAAGAAGAAGAAGAAGAAGAAGAAGAAGAAGAAGGGGAGGGGGGGAAACATTGATAGGAAACTGAATTGTGCACCAAATGCTAAACATTACACAATACAGGCAGAAACACAATGATTACTGTTAGCAGTAATTTCATTTAATAACACACACCTTTCTGACACATTTTAAACTCAGAGCAAGCATACCAGCAACGTTCATGTAATTAAAAACAAATTAGGTAACACACCAAGCCCTGATCCTGGTACCATTAGCTCATAAACATTAGCCCCACTCCCTGCCACCACCGCCAAGCCTCTGCATTAAATAACTTAATCTCTCCTCTTTAAATATTATATCCAGTTCAGCAGCATGTAAGGGGGGGGGGTGGAGGGGGAAAATATGAGCTCTGTAGTGCTCCTAAAGCTGGAGATTTACAGTAGCTGGGAATAAACACTAAATCTCTTTCTTCCTCAGCCGAAAAAGGCACCTATAGCTAAATTCACACAAGGCAGATTTAGAAGCAGATTATACTCTAATGCTCCAAAACAGGCAGGAAGAGGAGGCCCTTCCACAGATTCCCTCTTAATGAACAAGGCAGGACTGTACCCCCCTTCATCTTTCCCGCCAGGAAAAGCAAGCCCACCTACCCCACAAAAAAACACACCAAGCACTGATGTTTCCCTAAGAGCAAGGGAATCCCCTCCTATATAGTGCTGCAGTGGGAGGGAGGGATTTGAGATCCATTGCAGCTTTCTGACAGTACAGTACTGAACATTCTCACACCAATCATGCAGATTGCTGGGTGACCTTGGCCTAGCCTACCTTGAAGGGCCGTTGTAAGGGTAAGATGGGGAGGAAGGAGAACTCTTTGGCAGGAAACACACGGGTTGCAAATAAATCTCTGTATGCTTTTATGGTGTTGTAAAATCGCTCCATGGTGCCTCGTCAAAAGAAATCCCTAAATTGAATCCCTAAATTGAATTCCAGGCCCCTGTGCGCATAACTGAAATTGTGTAAAATGGGGAGCTCCCTCTAAACACCCTCTCTGCCACTCTCTCTTCAAGCAATACCAAAACCACTGTGTCCAAAATACCGTATTTTTCGCTCTATAAGACGCACCAGACCACAAGACACACCTAGTTTTTGGAGGAGGAAAACAAGAAAAAAAATATTCTGAATCTCAGAAGCCAGAACAGCAAGAGGGATCTCTGCGCAGAGAAAGCAGCAATCCCTCCTGCTGTTCTGGCTTCTGGGGTAGCTGCGCAGCCTGCATTCGCTCCATAAGACGCACACACATTTCCCCTTACTTTTTAGGAGGGAAAAAGTGACTCTTATAGAGAGAAAAAAACCGGTAACTAGAATTGAAGCTCTGGGTCCTGCAAAAGGCTGGAGGACAGGCAGGAACCTTGAGACTGCTGCTTCTGCTGCTGCAGCTGCGCCACATCAGCTGTTAGATGGGAAGGCTGAACAGTGTTAAAAAAGGTTCTGCTCTGCCTCCAGTCTCTTCGGGGCTTCCTCCGCCCTCACCAACATCCTCTCCGGGCTCCAGGGAGAGTCTCCTTGTGAGCCACAATGACTCTCTCAATCTCTCCCTCCCTTTCTGGGTTTGAATTATTTATTTTCTGGCGCTGTGCATACACCAAGTCACACGTAAGCTGATTGCACCTAAGTGGGTGAGGAGGAGCCTGTAAATAAAGTGCTGCCAGAACAAGGAAAATCAATGTTTTAAAGGAGAGGAAAAAAATAGGTTGGGTCTTATAGTAATGAGGTCAGCTTACAGATTACATGAAGTCAGGATAGGGCCACAGCCCAGTTGCAGAGCCTCTGCTTTGCATGCAAAAGCTCCCAGGTTAAGTCCCTAATGGGAATGTCGCCTGTCTGAAACCCCAGAGAGCCACTGCTGGTCCATGTAGTAGGTTGGGACCTCCTAGTGGTCTGCAGGCTGACCCAGGTGGGTTATAACAAGAACACTGCCACCATGCAAACATATGGTAAAAGTGTATGTTTCAAGGCTGAGTCCAAGATGGAAATGTTTGGCAAAGTTACTCCCTGGTGCTGAGAAATCAGGTAAAAAAAACAACTGCTGCCCAGTTCTATGATTGTCTGACTTAAAACAGATTCCAGGGGTTTTGGGTTTTTTTTTAAAAAAAACAACTGGTTTACTCTTGTGCCTATTTATTACATATGGTACCCAATGCTGCATGTAATAAATAGGCACAAGAGTAAACCAATGCTGTGTGGGACGCGGGTGGCACTGTGGGTTAAACCACAGAGCCTAGGTCCTGCCGATCAGAAGGTCGGTGGTTCGAATCCCCGCGACGGGGTGAGCTCCCATTGTTCGGTCCCTGTTCCTGCCAACCTAGCAGTTCAAAAGCACGTCAAAGTACAATTAGATAAATAGGTACCGCTCTGATGGGAAGGTAAACAGTGTTTCCATGCGCTGCTCTAGTTCGCCAGAAGCAGCTTAGTCATGCTGGCCACATGACCTGGAAGCTGTCTGCGGACAAATGCCAGCTCCCTTGGCCAGTAAAGCAAGATGAGCGCCGCAACCCCAGAGTCATTCGCGACTGGACCTAATGGTCAGGGGTCCCTTTACGTTTACCCAGTGCTGTAACCTGCCCCTGTGACCTTAGGGTGAAGCGGAGAATATAAATGTAAATAGGCACATAAAAATTAGTCATCATTAAATCTAGCCCAGCAGATGGGTCAGTGCTCATATACCCATTTTTTAGTCCGGACCCCCACACCTTGCACCACACACGCAAAAAGGACAGGCAGTTTTCCCTTCACAGATGAAACCAAGTGCCCTCAAACTGAAAGTCATACACATTGTGGGTTCACAAAGGTGCCTTCACCTTTGGCACAGCACAGATCTCCAAGGCTCAAAAACATCTTTCCCCAACCTGGTGCCCTGTCTTCCTCCCCGTCCCCACACTGTTTGAGGCTACAACTCCCACCAGCCTCTGCTGGCTGAGACTGATGGGAGTAGCAGAACAAAATATCTAGCCTAGGGCACCAGCCTGGGAAAAGGCTGAGCTAAGATGCATGAGCCATGCAGAATCAGAAGATGCTTTCAGGAGGCAAACGGTGCTCAGAGGCAGCTCAGGAGCCAGACTACAGATGCTCGCCTTCCACACACAATGAGCTGTTCTTGCATGATTCATGCAGCCATGAACCCTGGTTCCCACCGCCACATGGGGTGCCAGCAAGAGACCTAAACCAGCCTTCTCCTCCTATGCCAGGCCATCCAGCCCGCCTCCCTCCCCACAACAGATGCTCCTGCTACCCAACTCCACCCACCTGTGCCTCCCTCTGGCAGGTGCTCTTGCAAAAGCCAGGATCCTCTTCTGCTTGCGAGACAGATAGATGCTCTACGAGGCAATCCCAGAGGCTGGAGAAAGAGCAGGGGACAGGACAGGCAGAGAGGAAGGAGCAGCAGAAGAGAAGGTTTTAAGAAAGAGAGAAGAGACCTAGAGCCTACACCTCTGCCAGCTTCCATTTGACTTGTCTCAGAAGAGTTTATTGTGGCACAGGTGTCAGAAGCACAACAGGAACAAGGATGAGTGAGAGACAGGTGGTGTGGTCTAACCAGGGGCGTAACATGGGGTGGTGCCGCCAGGAGGCTGTGGCCTCAGATGCACAATTTTTGAGGGCGCACGAACCAGGCACCCCTATGCAGGTGCCCCCAGTGCAGCCCCCCAGTGCAGCTCCTCTCCACCCACCAAAGTCTGCATCAGCTATCTGGGTTCCACCCTGTGCATGCGAGCAGCTCAGTGCGGCCCCACTTTGTTCCAGCAGGGGTGGGGTTGCTCCAGTGGCCTCAGGCATGAGGGCTTGGCTGGCACCTGCCCTGCACATGTACTTCACCCAGTCTGCACGCACATGCCCACCCCAGGCACCGGTAACCAGCACTGCGCCACTGGGTCTAGCAAGGAGCCTGGGTTAAAGTCTGCACTCATTACTTATGGGGAAAGGAAAACGAATGTGCAAGGCCAAGAGCGAGTCAGACCAATGGTTTACCTAGCTCAGAATTAGGAAGTTTGCAGGCTAGTACAGTTGAGGGCTCATTTGCAAGGCTGGAAGGCAAAACCTTGAGGTTTTCCAAAGGTCGCTTCAAATGCTTGATGACTGAAATCATCTTTTTTGCTGTTAGTATCAAAGCTAACATCATCGCCATAGGATGTAAGAAGCTGCCTCATCCTAAGTGAGGCTACCTCAGTGTTGTCTACACTGATGGGCAGCAGAGGCGGAGCACGGTGAGTGTGGCGGGTGCGGCGCGCTCTGGGTGCCATCCTGATGGGGGAGACATTCTGCCCCCCCCGCCCACGACTCCCAAGCCTACAGCGAGCCGGGGGGAGCTGCACAGCGGTGCGCAAGGCAAGCCTTAAGGTCCTCAAATGACAACACCTTGGAGGTCCCAAGTCGCAAGGTGGTTAGATTGGTCTCAACTAGGGCCAGGGCCTTTTCAGTACTGGCCCCGACTTGGTGGAATGCTCTGTCACAAGAGACTAGGGCCCTGCGGGACTTGACATCTTTCCGCAGGGCCTGCAAGACAGAGCTGTTCCACCTGGCCTTTGGTTTGGACTTGGTCTGACCCTTATGTTTCCCTCCCCTTATGGTCTTGATTTATCGGCTACTTTGAAATGAGGCTGCATTTTAAATTGCATTTTAACCTGTATTTTAAATTGGTTTCCCCCCGTCTCCCCCCCCCATTATGTTTTTACTGTGATTTTATTGGTGTTAGCCGTCCTGAGCCCGGCTCTGGCCGGGGAGGGCGGGGTATAAATAAAAATATTATTATTATTATTATTATTATTATTATTATTATTATTATTATTACCCACTAGCTATTGGTTGTGTGCAGCTTTGCAGCTCCAGTTCTTAGAGCTGCAGCTGCTAGCAGAGGATCCCACCCATAGTGGCGCTGCGTGTGCGCCGTATGTACAGCACGCACACATGTGCCGCCGGGCGTTTTGCCCCACCCCCGACACCCCGCACCGGGTGCCGATTAAACTTCCTTCGCCCCGATGGGCAGCGGCTGTCCTGTGTTCCTGAGAGCCCTGCACGGAGAGGCCATTGGGGACTGAGCCTGGAACCTCTTCTACCCACTGAGCTATGGCTATTCCATTAAACTCCCCACCTTACATGGTTGTTACATGCCTTACATCAGGGGTCAGCAAACGTACTGCACCTCAGGCCAGTATCTCCAGCGCTGATCATGCGGTGGGCCAGAGGCTGGGGGAGCACATGCCCATACACATGTGCACACGCTATTTCCAGCGCACTTCCGGTTCAGAGGAGACCAGAAATAGCTTGTGCGCATGTGCATGGGCCTCCTCTGACCCGGATGTGCACCGGAAATAACGTTTGCGCATGCACACAAGCTATTTCTGGTGCTCCGACCCGGAAGTGGGAAGTTGCACAGTGCCTGTAAGAGTGGGTGGCGGGGGTCACCGCAGGCCAGATAAAAAAGTCTCTCGGGCCTTATCCGGCCCGCAGGCCTTAGTTTGGGGACCCCGGCCTTACATGGTTGTTACAAGGATCAAGTAGGATAACCCTCATGTTTACAACCTTGAGCTCTTTGAAAGGGAGGGTATGATACAAAATACAATGGGTGAAGAAGGATAATAATAATAATAATAATAATAATAATAATAATAATAATAATAATAATAATTTATTTATACCCCACCCATCTGGCTGAGTTTCCCCAGCCACTCTGGGCGGCTCCTAATCGAGTGTTAAAAACAATACAGCATTAAATATTAAAAACTTCACTAAACAGGGCTGCCTTCAGATGTCTTTTAAAGATAGGATAGCTGCTTATCTCCTTCACATCTGAAGGGAGGGCATTCCACAGGGTGGGAGCCACCACCGAGAAGGCCCTCTGCCTGGTTCCCTGTAACCTCACTTCTCGCAATGAGGGAACTGCAGAAGGCCCTCAGTGCTGGATCTCAGTATCCGGGCTGAACGATGGGGGTGGAGACATAAGGAGAACCCTGCTGGATGAGGCCAATGTCCCATCTAGCCTGGATGCAAGCCCCACACTGCCGTTTTGGGCAGCACGGAGCCTGCAGGTGCCCGAGCAACCATGTCACACCCAGGAGAGACACGTGGCTCATGCGTGGTAAGTGTCAACCCCTGCAGTGTGGTGCACAATGCCCCCTGCTCCCCACTAGCTACGCCTCTGAAGCCTGCAAGCAGGATTTGAGCACAAAAGCAACACTCTCTCTTCCTATGGCTTCCAGCAACTGGAAGCATTTGGTTGGCCAGTGTGAGAGCAGGATTCTGTTTCCAACGAATTGGAGCATCAAGTAAAAGAATCCAGGAAAAAAACATTAGTGAAGAAAGTCAACCATAAAGTATACAGTCAAAGCAACATAATTAAGGGGCAATTAAAATATTATTTAAAATATTTCAAAATAAAACACTACAAAAAGGTCAACTACAGAATGCACATTTAACGCAGCAAAGCTAAGAATGAAAAGTTTCTGAAACGTTTTGAATGGAGGCATTTCTAAAGCAAGTCAAAATGCACATTTAAAACAGCATTATTAACAAGTGAGTTATTATTGTAAGCACAGAACATATCTGCTGCTGTTGCTGCCAGTCCTGAGTCTGCACTAAGAGACAGCCAAGACGGTCTGTTAGAATGCTAGACTGATTACTGGCTCGTGAGTAGCTCAGCCCACCGTTAGTCAAGGAAGGGTGCAGATGGGGACAAAAGGGATCAATTTATTAGAGGATACAAACTTCCAGCCTCCTCCTGATGGCCTATAACAGGGGTCGGCAAAGTTTACCTCACCTGGGCCGGTTCACTCCAGCGGAGATCCCTCCGTGGGCTGGATCACATGCACGGCCGCAATTTCCGGCGTCTGAGCATGCGCAGACATGATTTCCAGCACCGCGGAAGCGAGTCCCCATGCCGCGCTGCGCCAGTTTAGCACAGTGCGCGAGGATTTGCCGAGTGGGCGGCTTGGTTCGGGGGCGGCTCGGGGGCCGGTTAAACGACCCCTGTGGGCTGCTTGTGGCCCATGGGCCTTAGGTTGCTGACCCCTGGCCTATAAGCCCCAGAGGAAGCCACTACAGCAGAGGGGGGGGGAGAGGCCAAAGAGGCAGAAGCTGACCCTAGGTGGAGAATCAAGGAGCTGGTGGGGCTATCTACCTTCCCCCATGACGAGGACAGCTTTTCTGATCCAGTGGGGAGAAAGCGGGCAGCCTGGGCTCCTGAAAGAAGTGAGGGCAATTTCCCTCAGCTCCAAGGGGTTTGAGATCCCCTGAACCAGAGACACCATGCCTTTATTTTAAAACTTCATTGTTAGGGGAACACTGTTGAAGAACGGCACATGCCTTAAAAATAAAAATACATTGATTGCCCCTTAAAAGGAAAGTTCTTAGGAGGAATGAATTTGCACCCCAGCCCCTCAAGAAAAAAAATCTCTTCTCCTCCAGATACCAAGCATTTGAAGATGCTTCTGCTCAAATGGGTCATATAACCACCCATTCCCAAAAGCTCCCCCCTTCCCCGCCCCCTGGGATTACAGGCCTGCCCTTGAAGCACAGATGTCCAGGATGCAGAGTGCTTACAGCTCTAGCTCCAGATTAGAAACTGGGTTTTCGAAGCAGCCTTGGGAGTACTTCCAGGAAAGGCAGCTCCTTAAGGGCAGCTTAAGGGATTATTCGAGCAGAGCCAGCCATCACCAGGCGCTATTAAGGTGGTGCTTATTTGGGGGTAAGAAGAAGAGAATCTCGGACGCAGAAGGCCCTTGGGCTCCCCAAGCACAAATTTGTCAGAACAGGGCAATCTGCAGAATGCTACTGGGGATGAAGACCTTCTCTGCAAAACAAGGGGTTTCTGCTTGCTCTTGGTTTTTAGCAACAGGGAGTGTTAAAGCCTTATCAATGTTTCACCTTGGATGGCTACAAAAATGTCAAAATCACCACCACCACACGTGGAGGTACTTGACAAGTTTTCAAAAGGCTGGGGAGTTCCAACATCCAGGCAGCTATAAGCAGTTGCTCCTCCATCCCAAATAGATTTCCCAATACTGTACCTCAATGGAAGTGGGAAGGAAAAAGAAGAGAATTTAGGGGAGCATGACCTACACAAGGCACTCATGGTTTGTCAAATATATGACACAGGAACAGCAGAGACCTATGCCAATAGTCCATCTACACTGACTGGTTCCCAGATATTGTTGACCTTGGGTCCCCAGATATTGTTGGACTACAACTTCTATCATCCCTAGCTAGCAAGACCAGTGGTCAGGGATGATGGGAACTGTATTCCAACAACAGCTGGGGACCTAGGGTTGAGAAAGGCTGCTATAGAGAATCTTATCGTTTGTAGCCTCAAGTGGGGTTTAAGCACTACGAAGACGGGATATAAATATTTACTTAAATCAGTCTCAACCAGCCCCCGGTAGGGTAGATCAGCATGATTATCACCATATTACAAATGAAGATTGTAATATGTTAGGGTTGGGGGGGGGGAGAAGGTTAGAGCCCCAACTCACAATCATCTAGGGACACCTCCTGTGCTAGTAAACTGAGTTTGTAGCCCACGACTTCCCACTCACTGCTCATGCTCTCAACCACCATGTCAAATCAGCTCACGTAATCAAATGAGGCAGCTGCACGGGGGAAGGGGGAACAGATATTTTAAGAGGCACTAACTAGGCCATCCAGCTTTCACCAACCTGGTGCCTTCCAGCTGTTTTAGACTACAATTCCCATCAGCCACAGCATCATACAACCACTCTGGCTGAGGCCTTTGGGAGTTGTAGTCCAAAACATACAGAAGGCACCAGGTTGATGGAGGTTGGGCTAGGCCTGGCATCCCCAACCTTCGGCCCTCCAGATGTTTTGGAATACAGTTCCCATCATCCCAGACCACTGGTCCTGTTAGCTAGGGATCATGGGAGTTGTAGGCCAAAACATCTGGAGGGCTGCAGGTTGGGGAGGCCTGAGCTAGCCTATCCTGACTAGGGTTGGGAGATGCTTCAGATTTCAGTTCCCCCCGGGTTCTCATTTTTCCAATTTAAAGTTCAGTTCTCTATTGTGCCAGCTGCAGTGTGTAGGTGTGTCGTGCGAACACTGCATGCGCTCCTTCCGTGGCTGAAAAGGGATTAGTTTAACCTCCGGTTTGCTAGTAAAACTGAATTACTGTGTAACAATATGGTGCATGTCTACAAAAGCATTGTAACCAACATGAAAAGTTTGGAAAGCTCTGGTTTACAACGTAAAAGTTACATAGTTTGTGATTTATTTTTTTAAAAAGTGCTCATGAAAATCTATTAGCATTTTAGTGCAAATTTATCTCACTAATGCACACATTTGTAAAAAAAAAAAAACTTTCTATAAAACAATGCATTTGTACATGATATTTACAATAAAATATGCATTTTATGGAGATTTTGCTATATGCAATTTTTTTCATGTTACTTGGCTGCAGAACAGCAGTGCAAAAATTGGAGAAGGGTGAACTTTGTTTCATTCTCATATCATTTCAGAATGTGTGATTTAGGTAGGTTCACCTTTCAATGTGAACTTAACCGAATTTCTCCCCATTCTTAATCCTGGCCACCCCCACCCTGGCCATGCTGGTTCATAATAGGTTCAGGATTTCCCCCTCCTTCCTTCCTACTGCCAGGGGTAGCAGAATCAAACACACTGCAGAGGTTTAGATTAAAGGAGCTTCACTGGTCCGTATCCTTGCCCCCAAAATTTTGCATTCAGTTAACAGGAAAAAAAGTCTGGAGGAGGAAAATGAGGATCTGGCACACTTGAAAGGTAAAGCCCCACAGCTCAACAGCAGAGCCTGCCAGAAAGCCTTGGGTTCAAATTCTCAGTGCCAAATGGCTGGCTGAAACACAGAGACAGTGACAGGCCAGAGACCTGGGCTGATGGGCTCATAATCCTGTTTGCCTGCAGATGCCCAGCTCAATCCTATAGCACCTCCACTTAAAAGATCCATTTCATTTCACTTTAATATTGCAGGCCCATTGTCCTATCCAAAACGAACCCAGTTTTTTAAATATAACAAAATCGATAAAACCAAACATCCATTAAAACACAATGATACAGCAGAATGCAAAACGTCATTGAATCAACAACAAATGCAGCAGGTCACTTATTTAAAGCTAGCTTGGCTTTAAAATGAAAAACTTCATCATCCAGCTGAAGGTGGAAAGAGGGAGAGAGCTTGGAAGATCTCCAAGAACAAGTTCCACAACCGTGGTGCCAACACTGAAAAAGCCATGCTACTTTCCCCCTGGTCACCTGATGTCAGAGCAAGAAAAGCTCATCTCAAAGTCCAGGAAGAAAAGAGACACCAGGATGATTAAGAAGCTGCAACAACTGCCCTATGAGGAAAGGTCACAACATTTGGGGCTTTTTAGCTAGAGCAGTGATGGCGAGCTTTTCAGAGAGAGAGAGAGAGTACACAAGCTGCAACTCAAAACCCACTTATGTATCACAAACTGCGAACATGACAATTTAACCTGAATACTGAGATTTTAGTTTAGAAGGGGAGGTTGGCGCATCCATGTGGAGAGAAAGTGGAGCAATTTAGTGGTACCTCGGTTTTTGAACAGCTTAGTTCTCAAACTACTTGGAACCTGAACACTTCAAACCCAGAAATGAGTGTTCCAGTTTTGGAACATTTTTCGGAAGCCAAACATGCTCTGTTCTGAGTATAACTTCCATTGTGAGTGCCACACATTGCCGACACTTCGTTTGATCAAACTTACCTTTGTTGATATCTACAGGAGCCTGGCTAAAGGAACTTTAAAGACTGAATCTTCCTTTTGGGCACAATTTGAATGGCTTCTGTAGTAGATCTTGTACATAGCTCTCTCAATTTTTGGATTATTAATATAAGCTTTATAACGTAGAATGGTTTGGTAGCGTTTTGTGTGCCGCTTATGTGCTGCTTACTTTATACTGGTCTGCTCCTACTTGCAGGCAAGTAGGAGTGGGATTGGGCTGTTCTGTTAGGCAACGTTGCTGCTTGCACGGGAACAGGAGTTGGATTGGGGCTGCTCAGCTGGGGAAGTACAGGCTCCGTCACACCTCCCACTGAGGGGTTCGCGGCTGCACTCCCCTCAAGGGAGAAGCTTAAAAGAGTCCCCACCTCCGCATCAGATCCCCTGCAACCCCATGAAGGCAGCCAGGATGAATAGTTGCTGGGGTTGGGGAAAGTGGAGGCAGCTTGGAAGCCGCATCTGAGAGCCCCTGCACCGCCTGAGGGCAGCCTGGCGCTCCCCAGCTGAGCTCCCTGATCCTGTTCCTACTTGCGTGCAAGCAAGAGTGGATGGAGATCTCTCAGAAGTGGAGGCTTGGTGCTTCCCAGCTGAGAGATCCCCACCCTGCTCCTGCTTGCACACAAGTAGGAGCGGGATGGGGCAGCTCAGCTGGGGAGCACGAAGCCTCCACTCCACTTCTGACTCCTCTCCCATTGGCCCCTCAATGGACTTAGCACAGAAATTTTGTTTCTGCAAGGTCTTGGCCCCTTCCCATCACCCTGAGCCAGTGATCAGGATACTGCAGGCCAGGGCCAAGCAAAGAGGCAGCACTTGAACCACAGCCATTAACAATAATAACAACACATGTTCCTTGTCCTCAAATCGTGTCACTCACATGCAAGCCCAGGACGCATTTCTCTGGCTGCAAACCTTTGGCCTCCTGTGAAATGCTTCAGGAAAAGCAGGTTTGGCAACCCACAATGTTCAAATCCAGATAAGCGTAAAGAAACATCTGCCCCTGTTTCCTTATTCACAGGGAGGACTCTAAATTATCTAGGCCAATACCATCAAAGCAGCAGCTTGATTAAACATATATGTATATATACCGGTATACATATGTGTACAGGTATATGTGTATCTAGGTTTTAGGCAAAGGGCTGTAAACACTCAGAGTCACAATAATACATTGAAAATCACATTTCTCTGAATGTTGCAGTGATGTCCTCCAAACAAAAAAAAGGGTGCAAACATGCTAAGATGACGTACCTAAAAATGGATACACTGGTGAAAAGAACATACAGAAATGCATTATTTTACAGGAAACTGCTTGCAAAGATGTGTATATTTGTCAGCACTGCATACAAAAATGTGTTTATTAGGAGAAAGCTGCAGTAAAATGCTAGTGTGGATGTTCTCCAGGATCAAAATTTGTGAACTGCTGGGCCCTAACCCTCTTCTCGCTGGAAATGTATGACTTTACCTTATATGGTGTCCAACCACTAGTCCACCTAGTTCAGTTCTGCCCATATGAACTGGCAGTGGTTCTCTGTCGGCCTTCGACAACAATCTTTCCTCAGCATAGAAGGATCACACCAGGGAGCGAACCTGGGACTCTGCTGCTGAGCTACATCCCTGAAACAGCCCATTCAGTCTGCCCACAAGACCTCAGCTTCATAAATCTCGTTTGCTTCCTCATCAGACCCGAGAGGATGCTAGCTGGAAGATCAGGAAACAAGCAAAGAGTGCTAAAAATCAAAACACCCTTTTGAGAACTAAACGGAACATGCAGCTTATCCACCCAGTGGAGACCGCAATCAAGCAACGTATCATACAGTTGGGAAATAAATTATTACAGGGTAGTCTGTTTATGGGAAATGGTCTCCCCAACCCCCTTTCTTCTGATATTATCCGAAGTTCTAGGTCAGGGGTCAGCAAACTTTTTCAGCAGGGGCCCGGTCCTTCAGACCTTGTGGGGGGCCAGACTATATTTTTGCTGGGGGGGATGAACAAATTCCTATGCCCCACAAATAACCCAGAGATGCATTTTAAATAAAAGGACAAATTCTACTCATGTCAAAACACGCTGATTCCCAGACTGTTTGCAGGCCGGATTTAGAAGGTGATTGGGCCGGATCCGGCCCCTGGGCCTTAGGTTGCCTACCCTTGTTCTAGGTCAGCCTTTCTCAACCTGTGGGTCCCCAGATGTTGTTGAAATACAACTCCCATCACCCCCAGCTAGCTAGGCCAGAGCTCAGGGATGTTGGGCGTTGTAGTCCAAAAACATCTTGGGACCCACAGATTGAGAACCACTGTTCTAGGTGCTCATTTGCACAGTGTCACCATATGTCAGCCTGGTGACCTCCTGATGTTTTGGACTACGTTGGTCCTCCCTGCAAGGGGGAGTATCCTGGGAGCTGATCCTGACAGGACTGTGCATCACTATAGCCGTTCAGAAGGTTCAGAAGCATTCTATCTGCTACAGCTGCACTTGGTGCCACCCTTGCCTGCAGCCATGGCACCTCGACTCAATGGGCTGTGCCACTCAGGAATGGACAGCAAACAGACTTTCCCCACAACACCACCACACCCCTCTAAGCAGATGCCTGCAGCACAGACCCAAAATACTGACAACACCACCTCCAGGCACACAACCTTTGTTGCGCCGTCCAATGCGGCACTAATGCAGCTGCAAGGGAAGCAGTGCTGGCAGGGGAACTGACAGAAGACAACTGCAGTGCCTGGATAGACAGACCACCTAGGATAGGGATGGGGAACTCTCATCATCCCTGACCATTGGCCATCTTGGCTTCTGGGGGGTCCAGCAACATCTGGAAACTTCCCATCTATGGCCCTGGAGATGCTTTTGAATTCTGGTGCTGGAGGAGACTCTTGAGAGTCCCATGGACTGCAAGAAGATCAAAACTATCCATTCTTAAGGAAATCAGCCCTGAGTGCTCACTGGAAGGACAGATCGTGAAGCTGAGGCTCCAAGACTTTGGCCACCTCATGACAAGAGAAGACTCCTTGGAAAAGACCCTGGTGTTGGGAGAGATGGAGGGCGCAAGGAGAAGGGGATGACAGAGATGGTTGGATAGTGTTGTTGAAGTTACAAACATGAGTTTGACCCAACTGTGGGAGGCAGTGGAAGATAGGAGTGCCTGGCGTGCTCTGGTTCATGGGGTCACAAAGAGTCGGGCACGACTAAACGACTAAACAACAACAATAACATGGCCCAGGAGAAAGCCAAGTTCAACCCTCCCAGTCAGCCATGAAACTCACTGGCTGAAACTGGGCCAATCACTCTCTGTCAGCATAAACTACCTCGCAGGGTTGCTGAGAATATAAAATCGAGATTGAGAGAAGATGAAAAACCATGCACTGTGCCCTGAGAATTTTTTTTTTTTGGGGGGGGACTGAGAATAAATGTATCAAAACACATATGAAAAGCAAATGTACTAAAAATAAACAAACCAGTAAGGCATGTCATCAGTTGTGATGTTGAAACTAATATCTCAACTCCTTTACCCAAATCATGGTTACCAGAGTGTCCTTCACAGGAGATAAGATACTAATAGGCAAAATGGTTTCAAACCAGCTCAGGTTTCAAATTGTGACCATATGGACACCATTCAAATGGCCCCTTATGGGCATACCTAAAATAATGCATGCATTACTGATTAGTATTTGCAAATTAGTTTCCCTCAATAAAATGTAAACAGGAGGGTCCTTTCTAAATTATCACTTTACACTGCACCAACATGCACTTCCTGCATGTAGAAATACCACATAAAGGAGTGGGAAAGAAATATCTTCCCTGATGAACTAGCTTTCTATAAGTATGGACTCTTTTTTAAAAAAGGAACGAACAGAATTGCTCTTCTGAAGTGGTTCAGGCCATTAAAGACTCTTATTCTGAATGTGTGATTTAGTACATGGACACAGGCGTAAAACCGAGCTATTAAGCTACAGTCTTATCAACTACTGTGCAATGGAATGGGAATGGGTGGAGAATAGATGCGTCCCAGATATGCTCAGCCAAACGCCTTCAAGCTAAGGAAGGCTATACCTATTTAGCTGCCCAAGAATAATTATGTTAATAACTCTAACTCGTCATTTTCAAAACTGATTTAGGGCTGGCAAAGTGTCATCAAGATATGACCAGCTCTGCATGCATTTTGTGCCACTGAATCTGAGTGACTTCTGAGACTATTTTTGCTTGGAATCTGGAATTAGAAGAGCATATCTGCACAATGCTTAACTTGGGGCTAAATTCTCCAGAGTGTTTCCACAATGACAAGCCCCCACAGCTGAGGTCTCAGTGGACATCTGCGCAGCCCTGTTCAGCTGGGGTTCCACTTTTCCCCGCTCCTGCATTGAAGAGTTGGACCCTCTGGGTGCCTTCCAACTATTAGGATTCTAAGGACCCTTTAATTAGTCAATTCCCATATAGCACCTGGCCACAATCTGGCTCTTAATTGGTGGTTTGAAGCCCAAACAATCCCACCAATTGCTTGCTTGCTTGTTTTTTAATTGCATTTTCAGCTTTCACTTTTAAAAGACAAATAAAGAGGAAAGGTCCTGTCCCTCATCACCAGCAAATATAACAATGAAAAATATGTGGAAGTACCTGGCAAAACCTCAAGAGCAAGAGGGGAGCTGACCAGGGCTACCTGCGTGTGTGTGTGTGTGTGTGTGTGTGTGTGAGAGAGAGAGAGAGAGAGAGAGAGAGAGAGAGAGAGACTTATCCCATCTCTCTCTTCCCCATGACAGTCAGTAGAAGCCAAATAAATTAGGCAAAACAAGCCAAATTTGCATAATTTTTGCCAATCACAGAATTCAGTTTCTCTTGGCACATAATTCTTTGTGTAGAGGATAGGCAGCCCTGGATGAATGCCAACAAGTCAATGATTCCCCCCCCCTCACTTTTTGCCAAACTGTCAGTTAAAGCAATTTAATTCCTGCTTGCAAAGCGTGTTTAAAATAGCAAAGTGGGGACAATGCCCCCCATTTCCCTTATGGTGCCAGCCAGCAGTGACTATGGGAAGAGGGATGGATTGCTAAATCACTTGAAGAATTGTAGTTCAGTGAGGGGAATATAGTGATATAATATAACAATTTGCAGCACCCTTAAACTACACTTCCAATAATTCTTTGCAGGAAGCCATGACTCTTTATTTATTATTTATTACACACACATGCTCATTCCACCAAGGAGCTCCGGTTGGTGTACATGGTTCTCCCCCTCCTCATTTAATCCCTGCAAGAACCCTGCGAGGTGGGGGCAGCTGAGAGGAAGTGACTGGCCCAAGGTCACCCACTGAGCTTCATGGCTGAGTCACAGTCCAGCGGTCTAACCACTACTCCACACTGCTTTAGATGCCTTGACTGTATGGTGTGACCGGGGCCAGAGTTGCAAGAGAGCAATCCCACATTTTAGCACAGCAGCTCTCCTTAATTTTGCACTATGCCAGGGCAGCAACAGCTTTGTTCAAAATTACGTGCTTCAATGATGCAAAGATGGCCTCAGCATTATTATGAAGGCCAAACACCCAAGAGGACACCTAAAACATTTGCTCTAAACTGTCTTCCACATCCACTGCCTGAATGCCTCACAGAGTTGAGCAGTACACCCACAATTTAGGGGATGTCCTGAAGTAGAGGACCTTATGCATTATATCTTGCGCTGCCCCTTATATAATGAAGAAAGAGAACGATTTTTCGCACCTATAAGGACAAGGTCCCCTGGCCAGAACCCCTCTGACGTGTTTTTATATCTCCTCGCAGAAACAGCTAAGTATGTGACCTGGCGTGTAGCACTCTTTGCAACTGCCGCTAGGAAAATTAGAGCAAATTATATAGCCGAGGTAGCCCCCAACTGTAAAGGAGATGAATTTATTTGACCCTATCTACATCAAGCTATATTCTATCTTTATCACCAAACTCTGAATATAATTGCACATTGTATTAACATTATTTTTTAATCTGTTAGTGGCCATGTGATAGCTTTAGCTTATAAATTTTATTTTTTAATGTCTTAGCTTGTATATTAAGGTACTTTTATAGCTCTGTTTAGAGTAGGTAATGTCTTCATAATATAAATGTTTTAAGTTTTTTGTATCAATCCAGTATATTTTCTTTTAATTGTTGAATGATTCTGTGTACATTGCGGCAGCCTTTGGCTATGTGCAATAAAACTGACTGACTGACTGACTGGCCTGAATAGAGTTGAGAAGTACATCCACAATTGCTACTACCGCTGCAAGATTCTAGCATCCTACCGCCCCTCTTGAGATAATGCTTTCTAGCCACTTCAGGTAAAAGTCAAGATGTGTCAATCCATTGACTGAGGAAAGTCAAGAGCGTTGCTGCTATCTGAAGAGAGCGGCAGCTCCTCGCGTAAAGGTAGCAGACAGTTCACAAAGTCCACAAACCCAAACAGCTGAAGGGGGAAAGTTTATTGCATCTCTTACACAACAACTTCCACCCAGTGAGCAAGGAATTCATTAAATTTTCACAGTCAAGAACAATCAGTCACCCACCAAAGAAGATGCAGACTGCAACCCTGGCCGATTTGCTGCTCTGACTACACCTCCTTCCAATCACGCCAAGTCTCTTCAAGGGGTCTAAATGGCTGATTCTGCCACACCAGTGCAATGGTGGTGACAGTGGGCCTCCCTTAGTGGATGCTGCCCTCTGTCTCTCTGCAGGAGCCTTTGCTGCGGATCAGTAACTCATGCAGATGAACAGCATGCAGCATCTTCCAAAGGTTGGGCAACCCTAATCCTGACACACTACTGGGAACGCAGGAAGCATCTCTGCTATCGGGGCATCCGGGCAATCAATCAATCAATCAATCAATCAATCAAGGAGCTTTGTGACTTATGTGATGTGTCCAAGGTTGTATTTGTGAGAGTCAGAAGTTGCAAAACCAGCTCAGGTGCCAGGAGGGTGAGTGTGTGCAGGTGGTGTCTTTGCCAATCTGGTGCTCTTCGGGTCTGTTGGACCACAACTCCCACCAGGCTTATGCTGGTTCAGTGGCGTAGCGTGGGGGGTGCAGGGGGGGCCGGCCGCACCAGGCGCAACATCTGGGGGTTAGGGTTAGGGGGCGCAAATCCACGGGTTAGGGGGTGCAAATCCACGGGTTAGGGGGCGCAAATCCACGGGTTAGGGGGCGCAAATTACTTGCCTTGCCCTGGGTGCTGACAACCCACGCTACGCCACTGTGCTGGTTTGTGGTACAAAACATCTGGAGGTGCCCCAGATTAGCAAGGACTGCTGTGCTACAGTATTTGCAACACAGACAAAGGGGTCTGATTCCATACCATGATTAAATGGTAAATTAGCAACAACAAAAAAGCTACCTGCCCATTATGCACAACAAGAAAAGAGGTCCTCTTTTCCAGAATCTATTTCTTTACTGGATGACACATGGTTTTAGGTGCTCCGTCCAACAGAGTGGGAAGGAATGAAGCCTTTCTCCTTTAGTGAACACCAACGGGTAGGGTGGGGGCAGGGTGTGAAATCCACCACTAAGCAGGAGCTTATGCTCCAAGGCCACACATGCAAGACACATCGACCGAGAAGTAAGGCACAATAAGAGCACTCACGTTAAAAACAACACCAAGGAAACAGCCTTGAGGCCACATATCAGTACAGTGGTACCTCGGGTTACATACCCTTCAGGTTACAGACTCTGCTAACCTAGAAATGGGACCTCGGGTTAAGAACTTTGCTTCAGGATGAGAACAGAAATCGTGTGGCGGCAGCAGGAGGCCCCATTAGCTAAAGCGATACCTCAGGTTAAGAACAGTTTCAGGTTAAGAATGGACCTCCGGAACAAATTAAGTACGTAACCAGAGGTACGACTGGACTGTACTGTATAACTTTGGCAGGAGCTATCCAGTCCTGCAGCTAAACTCCCAGCCCCCAATATAAGCCAGTCCACCTCAGAAAGAACTGCCAACGGTGGAATACCCCCCCAAGCCCCCACTAACAACAACAAAGTGCATAAATGGCAGCACATAACTAAGAGGAAATTATTCGGGCAGGGTGGGGTCAGCCAGACAGAATCAGGGTTGGATAGAATGGAGGGGGAGAGAATTAAAGCTTCGGAATAGAATCATTAGGAAAATAAAGCGAGGGGGGGGGTCATGAAGGAAATGCGGGGAGGAATGGGATTGAACCCTAGTAAGAGAAATGTTAATTAAGGAAAGGACGGGTGGGGGGCGTATCTAAAGGAGAACAAGGGGTGTGGAGGGGGGCGAAGGACAAAGTGAAGCGGGGCGAAGAGGAAGGTTGGGGGGGGGTTATTCTGGCTAGGGGGAAAAGTAATGGTGGGGGAGATTAGGACTGAAGAGAAAATCCAGGAGGGGATGGGTGCAGGGGGGGGGGCACAGCGACCGGGAGGAGAGAAAGCCCGCAGGCGGGGGAGGCCCAAAGAGAGAGAGAGAGAGAGAGAGAGAGAGAGAGAGAGAGAGAGAGAGAGAGAGAGAGACCCCCAGAGGGGGAGGGGGCTTACTGAGGAGGCCCCAGGCGAGGGGCGTCAGGAGCAGCAGGCGGAGGAAGGGAGCGGCGCTCATCCTTCAGCGGCTGGCCCGGCGGAGCATCGCGGCGACGGCGGCGGCTGCTTGGCGATGCGGCACAGGGGAGCCGAGGGAGCAGCGCTGCGCTGGCATGAGCAAAGCAGAGCCCGGGCGGGGCCAGCCGGCGGGGAGGGGGCGGGCGCGCGCGAGGGACCAATGGCAGCCCTCCTTTGGTCAGCAGGCTTCGCCCCGCGCCGCCCACCTGGCCGTAGCCGCGAGTGGCCGCAGGTGCAACCGGGCTTTGCAATCGCCCCGGGACGCAGGAGGGAAAGGGCGAGGCGGGTGCCGAGCGCAGCGCGCAAAGCTCCGCCCCCGCCGCCTCCACCTGGCCGCGCTGGTGGGGCTTAAACCCCGGGACACGTTTTTTTTTTTAATGTTTGGCCAATAATAGCATACTCTAGTAGTACTGATGAAGAAAAGAAATACTCTCGCCGTTATTTCATAGTTATTGATGATGGTCAGTTGCGTAATACTAAAGCATGATCTGTTATTATTTTTATTAGTAGTAGTAGTAGTAGTCATTAATACTATACACTAAATACCCGCACGACTTTTTTATTGCTATTAATGCTGATGGGTTTATTTAATACTAAAACATCTTTTTAATTATTATTAGCCATAAATAATAAAAATGAAATACTCTCCTTACCATCTTACAGTTAATTATTAATTGGTTGGTTAATATTCATACTCTCTTATTATTATTAGTCACTGATAATAAAAAAGAAATACTCACCGAACTTACAGTGATTAATATTTATTGCTGCTGTTATTAGCCATGAATAATAAGAATCAATATTCCGCTCATTATTTTATTGTTATTCATGATTATTGGTTTCTTTAATACTACAGCATGCCCTGTTGTTATTACACTGGGCAGCAATTTTTTACTTTTTGAATGTTGTCTAGATTTCTACAACTGATTTAGGGTATTTTTGCACTGCTGAATCAGGAAATGGCATCTGTTTCTCTCCATCAGGTCAGGTTTTTGTGCTATGTTGATTTGAAAAAAAATCAGATCTTGTGACAAAATCGATTACATTTTTGTGGCATTATCAGCTGATTTTTGACAACACATATCATCCTAAATATGTTTTTAAGAGAAAAAAATGTTTTTCCAACAATATATATTGATTACCTGATAGAAACATCGATTACTGTAAACTGAATGGTGGGCATTGATAAAGGTAAGTACACGTAAATTGCATGTTGCTTCACCATTTTTCAAACTTCAGGGCTTGAACCTCCGTTTCTTGGAACTCCTGGAATGCTCAGCGACAGGGAGGTCTCTCTTCAGAGTCCAACAGTAGTCAGCCATCATGACTGCGTCCCAGCGACCCTGATACCTGGTCTCCATCTCTTTCATGTCCTGATGGAATCTCTCCCCCTGCTCGTCACTCATTGAACCCAGGTTCTCAGGAAACCGGTCCATATGTGAAAATAGGTAGTGCATCTTGATGCTCATGTTGCAGCCCAGGTTTCTGAAAGCAGTCAGCATGTTGTTGACAAGTTCTGCGTAGTTTCTGGCCTTATTGTTGCCAAGAAAGTTCTTCACTACCAGAACAAATGCCTTCCACGCTTCCAGTTCCACTTTGTTAATTGATTCCAGTAGTAGATAGGTAGGCGTGTTGGTCTGCCATAGTCAAAATAAAAAAATTCCTTCCAGTAGCACCTTAAAGACCAACTAAGTTAGTTCTTGGTATGAGCTTTCGTGTGCATGCACACTTCTTCAGATACACTGAAACAGAAGTTGCCAGATCCTTCTATATAGTGAGAAGGTGGGGAGGAGTGTTACTCAGAAGGGTGGTGGGAATGGGAGATAGGCAGATAGCTGAGAGAGCCTCTTGACGACTCTTAACGACTGTAATAGGTCTTACAGGAAAAGGCAAGGGGTGGGAAGGTGAGAAATGGTTTAGTTATGTATAGTGAGATAAGAATCCAATGTCTTTGTTCAGTCCAGGTCTTTTCATGGTTTTAAGTTTGGTAATGAGTTGTAATTCAGCAGCTTCTCTTTCCAGTCTATTTCTGAAATTCCTTTGTAGTAAAACAGCTACTTTGAGATCTTGTATAGAATGTCCTGGGAGATTGAAGTGTTCTCCTACTGGTTTCTCTGTTCTGTGATTCTTGATGTCAGATTTATGTCTGTTTATTCTTTGGCGTAAGGTTTGGCCTGTTTGTCCAATATAGAGAGCTGAAGGACACTGTTGGCATTTGATGGCATACACAATGTTAGACGATGAGCAATTAAATAGTCCCGAGATGGTATGTGTGATGTTGTTGGGGCCAGTAATGGTGTTGTCCGGGTGTATGTGGCAGCAAAGTTGGCATCTGGGTTTATTGCAGGCTCTGGTGCCAGTGTCTGTGTTAAGTCTGGTTGTAGTATTATTGTGGGTTAGGAGTTGTTTAAGATTGGGTGGCTGTCTGTAGGCAATGAAAGGTCTTCCTCCCAGAGCTTGAGAAAGAGAACTGTCATTGTCCAGGAGAGGTTGTAGATCTCTGATGATGCGTTGTACTGTTTTAACTTGGGAGCTGTATGTGATGACTAGAGGTGTTCTGTTATTTTCTTTTTTGGGTCTGTCTTGCAGCAAGTTCTCTCTGGGTATCAGTCTGGCTCTGTTGATCTGTTGTCTAACTTCATCTGCTGGGTATTTTAGTTCTGAGAAGGTTTGCTGTAGATCCCTTAGGTGAGAGTCTCTGTCTGTAGAATTGGAACAGATGCGGCTGTAACGTAGTGCCTGGCTATATACAATGGACTGTTTGGTATGTTTGGGATGGTAGCTAGAGGCATGTAGATATGTTTGTCGGTCAGTTGGTTTGCGGTACACACATTGGATTCTTATCTCACTATACATAACTAAACCATTTCTCACCTTCCCACCCCTTGCCTTTTCCTGTAAGACCTATTACAGTCGTTAAGAGTCGTCAAGAGGCTCTCTCAGCTATCTGCCTATCTCCCATTCCCACCACCCTTCTGAGTAACACCCCTCCCCACCTTCTCACTATATAGAAGGATCTGGCAACTTCTGTTTCAGTGTATCTGAAGAAGTGTGCATGCACACGAAAGCTCATACCAAGAACTAACTTAGTTGGTCTTTAAGGTGCTACTGGAAGGAATTCTTTTATTTTGTTAATTGAGTTTCCGAACTCTGGATCTCTGATGAGCTGACGGATCTGAGGTCCGTCAAAGATGCCAGCTTTCAACTTCTCCATGGTCAATCCTGGAAAAGCCTGGCACAAGTAAGTGAAGCAGTCACCATACTTGTCCCGAGCCTTGGTGAACTGCTTGATTAAGCCGAGCTTGATGTGCAGCGGTGGGAAGAGTATTCTGTCTCTGTCCACCAGAGGGTCGTTGATGACGTTCCTTTTTTCTGCAAGGCACCAATTCCTCCCGCACAGGCCAGTCCTTCTTCGTGTAATGCTGAGCACGGTCCCTACTATCCCACATGCACAGAAAACATGGGTACTTGGTGAAGCCAGACTGTTGTCCCAACAAAAAGTTCACCATCTTCAGGTCAACACAAATAAACCACTTACGCTGATCATAACCAATTTTCTCCAGCACATACTTCACCCCTTCATAGTTCTCCTTCAGTGTACTCGAGTGAGCCAGGGGTTTTGATCTCCCAACTTTATGCTTTGCCGCACCAATTTATGGAAGATTTCGAAGTTTTATGACTTCAAACTGATCCCTTTTCGACATAATCACCCAGAACTATCGGACCTGAATACTTCTTGTCATTAAAATAATCATTTCCAATCAAAACAATTATTCGACATGGCATTTTACCCCCACCAACTTCTTCTAAAATGCTCCACACAAGTGTACATGTGAACAAAAACGTAAAAAAATGACGTGGCCATAGCTCAAAAACTTGACCTGATTGAGCAAAACCAATGTGATTTTTGGATTCAGTGCATCAGATTTGTCCTAAATCAGCTGAAAAAATGCAGACAACAAATTTGTTGTTGACCAGTGTTATTAGTCATTAGCAATAAAAATGAAATACTCTAATTATTATTCTGTTGTTATTAATGATTATTGGTTGAGTAATATTGAAGCACGTCCCATAATTATTATTATTAATCATTGTTATTAATGATTCAGATGTTTAAAAATTAGTATATTACAGAGTACCTAATAATGCAATTCTATTCATGTCCACTGAGAAATAAGTTTGTTCAGTGGATTTAATTCCTTCTAGGTGTGTGTCTATATAGGATGGGGGCCTAAAAGTGCTAGGAACTGTACTACAATTTAAAATAATACTGTTTAAAATTGTGGTTGTGTGTGTGCCAACTTGAATAAAATATTGGGGGGGGCAGGTAAGACCCACCCTGCATAATCAGTCATGTGATGCAGTGCACACACACCATTTGAATGGCAGTGCCCGTTACCTTTGGGAGGGGCTTTTATTGGGGTGGGCATGGAAACCCCTCTGCCCCTAAAAGTTGGCTCCTGTGCTCTGGCTTAAGGTTACCAGATTTTTTTCCCAAAGAATCTGGGGACACTTTTTTTTAAAAAAGAGAAAAAAAATGTTATTTTTAAAAGTTGTGTTTTTTTTTTAAAAAAGAAGTAATATCTTCTCTTCTGTGGTCTCCTCTGTCACGTGGCCTTCCTCTGGGCCCCAGCCTACTCTCTTGGAGTGCTAGCCGCCGTGGAGTAGGCTCGGGTCCTGCCTGGGCTCGGCCCCGTGTCCTTGCCCTTCTGGTGCTCTCCTACCTTTCTTCCTCAGCAGCAGTGGCAAGGTTGGGGCTCCCCTCTTTTTTCTCCTTCCTCTTTCTCTCTCTTCCTTCTCCTCCTCTCCTCCTTCTCCCTGCATCAGCTCCAGGGTTTTCCTGGCCCTGGAGCACCGCTGGGCAGTCTGCTGGGTGGCCAGACGCTCTCGCTCCCAGCTCGATTTGGGTCATGAGGAGTGTTCATTGGTTTCCCCAGTTGACGCACTGGGCGTCCCCGATTTCCCCTTGGCAATGGCAGCAGCAGTCTCAGCAGCCCAGAGCTAGCCTGGTAGCGCAGGAGCTGCTCGCTGCCGTGGCGCCCGCCATTTTGCCTCGCTGGAAGTCTCCATATGATGTGTCTTGTGCCGTTGAACCATTCCCTACTGTTAAATCTACAACACTTAAAATATACTGTATTTTTCGCTCTATAAGACGCACCAGTCCACAAGACACACCTACCGTATTTTTCGCCCTATAGGACGCACCGTCCCATAAGGCGCACCTAGTTTTTTTGGGGGGAAATAAAGGGGAAAAAATATTTCCCCCCCCAGGTGCGGGGCTGGGGCGGGGGAAGCCCGAGCTTCCCCCGACCCCAGCCCCCAGAACAGGCAACTCTCCGCAAGCCGTGGGAGCCCGGCGCCGGGCTGCCACGGCTTGCGGAGAGTTGCCTGCATGCTGAAGCCTGGGTGCGCTGAGCTCAGTGCGCCAGGCGTCAGCATTCAGGCAACTCTCCGGAAGCCATGGGAGCTGCGCGAAGCCTGGAGAGCGAGAGGGGTCAGTGCGCACCGACCCCTCTCACTCTCCAGGCTTCAGCGAAAGCCTGCATTCGCCCCATAGGACACACACACAATTCCCCTTCATTTTTGGAGGGGAAAAAGTGCGTCCTATAGGGCGAAAAATGTGGTATTTTTTGGAGGAGGGAAACAGGAAAAAAATATTCTGAATCCCTCTTGCTGTTCTGGCTTCTGGGATAGCTGCGCATCCTGCATTCACTCTATAGGACGCACACACATTTCCCCTTACTTTTTAGGAGGGAAAAAGTGAGTCTTATAGAGCAAAAAATACCTTAAATCTGGGGACATTAAATGAAATCTGGGGACACTCCAGGGACAGATTTTGTCCAGGGACAGATTTGTAAATCCGAGGACTGTCCCCGGGAAACAGGGACGTCTGGTAACCATACTCTGGCTAGTCTCATTGACTAGGCCTGTGGCCATCTAGATCCAAAGCCCCACGCAGCTGCAGAGCTTGCTGGGTGACCTTGGACCAGCCACTGTTACCCTAAGGAACCTACCTCACAGGGTTGTTGTGATGATGAAATGGAGGGGTGAGAAAGAGCCAGCCTCTATGTTTGCTGACTGGGAACAGTTGTGGACCACCGGTATAAAATTTACGGCATGTAATGCCTTAAGAGAGAATATTATGAAAATGATTTACAGGTGGTACATGACCCCAGTCAAGCTTGCAAAGATCTATCATTTGCCCGATAATAAATGTTGGAAATGTAAAGAAACTGAAGGTACTTTTTATCACCTTTGGTGGACGTGCCCAAAGATTAAGGCTTTCTGGGAAATGATACATAATGAAATGAAAAAGGTACTTAAATGTACTTTTCCCAAGAAACCAGAAGCCTTTCTCTTGGGCATTGTCAGCCAATTGGTGCTAAAGAAAGAGGACTTTTTTATGTATGCTACTACAGCAGCAAGAATTCTTATCGCAAAGTATTGGAAGACACAGGATCTACCCACTCTGGAAGAATGGCAGATGAAGGTGATAGACTATATGGGACTGGCTGAAATGACTGGCAGAATCTGAGACCAGGGGAAAGAGACGGCAGAAGAAGATTGTAAGAAATTTAAAATTTATCTTAAGAAATATTGTAAAATTAATGAGTGCTAAAATGGTGAGGTTATAGAAAAAAAAGGGATTACAGCTATAAAAGATTAAGTAAAAGAAAAGAACAAGGGAAAATTAGATAAACTCAAGGGGGAGGATTTGCTGAAACAAATTTGGAAATTGGGATGCAGAAAGGGGAGGTACGGGGAAGTCGGTGAAGTAAGGTTTAAGAAAAAAGGATTTGAAATTATACATGTTTGTTTATGTGTTTGTTTGTTTGTATCGTGTATTGTTTGTGTTTATATAAATTGTGAAAAACCAATAAAAAAAATTATAAAAAAAGAGAGAGAGCCAGCCTCACTGTCCTGTGTTCATTGGAAGGGCAAGATAAAAACAAATTCAATACTAAGAAAAGGAATGCATTGTTTTTTATTTATAAAAGTGGTACCATTCTGCTATCAAAGGCAAGCTGGGACATTGCTTCACCATCATGGTTACCCACAATGCACCCCACTCCTGAAACAGGAATACCTGCTACATATGAGCAGCCACTCAAAAACCGCTAGACTGTAGAGCCCACCCGTTCTTAAATCACAGTTCATTTCCTACAGCGTAACATAACAATGCCATCTTATGGCCAAAAACCTCCACACCAGCTTCAGATCTAGAGGACCTGAAGGAGTCCAACTGGACAAATCCTTCACCACATCTTAAATGTCAGTTTCAAATTTGTCTGAAAGCAATTGCCGCACTGCCCAGAGGCTAAGGTCATCTTGAGACATCCCTCCCCCACTTTTTTGTTTTGTTTAATTTTATTTATTCAAAGTCTATTTGCCTGGCAGGACTGTGCCTTCGAGAAGAAGAAGAAGAAGAGTTTGGATTTGATATCCCGGTTTATCACTATCCGAAGGAGTCTCAAAGCGGCTAACATTCTCCTCTCCCTTCCTCCCCCACAACAAACACCCTGTGAGGTGACTGAGGCTGAGAGACTTCAAAGAATGTGACTGGCCCAAGGTCACCCAGCAGCTGCATGTGGAGGAGCGGGGAAGCGAACCCGGTTTCCCAGGTTACGAGACTACCGCTCTCAACCACTACACCACACTGGAGAGATCCATACATGTGTCAAAACCTCTTAGAATGTAGAATGCCACCCAGGGGCAAAAGTCACATCCATTGCTCCTCCCACTTTTGTCTTTGGCCCTGCCCACCATTGGCATGTGGTGTCACAGGAGGTTGACTGTGGAGGAATTGTGGCCCTTGGTATCTCAGAAAAGGTTCCCCACTGTGAAATTGTAACCTGATTTGTTGGAAAGGGTCTGTGGTTGAGAACCTGCTTTGCAGGCATAGGTTCCAGGTTCAACTTATAGCACCACCAGCTTACAGAATAAGACCCTAACCCAAATCCCTGGTCAGGGGCCTGAAGAGCGCCTACTTGGACTTTGCATTTCACCCTTCAGCCATTCCATCAACAGCATTCTGAGGATTTTAGAAGCGCATTCTTGGAGCAAACCCCAAATCAGGGCATGCCCCACTACACATTTGCAAATTGCAAAAGGTATCTGCTTAGGAGAGGATGGGGAAATACGTTTCAGTTCACAGTTGAACTAATTCCTGAACCGATTCATGGGCACGAACTGAAACACAGTTCTCTTTCAAAATCCATGGGATATTTTCTAAACTTTGTGATCCATTTTGCCAACCAAATATTATCAGGGACGGTTGCCGCTGCTGCTGTTGCTGCCCAGGAGGACTCCCTGCTTGAGTGCCTGATGGCCCCGTTCCTGCCACTAACCACCTGGCCCAGGGCAGGGCCTGATAGGCATCATAAGGACGGTTGCCGCTGCTGCTGCTGCCCAGGAGGACTCAGAACAGTGCAGAGTTCTTTTAAAAATGTATTTAAAATTTCTTTTTTCCCCTTTAAAATTTTTGGTTTTGGTGTGGGGGGTGGAATGGATGTTTAGTCAGGTTTGGGAATGTGTTTAATTTTGGTATGTTTGTAATTTTTACTGTTTTTGGTTTGTATTGTTTTATTGTGTGTGTGTGGTTGTTTTAGGTTTTATTTGTTCTTAAGGGGAGGGGTCAGGGCTGCCTGGAAGTGGGTCCTAGCCAACAAAATGGCTGGGGCAGGTTCTACAGGGGGGAATGCACTGGAACAACCGATCTCAGTGATCACAGGTAGGAGGAGGAGTTAAGCTAAGACCAGACCTTTGTCATTACCGAGGAGGCAGGTTTAGTCATAGTTTGAGGACTATTCATGCCAACACGACCTTACAAGGGGCCGCTTGGGACTTCATGGAAAGCATGGCTTCCATGGGGCTGTCCCTGAATAAGTCTGGCCCAACTCATAACCATGGACATGCCTTGGACCTGGTGTTCACCTCTATGGATGTTGGTGATCTGACACTAAGTAAAAACGGAACTAAAGAAGTGCCATGATCTGATCACTTTCTGGTGCAACTGGACTTCTCCACAACCCTTCCCCTTTGCAGGGAGGTGGGACTGATTTGGATGGTCCGCCCCCGCCACTTAATGGCTCCAAATGGTTTCCAGAGAGTAGTAGCGGATGCTTTATCCCATGTTGATGGCCTTTCAGCTGATTCGCTGGTGGCACGCTGGAATGTGGAGTTAACCAAGGCTACTGACTGTTTGGCTCTGAAGCGCCCTCTCCGATTGCATGGAGCCCGGACAGCCCCGTGGTTTTCCACGGATCTGAGGGCAATGAAACACTCACTGAGATGGCTAGAGCGCCGGTGGCAGATAATTCATTCTGAAGCTGACTGGACACGGGTTAGAGCTCAGTGTCGAGCCTACCAAGTGGCGATAGCAACAGTGAAGAGGACTTTCTTCACCGCCTCTATTACATCTGCAGAAAACAGCAGCAGGAGACTCTTTCAGGTGGTTCGCAATTTAACGGAACCACCTGTGTTATGTACTGAAGTTCTCACCCTGGGCCAGTTGGGGGATACTGTAGATTGTCATGCAAATGAAGGATCGAAAGTGATGTTCAGTGATTGGATAGTTTTAGAAAGTTGTTACAGTAACGTGGTACTGGAGCTCTATATAAGCAGGCTGACTGAGCCCTTCAGTTCAGTTCTGTTCTGGCCTCTGAATAAAGAAGAGCTGTTTGAAGAATCGCTGTGTCGCCTGATATGTTCACCCACATACATAGGGGCCCAGTATGGGCCACATGATCTCCTGCAATGATTTTGCAAATTTTTTTGCACATAAAGTCGCTCAGATTTGGGAAGAGGTAGACTCCACCATGGGAGCAGGGCTGGGAGTTGTTCAGCAACCACTCAGGAGAGGGCTAGAGTCCTGTCTAGTCAAGTTGCGTGGGATCAATTCCAATCTGTTAACTCCAAGGATGTGGACAGGCTGCTTGGATGAGTGAAACCAACCAAGGCTAGGGACAAAGGTATGAGCTGTTTCCTAGTTCTGCTGGATCTCTCAGCGGCTTTTGACACCATCAACCATAATATCCTTCTGGACCGTCTAGAGGGGCTAGGAGCTGGGGGCACTGTTATACAGTGGTTCTGCTCCTTCCTCCTGGGCCGTGTTCAGAAAGTGGTGTTGGGGGATGAGTGTTCAGACCCCTGGGCTCTCACTTGTGGGGTGCCTTAGGGTTCTGTCCTCTCCCCCATGCTTTTCAACATCTACATGCAGCCGCTGGGAGAGATCATCAGGGGGTTTGGGCTGGGTGTTCATCAGTATGCGGATGATACCCAGCTCTACCTCTCTTTCAAATCAGAACCAGTGAAGGTGGTGAAGGTCCTGTGTGAGTGTCTGGAGGCGGTTGGAGCATGGATGGTGGCTAACTGATTGAGGTTGAGTCCTGACAAGACAGAAGTACTGTTTTTGGGGGACAGGAGGCGGGCAGGTGTGGAGGACTCCCTGGTCCTGAATGGGGTAACTGTGCCCCTGAAGGACCAGGTGCGCAGCCTGGGAGTCATTCTGGACTCACAGCTGTTCATGGAGGCGCAGATCAATTCTGTTTCCAGGGCAGCTGTTTATCAGCTCCATATGGTACGCAGGCTGAGGCCCTACCTGCCCACAGACTGTCTCGCCAGAGTGGTGCATGCTCTAGTTATCTCCCGCTTGGACTACTGCCATGCACTCTACGTGGGGCTACCTTTGATGGTGACCCGGAAAGTACAACTAATCCAGAATGTGGCAGCTAGACTGGTGACTGGGAATGGTTGCCGAGACCACATAACACTGGTCTTGAAAGACCTGCATTGGCTCCCAGTACATTTCCGAGCACAATTCAAAGTGTTGGTGCTGACCTTTAAAGCCCTAAATGGCCTCGGTCCAGTATACCTGAAGGAGCGTCTCCACCCCCATCATTCTGCCCAGACGCTGAGGTCCAGCGCTGAGGGCCTTCTGGCGGTTCCCTCATTGCGAGAAGCAAAGCTACAGGGGACCAGGCAGAGGGCCTTCTCGGTAGTGGCACCCGCCCTGTGGAACACCCTCCCTCCAGATGTCAAAGAGAAAAACAACTTCCAGACTTTTAGAAGACATCTGAAGGCAGTCCTGTTTAGGGAAGCTTTTAATGTTTAATAGACTACAGTGGTACCTTGGGCTAAGAACTTAGTTTGTTCTGGAGATCTGTTCTTAACCTGAAACTGTTCTTAACCTGAGGTAGCACTTTAGCTAATGGGGCCTCCCACTGCTGCTGTTGCCGCTGCCGCACGATTTCTGTTCTCATCCTGAGGTAAAGTTCTTAACCCGAGTTATTTCTGGGTTAGCGGAGTCTGTGACCTGAAGTATCTGTAACCTGAAGCATCTGTAACTCAAGGTACCACAGTATTGTATTTTAATATTCTGTTGGAAGCTGCCCAGAGTGGCTGGGGAAACCCAGCCAGATGGGCGAGGTATAAATAAATCATCATCATCATCATCATCATCATCATCATCATCATCATCAGGGAAATGTCTGGAGTAGTAGCATTCAGCAGTGCATTTTATTAGGCAAGATTGTGTTCAAAAATCTCTGTTAGGAGAAACGAAACACAAATGCATATGAATTTTTAATGTGTTTTTTAATAAACAAATCACAAACATGCAAAAATGGAGCAAATTCAACATAATGAAGGGAATGAGAAATGGGGAGCAACTGAAATTGACAGGCTCCTTCTTCCACAACACCAGTGAATCTGTCTGGAAACCAGCCCAAAAAGCATTGGATTCTAATGGTAGAAAATATTTCGTCACTCTCCTGATGCTGAAGTCGCTGCTTGGAGGCAAACTAGGGGCTCACTATGATCAATAACTAACTCCTCAGCTGAGCACGCCAAATGTTGGTATCCATGAGATGTTTTTATTTGTGTGGTTTTTTTAAGACGTGCAGTGTTTTTCTTTAAAAGGAAAACAGATGGAATATATCACACACACATACAGCTGCATTTTGTTTTAAGAGTGCAGAATATGCTAAGGAGTATTGGGGTGGGGAAGAAACCAATGCAAGCTTGCCTGTTTTGCACCAAGGTCCAGTTATCCAAGGTGAGACCAGGATCCTGGAATAAATGAGCCACATGTGGGGGCGTATTTAATGTAAAAACAGCCAAAAGTTGTGAAGGGGTGGGGAGATGTTTTCTCTCTCCACCCCTCATCAAATTATTTCAAATCAAGTTAGTACAATATAAAAAAAAATCCTTCCAGTAGCACCTTAAAGACCAACTAAGTTAGTTCTTGGTATGAGCTTTCGTGTGCATGCACACTTCTTCAGATACGTATCTGAATACACTGAAGTGTATCTGAAGAAGTGTGCATGCACACGAAAGCTCATACCAAGAACTAACTTAGTTGGTCTTTAAGGTGCTACTGGAAGGAATTTTTTTTATTTTGACTATGGCAGACCAACACGGCTACCTATCTGTAACAAGTTAGTACAGTATATTTAAATGCAATTTCCCAGCTGCCCCACCTGGAATTTTGGCGGAGCAATTTTTCATGAAAAAAATAGTGATCTCCTTATCCTGGAATTGCAGCTCCTCCTTCAGAGACCTTCAACCCACTTTCACCTCCATCTGCACAGTTCAGAGTTTCCAGGAAAGCAAGCAAATAACAATAACAATAATAGTTGTTTTAAAAAATCAGTGGTGCATTCCTGCTACCCTCATTTACGCAGAAGCAAGTCCCACTAAGTTCAGTGGAGCTTATGCCCAGGTAAGTGAGTACTGTTCAGGACTGAAGACTAAACCAGTTTGAAGTCTCTACTATGGGTAGGCTTCAAATTCAAAATTTGTCTTTGGTGTTTAATTTTGGATGAGACTCTTGAATGCAATGTTAGCAGACCACCATAAGAAGCTTTAAGAAGTCAGGTGGCGGCAGACATTTTGCTGCCTGAGGTAAAAGGCAAGCGAGCCCACTCCTGGATCGTTGACTAGAGTGGCTGTCCCATCTTACTTCAACCATGGCAGCATTCTCCAAAGCTCCCATGGGCAGCAAGTTGCCTCAGGGGCCAATAACTTAGAAAGCGACCTTCTATTGAGTCAGGTCACTGATCCACTTAGCTCAGCCTTGTCCACACTGATTGACAGCAGGGGTTCAGGCAGGGGACATTCCCAGTCCTATATGGAGGTGCAACCAAGGACTGAACCTTCTGCATGTAAAGAAGGCTCTACCGCTGAGCTGCACGCAGGTCTCTCTGCTGCCTCTCAGCCCCCCGCACCTGCTGCCCTGCTTTGCTCAATGGTAAGGTGGCCCTGGGGGAGCTCAAAGAAAGCAGAACCACAGGTGCCCACATCACTGGTGCAATTTGTGCCACACCTGGTGCTTATCCACAGTGCCAGATTTCAGCCACACTGGTCTATTTGTAAAGCAAAAAGTTGAGCTTTCCCCCCAATCCCCCCACCCAACATTTCTTCCCAGGGCTGGAGCCTCACCAAGAACAAAGCATTCGTGGCAGATTCAATAAGTCCCTGAGCTTCAATAAGTAACAGATATGCAAGCAGAGCAGAGGAGTGGGTGGAAGTCCAGAAAAACCTTGCTTTCAGCTGGAGTCCTTATGAAAAGAAAACAAGAACAACCACAACCACTCCTTGTGATTTTCACTGGCTCTTCAACAATGGAAGAAAATGAGGGAAGTCGATGGTTCAGACTGCAGCAGTCTTGGATGCAAACAAGGGCTTCGTCACAAGCCTCAGATGAACAGTTCTTTTGTCCAGCATCAGTCTCCATCTCCTCTTCCTCTAGGCTGTAGTTGTGGTTTGGGGTGTGGGGCATGTGAGGAATGGGTTCTGATCTCCACAGGGGATCCAAGCCAACAAGCCGTGTGGTCAGGCTGGACACTGGATGAGGCCCAGGAAGACCTGTCATCTTCACATAAACCCCACCATAAACCTTCACATAAACCCCTTACATCATTCCCCGTCCCCTGGTGGATCTCAGCAGACAGAAGATGCTTGCCACAGTGACCAGGATGATGGCAACGAAGAGGAGGACCACGCCAACCCAGGGGCCGTACGCTGTGCCCTTCCAGAAGCCGGTCTCCTCGGCCGGAATCATGCTGGTGAGGTTCAGCATGTATCCCAGGGCCCAGCCGATGGATGTGTCCCCAGCCTGCATGTAGGAACAAAGAAACTGTTGTAAAAAGACTCACACAACTGGCAACGCTTCTCCTGTGGCTACTTCCACTACAAAGCGCTCCCTCACTTGAGCACCACAGCGATCAGCAGGTCCCCTCTCAAAACTCCCTCCATCAGCATCAAACAACAGGGCTCTGCATGTTCCAGAAGAATTCATGTTGCTAAGAACATAACTGCTTTTTTGCAGGCAGAATACACGTTACCAAAAGCACAACTGGGGTTTTTTGGGGGGGTGGGGAGGCTCATATTGGTTATTGAAACATGTTGGTTGGAATCTGAGACAGATAGCAAGCAGCAAAAGATAAACTTAGGAGGAAACAGAATGAACATGTTTAATTTAAATATAGATCATTCTCTACCTAGGTCTACATCTAAATTCAAATTATGTGCTTTGTGTATGTATTATAGACTTGGGCCACATTCACACCATATATTCAAAGAGGCACGATACTCCTTTAAACAGTGCTGGTTTCTCCTAAAGAATTATTTGGGAGCTGTAGTTCATTAAGGGTGCTGGAAGTTTTTAGGAGACCCTTCCATTCCCCTCAGAGAGCTGCAATTTCCAGTGTTCCACCACCTTCAAGTTCCACTCTGGGACTTGTAGCTCTGAGATGGGGAATAGGGGCCTCCTAACAGCTCTCAGCACCCTTAACAAACTACAGTTCCTGGGGTTCTTTTGGGGAAGCCAGCACTGTTTAAAGTGGGATCATAGGGTTTTAATGGCATGGTGGTCCAGGACTCCTTAGTTTAGAGGAAAGCCTAGTAAGAGGGGACATGATAGAAGTGGATGGAGAAAAACTGTTATTCCTCTCACATAACGCCAGAACCCGTGGACATCCAATGAACCTGAAAGTTGGAAGATCCAGCCCTGATATAAGGAAGTCCTTTTTCACACAGTGCCTACTTAAACTATGGAACTCTCTCCCACAGGAGGAAGTGATGGCCACCAATTTGGATGGGTCTGCTCTGCATCATCAGAGGTAGGAATGCTTAGGTTCTTACCTTTTTCTGGAAGGCGATGTTGGGGAAGGTGCTGTTGTCAAATTTGTAGCCCCGTGTGAGAATGAGGTAGATGAAGGTGGTCGCTGAACAGTAATCAGGAAGCCTCTTCTCTAGGCCTGGTGCTTTCTCAAGAAGCTAGTTTTACAGAAGCATGGCAGGAAGAGAGGAGGGAAGAGAAAAGGCTTGATATTCTTCTCAAATGCAAAGCACAACTCTGACTGCCCCCTCCCAACCTTCTTGGGTCCTGTCCCGCCTGAGGGGAGGCTGTTCCTGGCTTTCACAGTGTACTCCTCCTGCTCAACCCATTCTTCTATCCCAGACTCACTGGCCTGGGGGTTTCCTGTGAGGAAATGCAGCCATCTGGCTGAAAAAGACCCCTCATTGCTGTGTTAAGAGCTGTCTTCTAATCCCAGTTATGTCACCCACAGAATTAACCTCCCAGCTTCCAGGACATCTCCAGCCATCCAAAAAGGGGCACTGCAGAGCCCTCTGCCCTTTTCATAATTTTGCATGGCTGTATCTTTCTTTTGTCTCTGTTTTTGCCTCTTTCCTGGTCCTGAAGGAAAGCAACCATAGAATCACAGAATTGAAGAGGTGGAATGGAGACAAAGGGCCACCTACTTCAACCTCCTGTGATGAAGGAATCACAACAGGTATGGTCCTTGCTCCACTTACACTCTGCCTTTCCCCCAAGAAACACAAGGTGGCACACAAGGTTCTCTCTCCCTCTTCCTCTTCCTCTTCCTCTTCCTCTTCCTCTTCCTCTTCCTCTTCCTCTTCCTCCTCTCCCTCCCATACCCACACACCATTTTGTCTCAAAAGCCCTGGGAAGTAGGTTAGGCTAAGTGAGTGAGAGAGTGAGTCACTCAATGTGAGCTTCGCAGCTCAGGATCCTGCTCCAACACTATCCACTGGTCTTCAACTGGTGGGCTGGGACCTACCAGTGGGTCACAGCCTGATCCAAGGAGGATCACAGCAGAAATATAAGATAAAAGACTAAGATATGGGTCCCCCAAATGCATGTTTTGGTAAAACTGGGTCCTGGGTCTAAGAAGGTTGGATGTATCTGCACTATACACCATGCTACCCTACAGCTGAAACTGAAATCTTTTGAAATATCAGATTTCTTCTTAAACCGCCAGGACCTAAATGTCTGGTGCATGCTTCAGTTTGCATTGGAAAAGCCCCCCTTACGAGGAAACCCACCTCGGACCAAGTTGCGCTGCATATTTCGTTAGCAGCCTGCTCCAGGTCACTTGGGGTGGCCACATGTCTCTTCATTTGCGACTGGATGAAGTCCACAGTGTAGAAGAAGGCAGAGAAGGCCTGTTGAGGAGGAGGAGGAGGAGGAAGGAGAAGAAGAAGGTGAGGAGGGTGTGGCATACCACTGATCGCACTTCCTGGTCATTATAATGATCAATTTCATTTTATTATTTCTTTTTTATTTTTTAAAAAAGGACCTATTTACATAGCACCAAGCTAAACCATGGAGCTCCCTCCAGCAGTGGCACGGCTGGTTTGCAACTTGGATGGCCTTACAGGAGGACAAATTCATGTAGAAGAAGGGCTATCAGTGGCCCCTATCCATGATGACTATGCTCTGACTCCACAGTCAGAGGCAGAAATGCTTCTGAATACCAGTTGTGTCAGGGCCGGAGTCAGGTGTAGGTCAGCAACAGTACCATAAATGCTATGAGACCAGAGAAGTTAATTCTTCATTCAAGGAGACAGACCACAGCTCCAGCCCAGTGGTCTCAGCAACGCTTTCTAGGAGGTCTTGCCCTGATGAAGCAGTTGCAAGGACTGAAGGTCGTCCCCCCCTTCCCAGGGGCCCACTAGGACTCCTCCTCTCCAGGAAATTTCCCACACAGTCTCAGGCCGTGTCTCTGCACATTGCATTTCTCTGTGTGTTCTAGGAGACCAGAGGGGAAGGTTGCTGGCCAAAGCAGGAGTGGGAGACTCCCTGGCATCAGCTACTGCCTTGGAGTCTGATCTGTGCTCTGCCACTGCCTCTTCCCTCTCACCAAACCCAGTCCCCCCTTCTGCTTCTGACACCTCCTCCTCCCAGTCTGCTCCCTCTTCTCCCTCTGACCACTCAGGGTCCTCCTGACACCAATCCCCTGGCTTTGAGCCTTCTTCCCCTTCCTCCCACCACTTCTCTGCATCCAGCCAGTCCATGACACGTTGCTGGAAAGCACAGAAGGGGAGACGGCTCTTGCACGCAGGTCCCGCTAGTGGGCTTCTCATAATAGACTTTTTAGTTACAGGGAACCAGGCAGAGGGCCTTCTCAGTGGTGGCACCCGCCCTGTGGAACGCCCTCCCACCAGATGTCAAAGAGAACAACAACTACCAGACTTTTAGAAGACATCTGAAGGCAGCCCTGTTTAGGGAAGCTTTTAATGTTTGATGCATTACGGTATTTTAATATTTTGTTGGAAGCCGCCCAGAGTGGCTGGGGAAGCCCGGCCAGATGGGCGGGGTATAAATAATAAATTATTATTATATTATGATTATTTTGCTCAGCCACTTTGAGGACACCATACTGGACTAGATGGGCTGCAAGCTCTTCTAATGCCCTGGTTTTACTTAATATCTTGTGGTCGTACGCTGAGGTTAGGACTCATGAGCCAGGGTCGTAGTACTGTCTGACAGAGCCTGGGGGGCGGGAGCAAGTGTGTACCCCCCGCCCCAGGGCAGGGATGGAGCCTGCTTACCCAGCCCTCACCATTGCCACCACTAGACGGGGGCACAACACGGAGGGTCTCTTTACCCTCTGCACCATCCCTGCCTGGCATGGAAGCGGCCACCTGTCTGTGTTCACGCAACCCCGGTCACCTGGCAGCCAGGTGCTCGCATGCCAAGCACATGAGGGGGGCACCTGGTTTCCCCCCCCCAAGATTCTGTGCCTGGGGGCACAGCCCCCCTGCTCTCTCCCCCCCCCCGCTAGACCACTGTCATGAGCAGTAGACTGTAATGTGTTTTTTGTTTATTCGTTTCAACCCAGTTATTGGCTTAATCAGCCACAAAGTTGCTGAAACATCCAAATCGAGCAGAGGTTATTATTTAAACCCGTTGGCCGCTGCCAATATATGGATGGCAAAATGTTGTTTTCATTACATAAATAGGCCTGACAGCCAATAACTGTCATGGTAAGTTTTGGGAAATGCTAGAATCCATTAAGTTTTCTGGTTAAATGCATTTTATGCAGAAGAGAGTTTGGAAAACATTTCCAGAAGGAAGGGACTAATTTGGCAAAATGTTACCACGGCTACAGAAAAGATTCATGGAGGTGTCTTACTGAGATGCTTTTTGTTTTATAACGCTGCATGTTTTATAAATCTACTTAAATAACCCCCTCTCTGCCCATGTATTCTTCCCACCTTCCAAATTTAAGAATTAAAAGTCTACGGGGGCCTACCAGTGGTCCATGGGCCACAGGTCAGAATCCTGTAAGCAGGTGGAAAGATGCACACCACATGGACCAATGGTGCAAGCAAACAATATACCAAATTGTTAAAGGGGAAATGGGGTGTTATTCAAACATTCCCCAGTAGGGGGCAGTAGTTTACAAAATCCCTGAAACTAGAAAACAGAGAGGCAGGTATTCATTTAAGAAATCCAAATGAATGAATTGTTCATACAGTCACAGACCAATAAAAGTAGACACACAAAACAAAGCACCGTAGGAGCCAACTCCTAGGGGCCAAGGTCCCTTCAGCCCCCCAATAAAATATTTGAGAGGGCCACCACCACCCCCAAAGTTGATGGGGGTTGCCATTCAAATGCTGTGTGTGCACTGCATTTTGTTATTTATTACGTGGAGCAGGATTTATCTGCGGACTCCCCCCACCTCTGAAATATTTTATTCAAGTTGGCCCCCTGCAAAGCATGCAGCTATGGTTTAATCTAACAACTACAGTGTTCGGGTTCACAGAATTTGAAGATTAGGAACTAGGAAAAATATGAGTAGTCATAGAAGTTTTGGCCAGATCAGGGTGGAGGGCTGAAGGCTGAACTATGCAGGTCACTGTCCCCCCTTCCTCTAAGGAAAATAGGAAAATGCCTTACACCGATTCAGACCAGTTAATCTTGCGCAACATCACCTACACTGAGTGGCAGAAGTTCTCCAGGGTTTCAGACAAGGGGTCTTATCCAGTCCTGCCTGGAGATCCCACTAGGGACTGAACCTCAGACCTGCTGCATGCAAAACAAGCGCTCTACGACTAAGCCGCAGCCCTTCCCCTTAAATCCTTTGCAAGACCCTGATTAATTGGCGGCAAATGCAATGTGCTCTACACATGCCCAGAGGCACCCTTTTCCATCTGTACTTTGTGTATTCTGAATACTGGTCCTGCTATCTGAGCCAAGGCTCAAAGTAGGCCTCCCTTCTCCCATGACATTCCACCGCCTCGAGCTACTCACGATAAAGTTCCCTGTGACACTTGGCTGGAAGACTTGGTCAAAGGAGCAGTGGGAATAGGGGCACGGAGTAAACTGGAAGAGGCTCTCCACGTGCTGCTGGCACTTGGCTGCATTTCCAGAGCCGCTCATGTTGACTATAGCGGTGGGGAAGTAGCTGGTCGGCTTCTCCGCTTCGGTGCATGGTGAGTCATAGATGGTCGCCGCTGTGAAGTTCTTCCAGTATCCTGTGGGCCAGCAGGGGTTGCTCACCTGGAGAACATACCTTTCGGCCTGTTGTGGGTAAAAATAACCAGTCTGAGTCAACCAACAAAACACCAGGCCCTTTGGGATTCTCTGGAGTTTGTAAAAAGTAAAGGTAAAGGTACCCCTGACCATTAGGTCCAGTCATGGACGACTCTGGGGTTGCGGCACTCATCTCGCTCTATAGGCCGAGGGAGCCAGTGTTTGTCCGCATACAGCTTCCAGGTCATGTGGCCAGCATGACTAAGCCACTTCTGGTGAACCAGAGCAGCGCACGGAAACACCGTTTCCCTTCCCACTGGAGCGGTACCTATTTATCTACTTGCACTTGATGTGCTTTTGAACTGCTAGGTGGGCAGGAGCTGGGACTGAACAAAGGGAGCTCACCCCATCGCGGGGATTCGAACCACCGACCTTCTGATCAGCAAGCCATAGGCTCTGTGGTTTAGACTACAGTACCACCTGCGTCCCTTGGGGTTTGTAATATTGAATTGTGGAGTTGGAAGGGTCTCCGAGAGTCACGCAGTCCAACCCCCTGCAATGTAGGAATCTCAACTAAAGAATCCCTGGCAGACAGCCAATGAAGGAAAGTCCAGAAATTTTGAACTAGGATGGCAGCCTCCAGATGTCTCACCTCCAACCCTACTCCCTTACCTTCAGCACCTTGGACAGAAGCCTCTTCAGGATCTGGTCCCTGCCATAGCAGAGGAAACTGTGTGTGTAGACCTTGTAGGTCTGTCCGTACAGCCGCAGCATCACCTCGTTGGCAGGTGTTTCGATAAACTGTGGTGTCTCAAAGGTGATTTGGGTGGAAGCTCCTCCCAGGTCCATGGCGCCCACGGTCTTCTTCTTGGGATGGACCCACTGTCCAATCCATCCGTACTGAATTAAAAGGAACAGGAATGGTCATCTTAATGGAGCTGCCTTCAAAGTACAGAACTGGCCTGGTGGCTCTTGACTTAGTTTACCGGAGCACCCAAATGCTCATCCTTTCTACAAGGCATGCTTTTTTCTCTGCATGGTGAGTTTCTCTTATGAGGAACCTGTGCCCTGGCAGATGTTGGTGGACCAACTCCCTTCACCCTATAGCACTGGGCCTGCAGGCAGGAGCTGATGTGAGTTGGAGTCCAGCAGAACCCAGAGGGAACCTCTCCGGCTTTAACCATTGTATGCAAAGCCTTTGGGGCAGAAACTGAACTGTCTCACACTGTTCCACTGTCTCACTGTTCCACACCTGGCAGTGAATGACTTCAGTTCACGTTTAATATAGTAAAAAGGGGTGAAAGAAAGAAAGAAAGAAAGAAAGAAAGAAAGAAAGAAAGAAAGAAAAAAAGACTCTTCTACCTTGATGAAATTCTCCAGGAGGTAGTTAGCTGTGACCCAGCCAAACACACCCTCATCCTCTCCGCTCAGGATCTTCGCTCCACGGAAGTCAAAGGGGTACTGCTTCATAGTGGAGCTCACAGCTGCAAGGACCCTGTCCGAAGCCTCGGGGTCAGTGAGGCTGCCCAAAAAACAAGAACATTTGTTTAGATCAGGCTGGAAGTTGGACACCAGTGACCTAAGCAGCCAGCTAGATTCACGGGTGCAGAAACATGGGAACATAGGAAGCTGCCTTATACTGAGTCCAACCATTGGTCCACCTCACTCAGTACTGTCTGCACTAACTGGCAGCAGCTGTCCAGGGTTTCAGGCAGGGGGTGTCCCACAACCCTACCTGGAGATGACAGGGATTGAACCCAGAACTTTCTGATTGCAGGGCAGATGCTACCACTGAACTAAGGCCCTTCCTTCAACTCCCCCTAGGTAAAGGTAAAGGGACCCCTGACCATTAGGTCCAGTCGTGGACGACTCTGAGGTTCTGGCACTCATCTCACTTTATTGGCCGAGGGAGCTGGCGTACAGCTTCCGGGTCATGTGGCCAGCATGACTAAGGCACTTCTGGTGAACCAGAGCAGCGCACAGAAATGCCATTTACCTTCCCACCAGAGTGGTACCTATTTATCTACTTGCACTTTGACGTGCTTTCAAACTACTAGGTTGGCAGGAGCAGGGAGCGAGCAATGGGAGCTCACCCCGTCGCGGGGATTCGAACTGCCAACCTTTTGATCGGCAAGTCCTAGGCTCTGTGGTTTAACCCACAGCGCCACCTGCATCTCTCCCTACTCAACAGCAAATAGTGCAAAGCAGGCAAAACTGAACTTGATGGCCAGTGTTGTCTTGTTGATGTTGTTGTTCATTCATTTCATTTCTATGCTGTTTTAAATTTTTTAAGGGGGGGACGACCTCAGTGCCGTTTACCACACTGAAGCATCAAATAAAACAATCCAGAATAAAACACTGCTGAAGAAAGTCAAACATTCAGAGCAACATTCAAAGCAACAGGAAACTAAAATATAATCTAAAAGATTCAAAGTGAAAGGAAGTCAAATATAAAATGAGCCTTCGAAACAGCATAATTAACAAGAGAATAAAATATTATCATAAGCATATTGTTAACTGTTTTGGGGGTCTGTTAGAACCCCAATGCACACACACTGATTGCTCATGTGCACACAGCTTACTCACTGGGCACTGGTGATGGTCAACACCCTTCAAAGAAACTGTGGGCATGAGAAATTGTGATCAGAGTTACGTGTGCAAATGTAACAATTGGATCTTTTAGTGTGGCAGCACCTACACTTTGGAATTCCCTGCCTCTTGATATCTGGCAGGAACTTTCACTGTGCTTTTCTGAAAGCACAGCTACGCCTACCCAGATGTTTAGAGAGTTGGTGCAAAGTTTTGATTTGCTTTTACTCTATTGTTATTTTAACTTTCCGAAAGTCTTAAATTGTTTTTCTTATTGACAATTTTATTGATTTTTCTTTTTTTGTGAACTGTTTTGCAGTGTGTGTGTGTGTGTGTGTGTGTGTGTGTGTGTTACAATCAAGCGGGGTATAAATTTTATGAAACAAAATAAATAAAATAAATGTGTAATCCTATGTGGCAGAGATAAATCATGCTCCAAAATAATAAAGTGGGTTACAATTGCAAATTTTAAACACACATGCAAACACACAAGCATGCATGTGATATTCAAAAGTTAAAATGCATGAAAGGTGTGTGTGTGTGTGTGTGTGTGTGTGTGTGTGTGTGCGTGTGTGGTGTGTGTCTCAGAGATGCTACTCAGCTGGGCACCTTTTGGTCTAGGACCTGTCCAGAGAGGAAGGAAACAGCTGCATCAGGGAGTCTAATTTTGATGCCGTGAAGAAGAGCTCCAAAGCTTTGGGGCTCAGAAAACCGGTTTCTAAGATAGTGGGAGGATCCAAGTGGGGTTTATAAAAGTGTGTGTGTGTGTGTGTGTGTGTGTGTGTGTGTGTGTGTGTGAGAGAGAGAGAGAGAGAGAGAGAGAGAGAGAGAGAAGTTCCTCCCCCGCCTTGTAATACTAGCATTGAGGATCATCCAATTAAGTTGATGGGCAGCAGGTTCAAGCAAACAATGGAACTCACCGCCACAAGATACCACTGGCTTAGGTGGCTGCAGAAAGAGACTAGACAAATTCAAGGGAGGAGGAGCAGCCAGTCATGATGGTTGCCTGGAGCCCCCAGCTTTAGAGGCAGTCTACCTCTGAAAGCCAGTTCCTGGGGAGCTGCAGCCATGACAACCAGTGATGAGGATGGCATGGCAATGATAGAAGCATGAAAAAATGCCCCGAGGTGCCAGGCTAGGCTACGGAATTCTCACTTGAGCAGTCGCATGCCGGCCGTGGCTCCCAGGTACAGAGGGGTAGCTGAATGCCTCTCCTTCGGAACATCATCCTGGGCCTGGTCAAGACACGCCTGCAAGCTCCGTCCAGCTGCTGAGGGGTCTGCAACGTAGCTGGAGATGCCACCACCTGCGGATTCAACCAGAGACAAGGCCATCATTCCCAGTCTAGGGGCACAGTAGGGGATGGGCATTCAAAGGAGAAGGTGGTACTGGTCATGCCAGTTGGTCATTGGTCACAGGGAGCCTCTCTGGAAGTGCATTCCCAGCGCCAATCAGCCAATGGCACAGAAAGTCCATCTTCAGAGGAGGCTTCTGTCACCTCTAATCACACAGTGACCGCCACTGAACTCCGCAGGTGTCAATCGTCTGGTGCCACTGGTGACATCAAGTGGCTGGCAGGTGGTGTGGTGTGGTGTGGTGTGATGGGTGGCCGTATTGACATAGGCATAAGCAGGAACATAAGAATCTGCTTTGTATCAGCTTAGGCCTTTGGCCTATTTAGCTCAGTATTGTCTACACTGATTGGTAGAAGGTTCTCCAGGATTTCAGACAGGGAGCCTGGAGATGCCACTGAGGAGTGAACACCTGGGACCTTCTGCTTGCAAGGAAGATGCTCTACCATAGAGCCATGGCCATCCCCTTGAGACAGCATTCCAAAGAACATCTGAAATTAGACTTTCTGTGTTAGGGTTCATCCACACTTCCTCTGGTCCCTGGCCTAGAAAGCACATGTCCAAGCAGTTTTCCGCTTGTTCCGCCACTTTCCCTGGGGAAACTCACTCTTTGGAGCTGAACTGGAGCAAACGTTCATCTGTGGGGAAACCTGATTGATGTTTGTTCCAATTCAGTGGTAAAGAATGGGTTTTCCTGGGGGAAAGCAGTGGGACAAGCAGAAGTGTGGATGAGCCCTTAGTTTCCTGTTTGGGTATATAGATTACCGTAGAACATGGAAAGCTGCCTCATACAGAGTCAGACTATTGGTCTATCTAGCGCAGTATTGTCTACACTCACTGGCAATAGCTCTCAAGGGTTTCAGACAGGGAGTCTCTCCTAGCCCCACTTTGAGATGCTAACAAACCATTCTACATTCTAAATCTTTTATTAATAATCCAAAAATTGAGAGAGCTATGTACAAGATCTACTACAGAAGCCACAAACAGAAAACTCATTCAAATTGTTTCTTCCGGAGGCGGCGCGAAACGGCAATGGCGGTCCTCTTTACTGTGTGAAGAGGGGCTCCGCGGAAAAGGGTCGTCCGCTGCGGCAAAGCGGAGACTCGTTAAGTAAAACCCCAGGTAGAGTGAGCCTGGGGTCGTGGGACTCGGCGGGCACCAACAGCGACCTCGGAGACGAAGAAGGGACCCCGTAAGGGGCTCCGGAACGTGGAGGGGGTAGCGGTGCTGTGAGTTCATCGCTCTTTCCGTGGAAGCGAAGCCGCGCGGCTGTTGCAGATGAGCGCTGACCTTTCTTCTCTTGACAATTTGGCTTGAAACAACATACTCGTGAGTAAGACACTTGGGATCTTTGAGCTTAAAATTCTGAAATTCGACTGAAAGTGGGAGACGTTAAAAGGAAGTCCGTCTTCCGACTCTGCTTAAAGTAGCAAGCAAAGAAACTTCAAAGCTGAAGCGCTGAGAGGGGCTTTAAGGAAATTGGAATATACCTTGCAAATTTGGACTTGATTATTGGAAATTAAAGAAACTGTATTTCTTTCTTTTTATAAATGGACATGGACAGTGACTTTTTTCTCTTCTTTCTGTGGATTACAAAAATTTGAAATCCAGCTCTAGGGCTGCCTGGTTACAAAAGAACCATCAGACTGCGGTCACTGTGTATAAAGTCTTAAAGTTACATTGGGGCTTGTGTGGAAGTTACAAATAAGAAACTGTTGCATGCACCACTGTTAAGAATTTCTATTCTCTGCAATTTAAAGTGAAGGCTGAGGCTCTCTCCTGTGTTCTGGCTTTTATTTGGACTTTACAAAACTTCTTGGTTTTTTTACTTGGGAATTTAATGGTGGAAACTTTTTATTTTTTTCCTCTATCCTTACTTTCTGGGGAGCTCCCCCTACTGGATTGTGGAACTCTAGTCTCTGAGAACTGCTGGTTGTTTTGCAAATTTTGTTTGGACTTTTACATCCTGGATTGTCTTTCCCATGGGATTTACAATTTGACCTTGAGTCTTGGACAGCTGTGGAATGAGTGGCGCACCAAAAACAAGGGCTGCTAAAAAAGCAAAACAAACTGAACTGTTGCAATCGACTTTGCCTGTGCAGCTACGCAGATCTTCGGTCCCAATTGTGACAGGCCTGCAAGAAGAACAACCTAAACAGTCAGCTGTTGGGGATATGGCAGCAGGAGGAATAGATCCAGTTTCCAAAGAAATACTGGACCAGTTATCAGCATTAAATAAGAAATTTGACCACGTGACAGATACAATTAATAAATTGACTGACCAAGTTTCTCAAAACACACAGGCAATTGGAAATATTCAATCAACAACAACAGAAAATCGAAAATTAGCTGAAGAAGTAAATCTCAAAACAGAGGAAAATAAAAAGAAAATAGAGGAATTAAGAGAGGAAGTAAGACCACTGAGCAGACAGATTAATGAACAGCAAGCCTATCTGTCCATGGCGGAATTGAAGAACCGGGAAAGCAATCTCAGGATCAGAAATATCCCAGAAATTGAGAAAGAAGATTTGATCAGTTTTTTGACTGCAGAAATATCAAAATTCTGGGGTTTGGCAGAAGAGAAGGATTTTAAAATTGTCACCGCTTTTAGACTGGGAAGAGTGGTTAAAAAGGACAAATCAAGAGATTGCTTGATCATCTTGAGATCTAAGCAAGAAAGAGACAATATACTCGGCCTACACTTCAAAAATTCATTGGTGATTCAAGGGAAGACAGCAGAAATCTTCAGAGATATACCGAAACAATTGTTGGATTTGAGAACTACATACAAAGACCTTGCAAGCTTATTGAGAAACAACACAATTCCTTATAGGTGGGAATTTCCTCAAGGACTATCTTTTAACTTGAAAGGGAAGAAAGTAAGAATTAGAACAGCAGAGGAGCAAGAAAAGTTTCTGAACGATCACGGGGAAGACCTTCGGAAAGGGGTAGCAGGAGCTTGGCCACCCCCCTCGTTTGGTTTGAATCCGGTTCCACCTCCAGGTAAAGACGACAAGGGAGACACTCCCATAGGCTAACAAATTGATCCAGGATGTCTCTGCAGCTTTTCAGTTGGAACATTCATGGCGCGAACTCCCCCGAGAAAATGAAAAGGATCTTCCATATACTGAGGAAAGAGCAATTGGACATTATTTGCCTGCAAGAAACACATGTGACTAGGCTCCATAGGAGAGTGTTAATTAATAAGATATTAGGCCAAGAATTTATTTCATCAGACAAGGTCAAGAAAAGAGGAGTAGTGATTTATGCAAAGGAGAACCTAGCACCGAAGTTTGTGTTTAAAGACGAACAAGGGAGAATTTTGGCGATTGAAATTCAACTACAAGGAGAAAAATTTTTGATAGTAGGAATATATGCACCAAATGAGGGGAAATCGGAATTCTACAAAAAGCTGCATGAGATAATGCTGGATCATATTGACTATACTAACATCATTTTGATGGGAGATATGAATGGAGTAGTTTCCACATATATGGATAAGTCACAAAATCAAAACTTAACTAAAGATGGCAGACTACCTAAGACTTTCTTTGAACTAACAGACAGTATGGACTTAATCGACATTTGGAGGACAAAAAACCCTTTAGGTAAAGAAGGGACATTCTTTTCTGAGGCCCACCTATCATGGACAAGAATCGACCAAATTTGGACATCTAGAGGACTGGCACCTAAGATTAAAAAAATAGAGATCTGCCCTAAAACTTGCTCCGACCATAATGCTTTGAAATTGGATTTGAGACTCACACCAGCAGGATCCTTCAGATGGAGAATGAATGACACTTTGTTCAGAGATCAGGAGATTGTGAAGAAGGCCCAAAAAACGGTGAAGGATTATTTTGAGATAAACTTGAACACCTCGGTGGAAAAGAAAATAATCTGGGACGCGAGTAAAGCAGTTATGAGAGGGTTTCTGATACAACAGAATACAATTAAGAAAAAGCTCTGGAATGGTAAAAAGGATAAGATATTAGAGAAGATAAGAGATGGAGAGAAAAGGCTGAGATTGAATCCAAAATCAAAAGAGGTTTTAAGAGAAATCAAATTCCATCAAGCACAATATGTGAAATTGATAAACCAAGAAGTTGAATGGAAAATTAAACAAATGAAACAAAGATCATTTGAATCGGCGAATAAATGTGGGAAGCTGCTGGCATGGCAGCTGAAAAAGAGACAAAAATTGAACTTTGTTACCAATCTGGAGGTTGAAGGAGTATGCATTCAGAAACCAGAAGAAATTAGAAAGTGTTTCCAGAGATATTTTAAAAAATTGTTTACCCAAGGGCCCCAAGCAGAGATGGAGATAAACCAATTTATAAAGAGAAATGGACTGCAAAAACTATCTCAAGACAAACAAACAACCCTGAATTACAGAATAACGCAGCAGGAAATTGAAAGTGCCATTCAGAACATGCAATTAGGCAAGTCCCCAGGCCCAGATGGACTTACCTCCAAGTACTATAAGACATTAAAAGATTATCTGATTCAGCCGCTACTGGAGGTGTGCAATCAAATTATGGAGGGGAAGGGGGCGCCAGAATCGTGGAAAGAAGCATTCATCACTTTGATACAAAAAGTAGAATCTGAAAAGACCCAACTAAAGAACTACCGTCCCATCTCACTCCTGAACGTGGATTATAAAATTTTTGCAGACATTTTGGCAAGTAGATTTAAAAAAGTATTAAATGAAGTTATCCATAAAGACCAAGCAGGCTTTCTCCCTGGGAGACATTTGTCTGATAATACGAGGAATATTATTGATGTTTTGGAACTGTTGCAGACAAATTTGAATACGAAGGCAGTGTTAATCTTTATAGATGCAGAGAAGGCCTTTGACAATATATCTTGGAAATTTATGAAGAGAAACTTGGAAGGAATGGGAGTGGGAAGGGCGTTCCAAAATGGTATAGAAGCAATATATTCAGAGCAAAAGGCCAAACTGATTGTGAACAATGTGGTGACAGAAGAGTTCAAAATTGAAAAAGGGACACGACAGGGGTGCCCCCTATCACCTCTTTTATTTATTTCTGTCCTGGAGGTGTTGCTGAATTTGGTGAGGAAGGACCAGCAGATAGAAGGAATACAGGTCGGAGAAAAACAATACAGACTGAAAGCTTTTGCAGACGACTTAGTTTTAACATTACAGGAGCCAGAGTCTAGCACAAAAAGAGTTTTAGAAATAATCCATGAGTTTGGTCGGGTGGCGGGATTTAAGTTGAATAAACAAAAAAACTAAGGTTCTGGCAAAAAATTTGACACCTTTAGAAATAGAGGGGTTTCAGAAGGAGACTGAGTTGATCGTGGTCAAAAAAGTGAAATATCTAGGGGTTAATTTGTCTGGTAAAAATTTGGATTTATTTAAAGATAATTATATAAAATGTTGGTCAGAAATTAAAAAGGACTTAGAAATCTGGTCAAGACTAAAACTTTCCTTGTTGGGAAGGATATCTGCCGTAAAGATGAATGTATTGCCAAAGATGTTGTTTCTGTTTCAAACCCTACAGATTGTGGACAGAGTGGAATGCTTTGGAAAATGGCAGAGGGATATCTCGAAATTTGTCTGGCAGGGCAAAAAGCCCCGTATAAAATTTAAAATATTAACAGACGCAAAAGAAAGAGGGGGATTTGCCCTGCCGGACTTAAGGTTATATTATGAGGCTGCATCCTTCTGCTGGATGAAAGATTGGTTCTTACTAGAAAACACTGATGTCCTAGACCTGGAAGGGTTCAATAATGCTTTTGGTTGGCATGCATATTTGTGGTACGACAAGGTGAAGATTCACAAATTGTTTAAAAACCATATTGTCAGGAAAGCTTTATTTATTGTCTGGACTAAATATAAAGACTTACTTGAAAACAAGACTCTGAGGTGGTTATCACCGACGGAGGCCAAGGCCATAAAACTACGTAACATGGAGAGTGGCTGGGTAAAATACTGTGAGATAATAGAAAGAGTTGGTGATACTTGGAGGTTGCAGAGTTTTGAAAAATTGAAAGGAAAGGTGCGAGACTGGTTTCACTACGCCCAAATCCTAGAGATTTTTAAAAAGGATAAAAAAATTGGTTTCCAGGTGGAAAAATCAAAATTAGAAACAGAATTACTTGAACCAAAGACGAGAGTGCTCTCGAGAATGTATAACTTGCTGCTTAAATGGAACACACAAGATGAGGTAGTTAAATCAGCCATGATAAAATGGGCACAAGACATTGGGTACAACATTATGTTTGAAGACTGGGAAAGGTTATGGACCACCGGTATGAAATTCACGGCATGTAATGCCTTGAAAGAAAACATTATGAAAATGGTATATAGGTGGTACATGACCCCAGTCAAGTTAGCAAAGATGTATCATCTGTCTGATAATAAATGTTGGAAATGTAAAGAGGCTGAAGGAACGTTCTTCCACCTCTGGTGGACATGCCCGAGGGTGAAGGCCTTCTGGGAAATGATATATAACGAGTTGAAAAAGGTATTTAGGTATACCTTTCACAAGAAACCAGAGGCCTTCTTCTTGGGCATTGTGGGCCAGAGAGTGTCAAAGAAGGACAGAACTTTCTTTTTATATGCAACAACAGCAGCAAGAATTCTTATAGCTAAACATTGGAAGACACAAGAGCTACCCACGCTGGAAGAGTGGCAGACGCAACTGATTGACTACATGGAATTAGCTGAAATGACTGGCAGAATCCGAGACCTGGGAGAAGAAGCAATAGAAGAGGACTGAAAAAAATTTAAGGACTATTTACAAAAATATTATAAGTTATATGAATGTTGAAAATTTGCTAAGTTTTGGTGAAATTAGCTTCAGTAATTAAATTTGAGAATGGTGGAAATTAGGTTATAATTATGAAAGAACTAAAGTTTAGAGTAATGTCTCTATATTAGGACCGATGATGGGGAAAAGTGAATTAATAACAAGTATTCTAAATCTAAAGATAATTAGACGAAAAAAGAAAAAACGCATGAAACAAGGTAACAATTTGCTGTCATTTTTATTGTAAAGAATGCAGGGGGCGGAGGATGTGGGGAAGTCCAGTAGATCATGAAAAATTGTATGGAAAATATGAATATGTCCTTCTTTTTTATTTTTTTCTTTCTTCTTTCTGTAAAACCGCTTTTGTTGAGATATTGTTTATGTTATTGACCCTGGAAAAAAGCAATAAAAAATATTTATAAAAAAAAACAAATTGTGTCCAAAAGGAAGATTCAGTCTTTAAAGTTCCTTTAGCCAGGCTCCTGTAGATATCAACAAAGGTAAGTTTGATCAAACGTTGATATCTTATCTTCGTTGCTATCTAACCCTTGAACGTAACATCACCGACACTTCGTTTGATCAAACTTACCTTTGTTGATATCTACAGGAGCCTGGCTAAAGGAACTTTAAAGACTGAATCTTCCTTTTGGACACAATTTGAATGAGTTTTCTGTTTGTGGCTTCTGTAGTAGATCTTGTACCTTGTCCTCTCAATTTTTGGATTATTAATATAAGATTTATAACGTAGAATGGTTTGGTAGCGTTTTATGTGCCGCTTATGTGCTGCTTACTTCATACTGGTCTACTAGGAGAATTGGCAGTATAGGTTCATTTTTTCACTACTTTGAGATGCTGGCAGGGATTGAACCTGCAACCTTCTGCTTGCAAGGCAGGTGCTCTGACAGCTGAGCTATGACTCTTCCATAGGTCACATTGATAGGGAGCCTACATGTGAGAAGATGTCAGCAGAGTGTGTGCAATGATATCGTTAGGAGAATCACTCCAACGCTGTCTGGGTGGCTGTTCAGAGAGGGGGCTGGAGGGCCCAGCAGCAAGGCCAGACCAGGCTTCAGGGCCCAGGGACCCCTGGCGTCAGGCAGGGCAGAGATCCATGTGTGAGGTAGCCTGGCTCGCACCCCCTCAAAATCATGTGCCCAGGGCTACAGCACCCCTGGCCCTCCCCACCATATGGAGGGAATGTCTCTGTATAAACCTGTGTAATTTATGGGGCTGGGGGCTCCACTTTTGTGGGTTCCCAGTGGCCACTGCTCTGAGCAAGTAAAGTTGCCTTAAACATCACAGTGGCATGGTTTGACGAAATTTACTACACCACCATTTGGATAAAGTCCTCCTAAAGGTAAAGGTAAAGGTACCCTTAACCATTAGGTCCAGTCGTGGCCGACTCTGGAGTTGCGGTGCTCATCTCTCTTTATTGGCCGAGGGAGCCGGCGTGCAGCTTCCGGGTCATGTGGCCAGCGTGACTAAGCCGCTTCTGGTGAACCAGAGCAGCGCACGGAAACGTCGCTTACCTTCCCGCTGGAGCAGTACCTATTTATCCACTTGCACTGGTTTGCTTTCAAACTGCTAGGTTGGCAGGAGCAGGGACCAAGCAACGGGAGCTCACCCCGTCACGGGGATTCAAACTGCCGACCTTCTGACCGGCAAGCCCTAGGCTCTGTGGTTTAACCTACAGTGCCACCCACATCCCAAAGTCCTCCTAGCTTTCCCCAAAGCTTTGTAGAGCCAGCATGAAATGGCCAGGAGATTAACTTGTGCCCTTTACATTGCCGAATCACGCCCTGTTGAGCCACCCTCTCGATCCCAAAACCATTTGTTGGTTTGGCACGGGCAGAGCACCCACCTGGCTCTCTGCCTGGCCTCCCATTGTGACATATTATTTTATGTTTTGAAAACAAGCACCTGGGCCTTTTGTGCGATTTGCCCGGCCGATGCCAGCTCTGGAACAGAGACCACATTGCCTTAAAAAACAGAAAAGGAAGTTGGCACTAAAGATTTCAAAGCAGGTGGGCGAGGCTGGTTCTTTGTCTGGCGCTCCGTGGGAAAAGGGAAAGGGAGAAAATGGTGGACTGGCCAACCCAGCTTCTCTTGTGCCCACTGTACAAAAGCCAGATTGGAAAGCTCAGACAATGGCCAGATCAGAGCCAGCCGCCACAACACACTCCCAAGGCAGGCGCCACCAGTTTGACCCACGAAGGAACAAGTGCCACATTGCGCAAGATGGAATCCCAGAGTTGTGCTCTTAATAATAATAATAAATTTTTATTTATACCCCGCCCTTCCTGGTTCAGAAAACCGGGCTCAGGGCAGCCAACCACAAATTCAAAACGCTTAATTGATGCAACAAAAAAATAGCATAAAATACAGTACAAAACATGGATAACAATAAATTCAGAATTCAAAAATCAGTTTGGGGGGGGGAAATCCATCCAATAAACATTAGATGATCCCCAGGGCTAGCTGGCCAAATTAGTCCTACTTGGGCCAGTGAGGAGACCAGGGGAGAATTAGCTGTGGGATCCCAGAGTCGGTAATCTTCATAAAAAGGGGAGGGAAGGAAGGGGAATAAAAGATCAGGCTAAATTCAAATTGAAAGCCAGGCGGAATAGCTCTGTCTTACAGGCCCTGTGGAAGGAAGTGAAATCCTGCAGGGCCCTGGTCTCCTGGGACAGAGCATTCCACCAGGTTGGAGCCATCACTGAGAAGGCCCTGGCCCTGGTGGAGGATAGTCTGACTTCCTTAGGGCCCGGGACCTCTAAACTATGGTTATTCATGGACCTTAAGGTCCTCTGCGGGGCAGACCAGGAGAGGCCATTGTCTACTGCATCTTTGCAAGTGTCTTCCAATCAGGGCTGCAGGTAATTCTGCCACATCACTTACTCAGAGGCAATTTGAGCCCTATTAAGAAGAATGGCAATTTCTGACCAGAGTTCCCATTGCCCCTCTATGAGTCACTGCTCTCTCCTATCTCCCCTCAGATAGAAATGCAGGAGGTTGCTTTCTCCTGGGGCAGGTCATTTTCTGTCACTGCGCCAGAGAGCTTTTCAAGGACAAGAGCAGACCATCGCTTCAATTTTAATTGCGTAATTAAAGTGAGACTTAATTCTGCTTTGAGAAAATAGGTTTCCTTGGTGCAGAAAAGAGACATGTGGCTCTGAGCTAAAGGAGGATCCTCTAACAAGTTCCAGGCTGTGGCAACAAGCAGATCTTTCGTAAGCCTAACCAGCTGACCAGCTAAGATTTAAGGTAATCTGCTTGCAGCTTGCGAAACCTAGGACCTGCAGTACCTTAACTTGCCAACAAACCGTTCTTGCCTCTAATTGCAGACAGAACCCTCTAATTTCAAAATGATTTTTAAAGGTAAGCTGCCAGCCAGATGCCCCAACACCCCAATTCTACAATGCATTCCCATTCTGTTAACAGCATGATGGGAGCTGCAGTAAAGGTAGAGCGCCCCCTGAAGGCTGGGATGCCTAAGTGCGCACAAGCCACACTTACCTTCTACATCGCACATGCTGTGCTGACTAACGATCCCAGTGTCATTCTCCTTGTCTGCAGGCCACTTGTACACGAACATGGCAGTGTGGGAAGATCCGGCATCCAAGACAATTCCATACTGGGCACAAACAGAGAAGGGGGGGTGTTAGCGTCAGAAGGAACTCTGGATTACAGATGGCCAAGCCCTGAAACTCAAAACGTGACTCTTGATAAGAGGCTTCTCTGCCTCACAAATTAAACCACCTCACAGGGCTGTTGTGAAGATCCAGCAAGAGGAAAAACCCACCTGTCCGACCCAACCAAGAGGCATAGCTGTCAACTTTTCCCTTTTCTTGCGAGGAATCCTATTCGGAATAAGGGAATCTCCCTTTAAAAAAGGGAAATGTTGACAGCTATGCCAAGAGGCAGCAGGCATGGGTGTGCCATTGAGCCCCTGCTCAATGGCTAAGTATTATATTTAACACCTTACAAGAGGAGAAAATGATTGGAGTTTATGAAACGATGCATAGCATGGGGAAAGCTATGCATTTCCCTGTCTCTTTTGTAATGCTAGAACTCGTGACATCCGATGGAGCTGAATGCTGGAAGGTTCAGGACAGATAAGAGAAAGTCCTTCTTCACGCAGTGCAAAGTCCAACTGTGGAACTCCCTCCTGCAGGGGGCAGTGGGGGCTACGAACCTGGGTGGCTTTAAAAAAAGGAGCAGTCAAATTCATGGAGGAGGAGGAGAAGAGGACTATCAAAGGCTACAAGACACCATGCCTCTACTCTGCCTCCACCGTCAGAGGCAGGAATGCTTCTGAATAATGCCAATTGCTGGGGGACACAGAAGGGGAGGGGGCTTTGGCGCTCAGATCCTTTCAGGATTTTCCATTGGGCCATCTGGTTGGCCACTGTGAGAACAGGGTGCTGGAGGGGCCCCTGGCCGGACCCAGCCGGCTCTCCTTCTGTTCTCATAAATATTACCATATTTTTTGCTCTATAAGACGCACCTGACCATAAGACGAGCTTGGTTTTTAGAGGAGGATGACAAGAAAGCAATGCAAAACCTCTTGAGCGAAGAGGCAGGAGAGCTCCCTCTTCGCTCAAGAGGCTTTGCGTGGCTATCCCTGAAGCCAGGAGAGCAAGAGGGATCGCTCCACAAGACGCACACACATTTCCCTTTACTTTTTAGGAGGGGAAAAGTGTGTCTTATAGAGCGAAAAATACGGTACATTTTCAACCACGGTGGAAGAGCAATCTCTGGGTTCAGTCCTCCTCCCTGCCTTGCAGAGCCTCTTTCACTTCCAGTTTAGGAGCAAATGGTGAGAGAAAATAAAAATTAAGAAAGGTGTTTGGGGGTAAGTATAATTCCTGGGTGGTGTTTATCCCCTAAAAGCCCACCCCCTTACTGTTACTGTCCCTCCCTCAATCATGAAACTCACTGGGTGACATTTAGGACAGTCACTCATTTTCTCTCTCGCCCCCTACCTTGCAGGGTTGATGTGAGGAAGTGAAGTGGGTACCTGATGACCTCCTGGGCTCTCCTTCATTGGAGGCTTTTAAACAGAGGCTGGATGGCCGTCTGTCATGAATATTTTAGCTGAGACCCCAGCATTGCAGGGGGTTGGACTAGATGACCCTTGGGGTCCCTTCTAACATTATGGTTCTATGAAAACTATGCATGCAGCCCCAAGAGTGATGGTAGGATTAAAAAAATACTAATGAATATATAAAATAAATATAATTTATTTAATTAAATTAGAATTAATTAATTGAATTTGAATTAATTAATTTAATTTAATTTAATTTAGGGAGGCTATAGGTAAAAGCTTTCCAAATGTACACACAGAAAGGAACCAGGACTGAATGTGGATCCCCTGGGGGCTGGATCCCATTGTGTTTCTCTGAGCAAGGGAAGTAGCCTCTGAGCACATGCAAAGTGCCACCGCCCCTCTTCTGAATACCAGCAGGCAGCTCTCATATACCTTGGTTTAAGCGACAGGACTCCTGTTGGTTTGGGATGGGGAATGGAGCCGCCACACCCCTGTCTTTTAAAATGCAAACTGAGTTTTGCCCACACTTAACTGTGCTTCAAGTGCAGGATTTCCATACAGGGATTACAAGGCTACTCACTTCAGAGCTGATATCCTGGACTTTGCTCTTTGCCAGAGAGCGTCAGGAAAGATTCAGCTGTCACCTGAGCAGAGAGACCCACAGCTCCTTCTCAAAACAGACCATGGCAGGAGAACGGCAGGGTTCTCAACGGTTCCTGTCCTTTTGACCATCTATGGACTGAACAGCCATTCTATAAATAGGTCCTTTCTTCTCCCTCCTGCTTGCCAAGGCAAACCCCACCAAATGCCCATGAAGAACAGGGAACTGAAACACACAAGGCTTCTGTAGGGGGTGGAGAAGGGGAACACCCATCACCAATGAGAGATGCAAAAGGAATTCGGTCCTCATGTAAATGCAAACCTACCCAATTCACATTTCCCGAAGCAAGAAGGGAACCGAAACAGAGCTGTGCATCAGAACCTCTGTTGCCCTGAATCCTGCAGCGCAGCCTTTTGGCCAATCAAAAAGGCCAGAGTGAAAACCATGCACAAATATGCATACAGTGGTGCCTCACAAGACGAAATTAATTCGTTCCGCAAGTCTCTTCGTCTTGCGGTTTTTTCGTCTTGCGATGCACGGTTTCCCATAGGAATGCATTGAAAATCAATTAATGCGTTCCTAGGGAAACCGCCTTCAGACCAGGTCCGGGGACAGTCTGTCCCCGGACCTCTTCTGAAGGCTGGGGGGGGGGACAAGGGCTTTTCTTCTCACCCCCAGCATTTTAAAAAACCATGGGACAGCGGAGGACTTCTCCGCTGTCCGGGCGATCTTAAAATGCTGGCGGGCGGCATTTTAAAATCGCCCTGGACAGCGGAGGACTTCTCGCTGCCCCCGGACCTCTTTTGAAGCAAGGGGCGGTGGGGAGAAGCGATCTCCCGGCCGCCCCTTGCTTCAAAAGAGAAGACCCGCTGTCCCCGGGGCAAGCTTCGTTTTGCGAAGCAAGCCCATAGGGAAATTCGTCTTGCGAGGCAACTCGAAAACGAAAAAACCTTTCGTTTTGCGAGTTTTTCGTCTCGCGAGGCGTTCGTCTTGCGGGGTACCACTGTATATCAGGGGGAAGTTCACATTAAGTAATTCATATTGTAACGTACAAAACAAAATGCATTGTATTAGGGAAACTGCATACAGAAATGGATATATTAAGGAGAAAGGAGTACTAAGACACTGTTGAGTTTTCATGAGGGCATAAAAAAATTATGCTGCACTGTCAATAATTAGACTATGCAGTCCATACAGCTAGTATTGCCTACACTGACTGGCAGGGACTCATCAGGCAGGGAGATTCCTAGCACTGCCTAGAGAGGCCACTGGAGGCTGAACTTGTGAGCTTTTTATGCAAAGCAGGAGTTGCACCACTGAAGGGATGAAGGGGCAAGGGATCCAGTGCCCACTGAAAAAGAGGGCGGGGCAACAATGCCCCTGAATTGATCCACACACCTATATTACAGGTGAGGAATCCTGAAGCTAAGAGAGAAGCGATGAGCACAAGAACAGCAAGGGAATAATTGATTATTATTACTACTTGGTGTTAAACTGTTTGGGAAGTGGAGGGCGTTTGCCCAGAGAATTTCCTTGTGTGGTGCACGGGCCTTTGACACACCAAAGCCATGCAACCAGAATGTGGTGCTGAACTCACAACTCCCTGATAGCCCCCTGAGTTAGCAGGCACTACCGTGCAGGTGCCCTCACCAGTTTTATGTCAAGTGGGATAGGAAGGACACTGATAAGCCTTGGTCCAGTATACCTGAAGGAGCGTCTCCACCCCCATCGTTCTACCCGGACACTGAGGTCCAGCGCTGAGGGCCTTTTGGTGGTTCCCTCACTGCGAGAAGCCAAGTTACAGGGAACCAGGCAGAGGGCCTTCTCGGTGGTGGCACCCGCCCTGTGGAACGCCCTCCCATCAGATGTCAAAGAGAAGAACAACTACCAGACTTTTAGAAGACATCTGAAGGCAGCCCTGTTTAGGGAAGCTTTTAATGTTTGATGCATTACTGTGTTTTGATACTTTGTTGAGGGCCGCCCAGAGTCGCTGGGGAGGCCCAGCCAGATGGGCGGGGTATAAATAATAAATTATGATGGTGATGATTAGAAGCTTGGAGGGGGTAGGAGAGATTCTATTTGCCAGGCAATCTCAGATCCATTCCCAGATGGCAAAGTTCAGCAATGTCTGCCAAAAGGCCGGGTAGAAAGAAGGCAGTGGGACTAGATGACCCTTTGGGTCTCTTCCAACTCTACAATTCTATCATCAAGTGCATCTGCATCAAATCATTCTCCCTGATCAGAAGAATACATAATGAAATGCACTTGCTTCAAACTGCCCTCCCCACTTAGAAGAACGGCCCTCAAGATTTTGCCACAATTGCATTATTGGCAACTTAAAGACTTACACAGAAAGATAAACTATTATTTATTTAGAAAGCTACCATCAAAGGAACAGATCGCTTAAAAAAAGAGAGGTCCCTGCCTGTAGGGGCATGCTAGGGAGCAACCGGAAGCATCTGAGCATTTTCTTCCCAGTTAACCCTTCTGTTTCCCCCTTCTCAGAAATTCAGATTATCTGTCCTGTGGGGCATATGGGAATGTAGGAAGAGACCCACTGGCTCAATTTTGCTGCTGTTGTATCAGCTGAACTTTGTAAGGCACAGGCAGCAGAATGCTGCTGGCAACTCAAAGTAACCAAAAATTTTAAAAAGGCCAATGCAGTTCTAGGCTGCATCAATAGAAGCATCCAAATCAAGGGAAGTACTAGTCCTGCTCTCTTCTGCCTTGGTCAGACCACACCTGGAGTCCTGCGTCCAGATCTGGGTACCACAATTTAAGAAGGATATTGACCTAAACATTAGGAAGAACTTCCTAACAGTAAGAGCTGTTCGACAGTGGAATTTGCTGCCAAGGAGTGTGGTGGAGTCTCCTTCTTTGGAGGTCTTTAAGCAGAGGCTTGACAACCATATGTCAGGAGTGCTCTGATGGTGTTTCCTGCTTGGCAGGGGGTTGGACTCAATGGCCCTTGTGGTCTCTTCCAACTCTATGATTCTATGATTCTATGACAAACTGGAAGTTGTGCAGACGAGGGCAACCAAGATGATCAAGGGTCTAGAAACTAAGGCTTATGAGGAGTGACTGAAGGTGCTGTGTATGTTTAGCTTGGAAAAGAGGAGACTGAGAGGTGACAAGATAGCCATCTTCAAATATCTACAGGGAGGAGGGAGCAAGCTTGTTTTCTGCTGCTCTGGAGGGGAGGACCCAAACCAATGGATTTAAACAACAAAAAAGGAGATGCCGGCTAACCACCAGGAAGAGCTTTCTGGCAGTAAGGCCCATTTGACAATGGAACAGTTCAGTTGAGATGTTCAAAGAAAGTTTGGATGGCCACCTGTCAGGGATTCTTTAGCTGTGGTTCCTGCATTGCAGGGATTGGACTAGATGACCCCTGCGGTCCTTTCCAACTCTAAGATTCTATTATTTTATTTAGCTACCCAACAATAAACATTTCTTGGGAATCTTACAGCATAAGATCAGAAACCCAATACTTCACTACTTGGTTGCTCTTCTGTATTTGGGCTTGCTCCCGAGTCAAATGGGCAGGTTTCTTCCAGCCTTTGCCAACTTGGAGTCCCCACCCACCCACCGCCATTTTGGACTACATCTCCCATCAGCCCCTGCCAACACAGCCATCAGGAGGGCCGCAGGCTTTTGTTCATGGAACCACAGAAAACTGCCCTGGCCCATTAAGAAAACAACAACAACAACAACAACAACAACTACTACTACTACTCATACTATCAGCATGAACGTAACCCTTGGACACACATTCCTTCCTCCTCTCCCTCAGCCATCCCCTGGGGCAGCCATTCCATCAGGCTGCCTCAGCAGGAGAGATGGGATGCTTTGCCAAAGACCAGCTGCACTAAGCACATCCTTCCCTTGAACAGCGCCAGCATTTGGTCATTACAGGAACAACTGTTTAAGAGTTGGCGCCTGAGTTTGATTCCCACCCCCTTGTCCTTTATATTCTGTTCTTTAGACTGCAAGCCTGTGGACACGGACTGTCTAGTTTTAACTGAGTGTGTGTCAGCTACTCTGAGAGCTCTGTTTTATTTTTCTTCTCCCCCCCCCTCTCCCTCCCCCTCCCTCCCTCCCCCTTCTTCTTTCTCTTCTTTTTTCTTTCTTTCTGTTTCCCTTCTTGGTCTTTCTCTTTTTGATATGTTAAGAAAGAGACAAAAGTGTAATATGAAAACCTCCGTAAGTTAAAAAGTGATGTTATGTAATTTTTTTATTACTATTTATATATTGTTAAAATTGGTTAATTGTAAAGGAATTGATGTAGCAACTACTGTGGGTTTTTTTTTTCTTTGTTAATGTTGAATTCTAAATAAAGTATCATATCACAAAAAGAAAAGAAAAGAGCCTTTCTGGCCAGCAAGCACAAGCACTTGAGACATAAGTGCTCTACATGAAAGAAACAAAAAGCATTATTAAATGGGAGGGAGATAAGCCTTCACGTTCCAACAAGTAACAGCGCACAATGGAATGAAATAGCAGCTTGTGCTTTGCCACTGAAGGATGGTGGCGGCTGGCTATTGTCCAGCTCCACAAGGCAATGAGCCTGCCCCACGGAACCCAAGGGTGCAAAGAAGGCTCTTCTCTGTCAACTAGTGATATGGAGACCGAAGCCTTGCAAAGCCATCTGGAAAACTCCCTCTCTTGACCTCTCAGGATAAAACCACACTGCCAAGGCATCTAGAACCAGCTCCATTAGCGGGATTTGGGACAGGGCCAGCTCCAGATTTTGAGATGGGTGGGCTCTTCCTAGGTGAACCTCCCCCCACTGATGCTGTCCAGTCCACAGAAAAGCTCAGAGATGGCAAGGGCCCTCCTCACCTTCTGGGTCCTCCTGTGCTACTTCAGAGTGAGAAACAGGCAGCAACAATGAGAGGCAGCGGCCCCCCTTTGGAGGTGTGGGCATTGGGAAGCTTCCAGTGGTGCCAGCTCATGATTGCCAGCCCTCATTTGGGGCTAGCACTCAGTGGCAGATGACATGCTTTGCAAGCAGAAGAGGTCCCATGTTCAATGTCTGCATCAGCTCTGGAAATTGCTCTCTCTGCTCACCGCCCTGGAGAATCACTGCCAGGCAGAGTAGGGACAATGGTTGGCTGGGTGGAACGGTAGTCTGACTCAGGAACATGAGGATGTCAGAAGAAGAACCCTCACAGATCAGGCCAATGGCCGATCTGAGCCAGCATCATCTTATCATAGTGGCCAGCCAAATGGGAAGCCCACAAGTAGGACCTCGGCATAACAGCAGCCTCCCTGCCTGCAAGTCCCAGCGTTTGGAGACATGCAGCCTCCCTACCTGCAAGTCCCAGCATTTGGAGACATGCAGCCTCTGGCAATGGAGGTAGAACACAGCCATTGTGGCTGGTTGCCTCTGAGAGTCTGATCCTCTATGAATTTGTGCGCACCCCCCCCCCCATTTTAAAGCCATCCTCCTTCTGGGAGGGAAGTTCAGAGTTTAAGTTTAACTTTGCCCTGAGACAACTACTCTCTTTTGTCTGTCCATAATCTTCCAACATTCACCTGCATTGGATTCCCCGGTTTATTTATCCAAAAGAAAAACAATAAAATAGAAATTAAAATGGGGGGAAATGCAAGAAAAGGACAAGGCACACCATGACCTCAAAGAATAAAAGATCAAACAGTTCCAGAGTTCACATTAAGTATATTAAAGTTGCCAAATGTTCATAACTGCCATTGTTGTGTGTTTTGTAAGTCTTTGACTTACAAAAATGGCTGACTTACAAAACAGGCAAAATTATTGTGGTTTTCCTTTTCCTTGCATAAAGCTGATTTGCTGCATCATTTTCTCTGCTGTTGCTAAAGTCCAAATCCTTCTGTACCAGGATGGTAAGTTTAGGTTATCAAAATCTTACCTGTGTCAAGTGGCGGCTCATCCAGCTGCAATTAGCAAATGCGGAATCAAGTCCTTAGACCTGATATCTTTGTTATGCCCCATAAACATAGACAGCAAAAATAATTCTGTATTATCACCTGTAGCACCAGCAGCAGTTCCTTATGCGCATCAGACCAAAACCCTCATATTGGAATGCATTCCCGCCAGGGGTGGTAAAATGTTTCTTTCTAGTACGATGAGCAAAAAACCTCTCAGTCTGCTTTCCCTACACCAGAAGACTGAGCTAACAGAGAGACAGCTGAACTGCCATTCCTTCCTCCCAGAAGTCATCAACAATAATACAATTCTATGATTCTCTGGTTCCCAAATGACCTTTCAGAAGAGCCCATCTGTTGATGGAACATGCTTCCATGTCAAAAGCCAGGGCAGCTGAACACTGTCTCAGAACCAGCAAGATAATCCCTAGAGGGCTTCCTTGTTCTCTAAAACCTCTCCTGATGAACAAAACGTAGCCAAGAATCACAGGGCTATAAGGGACCCCTCAGATTACATCCAAACTAAACCCATCATTGTTATTGTAGCAGTGGCGTAGCGTGGGTTGTCAGCACCCGGGGCAAGGCAAGTAATTTGCACCCCCTAGCCGGGGATTTGCGCCCCCTAACCCCCAGACGTTGTGCCCGGTGCGGCCGCCCCCCCTGCACCCCCCCACGCTACGCCACTGTATTGTAGGCAGTACAAGTTGCTCGGAATTGCAAGTGGGGAGCGAGCCGCTGTTGAATTCAGGCCCTGCTTTCACACATCCCATAATGAGCCTCTGTTTGGCCACTGTGAGAAGAGGATGCTGGACTGGATGGGGCCCTCTGGTCTGATCCAGCTGCTGCAGGACTCTTCTTAGGATAACGTTCTCAAATTTGCAACAATGCACACACAGCACCAGCCTTTCACCCTCCACTTTGCAGAGAACCTGGACGATCCAGTTCTGTGTCAAAAATCTGGTGGAGATTCTTGCAAAAGGTTTTTTTTCCTTAATGCCTTCTGATTACTTAATACACACCTCAAGGGCAGTTAATTTTCTAGGGCGAGACTCGCCGGTTTGCATTCAAGCAATAACTTGATTGTCCTAAAGAGGCTGCCCAGACAACATGACAGTATCCAGAGCAAGCAAAAAATGCCTTGTAACTGGTAACGCTGCTTCAGTTTCCTTCCAAACAAGTCCTGGCACCTCACTTACCCTAGTAGTGCCTGGCTCTGCCTTGACAACTATTCAGGATGGGGGAGAAATTCCATCCAGATCACCTTTAAAGGTGAGCCTGCCTAATTTCTGCTTCCTCGAAAAATATGCAGACAAAAACACAGCCATCCTCCAAAATTTATGTTCCTCTGAATTTTGCAATGCCATCCTCCTCCAGTCCAGCAATGTGCACAAAATTGCATAGGACTGGGTAAAGTGTGTGGAACAGTGTGCCTGTATTCGTAGCAGTGACATCCAAGATGCCAAACATTAGAGAAGATGTGCTTTGCAAAAAAAAAAAATGTTGGGCAAAGCTGTGTATAAAGATGAATATATTAGCAGAAATTGGCATTAAAATACCAATAAATTTTCATGAGAACTTAAAGAACAAATAGCAGGCTGATGTGGAATTGAACTTAAGATCCAATTCAGATTTAAGATTCATGACAGCTATATCCAAACTCACAGAAGCAGGCTCCAGTTGGCCAATATTCTATGACAGACACCATACACCTGAGAGGAATGTTTGCAAACACTCCGGGGCATTTGTGTAAAATGTTTGCATGCAATTGGTGATGGTTTCATGCAGGAGGTTAGACTTCTTCATATATATATTTTTGGTACCTGCATTGCAGGGGTTTGGACTAGATGACAGATATCTTCCAGCTCTACAGTTCTATGATTTCCAAAGCAGTTTGGCTGGAGTCAGGGGCGGAGGGAATTAAAAACTCAGAGCAGCTCGCTTGCTTTGCCTCCACAGTTTGTACATTGGCTCCGCCTATTGCAGGACCAGCATCCGCCACTTGAAATCTCTTTCCCATAACCTCTGACCACTCCAAGCCAAAAGGGGACATTCAGACCGACAGCCAGCCCACGTTCCCTTGTACATCTGATAGTCATCTATGCCTCCCGCCTTGTTCCACAGTCCAGCCTCTCCTCCCGGTTTTAAGCAAGGCTCCCCTGGAGCTTATTTAGCTACAAGATTCACAAGGCCAATTTTTCCATAAACAGTGTATTGTGAGCTCAGCAACAGAGAGCAGCCCATTTCCCAGCCTGCACATCTGTAGGTCAAACTTCAGCCAGGAACACCCACCCCTCCAACACCCCCCCCCCCGCTTCCTTGACAGGCCCCCACAAAAGAGCCTGGAGAGAAGTCTGTTTTTTTATCACCCTCCTTTAGGTGGAAAAATCTAGAGTTGGGACTTGGACTCTTGCAAATTCCAAAACAATACATGCTTCGGACTGCTAGATGCATGACTTGTAAAGATCACAGAGTTCTTGGAAAGCCTACGCATTCAGGAGAGGGGTGTGTGTGCAAAGAACAACAACATATCCTAAGAGGAGCCTTGCTGGATCTGGCCAAAGATCCACCTAAACCCACACCTCCAGCAGCCAATCAGGATGAGCAGGGCATAAAGGCAAGAGCCTCCTTTCGCTGGTTTTCCAGCATCTGCTTTCAGAGGCAGACTGCCTCTGCAAATGGAGGCTCCATTTAACAAGCATAAGGGTGCAAGACGAGCCCTGCTGAATAGAACTCTGGTCCATCTAGTCCAGTATCCTGTTTTTGTACAATGGCCAACTATTTTGGCATAGAAAATCCTCCCCTGTTTAATCCTGGGCATCTCCAGGCAGGGCTGGGAACAGCCACAAGCTGGAACTCTGGAGAGTGTCAGTACAGACAACAGTGAGCATGGTGGATCAATGATCTGGCCCCTGCAGTAGCTGTTCAAAAGGCATACTGCCTGGAGGCTCCACCTGCCAATGGCTGTTAGCTATGATGGCTAGACCTCTGCTCCATGAATCTGCCTCCCCTGGTACATGACCCTGTTATGTACTGAGTTGAATAGGATCCAAAATGCAGCAGTCTGACTGGTCCTAGAGACCTTGTCTGCCCTTAGTTGCATTTGTGATCTCCCATCACTTACGGTAATTGCTGGAGGGAATGCAAGATACAGGGTGGGGAGGGGACATGTATGTATGTGTGGTGGTAGGAATGCCAATATGCCCTTAGATTTTTGAAGGGTATCCTTTAAATAATGTCTTCTTATAGTAAGGTTGGAAATGCAGAGGGATCCACGATTAGCATTGCTACCTTTCTTTTGTGGCTAGCACGTCCAAATCTAAGGAAATGCTGCTTCCCCATCAACATAAATGCAAAAAGCATTTATTAGTTGTGATCTATCCTTAGAATGTGGAGCATGTTAGACTTGTCTCCCCACTTCCTGGAAGCTTCCACTTCCTGGAGGAGAGCAACTGAACGGATGCCAACTCAGAGCAGCAACTTTCGCAGAGCCACAGGGGAGACAACTTCCCACATGGTTTGGTATTGAGCTGTGCGTAACAGTGGCCCCAGGAGGTTTTGGTTTTCCTTGAATTGCTGTACTCTAATCATTGGGGGCCTTGGGGGGGGGGGCTTGGGTTGTAAAACAGCAGCAGAAGGATCTCAGGAGACCCCCCAAGAAGAGAAAACAATCAGTAGTTAGAGAGAGAGAGAGACCCAAAGCCAGAGTCTGAATTTCTTTACACCACCAAGAAAATGTTTCCTTTCATCTTCACAATGCATCTAAAACTGAAAGCTGGAGGTGGCAGAGTAGGTTTGTGTTTCCACTTCAGAGAATGCCCTTATATAGCAAATTTTGCAAGGTGCTTGCATGAACTCCAAGTTCAAACTTTTAACCATTTACCCACACCCAGTGACCAAGCCATTGCAATTCATTGTCATGGCAGGATAGACAATGGGCCGTCTAATTGGCTGGCTCTAAGAATGGGAGGAACTGGGGTGAAAGAAACCCCAACATTACATGGTCACCTGAGCTACCCTCTTGACCAGCCTGCACTAACTTGGTGCCCTCCTGCTGTTTTAGACTACAGCTCCCATCAGCCCCAGTCAGCATAGGCAAAGGCTGCTCTTGACCATTCCCACCCCCCACCTCCCAGTACACAACCTCAACTTTCAGAAACTGCATTGGCCTGTCAACCTGCATATATTAATGACATCTTCAGCCTGAGAGTAATCTTTCTTATGCATCAAATGCTGTGCAATTTGCTTCAACCAAAGAAGAATGGCAACTTAAGTTGACAGAATATGCACAATTTGCAGACTTAACATAGAATAAGACAGCAAGAAGAACATGTGTTTAAAGAAGATTGGAAAACGTTTATTTAATGTATGGAAAGTAATTGTGTACAGCTGAAAATGCTGGTAGCATTAAGATAAATTCAACAGTATAAATAAGTTTTGATGGAATCAATAATGGAATACTGATTGGTATAGTTTTTGTAAAATATAGCCAAACCTCTTCCTCAAATTTTGAAAAGATGTCTATCTATATTGTGCCAAAAAAGGAGCCCTATTTTGATACTACACTATACAGGGTGGGGTAATCCCCACCCCATATAATCAATCACAAGATGTGGAACATGCACACCATTTGACTGGCAATGCCCATCAGTGGGGGGGTGGGGGTGGGCTCCCTCAAATATTTTAAGGGGGGAGCGAAGACCCCTTAGCCCCTAGGAATTTGCACCTATGTCGTGGTGCAACCAGAACTCTGAGCAGAAAACATTATCTGAAGCTCTGAGAAAGGAAATAGCCACAGAGGCAGAGGGGGGGGGGGGGAGAAAGAAAGAAAGAGAGAGAGAGAGAGAGAGAGAGAGAGAGAGAGAGAGAGAGAGAGAGAGAGAAACACCAGTGAGAGAGAATGAATTCAAGAGATCCTCCTTAAAACAGCCCCTGCTGCATTGCAAAAAGCCCAAGTCAAGCCCAATAGTCTCTTGGAGAAGTCCTGGCACTCAATCTGCCGGACAGAGAAGAATTATTCTAAGCGCACAGGGGCTCATTCTGGCAGCAGCTGAATGACCTTTGCAAAGAACATCTCTGGGATTTCCAGAAAGAAGAACAACAAGAAGAATTGACTGCAGCTTCTCTGTGTCCTGATTTGAAATAAAGAAGGGCAAGACCTGGAGTCTCTTGCAAGCCCTCCAAGATGCTGCTTGACTCTTACAGCTCGTAGATCATAAACTGTAGATTTGGAAGGGACTGCAAGGGTCATCTACTCCAGTCCCCTGCAATGCAGAAATATGCTGAGACTTGTTGCAAGGCAGCGTCTAGAGGGCCACATTTATTCCTCGGAACCCGGGAGCATAAACATGAAATCGATATTACTATTTCATTTGTGTGTCTCACTTTACGCTTGTGTACAGTGAATTGCACCTGCTGTTTTACCACCCACATAGTCAGTTTGGAGAAGTCCTATCAGAGCTCTTCTCACACTCTTTTTATTTTAAACAATTTAGTAGCACTAGGAAACTTGGCTGCCTCACTGCTCATCCCTACATATACAGGTAGATAGTTTGTGAACAAGTTAAAAAGCAGAGGTCACAACACCAATCCTTTGGGGGTCTCCATTTCCTACATCTCTTTATTTAGAGAATTGTCCATCTATTCCCACTCTTCGCTTCCTGATTTCCCTGTTTCTTAATAGGCTCCTGGTTCACAAAAAAGACCCCACCTTTCATTCCGTGACAGCTAAGCTTACTCAGGAGTCCTGGGTGAGGTGCTTAGATTTTCAAAAATCTTTTGACAAAGTACACCATTTCAGCTGGGCCACCTCTGTGTGCCTGTAGATTCTCTCAGAGAACTCTAAAAGATTAATGAGACATGGCTTGCCTTTGCAGAAGCCATGCTATTTCTGCTTTCCACTTTTGAAGTCAAATATGAATGTTACTGGAAGTTGTCCGTTTACATATGTGAAGTTATGGCTCTGTGATCACTCTTGCTAATCGGTCCAGCAACAGTTAACATATTGCACCAAGCCCTGGGGACCACTTAAGGCTCAGTCTAGGGTCACCCCCCACTCTCTGCTTCGCTCTATGGCCAACTGTTCTGGGGTGTAGTCATTTAACTGCCTTATACCATCAGACCACTGGATGCATCTTGCTCAGTATCACTACACTGACTGCCAGCAGCTCTACAGCGTTTCACACAGGGTTTCACCCTACCTGGAGATGTCATTAGGGGAATCTGAGACCTTCTGAAGGCAAAGCAGGTGCCCTAGTACTGCGCTACAGCCCTTCCCTGACCCAGCTCTTCCTTGTATTCCTAAGATATCATGTCAGTTTGTGACAGCACATTTTGTCACTTCCCAAAGCTCTACCCGCCAATGCTTCCAAGTGAGAGAGATTGAGAAACAGGGCTTCAGGATTGCTCAGAGGCTGCAGATGAAGTCACACTTTGGCAAAGTTACAGGAGAGTCAGGGAGAGTTCCAGCTGGAAAGTAGGAACGAAAGCAGGGAAAGAGCACAGCATTTATATAACTCCTGAGTGACTTGAATGCTAATCTGGAGGAAGGAAGAAGAAATGCCAGAGGAGGCGTCATCAAACTTGAAGGAAGAAACGAGCAGAAGGGAATGGGAGGAGATCAGTCCTGGGAGGTCACAGAACAAGGTTCCAAATCATTCTGTGATGGCCTGGGATTCCGAGTCTGAGAGTGAACCGGAGGAATCCCAGCCGGCACAGGAGTCCCCGCCTCCAGGGCCGGCTGAACTGGGGCAAGGCCTAGATGCTGAGGAGCCTGTACCTGTGCCAGATCCTCAGGGGCAGGCACCAGGTGAAACCATTCTGGCCCCAGAGGTGCTGGAGGACTCAGTGGCTACAGGTGAGCCTCCCCCGGGGCCCAGTAACCCTTCGGCCTCTCCTGAACTGCAGAGGCTTAGGGCAGAGAGGCGAAGGGAACTGGTCTCTCCCAGGAGGAGTGCTCGCCTTAAGGCCAGGAGAGGCGGGGCTTCTGGGGGCCGGGACCGCCCCCGGCCTTAGAAGAAGATAAAGGCCAGGCAGCCCGGTCCCAGGTTGCGGGAGCAACGTCGTTGTGGAGTACCTGCTTTACCCAGACCTAGATCTGCACTCCCGGTGTGCCTGTTCCTCGCCCGGCTTCCTGCTCCTGACTCTCCGGTGTTCCTGTTCCTCGCCCGCTGCTGACCCACCAGTGTTCCTGTTACCCGCCTGGCTTCCTGCTGCTGCCCTACCAGCGTTCCTGCTTCCCCGCCCGGCTCCCTATTTCGGACCTCGCGCCTCATCTAGTGATCGTCTACCCTGCTAGTGACTCTGGACTGAACTTCGGCTACGGTATTAGTACCTCCCCCCCCCCCCCCCGGGACCAGCACACATTCCTTCAACTGATAGATTCAGGCTATGAGAGTCAAGGTTTAGGTAGCCAAAATAACATCACCCTCCCCCCCCACAAGAAGGAGGTCAAGAGGCTTGGGGCTGCCCCAAAGTTTGGAGAAGTACAAAAATACCCAGTAAAAAAACAACCCAGTGCAGTCGGAGTGGTGGAAAGAGAAAACCCTAAAAACTGCTGAATAAAGACCGAGCGTGGTCAGTAGTCAAAGGATTCTGACTGACAGAGTGGGGATGGAGAACAGTGGCATGGCTGACTGGAATGGCTCAGACCCTGATCAAGTAGCACACCATACGGCAACCCGTGGCCCTCCAGATGTTTATAAAAATATTTACATATGATGTTTCTTAAAATCATATGTAATTGTAGAGTTGGAAGGGAACCCAAGGGTCATCTAGTCCAGCCCCCTGCAATGCAGGAATCTCAGCTCAAGCATCCATGGCAGATGGCCAGCCAACCTCTGCTTCAAAACCTCCAAGGAAGGAGAGTCCACCACCTCCCAAGGGAGACCATTCCACTGTTGAACAGCTCTTACCCTTCGTCGTTTCTTCCTAAATATATCAGAGCCGTTTACAACAATTTTGCGTAAAGGCATACAATAAAAACCATATCAAAAGGTTAAAATCAGAAATCAGCTAACTATTGTGGAAATAGGTATTCCAAGCCTGAAGGAATAGAAATTTTCAGCGGACATTTAAAAGTTGAAATGGAAGGAATTTGCTGGTTCTCTGGTGGTAGAGTGTTCCACAGGACTGGCTCAGTTTCCTGATGCTTTCATGTGAACTTCACCAACTCGGAGAATGACCAGCAGTGCTGCTGCAGATGATCTCAGTGACTGAGATGAGATACAAATATTCAGGTGGTGCCTTAAGTACCCTGGAGCAAAGCTATTCAAGGCTCTGTAAACAGTACCTAAAACCTTGTTGGACTCCAACTCCCATCAGCCCTAGCCAGTGTGGCCAATGATCAGGCATGATGGGAGTTGGAGTCTGGTAATATCTGGAGCAGCCTTTCTCAACCTGTGGGTGTAGATGTTGCTGAACTACAACTCCCATCACCCCTAGCTAGCAAGGCCAGAGCTCAGGGATGATGGGAGTTGTAGTCCAACAACATCTGGGGACCCACAGGTCGAGAACTGCTGAGAGGTAACCATGCTGAAAGAGAATGCATTAGGGGGTCATGGGTATTACAAACCACTCATCCTTTACTGTGGATTTAGACTCTGCAAACGACTTGGAAGTGTCTCTAGCAAATGCAGTCCACGAATTAGCCCCCAGGCTTTCCTGATCTCCCCTCCAGCAAAGTCAAGGTGCCAAAAGGCTTCTGTGCATGCAGGGCTGGTTTTTGGATGCAGGCCTCAGCAAAATTGTGCAAGATTGTTCCCAGGCTTCTTAAAAGACTCTCTCCTGCCCTGGCAAAGCAGCACTCTCAGACTTGGCTGTGGTGCCAAGGGATTTAAAGAGATTTACATACCAAGCATGGAAGGCAGGATGCCCATGCGGAGACCGTGCCTCTCCTCTCCTCCCCCTGCCCCCCCCCACCAGGAGACTCTCCAAATGCAATGCTCCCACAGCAACCCAGCTCATGCATGTAACCAAAAGCAGAAACTCCCCTGAACAATCTCTATATTATTTCACTTTTCTCAAACAGCTTTCCAGTGACTGTGTAACACAGGTCAGTGTGACTCTTCCCATGGTGCAGATTAAAGGGGATGATGAGCAAGAATGCTGGAAGCAAGATATGAACCCACAATTCTCCCTCTCTGTCCTTCATCCCCCTTCAGTGGATCCACAGATCCCATGTTCACAGGTGGGAAATCTTGACTACCTTTAAATAGAAATAATAAAAGAGTGAGCCTATGTCGTGGCAGTGCCTCCAGAAATCAGCAGGAGATGTCAGCCTGCCAGGCAGGAAGTGGGTAAACCACAAACAGAGCGGGAAGCAATGATCTCACTTAGCCAGCGCTGTAGGTCCCAAAAGGGGCAAGCAGGGGGTGGCAGTTGATGGTGATCTACTGTTTGTCTGCCCTATCTGTTATAGAGGTAGACTGCCCCTGCATGTGGAAGTTCTATTTACCTTTCAACCCTCTGCGGCTCCGTGGAATCCATTTTGCATTGGCCTCAACATAGCAGTGGGTGGGGAACAGCGAAGCTGCAATCCAGCAACATCTGGAAGGTTACATCTGGAAGGTCCGCTTCATTTTACAGGGTCCCTTCCAACTCTACAATACTTTGATTCTATGGAAGAAAGGTTGGCTAATAAATGCAAAGATCCATAGAATCTTTCTTCCGTAGAATCATAAAACTGTAGAGGGTCATTTAGACCAATTCCCTGCAAGGTAGGGATCTCAACACAGTTTCCCATCCAGTTTGAAACCATATTGGACGCTGCTATCATAGAAGCCAAGGTGGACATGGCTTCAGGTGGTCACCCACCCAGTCCAAGACCAGACCTAGATCCCATCAGCACCAGCTAATGTGGCCAATGATCAGGAACACTGGGAGCTCCAGCCCAGCAACATCATCTAACCATCTCTCTCTCTCTCTACATCGAAAGCCACCTAAATGGCCTCCATCATGATGGAGGGCAGCAAGATAAACAAAAGGAAATGCTAGCAGACCTGCTTACATTTATGCATGTCTGGTACGTGCCCTACAAGGAAGATACAGTATGAGATTTCCATGGTGCAAAAATGTGGTCAAAGAAGAAAACGACGACTACAAGGAAGTCTCTTTCGCAATCTCTCCACACAGCCTCGCTCCATTTGCAAACTGCACCAGCAAGTATATATATTCTTAATGTTTAACCTGACCTTGCCTAAATGTGCCACTTCATTTCCTAAGCTCACATTGCCATTTCACAATAGATCCTCGTTGCCAAATAGCTGGGATACCTTTCTCTCTTGCCTCCTTTCCTCCGGGGAGGGCATAAGGCGCAGTGCCCCAAACAATTTAAACAATAACCAGGAGGGTAGGCGGAGAACTCCTACACTGCCCTGTGTTTATTTATGGCAGGAATGCACGTGGAGGCATGTTTGGCAACAGTTTCCACAGTGTGGATGACACAAGAGGGCTTCCCCGCTCTAACCTCACCTCATCTTCCCTGACAGCAGATATTGCATCTGCCCTGCTGATGGGAACACAGATAGGCCCTAAACGTAACTGGAAATTTGTGATCATATGGAAGGCATCTTGCCTGTCTGGCACGGTGCTCAGCACCCAAAAAAGGGCCAACCCAGATGCCTAGATGGAAAAGGTTTCAAGGAAGAGGTTCCCAAGGAGCAAGACCAACTCTGTGAGGAAAGATTAATGCAATCTTGTAGTATTTATAGTATTGAAATGCTACTGTTGTTGCTTATGTTGTTATATTTGCTATTGTGTTGTTGTTGTTGATAGATATGAAAGGAGCAAGCAGAACCTTGATGAGTATACAGTGGTACCTCGGGTTACATACGCTTCAGGTTACAGACTTTGCTAACCCAGAAATAGTACTTCGGGTTAAGAACTTTGCTTCAGAATAAGAACAGAAATCGTGCTCCGGCGGCGCAGCAGCAGCGGGAGGCCCCATTAGCTAAAGTGGTGCTTCAGGTTAAGAACAGTTTCAGGTTAAGTACGGACCTCCAGAATGAATTAAGTTCTTAACCCGAGGTACCACTGTATACTGGTTAAGAACTTAATTCGTTCTGGAGGTCCGTTCCTAACCTGAGGTACCACTTTAGCTAATGGGGCCTCCTGCTGCTGCCGCCGCGCCGCCTCATCCTGAGGTAAAGTTCTTAACCCGAGGTACTATTTCTGGGTTAGTGGAGTCTGTAACTTGAAGCGTCTGTAACCTGAGGTACCACTGTATTGTGAAAAGAGAGGGGTGGAGCTATGGATGAGGGGCTAAGCTCATGGATCTAGTACAACCCTCACCCCTTTAATCTCCTCATACAACAACCCTGAGAGGAAGCCATCTAGCCTCTGCTTTAAAACCTCCAGTGAGGAGAAACCACATTCTCTTCCACTGCCTACCACTTTGTTCAAAGCCCTTTTTCTTGCAATGTGCACCCACTAATCTGGGTTCTTATCCTCTGGAACAAGAGACAAGAGAGAACAGCGTTCCAAATATTTGAAGATGGTTCCTATTGCCTTTTTTTAAAAAAAAAAGAAAGAAAATCAGGCATCTCTCCAAAGCAGAAACTACAAGCTGCCCAAGAAGATACCTCACACGAATCCAATAAACCACCGTAAAAAGGGAGGCACGGAAACTGGGAATATTTCCAGCAAACAGATTGCTTGTTCTAAGCATCAGGCACTGCCTTGTATCAGGTTAGACCTTTTGTCCACCCAGCCTCCTCCGACTGTCAGCAGCTTCCCAAGGTGGTCTTAGGCCTTAGACCTGGGCTCTTGGGCATGCCAGGCAGATGTTCTATGCCAGCAAAGTCCTTGCCCTCCCTGATCTAAACAGATGACCCTTGCATTCTTAAACTGTTTTGGAGCGCTTGAGCTGTCTGATTGCCTTTCTCTCCAGGGAGGTAGAAAGGAAGAAAGATTGTGACCGTTACTCCATGCCAGTATTGGGAGGGGGTTGGTTTCTGAGGTGGGAGGGTCAGGTGCAAACCCTGGCCCACAGAAAGATCTTGAAAGAGCTGCTGCGTGATAAACTGGGATTTTTCCATCACAGGGCGAAGCTGCCCACTAGGCCAGGTGTGAGGAACGCCTGAGGCCATTCAGATGTTGCTGGACTGCAACTCCCATCATCCCTGACCATTGGCAGTTCTGGCTGATGGGAACTGGAGGCCAACAGTACTGGGCTCCCCCAAAACAGGACATTAAATTTTCCTAGCAGGCTTTGCGACTAAATGAGTTGACCTGTGTCTCCCTCGCCAGGTGCCAAAGGCCCTGAAGGCCTTGCAGGGATAGCAAGAAAGTGCATTGTCACCCAGACCATTAATATATCTTAGCAGATTCCCCCCCCCCTCCTTCAAATTGTTGATAATTGGTTTCAAAAGGGGTGGGTGGACAAGGGCAGGGGGTCCTTAGGTCCACCCAGCAATCCCTTTTTGTATCCCTTCCACTGTTTCTTAAAAGAACACTCACTCTGAAGTTGTTCTTGTTAATATCTCAGCTTGTTAATATTAACCAGGAGATGTGAGGATGGGTAATATCCAATGCTAGATTAATGGGCACATTCAGTGGCACTTTGCTGGAGACAATGTGTGGCCTTTTACTTCATTTTAACCCCTTCTGCTTTGAAAAAGTGTGGTGTGCAGTCTGAAAGATTTGTACCATGTTTTATTTTTTTGTTATCGGTGCTGAAAAATAAGGTACCAATTCAGAGTTCCTGTCACTGAAGATGATTCGCTCCCTGGACGTACCCCAGTTTTAGCACCCAGGAAAGCCATCCATGACCCTCGCCTCCCCCACATACATAACACAAACTATTTAATTAATACAACAGAGAGATTATAGGCATTCAATCCTGTACTCAAATTATTCTGTCACATTCAGAAATATTAGCCTCTGATTTTAGATGGTTGCAGGTTGGGTGTGGTTATTCAACAACAACAACTTTTATTGGTCAGCCAAATACAGGTTATAGCCAAAAAGCTGAAAATGAAGAAAATGAAACATGTAAGCAAACAATCTCAAAACATTTTTTCCTCCCCCCATTTTATTATATTTATTGATACTTGGCCAAAGATATACAAAAGTTCATACCCAGTACAGAATATATTTTTATAATACACTGAAATAAATGTTTAATCTAAAAAGGAATAAAGGCAGAAAGAAGAAGAAAAAAGGGAAATAAGTGAAAGAAGAAAGGGAGAAAGTGAAAAAGGAAAGAAATACTCTATGAAAAAGACTCCCAGTTCTCTGTTCTGCAGGCAAATATAGTTTTTACTCATTAATTTCCAACCACTCTATCTTTATAAACCATTTTTTAAATCTTCAAATCCAGATATTACAAGCATTTTATTTCATACCAAAAGTCCATAAGAAGTTTCCAGTCCTGAATAAATGCCAATAAATATTTTTCTCTAATTAAACACATTAACTTTGTCATCTCAGCTAAGTACAAAATCTCAGAAGCATATTAAAACACAGATGATTTTAAAAAAGTAATAAGCAGAGCATGAGTAAGTAGGGTGGCACTTTGGATATGCTCAGAGCTACTGTTACATTTTTAGCCACCACTTCTCAGCTAAGCTGGCTGGCCGCCCAGAAAAATTGCCTGTCACTTGACTGTTAAAACAACAACCAAATCTCAAAACAGCTTACAAAAAATACAATATTATAAAATCATCAATAAGAAAAACTAACAGCAGCAGTTTAAAACTTTCAGAAAGCCAGAAAGCAGAGAGACCAACAATAGGTGGCGCCAGAGCCAAGAACAGACAGGGCCTTAAAGGACCATATTTCGTTGCGCTCCGTGAAGAGAGATTGGATTCAGCCCCTGGGGCTCAGCCCTGGGTTCCAAAGAAACTCCTAAAAATTGCTACCATTGAATTACAGTGCAAAGACTTGTTCACCAGAAAGCTAAACTTTAAACTGCCCTGGAAGAACATGCCCTTCCTCCACCACCCGGTCAAGAACAAAATCAATGACAATTTTCGGGAGTGGGGATGAACTTCCAATTACACCAGGCAGGTGTTAAGTCAGGGATCCCCTCTCCCTAGCGACCCATTTCCCTCCTCAACCCCATTAACCCTGCCCGCCTCCAATCAAAACACCTGGAAAACGCATCTAAATCGGCAAACCCTTAAACGCCGCGACAATAGAACGCAAAGCAAGGAGACGTCGCCACGCCTATGAAGGACCAACGCTTTTAACACTCGAGGCGCGTGTTTTTAGGACCCAACATATTTTTATGGTTGCAAGTTACTTTAGGAGTTTAAGTTGTTTTAAGTATTGGTTTTAATGCTGTGACCCGCCAACCTTAGCATGAGGGGTTGGCTAATTAATAAACAGCAATACAGTAAGGATAACAGAAAATTTGAGCGGTGTCCCGAATGACTCTCAACACGCGCGCGCGCACCCCCCCCCAAACGAAAAACAAACTGGAAATACTTTTTCACAACTTTTGAACAGAAAGATGAAGAGGTTCGTATGGAAACTGTGTAATACACTGAGCTCTCTCCCAACTTTGCATCCTGGATGGGGCCCTTTTATTTCATCTTCTGAACTCTTCAATTGGATAAAACATTTAAGTCGGTTTGCTTTCAGCTCAAGAGTTCGGACTTATTAAATGGGTTCGGAAACTCGAGGCGGGGAGAAGCGCTGCCACCACCCGCAGAAAAGTGGAAGTTAGAAACAACATCCCATCCCATCTCCCTGTTTGAGGAACTGGTCCTCTGACACTGACTGGCAGAAGCCCCGTGTGACTCCCGTTGGAAACGCCAAGGACCGGACGAGGAACTTCCTGCGCGCAAAGCGAGCGCTCTGAGGCTGACCTACAGCCCTTCCCCTACTAAAATAAGGCTCCGGTCCCCATTGTTCTGAATGAAGAGCTGGATCAGAATGGAACTCTAGGAAGCCGCCTTATACTGGGTTAAGGCCACTGGTCCGCCGCGCTTAGCGCTGCCAGTGCCAGCTCTGGCTGGCGGAAGCTCTCCAAGTTCTTAGACGAGGGAGGCTGCCAGCTCTGTTGGGAGATGCCAATAACTGCGCCTGCGACCTGCCGCGCATAAGGCAGATGCTCTGCTGCAGAACGCTGCCCCTAGCCCGCTCAGTTTGCAAAGCTGAGTGCCTCTGCACATGCTCTTTTTCCTGGAGGAGACAGAGCTGTGCCCCGATTCAGGTATCTTCCCACCACCTCCACGCCAGCTGCAGCGGAGGCTACGCCGGGCGTCTGGATTATGCCGGGCGCTGCACGCGCGCTACCTACCTTGAAAGCGGGAGGCTCCCGCAAGTCCTTGGTTGGCAGGCAGAGGAGCAGGAGGCCCGCCAACGCCGCCAAGCCCAGACCGCCTAGAACCACCGCCACCTTCTTGGTCCCGCCGCTGCCCATCTCGCGGCTTTGGCAAACCGAAAACCGGAGCTGCAAACCGAAAACCGGAGCTGATGCGCCTCGCCTGTTCTCCGCCGCTGCTCCGAAGCTCAGCTCCTCCTCCTTCCTGACCGGGCGGCTTAAGAGGCTGGCGCAGCCAAAGAAGGAAGGCGGGGCGGGACCTGACTGGGCAGGTAGGGAAGAGTCTCCTCCTCCTCCTCCTCCTCCTCCTCCTGGCAAAGCTGCCAAGTCAGCTTGGACCGCGCTTCCTGGGAAGTATCAGCGCCCCACGCGTGGGGATGGCAGGTCGGTGGAACCTCTCTGTGCAGGCGCAGGCTACCGCCGATTTATGTGCTAATGTGTCTGTTTCATAAAACTTGTACACCGTTTGACTGTTAAAACAGCAGCAACAGCACACAAACATCGAAGCAACTTACAAAAAAGATAAATCAACAATAAGGAAAAACTAACAGCCGCACTTTAAAACTTTCAGAAAGTTACATTTTCTAAAACATTCTGCTAAAAGCATTCTTGTTTAAACAAGGCTGCCCAGATGTTTTAATCTGTTTTAGACTATTGTTTATTGTTTTAAACAAGTATGTTTTTAGCAGGTGCCACAAAGAGTAAGGTGAAAGCACCATCAACAGGCAGGGAGTTCCAAAGTGTACAGGTGCTGCCACACTAAAAGACTGAGCACTTACAGTACGGAATGGGTACAGCAGGTATAACAGTGCTCACTCTGGCAATCAAAGCAGTCAAGTGGGCATATATGGGGTAAAGAAATCCGATAGATTCCATTCATTTCCATCCTACCCTTTCTTCAAGGAGCTGAGGGTGGCACGCAATGGTTAGGATTGGTGGAGATTGTCTTCTTCTTCTTCTTCAGCGATCCCTCGTAGCCAAGTAAGATTGTCTTCCATGAACACGGTCATAATGGTGAGTCCATAAGTGACTGTGGAGGCCAATTCTGGATCCACACCTCCTTCCACAGTGGGGACATAGGTTTCCAAGTGGGAGCTGATCACGGTGAGAGTCTGCCAAACATACCTTCCTCTTAGCGTGGCTTGGGAAACCCATCCAGATAGGCGGGGTATAATCATCATCATCATCATCATCATCATCATCATCATCATCATCTTGTTTCTTCCTTTTGTCCTGAGTTTGTGCTTCTTCAAAGTGCAATACACATTGGTAAAGGATATTCCCCAACTGGAGTGCTCGCAGGACAGTGTTTCCCAATTTCCCATGCTTATACAGACATACCTCGAGTTACAGACGCTTCAGGTTGCGTTTTTTCGGGTTACGGACGCGCCGAAACCTGGAAGTACCGGAACAGGTGACTTCTAGGTTTTGGTGGTTGCACATTTACAGAAGCACTAAATCGTGCTTTGCAGAAGCACTGAATCACAACCCATGCGTGGGCACACACGGCACTGCCTGGATGCGAACATTCCTCCCGCATGGATCACGTTTGCAACCTGTGTCCACTCTATTGCATTTTTTAAAGATTTGCCTTGAGAGCGTCTTTAAACCTCTTTCGTTGTCCACCTGCTTTTCGCTTTCCATTTTTAAGTTGGGAATAGAGTAGTTGCTTTGGAAGATGATAATCGGGCATCTGAACAACATGACCAGTCCAACAAAGTTGATGGAGGTTGTACGTATTCCTAGGTTAGAGCGTCAGCCTAGGAAGAAGGAGTGGGATCCAAGTTCAAATCCAAGGCCATCTCGGAAGTTCTCTGGGTGCTGTTGTGCCCACTGCTGTCTTTCAGCCTAACCTACCTCACAGGGCTGTTGTGAGGAAGTGAAGGGCTGCCTAGCCCTCCTGGGAGGGAAGATAAAAAGGTAAAGGGACCCCTCACCATTAGGTCCAGTCATGGCCGATTCTGGGGTTGCGGCGCTCATCTCGCTTTAGTGGCTGAGGGAGCCAGTCTACAGCTTCCAGGTCATGTGGCCAGCATGACTAAGCCGCTTCTGGCGAACCAGAGCAGCGCACGGAAACGCCATTTACCTTCCCACTGGAGTGGTACCTATTTATCTACTTGCACTTTGACATGCTTTCGATCTGCTAGGTTGGCAGGAGCAAGGACCGAGCAACGGGAGCTCACCCCGTCGCGGGGATTCGAACCGCCGACCTTCTGATCGGCAATACCTAGGCTGTGTGGTTTAACCCACAGCACCACCCTGGGAGGGAAAGTGGGCTATAAATGTCATAAAATTGGCTTTCATGGATGAGCCTCTTTGTGGGCTCCCCCTGCCCCAACAGAGGCATCTGAAACACCACTGTGGGAATCTCAGGTGCCAAGATACTCTTTATTTGTTATGTACTTTTTAGGAAAGATGCCCATCAGCTGTCTCAAGATCCCAAGGTAGTAGGATACATGTGCAAAAAATACTAAGTCCCATAAAAATGTGACCATTTATTTGTTCTGAAGATGTCTAAACTGTGTAGTCATCCAAAGCATGAATTTCAGGACAGGGTATATAAAGATTAAGTATTAGCACAATTTTAAAAAACACACCAATATACTATACACCAGAACAGTTGTTCTCAAACTTTTTACCTGGGCCACACTTTCAGAATAAAAGTTTGCTCACACCACACCAATAGATAGATAGTAAAATATTTTCTTGGATAACAAAGGCACATACAGCGTCTCTGCTTTCAATTCATAGAGTCCTTCCTAGCTTTTGGGAGTCCAGCAAAAACTGGAGGACCGCAGGGGCTTGCCATCCGTGCTCTAACCATTCCACCACACTCCTCTGATGGTATTCCCACAGCCTTTTATGGGGCTGGTGTTGCTAAGCAGTAGAGAGTCAGTGTGGCATAGTGGTTAGAGTATTGGACTAGAACCTAAGAGAGAGCAGCGTTCAAATCCTCACGCAGCATGAGGCTTACAGTGTGTTATCTTGGTAGCCTGCCACTGCCTCTGTCAGCCTAACCCACCTCAAAGGGTTGTCCTGCGGGTTAGATGAGTCAATTGGAAAGTGTATTCCCAAGTCAAGACACCACCACTTTGGGGGTGGGCAATGCTCCTCCCCTGCAGATGAAACTCAGAGAGGACCAGATGGATCTCCTGGTCAGTGGCGTAGCGTGGGTTGTCAGCACCCGGGGCAAGGCAAGTAATTTGCGCCCCCTAACCCGTGGATTTGCGCCCCCTAACCCTAACCCCCAGATGTTGCGCCCGGTGTGGCCGGCCCCCCCTGCACCCCCCACGCTACGCCACTGCTCCTGGTCCATCTAAACAAGCACTCCATACCCAGACACAGTCTGCCTCCAGCTGCCTACAAGATGCTGGGGCAAACAGGGAGGACTACGCCCTCCATGGCCTGCTTGTGGGCCACCCAGAGGCAGCCCTTTGGGTGACCAAGTTTTATTTACTCATCCAGCCATTCCTATTCTACTTAATTTTAATTCAAGTGAATGGCACTTAAATGCAGGACATGAACTGTATGTATAATGTCTGAGTACTCAATGCACCTTATGTGTGTCAGCTCAGGGGAAGAACAGCCTCAAAATTCAAGGCAAGCATCGTTATATCTGAAACCTGCAGGGATAGGGTGGTATACAAATATCATCATCATAGTCATCTCCATATCACAGATGAAGGATGGTGAGGTTGAGAAGCAGTGGTGTACAGGAGGCCAGCTTGCAATAATAATAATAATAATAATATGAGTTTGACCAAACTGCAGGAGGCAGTGGAAGACCTGGCGTGCTCTGGTCCATGGGGTCACGAAGAGTCGGACACGACTAAACAACTAAACAACTAAACAACTAATAATAATAATAATAATAATAATAATAATAATAATAATAATAAATTTTATTTCTATCCCGCCCTCCCCAGCCAAAGCTGGGCTCAGAGCGACTAACAACAGTAAAAATAGCAGTTTACATAAAATCACATTCAATTAATTGAAATACATTCTAAAATCAATTCAGAATCAAATTAATGGCAACCATTGGACTATAGTTCTATGAGGATTACAGAAGGAGAGAGGGGGTCAGACCGTGCCTTGGCCAAAGGCCTGGTGGAACAGCTCTGTCTTGCAGGCCCTGCGGAAAGATGTCAAGTCCCGCAGGGCCCTGGTCTCTTGTGACAGAGCGTTCCACTCGGGGCCCCGGTCGAAAAAGCCCTGGCTCTGGTTGAGGCCAGCCTAGCCTCCCTGTGGCCCGGGATCTCCAATATGTTTTTATTTGAAGACCGTAAGGTCCTCCGTGGAACATACCAGGAGAGGCGGTCCCGTAGTTACGAGGGTCCTAGGCCATATAGGGCTTTAAAGGTCAAAACCAGCACCTTAAACCTGATCCTGTACTCCACCGGGAGCCAGTGCAGCTGGTAAAGCATCGGGTGAATGTGATCCTGCAGTGAGGACCCCGTAAGGAGTCTTGCCGTGGCATTCTGCACCCGCTGGAGTTTTTGGGTCAGTCTCAAGGGCAGCCCCACGTAGAGCGAATTACAATAATCAAGTCTGGAGGTGACCGTCGCGTGGATCACAGTGGCTAGGTCAGGGCGAGAGAGGTAAGGAGCCAACTGCTTAGCTTGGCGGAGATGAAAAAATGCCGCCTTTGTTATAGCTGTCATCTGTACCTCCATAGAGAGGGAGGTATCGAAGATTACACCCAAACTCTTAACGGACGGTGCTGGCACTAATTGCACCCCCGCAAGAAATGGGAGTTGCCCCCTCAATCCCATATTGTCCCGACCCAGCCAGAGGACCTCTGTCTTCAAAGGATTTAACTTCAACCGGCTCCCACGTAACCATCCAGCCACAGCTTCCAAACATCTGGTCAGTGTGTCTGGGGCCGAGTCAGGATGGCCGTCCATCAACAGATAGAGTTGGGTGTCATCAGCATACTGATGGCAGCCCAACCAAAACTCAGGGCAAGCTGAGCGAGGGGGCGCATAAAGATGTTGAAAAGCATTGGGGAGAGTATCACACCCTGCGGCACTCCACACACCAAGGAGTGGCATGACGACAGTTCCACCCCAAGCGCCACCCTCTGTCCCCGTTCATAGCAGAGGCAAGATTTGAACTCAGAGTTTCATCTTGATTCATAGCTTGGTCTCATGGCCATGAAGTTGGTATCTTATGCAATTAAAGGAGCAGGGACCTTATTTCCCCACCATTGTGTCTGAAGTAGACTCCTCTCCTCTCCTCTCCTCTCCTCTCCTCTCCTCTCCTCTCCTCTCCTCTCCTCTCCTTCCTTCCTTCCTTCCTTCCTTCCTTCTTTCCTTCCTTCCTTCCTTGGCAAGTTCTTTTCCTCATTTCTACCTTGAGAAAACTTGTGTACTAACTAACCTCATTTAACACTGAAGAACCAACATTCCAAGGGCTCATTAAAAAAAGAAAGAAAGCCTAACATCAAAAACAGCAATGGACTAAGGAATGTAAACAAAACCAACAGAAACCCACCATCCATACTTTTCTTGAAAAATAGACTGGCTTTGAAATTGTCAAAGCATAAAGAACATTCCAAGCCCATGGACACTTCTTCAAATTTGTTTATTTCGTCAGTTCTATATCCCACCTTTCCAACTGACATCAACCACACAAATACAGCCATAAAGCAATAGTTTTTAAAAATGAGAGTCGCTGTCACAGCGGCTGTTGAAGCCTAGTTTAACAGCAGAGCCAGCAACAAGTACAGTGGTACCTTGGGTTAAGAACTTAATTTGTTCTGGAGGTCCATTCTTAACCTGAAACTGTTCTTAACCTGAGTTACCACTTTAGCTAATGGGGCCTCCCGCTGCTCCTGCACCGCCTCATTCTGAGGTAAAGTTCTTACCTGAGGTACTATTTCTGGGTTAGCGGAGTCTGTAACCTGAAGCGTCTGTAACCCGAGGTGCCACTGTACTGCCTCCATCCCAAAGATCTGAGTAGTTTTCATTTCACACCTCACCACTGCTTTCCAGCCTCTGCTTGGGGTGATTTCCCTCATCTCAGGATTCTTCTATGCCAGCATTTCCCAACCTTTTTGGGTCCACAGCTCCCTTGACCAACTCCATTCTTTCTACGGCACCCTTGTGGGGCCCAGGAGCCCAGTTATGTCCCCCCTTGCCTGCCGAACTGGAAGCCCCTCACCCTTTTTTGAACAGCCTCCCTTGTGGAGTGTTCCCTCAGCCTCCTCTCCTCTCCCCTTGGGAGTCCTCTGAGCAACTGCTGCTGCTGCCCCTGGTCTCTGAGCTGCCCCCCCCCGCCCCAAAGAGAGGTGCCTCCTCACACTGCCCCACAGGGGCCTGGGAAGCGCCCCCTGGCCAGCCCCAGAGGCACCATTCCCCTGAGGAGCTTGTAGCCAGGGCTGCTGCAACAAACAGCTGCACAAGCCTTTGGGAGGCAGAGACAGAGAGGGCAGCAGAGGAGGGAGGGAAGGAAAGAGGGACAGAGGCCAGTGCTGCCCTCAACACCCCAAGGTGCCATGGCACACTGGCTGAAAACCACTGGTCTATGCTCATCTGCTGCAAACCAACCTGAAAGACACATTACCACCTCATTCACTTGCCTTTCAGTTTCTCTGGCACTCACTGCTCCTGCTCTGGAAAAAGTCATGGAGCTACTTACCCCTCCAGCACAGCACTATTACAAAGCATCCACGATGGGCAAAAGATTCCTGCCTTGCAGGGGGTTAGACTAGATGACCCTCTTGGTCCCTTCCAACTCTATCACTCTATGATTCTAAGTGAGATTTGACCTTCAGCCACAGAGCATTGGGGAGGAGAGCCTGGCACTGCCAGGAGACTCTTCCTTCTAAAACTGGCTTCTGCTGAGGTTCATCGCCCTCTTTGTTCCTGCAGTGCAGGAGGTGATTGTGGAGGATCCTGCAGAACAAAGAGGGCATGTCGCTAGAGTGGGTCCAATTTGCGGGATTTAGTGGAGGCTCAGGGACACTGGAGGGGATGCGGGTGGCGCTGTGGTCTAAACCAGGGCTTGCCGATCAGAAGGTTGGCGGTTCGAATCCCCACGACGGGGTGAGCGCCCATTGTTCAGTCCCAGCTCCTGCCAACCTAGCAGTTCGAAAGCACCTCAAAGTGCAAGTAGATAAATAGGTACCGCTCCAGCAGGAAGGTAAACAGCATTTCCGTGCGCTGCTCTGGTTCACCAGAAGCGGCTTAGTCATGCTGGCCATATGACCCAAAAGCTGTCTGCGGACAAACGCCGGCTCCCTCGGCCTATAGAGCGAGATGAGCGCCGCAACCCCAGAGTCGTCCATGACTGGACCTAACAGTCAGGAGTACCTTTACCTTTACAGGGACACAGGGCATCATTTATGGTGGTTGTTTTGGGTGGGGAGGGTCCACTTTTTCTTCTGCAGATGCCCCATCCAATTTAGGAAAATGGAACTGGTGGTATCTGGCATCTTCTGCTGGGAAAACTAATAAGTTATTGTTCTTAGGCGCCAAAAAACCCTGAGAATCAGGATTTCATACCTGTTTAGTCTGAGTCTATTTCTCTTGGAAGCAAGGAGGAACATAGTCAAGGACACCTCCTGGCCTACAAGCTGATATAGCTGAAACAGTGACTTTGAATTCTCTCTGTCAGCATAACAGGGTCCTTGTGTTGTCTAACCACAAGGTCTATGGTACATAGAGTTTTAGTTGCTACATTTGACGCATACCTGTGGTTTATCTGTTTTGGTTGTATTTCATGTCTGTATTCCTTCGGCGATGAACTTTTAGTGCATATGGACTACGTATCTTGTCACAAGATCCTGTTCTGCACAACACCATGTTCTGTAGAATTAATTAAAAGTATTTTTTATAACTAAAAAAAAGCTATGAAACCCCTCTCCATGTGCGGGCAGAATGTGTTTTGCTATTTGGACAAATCCACTTGCTGGATAAGAAGAGCATTTATTGATAATTCTTGCTGACAGCTCTGCACCTCCTTTGGCAGACTGCATCATGACTGGCCTTGCATTCTTCACGCAGGCAGAGAGAGATAAGGAAGGCTCTCCCAGACATTTCCCAGCCAGGCTGCAATACCCAGAAGTCAGCTGGGTCATTTCTCCCCACTGAGTTACAAGCTGATTTTTTAATATTACAGGACACATCGTAGGGGAGGCAGGGAAGTGATTCCTCACTTGATGAACATTACCCAATTTCTTTCCCCATGCTGAACTGCTATTCAATGAAGCTGCTCTATGTACCTGTGTTGCCAACTGTACAGTCATACCTCTTGTTACGTTCGGTTCAGGTTACGTTCTTTCAGGATACGTCCTGCGGCGACCTGGAAGTAACAGAACAGGTTACTTCCGGGTTTCGCCGCTCACATATGCGCAGACGCTCAAAATGACGTCACACGGTGAATCACGACCCGAGCATGCGCAGATGCGCAGATGTGGGTTGTGCTCTGCTCATGTTGCGAATGGGGCTCCAGAATGGATCCCGTTCGCAACCAGAGGTGCCACTGTACATGCACAATGACTGCTCAGATGTACACACACACACGCTTTAACTGTGGCCTCCACTCACAAACTGGGTGGAAGCTGGTTTGAAGGAAAAGAAACTAATACACACACAGGGGTGGGGTGGAGTGGGGTAGGGTGGGAGGGAAGCCTGTCTGGATGACATCCATGGGTCCTTTCCAGATGTGTGATCCTGTGTATGAGAGGAGGAAGGTTGCTAAAACAGTGAGGCCAGTTCCTTCATCAAGGTGATGGCCTTAAAAGCTCAACTAAGTACCCATCATCCACATCTTAAAAGAGTGAGCTCTGTTGCCAGAGACAAATGGGTGAGCCTTTCCCATCTCACGTGGCAGGATGCCAAGTCATCTTAGGATGGAGAACATTCCTGCATTGTAGGGCTCAGGACAACAATACCTCAAGGACCACCTCTTTCTGAGGTCACCTTCAGAGGCCCTCCTGCACAAGGGGTTTAGAGGGTGGCAACATGAGAACAGGGCCTTCTCTGCAGTGGCTCCCTGTCTGTAGAATGCTCTCCCCAGGGAAGTTCACCTGGCGTATCCCTGATACACCTTTAGGTGCCAGGCAAAAATGTTCCTTTTTAACCAGACCTTTGGCTGATCCGAGTTACATCCTATGCCCTTTTAAAATGTGTTTCTTGGGGGGAGGGGTGGCACTACAGTCATACATATGTTGCTTCAGGTTGCGTTTTTTCCAGGTTGCAGACTGCCAAAACCTGGAATTACCAGAACGGGTTACTTCTGGGTTTCGGAGGTCGCGCATGCGCAGAAGCGCTAAATCGCACTTTGCGCATGCGTAGAAGCACCGAATCACATCCTGCACGTGCACAGATGCGCTGCTGCGGGTTGTAGACGTTGTGGGTTGTGAATGTGCATCCTGCATGGATCACGTTCGCAACTCTGAGCGTCCACTGCATTGGGTTGTTGTTTTTATTTTTATTAGGTATTTTGTTTGTTTTATATCTTGATTTTATTCTGTGAACTGCCGAAACCCCCAGGTATAGGGCGGTATATAAATTCAATAAATAAATAAATAAAATAATGATAATGATAATAGATGACCCTTGGTGTCCCTTCCAACACAGCAATTCTATGCTACTAACAATAGGCTGGGAGGTGGGGGCTGTGTGTGAGCGAGTTTTGGCTGATGCCGGAAGCTGGAGACATAGAGATGTGGCTTGCTTTAGGGTGGACTTGGGGCTCCCCTGGAAACTTTACTGGGGAAGCAAGATGTGTTGTGGTGTTGATACTGTGAGCCCCTGCATCCTATGCTCAGGTTGTAAATATGTGTGCATAAAGCCATATATCCTGATGGAACCACAGTCTCTGATGGCCCATTGTTGTTCACTGTCTTTACTTGGATGCAGTTGTTGTGGGGATGCTTATCAAATCTGCATGACCTTAACAGACTGGAGAACTGGGTGCAAGCTAACAAAAGCCTGTAAACATCTGAAAACCTCTTTAAAAAACAGCAGCAGGATCTTTTGAAATCGACCCTCAAGTACCGCAGATGGCAAAACATCCAGTCTTACAAGTGTAAAAGCACGTCTGTACTTTGGGATAATAAGTTTGTGTAGATATGGGGCCAGAGAATCAAAATGGAGAGGTGGAAAATGAACATACCAAGGGCAGAATTTCCTTATAGTGACCAGGTTGTTCTGATGCTCGATATCTTTTAGACGTTGACCAATTAGACTTTTTGCTTTAGTGGGGCCCATAGTGAGTAGGTGTTGTGGGGATGCGTGAGTTGAATGTATAAGTGGAGAGATGCCTGTACTGTACATAGTGTGGTTCATGCTGGACTGTACACACAGGTTAACTATTAGAGATCTGTTTAACATCCTTGCCACAGATTTTTGGACACATTCAAACCATACATTTAAAGTGCATGGCTTCACTAAAGAATTATGGGAGCCATAGTTTAAGGATGCTCAGAGCTGTTAGGAGGAGAGAGACTCCATCAGGCAAGGCCTTTTCCCACCTGCCTTGCCCCACCCCCTGGCCCTCAGTCCTCAGAAGGAAGCTGGTCCTGGAGGAAGAACTATGAGGGGAGAGACTCCATCAGGCAAGGCCTTCTTCCACCTGCCTTGCCCCACCCTCCAGTCACCGCTTCTTAATTTTTATTTTATTATTTTATGCACTGTGGCTTGCCGTTGTTTCATTGCTTGTACAGTCATACCTCATGTTACGTTTGCTTCATGATACGTTTTTTCAGGTTGCGTCCCATGGCGACCTGGAAGTACCGGAAAGGGTTACTTCTGGGTTTCACCACTCGTGCATGCGCGCCAAATCGTGCCATGCACCTGCGCAGTTACGGCACTTCAGGTTGCGGGCTTTTCATGTTGCGAACAGGCCTCTGGAAGAGATCCCATTCGCAACCAGAGGTACCACTGTAGTTTCGAAATTATTTATTGTAATTGTTAAGAGTGGGTTTCTGTTTAATTGTTATATGATGATGTTATTATTCTACACTATTCTAATGATTGTTGAATGCTACTTTATTTTATGTAGATTACTTATTTTAAAGCCATGTTTTATTATCACATTTTTGTATTGCATTAGATTGTTATAAGGTATACATTCTTTGTCTCTTCAGCTTGTAAACCGCCTTGAGTATTGTAAGATAGAAAGGCGCTATACAAATTAAAAGTGATGATGATGATGATTCCCCTCTCAGAGCTACAATTCCCAGAGTTCCCTGGGAAGAGGGACTGATTGTTAAAGCATTCTGGAAGAATGAGGGTGAGGTCTCCTAATAACTCTCAGCAGCCTTAGCAAACTACAGCTCCCATAATTATTTTGGGGAAGCCATGACTGCTAAAGTGGTACTGTGGTGCTTTAAATGCATGGTGTGAATGTGGCCTTTTATTTGTATTTCTGAAGCATTTCGGCTGGAACAAATGACGCATGCCCAAGGGATTATCAAGGAGTCGGCCATCACCCCCCAAAACAAGGACAGAGAACAGAAAAGGCTTTGTCACACTAAATATCCCTCCCTGTGTGGGGCGGTGGGGGTGGTGGATAACAGACTCACTAATTATAGCCATTTCCTCCTAGCATCTTCCTTTGTTTTACTCCTCTTCCACAATTAGCCTGACAAACACATGGCCTCCGCAATTCATTGAAAGTGGCCTTCGTGGAAATCATTTGCTAGAGGAAGAAGGAGAAATCCCCTGCCCCACCCCCCACCAGACTGTACAGGGTGCCCTTCGGTTGGCATTTTAAAAGGTCCCAGAAGGCCAGTCTGTTGGGGCTGGAAGATGACAGTTCTTAATGTCCCAACCACACAAGAAAGAGAAGGGGACGTCTGGCAAAGTGTGCCCAGCGGCAAAGATGGCAGAAACTGAGAAATATTTGTTTGAAGAAGATCAGAAGGCTTTTCACTCACCACCTCTCGCCATCACCATACGAGCACAGAACAAAATGTCCACTAGACAGAACCACTGGTACTCTGCTCCCACGTTCTGTTCTCAATGGGTCTTCGCCAGAAGCTTCCAAGAAAGCCAGAAGATGGGCTTATTGGAGCTTTTCCCAACCTGGTACCCTCAAAACATTTGAACCAAGCACTTCCAGTTGTGCTGGCTGGTGAACATGGTAGTCTGGAACATCTGGAGGGCAGCCCAAGTTGGGGAAGGCTGGCTTAATGGTATGTCCCCAGAATCTGACACTCTGGGATCACCCACACTTCTGTTTCACTCAACGCTCCCCACCGCCCGGAAAACCTGTAGCACTGATGATTTAGCAAATACCCTCATTCAGCATTTAAGAGCAGGTTTTCTGGGGGAAAGCAGTGAGCCAAAGGCAAAACTGATCAGACTTGTGCTTAGAAAGCGCTCTTTTCTACACTTGAGGTTTGGCCCCATGTGTTTCCGCTGACTGAAGTTCAGCATGTGGCTATCACGTGACAGTATGTGCCAATATGGACCTTTTAAGTGGTTTACTGCTGTAGATCAGTGCTTCCTGAACTTTTTCTGCTCACCACCCCCTGCTTCCATGAACTCATCTTCAGTGCCTGCTACCCTACAAAAGATAGTAAAGGTAAAGGGTAAAGGGACCCCTGACCATTAGGTCCAGTCATGACTGACTCTGGGGTTGCGGCGCTCATCTCGCTTTATTGGCCAAGGGAGCCGGCGTACAGCTTCCGGGTCATGTGGCCAGCATGACTAAGCCGCTTCTGGCAAACCAGAGCAGCGCACAGAAACGCTGTTTACCTTCCCACCGGAGCGGTATCTATTTATCTACTTGCACTTTGACGTGCTTTCGAACTGCTAGGTTGGCAGGAGCAGGGACCGAGCAACGGGAGCTCACCCCGTCGCGGGGATTCAAACCACCGACCTTCCGATCGGCAAGTCCTAGGCTCCGTGGTTTAACCCACAGCGCCACTAGCATTTGTACGAACAACAAAATTCAAAACAGCAATAATTAATAGCACATTTATTCAAAATCCAATTAAAACTAACAAAATTCAACAAAATTGATTAACTTTATCCAGTGATACCAGCTTTTCAAAGTGTGATAGTTCTTTGAGGTCCTTTCCAACTCTACCTCCAGCACCCCTTGCCCCCTACCTGCCCCTTAGCAACCCCCTAGTAATTCCACTGCCTCCCCAAGGTGTAGATCATGGCATCCATACAGCTGCATAATGTGTGTGTGTGTGTGTGTGTGTGTGTGTGTGTGTGTGTACACACACACACACTTCAGGCACCAGGCCCATTGGCAGACCAACTGTGCCCTACTAACTTTGGCAATGGTGATGGATGCTCTTTGCAGCCTTTGTGAGTTATTGGTTTAGACTTTAGAGAAAAGGAGAGGAAGAGAGGAGGTAATAGATGGGTATGCATGGTTCAAGGAGAAGGGAGTTTTTGTCCTGCATTGTTTTAGAACTCCTTGAAGACATCTGGAGAAGATGAATGCCGGAAGATGCAGGACAGACAAAATGAAACAGATTACAGAACCATAGGAATTTTAGAGTTGGAAGTAGTCTAAAGGAAAGGGTTATCTAGTAAAAACCCCTGCTTTGCAGGAATGCTAAAGAATATCCAACTAAGTTCTTCTCATTGAAATTGATGAACCCAAGTTCACGGGCATTAACTTCAATGGCTTAAGTAGGGCCAACATTGGATACAACCCAAAGCACTTCTTCATACAGCACGTATTTAAGCTATGGAATTTGTTCCCATTTGATGTAGAGATGGCCACCATCTTGGATGAAGCAGGCCCGCCAATTGTCCCTATTTTCCAGGGACATCCCTGATCTAGAGAAGCTGCCCCAGTTTCTGATTCAATCCTGGAATGTCCCACTTTTCCTTAGGATGTCCCTATTTTCATTGGATAAATGTTGGACAGTATGGAGTTATCCGACCCCCCCGAGCCATCTGAAGGCAATCCTGTATAGGGAAGGTTTTTTTTAATGTTTAATGTTTAATTATGTTTTTATATATGTTGGAAGCTGCCCAGAGTGGCTTGGGCAACCCAGTAAGATGTGCAGGGTATAAACAGCAAAATTATCATTATGGAATGGGACGTCCCTTTTTTCATCGGAGAAATGTTGGAGGATATGGATGGAGACTCCATGATCACTGCAAAAGGCGACAGCAGTCACAAAATTAAAAGATGCCTGCTTCTTGGGAGAAAAGCAATGACAAACCTAGACAGCATCTTAAAAAGCAGAGACATCACCTTGCTGACAAAGGTCCATATTGTTAAAGCTATGGTTTTCCCAGTAGTGATGTATGGAAGTGAGAGCTGGACCATAAAGAAGGCTGATCGCCGAAGAATTGATGCTTTTGAATTCTGGTGCTGGAGCAGACTCTTGAGAGTCCCATGGACTGCAAGAAGATCAAACCTCTCCATTCTGAAGGAAATCAGCCCTGAGTGCTCACTGGAAGGACAGATCCTGAAGCTGAGGTTCCAATACTTTGGCCACCTCATGAGAAGGGAAGACTCCCTGGAAAAGACCCTGATGTTGGGAAAGATGGAGGGCGCAAGGAGAAGGGGACGACAGAGGACGAGATGGTGGGACAGTGTTCTTGAAGCTACTAACTGAATTTGACCAAACTGCGGGAGGCAGTGGAAGACAGGAGGGCCTGGCGTGCTCTGGTCCAGGGGGTCACAAGGAGTCAGACACGACTAAATGACTAAACAAACAAACATGGATGGAGGAGGAGGAGGAGGCTATCAGTGGCCACTAGCCATGAACACTATGTTCTACATCCACCGTTAGAGACAGTAGGCTTCCAAATACCAGCTGTTGGGAATCACAGGTGGGGAGACAGCTGTTGTGCGAGGGTTCTGCTTGTATGCTTCTCATTGGGTCACCTGGCTGGCTCCTGTAAGAACAGGTGGCTTGACCAGACAGGCCTTTGGCCTGATCCAGCTGCAGAGTTCTTCTGGTATTCTTTAACAACTAGCAAAACGTGTTCCTTGATGCCAGGACTTCAGCTGATTTATCCTCATAGCAAACATATGAAAAGATTGCAGCGCTAACTAAAACAAATGAAACGAAACACAAATTGTCCTTGTTGCTTTAGCAAACAAGATTAGACACTCCAGACACTAGTGCAGCTGAATAGGGAATAAATACACAGAGGTTCAGCTGTGGCATATACCCTACTTTCCTGGAAGGACAAAATGATCTGTTCTTCCAAGGCAGGCAAGGCTGTTGTGTTTCTCTGAGCACTTTGTGGAGAAGAGGGCAGGATCCTGGAAATCTTACAAAGGCAATGTCCCTGCCTCCAAACACACCCCTAACATGTTGATTCTCACAGTTGGGAAGGAAGGATAAAGAAAAGACAACAAAATGAAATGAAAGAAGCTATTGACAGGACAGCTTTGTTCATCTTTTACATTCATTCGACTGTTTTGGGATTAACCGGATCTTTTTTTTATGACTGGCGCTGGAGACACAAAGAGGGAAAGGTCACCAGGCAGCAGACTTCATGGAAAGTGAACAAAAAGGGTGAACTACAGGTTGCACTGGCCTAAGTTAGGTTAGAGTTTTTGTTTTTTAAAAAATAACTATTGATCTTTGAAAGTAACAAACAAAAACACTAGTTTACAGTTATTCATACAATTAAGAACGTAAGAAAAGCCCTCCTGCTGGATCAGGCCAGTGGCCCATCTGTTCCAGCATCCTGTTCTCACAGTGACTAACCAGATGCTCACTGTGGGAAACCTGCAAGCAGGACTTGAGTGCAAGTGAAGCCTCCCCTCCTGTGGTATTCAGATATTCAGAAGCATTGGTGCCTCCAACTGTGGAGACAGAGCCATCATAGCTAGTAGCTATTGGTAGCATTATCTTCTCCATGATTTTGTCCAATCTTCTTTTAAAGCCATCTAAGCTGCACAAAATAAAAAAATTCCTTCCAGTAGCACCTTAAAGACCAACTAAGTTAGTTCTTGGTATGAGCTTTCGTGTGCATGCACACTTCTTTTAAAGCCATCTAAGCTGCACAAGTGAGTTCCATAGTTTAAAAGGGTAAAGGTAAAGGGACCCCTGACCATTAGGTCCAGTCGCGGACGACTCTGGGGTTGCGGCGCACCGAGGGAGCCGGCGTACAGCTTCCAGGTCATGTGGCCAGCATGACTAAGCCACTTCTGGCGAACCAGAGCAGCGCACGGAAACACTGTTTAACTTCCCGCCGGAGCGGTACCTATTTATCTACTTGCACTTTGATGTGCTTTCAAACTGCTAGGTTGGCAGGAGCTGGGACCGAGCAACGGGAGCTCACTCCGTCGCGGGGATTCGAACCGCTGACCTTCTCATCAGCAAGTCCTAGGCTCTGTGGTTTAACCCACAGCGCCACCCACGTCCCTTAGATACCTATTAGGTCCATCAATTACCATATAGCATATATTCAACACCAAAAACCGACAATTTGTTGTTGACAAAGGACAGCTGGACATATAAAGGGCCCCATTACCTTCAGGAGCTTAGGGCCACATCAAACCTAAATCCGACCCTACTTGGGACTACACCTCCCCTCAATGATGGGGGGCGGGCGGGTGGAATTCACTGGAAACTATGGGATAACTGAACTGGTGTGAAGTCATCTAACAATCTTGCAAACAAATCAGAACCAATGCACTGTGAAAACTTGGTGCAAATAAAGCAGGATATAAATAATCAGAAGGTGACTAGGCAGGGTTGCAAGTGGGATTTTAAAATATACGGTTTATATATATAGGGAAAAGAAATTTAAACTGTTGGGAAGCAGATTCTAGGGAGGATTTCTGGAGGCTTTTGTTTCCCATATGTGTTTGTGCTGAAGTGCACAGCTGCCAGTTCTAGAAAGGCATTCCAGTCTTGCCTACAGGGAAGGATCGAAAATCCTGGCTGCTGCGAGGGGCTGGTGTGAGTCACACTTACAGGGAACTTCTAGTGGTTAAAACCAAAAGGGCATAAGGGCATCCACAGAGGAAGTGGAACGGTGTGGGGTGGAGAGACCCATAATTCTGGATGGGGAAGTGGAGAACCAGCTGAGAGAGAGAGAGAGAGAGAGAGAGAGAGAGAGAGAGAGAGAGAGAGAGATTCTTTGCCTTTGGAGTGAACAAAAAACTGGGGAGATCCATCGTGCAGGAAACGATTCTCAAGATTTTGCTGACATACGTTTTCCATCACAGGGTTTCTGCAGTTTCAGGGAGTGATTTATATCAGAAAAATAATGCAAAAGGGGAGGGTGAATTGCTCTTCCCCTCTCTGCCCCTGCCCTGATCCAGTTCTCTGCGCCCTGCTACCGCCACTTCTGGTTAGAATGAAAACACTGGGAGCCCGTCTTGCAGCTCCTGTGTCTCGCCTTCATGCAAGGAGCAGTGGTCAACCACTTTTTCTTAAATAATACATTTTATTGGTTTTAAATAATACGTTTTATTGTATAATAATTTATTATATAATAATAATTTATTGTATAATAATTTATTATTTATACCCCGCTCATCTGGCTGGGTTTCCCAAGCCACTCTGGGCGGCTTCCAACAGAACACTAAAATACAATAACCTATTAAACTTTAAAAGCTTCCCTAAACAGGGCTGCCTTCAGATGTCTTCTAAAAGTTTGGTAGTTATTTTTCCCTTTGACATCTGGTGGGAGGGCGTTCCATAGGGCAGGTGCCACTACTGAGAAAGCCCTGTGTTTTCACAAAACACAGCACATGTCTCCTACTGGAACAATTATTGACCAACTACTTAGAGCAGGGGTAGGCAAACTAAGGCCCGGGGGCCAGATCTGGCCCAATCACCTTCTCAATCCTGCCCGCGGACAGTCCGGGAATCAGCGTGTTTTTACACGAGTAGAATGTGTCCTTTTATTTCAAATGCATCTCTGGATTGTTTGTGGGGCTTGCCTTGTGTTTTTACATGAGTAGAATGTGTGCTTTTATTTAAAATGCATCTCTGGGTTATTTGTGGGGCCTGCCTGGTGTTTTTACATGAGTAGAATGTGTGCTTTTATTTAAAATGCATCTCTGGGTTATTTGTGGGGCATAGGAATTGGTTCACCCCCCCCCCAAAAATATATAGTCCGGCCCCCAACATGGCCTGAGGGACAGTGGACCACCCCCCTGCTGAAAAAGTTTGCTGACTCCTGACTTAGAGCAGAGGACACCCCATGCTCTAACCTTTCGATTTCCTGCATGGAGTAAGGGCTTGCACCAAGAGGTGGCCCACCAGCCTCCCCCAAATCAAAGCTTCTGATTCGGCTGGTTTTGCTGCCAACTGAGCCTGATGCCACAGGCATGCCTGGGCCACCATCAAGGCACCTTGAGCAGCGCCCATTTCATGGACTGGCTGGATGCAGAGGAACGGTGGGAGGCAGCCACGGGGGAACCCCCAAGGGAGGGAGGCTCAGAGCCAGGGGTTGGTGGTGGGATGATGATGAGTGGTCACAGGGACAAGAGGCAGCAGACTGGGGGGAGGAGGAGGTGTGGGAAGCTTAAGAGGCAACAGGGTTTAGTGATTGTGGGGAGTTTGTGGCAGACAGTAGTCCAGAACCAGAGGCAAATGGGGAGGCTGGAGAGGAGGGAGGCCAAGTGGGAAGAGAAGAGTCAGGCTGCTGAAGACGTCAGGGTGTCCCCCCTTCTGCTGCAACAAGCTCTCCTCACTCAGAACCAGAAGAATGAAGAGGCCAGAGCAGAGACAGAAAAGATGTCAGAGTCTCAGACTGCTCAGGAAGGAACCAGCAGAGGAGGAGACTTAGGGAGCTGTGGGAAGGTCCCCACAACTGCCACATAAGGGCAAGATCTACTGAAACACATTGCTATGCTCATTAGACCTGGCCTCCTGAGCTGGCCTTGTTTCCTTGAATAAAGGGTTAACTTCACGGATGCTGTGTGATTTATTGCTGGCCTTCTCCTGGCAACTGCTCCAAACAACCACAGCCCTGGGCAAAACCCACCTTGAGCAGCACCCAGCAGTACTTCCATGTAGGGCTGGGAAAGGCCACTGCATGAGATCCTGGAGAGCCACTGCCAGTCAGTGCCATGAAGAGTATCTTGGTGATGGGTGCAGCCATGACTGGGACCCACTGGGGCAAGCTGCGGCTAGGAGATGGGAGTGTGGGGTTGTGGAAAGTACACACGGGGTGGCAGAGGACGGTGTGGGGGTTAGTGTGCAGGGACCAGAAGATCAGGTCAGGACCCTTCATCAGAGCCACAGAGGCCCCCATCTCCATGCTCAAGGTGGGCTCTGAGACATAGGGAGCAGCAGGAGATTACACTCTGGGAGACTGAGGCAGGCAAGGGCCCCCAGCCCAAGTGGGGCTCATTAGCTCAGGGAGGTGGTGTGTGATTCCCCAGCTGGAGTGGGCTCACAACCAGTGAGGGTCACCTGCCTCGCTCAGCCCAGATGCTACAATCAACAGGGAAGATAGATAGAGAGATAGATAGATAGATATAGATGGATGGATGGGTGGATGGATGGATGGATGGATGGATAGATTAGATAGATAGATGATAGATAGATAGATAGATAGATAGATAGATGATAGATAGATAGATAGATGATAGATAGATAGATAGATAGATAGATAGATAGATAGATAGATAGATATAGATAGATAGATAGATAGATAGATGATAGATAGATGATAGATAGATGATAGACAGACAGATAGATCTATCAACAGGCAAGGTATAAAAGGGAAGCAGAGGCTCTCAGTCTGCTCAACTGCCCATGTTAATGGAACTCGGCTTGGCTGCTCCAGGACTGATACAGGACTGTGCTTTGGGTTTGACTTTGGACTGCATTTCCTGACCGTTGAACTGCTGACTTGACATACTGTTTGCGTTGCCATAATTTGAAGAGCAAAAAAGAGAACAGCCCGAGCTGCTGCCAACCCGAGCTGGGGAAAGGGGTGCATGGGCACGCACTTGTGGGGCTACTGCCACAGCACCTGCACACCTCCTTCTCCAGCTTGGCCTGGCAGCAGCTGCAGCATACAGAGCAGTCCACAGCCTAGCCTGTGCCTGAGCCGCCTGCGCCCAAGCCAAAACACCCCCCCAAAATCTCGGACATTAAAATGTAAAAATCCCCTCAGATGGGGCTGTTGGCCCCCCAAAAGAGGACATGTCCGGGATTTCCCAGACATATAGCAGCCCTACATACTGTGTACACCAGCAGTACTTGCCACCAGGGGGTACAAGACAGTCAGAGTAGACCAATCTATGCTAAACAGATGTCCCCAAAGTAGAACTTCACTCCCCACTTGTTCCCGATGTAGATCTTCACTCCACCCTCTTCTTCACTGATGGGTGAGGGACCATTTTGTGGTTCTCCTCAGGTGCCAAAATGTCCTGGGCCAGCCCTGAGCGGCAACAACAGCAAAAGCATTTACTGCCTGCATAGGCAGTTATGAGCAATGGCAGAGAACAGGGATGCTTTCCCCAGCCTCTTCAATTAAAGGGGAGAACACCCCACGGATCCTAAAAGGCAAAACTGGGCAGGGAGTTTAACAGGGATGGACACAAAAAATTGGCCTGTCTTTGGTTAAAAAGGGATGGATGGTTTGTGGGCCAGGTGTTTGTTGGGGCAAGGGAGCTGTCTGGCAAGCAACTCAGCTGTCCGTGACCTACAGCAGATCAGGAGGAGAAGAAAAGTTTGGATTTCATATCCTGCTTTATCACTACCCGAAGGAGTCTCAAAGCGGCTCACAATCTCCTTTCCCTTCCTCCCCAACAACAAACACTCTGTGAGGCGAGTGGGAATGAGAGACTTCACAGAAGTGTGACTGGCCCAAGGTTACCCAGCCGCTGCATGTGGAGGAGCAGAGACAAGAACCCAGCTCCCCAGATTACAAGACTACCCCTCCTAACCACTGCACCACACCGGCCAGTTGCAGCAGTTTCACAGGACCACCCAGATGCCTCTAAAACCACTTTCCTCCATTGCTGACCCTGTCTACCCACATTGCAATGTGTATGTTGAACCCACAAGCCATGCACACTCCCAAGAGGCGAAGGATCTTTTGCTGGAGTTAAAAAAGGGCACCTGTTATGAATATGTGTCCCCGTGTTCAGCCTTCCACCCACCCCCCAAAGAATTCACATACCAGAGAAATAAAGGAAGCATAGTTTCCTGAAAACTTGCATGAAATGAAAGTGACAGAGTAACTGGGTGCAGCCTTCAGACAGTAATATCACAATATAAGCAGGCAGCACATCACGCAGCACAGGCACGCCTTAAGGTAAAGAGTGAAAAAGGATCCCTAACCCTCTCAGAAACCTAGAGAGCGAATGTGACCATTTGCCATTCTTCCCTACCAGAGATGTTAGCTTAACTTTGCCAGCAATGCAAGATTTGTGTGCTGACCTTTGTTTTAGGCATTAGGAGCTCAGGAATTTCCCCACGCCACCTTTTATTTATTTATAAAAAATATTTATGGACTGATGTTTCATAAACTGCTGTTTTCCTTGTGCCTCTTTGGGTTGCCCCCTTTCAGAAATGGACCAATGGCATTTCTAAGACTCTTCCCACTCAAAAGAATCCTAAAACAGCTGAGAGACACCACACATAGCATTGGAATATCACAACGTAACACAAAACTTCTTAATTACAATGCCTGGGCCACTAAGAGTAGAGCCTACCGAGTCTTCGGAATAGGCTCGGAATAAGTTCGGAATAGAGTAGTTGCTTTGGAAGACGAATGTGAGGCATCCGCACAACATGACCAGTCCAACGAAGGTGATGTAGAAGAATCATTGCTTCAACACTAGTGATCTTTGCTTCTTCCAGTACAGTGGCATTAGTTTGCCTGTCTTCCCAAGTGATGTGTAAAATTTTTCAGAGACACCGTTGATGGAATCTTGGTTGGAGAGTTGGAGATGGCATTTATAAGTGGTCCATGTTTCACAAGCATACAGTAAGGTTGGTAGTACAATAGCTTTGTAAACAAGCATTCTCGTTTCCCTGCAACTGTCATGGTCCTCAAACACTCTGCACTTCAATTGGGAAAAAGCCACACACACAGCGCTCAGTCGATGCTGGATTTCGGCATCAGTGTTGGCCCTTGTGGGAAGATAACTGCCCAGGTAGGAGAAGTGAATGACATTTTCCAGCTTTACACCATTGAGTTGGATTTGTGGCGCTGCCAGAAGGGTTATTTTGTACTTGCAGTTGCAGCACTTTGGTTTTTTGAATGTTGAGTGATAGGCCAAGCTTTGTAAGCTTCTGCGAAGATATTTAGGATGGTTTGGAGGTCATCCTCTGAACGCGCCAACACTACGTTGTCATCTGCATACTGAAGCTCTATGACAGAAGTTATGGTAACCTTACTCTTTGCTTTCAGCCTGTTCAGAATGAAGAGCTTTCCATCTGTTCAATATTTTTCTCCTATATATATATCTGTTCAATATACAGTGGTACCTCGGGTTAAGTACTTACGTAATTCGTTCCGGAGGTCCATTCTGAACCTGAAACTGTTCTTAACCTGAAGCACCACTTTAGCTAATGGGGCCTCCTGCTGCAAAGTTCTTAACCCAAGGTACTATTTCTGGGTTAGCAGAGTCTGTAACCTGAAGCGTATGTAACCTGAAGCGTATGTAACCTGAGGTACCACTGTATGTTTGCTGTGTTCGACACAGCAAAAATAAAACAGCATCTATGAAGGTAAACGTTATTAACATACCAAGTTCCTCAGTAACCATTCACTCTACCCAATTCATTGAAATGCAGAGCCCAAGACACAGAAGGTGACCCTGACCTAAGAATAGGGATGCAGACAACCAGAAGCAGACCAGGGTGTACACAGTTTCATATACAGGGCCTAAACCCCCAGGCCAGACCTTTCCATAATTGTGCTGTTTTCCGATCTTGTGAGGGAAATCCAGGATGGCGGGGCGACTACAGTCCAGACAATACCTGTGGCATCCACCTTTTATACCATTTATTCCCCTTCGAGACTGTGCGCCTCTTAAAGGGATTTCTAATGGTTTCAGGGGATTGGGCTGTATGTAGCTCAGTACCAGGGCACCTGCTCTGCATGCAGAAGGTTCCAGGTTCAATCCCCAGTGGCATGGACGTAGCCAGGGGGGGGGGAGGGACGAGCAGCTGCTCCCCCCTAGATCAAGTAAAACAATAGAAATACTTAACTAACTGGCCAATCACATCAGTTCTGCCTGCCTAACAAAAGTCCTCCCCCCACAACAAAGTCCTGGGTGCAAGTGGGAAATAGACCGGTTCCCAAAGTGTTGTGGGTCTGGTAGAGACATCCTGGCGGAATTGGTCATGAGTGCTATGCCAAAGCAGACTGACATGTCCCTAATAGCACCTCCCAGCAGTGAAGAGCCTTCTCTGAGGTGTGTGGGATTCCATCACATGGTGAGCTGGCCCTATCAACTCTGTCTCCCATCACCAAGGATGTGGACACGGCTGTGCTGGTGCAAACAGACTTGGCAAACTCAGCCTGCTCAGAGGAGTGCCTGCTAGCTTGCTTTCTCAGTTCTGTGGGTGCCAACCATTTCAGGAGCAGAGATTTCGGGGAATGTCTTGGCTTACTCCTGGCCATGTACCTCATCGGTTGCGGCACCCATTGACCTGATAGCTTTGTCACCTGACTTATGTACCCACGTGACTTGTGCATTAAAACAGGGGTCAGCAAACTTTTTCCAGCAGGAGGCTGGTCCACTGCCCCTCAGACCTGAGGTGTGAACAAATTCCTATGCCCCACAAATAACCCAGAATTGCATTTTAAATAAAAGGACACATTCTACTCAAGTAAAAACACCAGGCAGGTCCCACAAATAACCCAGAGATGCATTTTAAATAAAATCACATATTCTACTTATGTAAAAACACACTGATTCCCAGACCGTCCACGGGCCGGATTGAGAAGGTGATTGGGCCCCCGGGCCTTAGTTTGCCTACCCATGCATTAAAACCTTCAGCCAAAATTGGGGGGGGTGTCCCAGTAAGGTATGATTGCATCTTGCATGGGGTGGGGTATGTTCCAGGGATGGCACATAAATGCGTTTACTCAAACTGCTCCCATGCTTGAATCATTCCAGAGCTTGCACACAAGTGAGCAAGGCACAGTGAAGGGGCTATGCTGGGAAAACCTGGCACACACAAAAAAACCCCAAACCTTTTAAGCTCTCCAACTTGCATACATTTAATTTTCTCAATTTCAACAGGCTATCTTCCAACCTGGCTGGAAGAATGCAAGCTAACTGCACACAAGATGTGATCTTACTGTACTGTGTCCTCCTGGGAGGCCAAAGTCTGACTCAGAGGCAGATCTGTAAAATTCATTGCCTCTGTCTCCACCTAGGGAATCTCCCCCCGCCCCCTCATGTTTATATTGTTGTACGCTGCTTCAGTGGCTTCAGTCTGTGAATCAGTTTATAAATATGTGAAATAAATCTAAAAAGGTTAATCAACCCCATGTGGCCTGTGTGCTAATGCTGCTCTTTAAAACCTAATGTATTCTAAGTGGGACAGCAGGGCCCTCTTGTGGACCAAAGTAGGACATTTCTGCAGAAACTTTGGCCACATCAAAGGAGGTGCCCTCTGTGCCAAGTTTTAAAAGCCCGTTGAAAACTTTTTTAATTCCACCAAGCTTATGCAGGAAATAGCACTCCCAAAATGGTTGACTGATGTGTGTTTTTAACACACATTTTTGCTTTAAAATGGCTTTTAATTTTTTTCTACAGCTTTTATTGTGTGTGGTTTTAATCTTTTCAATGTTGTAAACCACTTTGATATGTCTTGTGATTTAGCACTATATAAATACTTTTATTAATAAATAATAATGAATGCTCTTAGGTGAGAAGTCACACAGCCCACTCTTGCTGCCTTGGGACCATTTGTAGGTTGTAAGGCCCTTGGGACAGAGACCTGCACCCTGCAAGTTTTGTTGTTTAGTCGTTTAGTCGGGTCCGACTCTTCGTGACCCCCTGGACCAGAGCACACCAGGCCCTCCTGTCTTCCACTGCCTTCCGCAGTTTGGTCAGACTCATGTTTGTAGCTTCAAGAACACTGTCCCACCATCTCGTCCTCCGTCGTCCCCTTCTCCTTGCGCCCTCCATCTTTCCCAACATCAGGGTCTTTTCCAGGGAGTCTTCTCTTCTCAGGAGGTGGCCAAAGTCTTGGAGCCTCAGCTTCAGGATCTGTCCTTCCAGTGAGCACTCAGGGCTGATTTCCTTCAGAATGGAGAGGTTTGATCTTCTTGCAGTCCATGGGACTCTCAAGAGTCTCCTCCAGCACCATAATTCAAAAGCATCAATTAGCATGATAAATAACAGTAACAACAACAGTCACAACAACAAGAGCAGCAGTAATGGTTTCAGGCTCATTTCAGCTTTTATTTGGGAGGAAAAAGGAACCAACAATCCTCCATGGTCACAGAACATTTAAACAAGTGTACATGTACATACATGAAGAACTTCAAACAAGTTACCAGTAAAAAAATGCTACATACAAAAATGGCATACAAGTGTTCAGATGTAAACCTATTTGGGGAGGGTAAACATATTTGAAGAGGGGAGTCACATAGCATCTTAACCACAGCCTGGGTAGCTCAGGTGCTTAGAACATAGTGGTGATAATGCCAAGGTTGCAGGTTTGATCCCCGTATGAGACAACAGCATATTCCTGAATTGCAGGGGGCTGGATTAGATGATCCTCAAGGTCCCTTCCAACTCTACAATTCTGATTACAGGGGGGAGGGATGCTCTTTGCAGAGACATCCCAAGTCAAAACAGCAGTGGTGAAAAGTGGACGGGATTCCCCCAGCGTTGGTAAAGGTAAAGGTAAAGGGATCCCTGACCATTAGATCCAGTCGTGACCGACTCTGGGGTTGCGGTGCTCATCTCACTTTATTGGCCGAGAGAGCCAGCATTTGTCTGCATACAGCTTCCGGGTCATGTGGCCAGCATGACTAAGCCGCTTCTGGTGAACTAGAGCAGCGCACAGAAATGCCGTTTACCTTCCCACTGGAGCAGTACCTATTTATCTACTTGCACTTTGACGTGCTTTTGAACTGCTAGTTTGGCAGGAGCAGGGACCAAGCAACGGGAGCTCACCGCCTAGCGGAGATTCGAACTGTCAACCTTCTGATCGGCATGTTCTAGGCTCTGTGGTTTAACCCATAGCGCCACCCACGTCCCTCCCCCAGCGTTACATGTCCACAAAACCCACTGTAGCTGCCATTGGTTTTCTGCCATTGGTGGACGATCAGTGATGTCACAGCATGTCTGTGGACATTCTATTTGGAGTGTGATGGATATTGGGTAAGTCTGCCCATATTCAGCTTCTCGTTTTGCCAGGCTTCCATTCCACATTAGCTAGCAATTTAAAGAAAAGGTTGTCATGGAAACTCACCTGCCTTTCAGTTTGAGGGTCTCCCACTATGGATTCAAACGAGAAGAAATGAGATTCTGACTCAACAGCAGGAATAACTTTTTGACGGAAAGAGCTGTTTGACAGTGGAACAGACTCCCACAAGAACTGGTGGGCTCTCCTTCTTCGGAGGTTTTTAAGCAGAGGTTGGATGACCCTCTGTCCTGGATGCTTCAGTTGAGATTCTTGCATTGCAGGGGGTGGAGCTACATGACCTTTGGGGTCCCTCCCAACCCTTAGTATTCTACAGATGCTCTTATGCAATTTTACTTAATATCCACATGTTTTCACAGAGCAATTCCCCCCCAATATAATGCATCTTTTGTATGTTATTTTCACTAATAAGTGCATTTCTATGTATACTTCTTCTCGCTTTGTGCATCTTTGTAGGCAGTCCTCAGCTGGAGAACTGCGCTTTGCAAAATTGGGAGAATTTAAGAGTTTTGAAAGATGGCTGTGTTTTGTTCACAAAATTATAGAGTCATTTGGTCCAACCCCCTGCAAATAGCCGGTTAAAATAACTAGCAACATAAAATAAGCCTACTCCATCTATGTCCTGGAGAAATCCAGGCTTGCTTGAAAACCTCCAACCACCTGATATGAAATGAGAAGTTTATTAGCTGCAACAGCTCAAACAATCCTCCCATATAAGAGGCAGTATAATCCCCAATGTCGTCTGCTTGGCCTTTGCTGTGACTCAGCAGAGATGCTCTTATGAAAACAGGCACAGGTTTAGGAAGGGGGTTCAGAGGTTTGCCCAAAGCCCAGCCACAGCAAAGGAGGAAAGAGCACTCTGCATGAACTCAGAAGTACTCTCCCCTTAAGCCAAAGAGTGTTGGGGGGGCTGTTTCCCCAGGCACATTTTTGGGAGGAGGCATGACCAGGTGCCCCCACAACAGACTCCCACTGGAGCCTGGCTCCAGTGTGCACCTAGCTTGAAGCTCTGCTCCCAGGTCAGGACTGACCCGGGGGTGGACCCTGGGGTGTGTGTGAATGCTTACATTCTGCCGCTGGGTCCAGTATGGAGTACATGCGGTTCCCCCAATGTGGAATGCTTGTCAATGAGTTGTAGATATTCTAAAGATAATTGAGTTGCAGGTACCCTAAAGATAAATACCATTAATCTCCTTTCTCACGTCAAGGAAGAGACTTCTAACCATGGGAAACGGGTCGGACCATCAATACTGGAGTGAAAGCCCCAAATCCACATCCACACTCAGTGGAATGGAGTCATAGGGCAGGAGTTAAAATAAAAACACCAAGCACCACCGGCATTTCCGGTGGGTGGGGTGGGGTGGAACAGCAGCTAATCCAAATCTGGATCCTGAAATGGGTTGGGCTGGAGCAATGCAGGCCTGCACATCAACGCTCCTTTCCCCAGCCGTCAGGAGAGTAAATTGCACCCAATGTCATGATTTCAGGCCTTGGCCACAAGGTAAAAGGGATCCAAGGCCCGATGGCGCAGGGGTGAGAGCAAGGTGTAAGTCGCCACCTTGTTTGCGGCTGCACTGGATCCTGCAAGCTGCTTGCAGCTGGGGCAGGTGGCTCCCTGCAGCCCTGCACAATGTCCAAAGATGGTCTTAGATGAAGGTGGAGTCCAGCATGTTGCTTTCGTGGTGGCTGTGAGCACGCGCTTCAAACAGCTGCTTGATCAGAGCAGACTTCTCCAGCTCCAGCTGGGTGATCCGCTCGCTTTTGTCTGTCACCTCCTGCGGGGTAAAGGCAGAGTTAAGACCACCACATGGCTGGGGACAAGTGAAATCTGTAATGACTGAATGGGCCAGGGATGTGGGGCACAATATTACGATGGTGGACTTAATAGCAGACTCACCATGGTGAGCTGACGGTTCTGCTCCTTCAACATGTTGAAGGCCTGCTGAGATCCGACGAGAGGAGGGGAGGTCGTGAGCGCAGAGGGTGGCGCATGCCCCATTGCAAAACTGGGGTTCAGTGGCTAGAGACAAAGAAAAGCGGTTTGTTCCCGGGCTGCATGTGCTTCGCACTCTCTCTCAAAAAGACAAACCACCACCATTTTCTTAATGCACTTCACCCCTCATTCTCACACACGAGAAAGTCTTTAGGTGACTCCTTGATCTGTCAGGGATTACTTAGCTGTGATTCCTGCATTGTAGAGGGTTGGACTACATGTCCTCTTGGGTACCTCCCACCTGTACAATTCTATGACTGACACCTGACCAAAGGACTCCTGACCATTAGGTCCAGTCGTGGCCGACTCTGGGGTTGCGGCGCTCATCTCGCTTTACTGGCCGAGGGAACCAGCGTACAGCTTCCGGGTCATGTGGCCAGCAGGACTAAGCCGCTTCTGGAAACCAGAGCAGCGCACGGAAACACCATTTACCTTCCCGCTGGAGTGGTACCTATTTATCTACTTGCATTTCATGCTTTCGGACTGCTAGGTTGGCAGGAGCAGGGACCGAGCAATGGGAGCGCATCCTGCCGTGGGGATTCGAACCGCCAACCTTCTGATTCGCCAACCGCCAACTCCTAGGCTCTGTGGTTTAACCCACAGCGCCACCCGTGTCTAACTAACACAGAGCACAGTTAAACTGTGCAACTCCCTCCCACAAGAGGCAGTGATGGCTGTCAACCTAGATGGCTTTAAAAGAGGATTGGACAAATGCATGGATGAGACTGAGCTATGGCAGCTCTGCTCTGCTTCCACAGTCACTGGAAGCCACAGGGCCCAGAGGGTGCTCTTTTGCCTGGGTCCAGATTGAGGGTTCCCACAACAGAAAAGGCCCTCTCCTTTGTTGTCACCTGGTGGGGAGCACTCTGAATGCCCCCAGTGATGTTTGCTAGAACATTAAACCGCCAATGAATTTAGGATGTGGAACTGCAATGCCACATGAGCGAGATGAATAAACCCCCAGCAATAAAAGTTAATGGGAGAGGATTTACCCCAGCAAATTATTTGTCAGAATTACAAATAGCCAAATATAGACGGTCATTTACCCTTGCTAGATTGAACGTGCTGCCATCTGCCTTATTGCAGGGCAGATTCGAGGGTAAACCGTACGTGGAACGAGTCTGCTCCTGCGGCTTGATGGAGGTAGAAACTGTCTCTCATGTCTTGTTACGCGGCCGTTTCTACAGGTATATATGCTCGGTATTTATCACTCCTGTTATACAAAAATCTCCAAATGGGTTCAATGTCTAAAACTCCTGGTAGAGGACAAGGATCTGGAGATTATGCTAAGGGTGGCCAAATTCTGTGCGACTGCCATAAAACTTATTTATTATTTCACTAATTCAACTTAAAAGGTGAAACTAGTGTATGAGATCGACTCATGACATGCAAAGCGAGATGTGCTTCTACTTCTCAGAGGTCCAATCTTGCTTGATTTGCAGTCCTTGTTTTGCTGATTTCCTTGAATATTCTAATTTTCTGAGATGGTTAATTTGGGGTTTTCATAAACTGTGCGCCGTGATCATCGCAATGATAACAAATAAAGGCTTGACATATCTCGCTTTGCATGTCACGAGTCTATCTCATATATTAGTTTCACTTTTCAAGTTGGATTACGGAAATAAAGGAACTTTTCCACGATATTCTAATTTTTTGAGTTTCACCTGTATACAGTACCACAGTTCAGGACCTGCTCTCGGACAGGAATGATCAAATTACCTTAATAGTGGCTGAATTTTTGAGTGCTGTCCATGTAGAAATACTGGGCCATTATAAAGAGATTTAGTGGTTCTTAACTGATCGGTGATGTGTTAGTGTTGCATTGTATTATTTGTGCAAATTGATTCTCTCTGGAGTTAAAGATCTGACTGGGACAAACCTTGTTATGTTGAGCTTGTATTTTGCACAATTTGTATACGGTGTCTGTTTGATAATGTGTGGTTTGCTATGCCTAATAAAGGATATTAATTAATTAAAGAGCCCTGCTGTGTCAGGCCAATGGCCTATCTGGTCCAGCCCCCTGTTCTCACAGTGGCCATCCAGATGCGCCCCCCCCCCCCATGGGAAACCTGCAAGGAGGAACTGAGAGCCTTCTCCTCTCCTGTAGCTTCTGGTGTTCAGAAGCATTGCGGCCTCAAGAGTATGAAGGCAGAGTCTAGCCCTCAGGGCTAGTAGCCTCTGCTAGCCCACTCAGGACCTAACAACTCCCACCACTCCCACTTCCTTGGCCCTGGTCGGTGCCGCAGCTCTCACCTTTGCTGAGAGAGACAATAGCTCACTGAGGTAGTGATTCAGCGCTTGCAATTTGAGCAGGAGATGGTGGCTCAGAGTGCCCTCTGCGAACAAGTCCTGCGTGAGAGAAAGCCAAGGGGGAGAAAGCAATATAAGAGAGCAGCCAGGCCAGCCGTCAATCCACAGGAGCACCCCACCATAGCTCCTTCATGCCTGCAGCCAGCACCCCCAGATAGCAAATAATAGTAGTAGTAATAATAATAATAATAATAATAATAATAATAATAATTTTTATACCCCGCCCTTCCCGGATCAGAAAACCGGGCTCAGGGTGGCTAATAACAAATTTAAAACACTTAATTATAAAAGCAGCATAAAATACAGTATTAAAAACATAAATAACAATAAAATTCAAAATTCAGTTTAGGGAGAATAAGCATTAGATAATCCCCAGGGCTAGCTGGCTGAATTGGTCCTACTTGGGCCTGCGAGGAGGCCAGGGGAGAATTAGCTGTGGGGTCTCAGAGCGGGTGATCTTCATAAAAGGGGAGGGGGAGGGAAGAGAAGGGAAATAAAAGATCAGGCTGAATTCAAATTAAAGGCCATGCGGAATAGCTCTGTCTTACAGGCCCGACGGAAGGAGGTTAAGTCCTGAAGGGCCCTAGTCTCATGGGGCAGAGCATTCCACCAGGTTGGAGCCATCACTGAAAAGGCCCTGGCCCTGGCGGAGGATAGTCTGACTTCTTTAGGGCCCGGGATCTCTAAACTATGGTTATTCAAGGACCTTAAGGTCCTCTGCGGGGCAGAGCAGGAGAGGTGGTCCCGTACATACAAGGGCCCTAAGCCACAAAGGGAAATGCAAGAAAGGATATACCGACTCATCATCAGGAAGAATTTTCTGATGGTGAGAGCTGTGTGACCGTTCCACACGGTCTGAAAGTTCTGCTCTCCTTCCTTGGAGAGCAAGCAAGGAAACTCACTTAAAAAAACAAAAGCAACCCAGCAGCAACCTGTTACTCACAATGTGAACTCTGCCGCTGCCCAGCTGCTTCTGGCGTTCCTGGAGAGCATGGATCTGCTGGTGGTACCACTCGCGCACCTTCTCCACCAACTCCAGCCCTTGCAGCAATAAGTCCTTCTCCTTCTCCAGCTCCTTCAGCTGCTTCAGCTGCCAAGACACAAACCCCAGGCACAGGCAGTGAGTCCTTGCTCACAAAAAAGGCCACCATAGTAGGACCGGCGGGGGGGGGGGGGAGGAAACATCTTGTACATAGTCCCTACTGGGTGTGACCTTGGGCCAGTCGCTGCCTCTCAGCCTAACCTACCTCACAGGGTTGTCATGGGGATTAAATGAGATGGGAAGAACCACAATACGATACAATAATCTTTATTGTCATTGTCCCATACAGAACAACAAAATTGAAAAAATCTACATCAGACTTTCAAAAACCAACAAGCCTGCTATCCCAGCCTGGTTAACCCCCTAAAAACTCTGATATCCCATAATTAAATACACCCACAGAGACTACCTTAAAAGGTAAAGGGACCCCTGACCATTAGGTCCAGTCGCGGACGACTCTGGGGTTGTGGCGCTCATCTCGCATTATTGGCCGAGGGAGCCGGCGTGCAGCTTCCGGGTCATGTGGCCAGCATGACTAAGCCGCTTCTGGCGAACCAGAGCAGCGCACAGAAACACCGTTTACCTTCCCGCTGGAGAGGTGCCTATTTATCTACTTGCACTTTGACATGCTTTCAAACTGCTAGGTTGGCAGGAGCAGGGACCGAGCAGCGGGAGCTCACCCCGTTGCAGGGATTCAAACCACCAACCTTCTGATCGTCAAGTCCTGGGCTCTGTGGTTTAACCCACAGCGCCACCCGTGTCCCTTACACTGCATTTAAAACCAAAATCACATTTGAATAGAAACTGTTTCTCAGGCGGCTAGACCTAGTCCACGCATGCTGCCTTGAGCTCCTTGGAGAAAAAGTTGGGATAAAAATGCATTAAAATAAAAATTAGTTAAAAGGGGTTCATTTCTGATTTCTCTTTCCCCTCTTATTCCAGTTCCAGAATAATTTCCAAGGTGGACTCTAAGCCACACATCTCAGAACTTGGTAACAAGTCCTGGTTTGTGACTTCTAGGGGTTTTCCTGTGCCAGCAAGCACCCCACAGTGACCCGTAGCCTTTTCATGTTTTGTTTTCCTCGTTGAGTTTCCATTCTGGAGGAAAGAGAAATGCAACGACACACAAACACCAGCCGCCACTCCAAGTCCCATCTTTTTCAGCTAAAAACTCTGTGGGGCCACGGGTTCCACATTTCACAGCCCCTACTCTTGACTTCCAATCGTGTTCCAAAGACTCAAGTTGAGCAGAGCCTGTGTCTAGCGCAAGAAAACCATACCTCCGAACTTGCTCTAAAGTGCTTTTCTCCCAACACTCACTGTCACCTGCCTTCCACATATTCAGCTTGAAACAAATTTACAAACATGAGGACTACAAGCTTGGTTTTTAAATGAAAACAAAAAAGCAGCCTTCCCCCCGCCCCATGAAGTGCTGCATTGAACACTGTGCTGCTCTGTTCCCTCACATTGCATGCATGCAGACACCATGATATCTAGCAGCCTTTATTTTTAGAGGTTACCTACACCCTTTGCCAATGTAGATGCTGTAATTCTAAACACCTGGAGGGATTCATTCCACAGTCCTCCGGGAGAGGTAGACCACACCCTTCTGCCAGCAGGACTTTCTAGGTTCAATTTCTGGTTGAAGAAGATTCAGCAGAAATTGATGGCAAAGCCTCGAACCCTGGAAAGCCGGTGCCAGCAAGGGCTCCCAGAGCATGCCTTGCATGCAAGAGACTGCAGTTTCAGATCTGCTGCCAGTCAGTGTAGGCCGTACCAGTGGCGTAGCGTGGGTTGTCAGCACCCGGGGCAAGGCAAGTAATTTGTGCTCCCTAACCCGTGGATTTTAGCACTCGAGCCAGGTAGGGGCAGAGAACTGTGAGTGCGAACCCCCCCCTAGATGTTGCGCCTGGTGCGGCCAGCCCCCCCTGCTCCGCCACTGGGCAGTACTGAGGTAGGTGAACCAACAGCATGACTGGGAATAAGGCAGCCTCCTGTGTTCCTGATCCTTTATCCATAAACCGCCTCCCTCCCTCCCTCCTTCTGCCATCCTGACCCCCAAATCCAGAACCGATACCAGAAAACCCTCAAGGCAGCAACCCCAGATTACAATGATTTTCAAATGATTTGCATGCACAAGGTGAAGCACCCGCCTTCCTAAGCCCACGTGAGGCAGGACATACCCACAGGAAGAAATCCAGAGCTTTGGGACTGTGGAGGCTGCTGGCCAGAGGCACGACGAGGGTGCAGTACGCAGCCAGGGCCCTCATCCGGCTCGCTCAGCCACCCGCAACAGAATGGCCTTCGTGGGTGGAGGTGGGGGTGATTGCCATGGCGACGGGGGGTAGAAAAGGCCAGCATCCCCAAAGCTGGCAAGGGAGCATCGAGCCTGCAGCTGATCGAAGGTTCCCCGGGGGGTGGAAGGGAAGAGAAGATGGGGGCAGGGAAGGAGAACCAGCCACCTAAACAAGCGAGCAAGCGAAGCTGTCTTCCCCCACCCCCACCCGATCAGCCTAGCTGCAATGAGCTATGAGGGACGCCACGAGGGAGATCAATGCGGATCAGAGCAAGGGATGTGTATGTATGCCTCCTGCTCCTTGAAAGCAAACAGGCAGCCATTAAACATGCAGGAGGTGCTCTCCAGATGGGGCGATTTGATGGAAGAGGGGTGAGAGCGCACCCCCCCCCCTCAGAATCTGGGGCAAAGACAGGTCTCCAATCTCCTTTTCATTCCCAGCCCTCCTCATGGGGTCAACATCGCCCCCTTTTAAAATCCACACACATATTCAACTAGAGAGCAAAGAGAGAGATTTGAACAGAAAACCCTATAATTGAGATTATCTCCCACTCCAGTTTATAAGTCAGCCCCAAACAAACCCTTAGTTCAAAGCCCGGGTTCTGACAATTCTCCAGTGGAAGAGAGTTCCACAGATCTGAGGCTGTCATGAGGTTTGTTGACCAGGGGGCTCAGCATACCAGTGAGAAGGACAAGGCTTTAGGCCAAAAGGTTGGGGTGGCGGGGGGGGGGGAACCTTTCTCAGCCAGCAGCCTCATTATCTTTCTGCAGTAGATTTCGTTCTCGCCAGTCAGCACAGCTATCTCTAATTGAAGTCAGTAGTAAGATAAAAACCAGGCCTCAAGCCATTTAGGACTTTATATGCTTGCACTAAATTTTGAATTGGGTCTGGTAGCTCACCGGAAGCAAACACGGTACTTTGAGGACCAGTTACGCACAGCGCCATCAGGCGGTCCAACTTACCAACCTAGCAACTGCATTTTGCACAAGCTGCAGCCTCTGGACTGTCTTCAAAGGCAGCCCAGCATACAGCACAGTGCAGTAGTCCAGACAGAAGCGGTCAGGCTATCCCATCCCAGGAACAGCCACAGCTGCAAGTCAGCCTATGCTATCACTTGAGATATCACTTGAGACTCTAGGGACAAGATGGAATCCAAAAGCATTCTCAGACTGTGAATGTGTTCTTCCAGGGTGCTGCAACCCTTCCCAGAACAGGCTATGCGCCTAATTTCTGGACATAGGAACCTCCCACCTACAGCACTTCCATCTTATCAGGATTCAGTCTCAATGTACTGGCACCCATCCAGTAAGTCACTGCTTCCAGCGTTTTCAGAGCTCCTCCAGGTGACAAGAGCGAGCCGGCAGTAATCGCATCATGCAAACTGGAGTTGCCAAAAACACAACCTTCACAGACATGGCAGAGTGTCAGGCCTAACAAGCAGAGCATCTCATTCCCGGTAGGTCCTGCCCCCCGGATCAGTTGCCATGTCTGAAAATCCCTCCCTTCCCACAGCCTTCTGACTCCCCTCCTCTCAGGGGCTTCCCCCCCAGCAATCTGAGATTGCACCTGTGTGCAGCCAACCTCTGCTCTCTGCCCTTTTCATGTCTCTTCTGGGTCTAGGAGACCAGAGGGGAGGGGAGCTTGTCACAGCAGGAGGGGGAGACCCCCTGGCTTCTTCACCCACCTGGTTTCTTGGCTTCCCTCCTCGCCAGCCTCTGCTTCTGGACTTCCTTCTGCCACAGACTCACCCTGCTCACTAAACCCTGTTACCTCTTCAGCTTTCAACACCCGGTCTCCTTCTTCTTGTCCCTATGACCACTCGTCATTGTCCCACCAACAATCTCCAGGCCCTCAGCCTTCTTTCCTTGGGGGTTTCCCAGCTGGTGCCTCCCACCATACTTCTGCGTCCAACCAATGCGTGACAAGAAAGGGCTCTCATACCATGCTGTAGTCCACCCCGCTGGTGATGGTGTGTCTTCTGTGCTCACCACGGCCTCTTGGCTGCCTCCGCACTTCTGCTACCAGCTTGGAGGTGCTCTCGTACTGAGCCTGCCCTGCCAGCTTTCGGATACCACCACTGCCACCTTTGGTTGCTGTAGATTGGAGAGAAGTGTGAAAGGGGAAGTGATCCAATTAAAGCCATCCTGGATCTCCTCTCCCCTGCTCCCCAGACCAGGAGGAGAGAGGGGGGAATTACCAAGGAAAAACTGCTTCTAGTTTATTTCTGCCTCCCTCAAAGCTTCTCTAAAATTCAGGAAAGTATGCCTGCAACCCTATAGCTACTTTTTATCATTTATTTCCCTCTATACAGTGGTACCTCGGGTTAAGAACTTAATTTGTTCCAGAGGTCCGTTCTTAACCTGAAACTGTTCTCAACCTGAAGCACCACTTTAGCTAATGGGGCCTCCCGCTGCTGCTGCGCTACCGCTGCACAAGTTCTGTTCTCATCCTGAAGCAAAGTTCTTAACCTGAAGCACTGTTTCTGGGTTAGCAAAGTGTGTAACCTGAAGCGTATGTAACCCGAGGTACCACTGTACTGTATTTTCCAACAGTACGGCCACAGTAACCGCAGCATGAGGATGGAGCAGCAGGCAGGTGAGGAAGGAATGCAGGTGGCAGGCAGCCTAGGTGAGCAACTGAAATAGGTGTGATGCATAAAGAAAGGTGCTACAGAGAGCAGTTTGGTAAATGTGTGGGGAGGGGGCTTAGGCTGCAAACCCATAACCACTAACCCAGGGGTCAGCAAACTTTTTCAGCAGGGGGCCGGTCCATTGTCCCTCAGACCTTGTGGGGGCCAGACTATATTTTGAAGGGGAAAAAAAAGATTGAACGAATTCCTATGCCCCACAAAGAACCCAGAGATGCATTTTAAATAAAAGCATACATTTTACTCATGTAAAAACACCAGGCAAGCCCCGCAAATAACCCAGAGGTGCATTTTAAATAAAAAGACACATTCTACTCATGTAGAAACACGCTGAATCCTGGACCGTCTGCGGGCTGGATTGAGAAGGTGATTGGGGTCGGATCTGGCGCCGGGGCCTTAGTTTGCCTACCCATGCACTAACCTCAAAGTAGCCCACTTTGGGGCCAATCACAGGGCTTTTGTGAAGATAAAATGAAGGTAGTGGGTAGACTGTGCCTTAGGCTCCAGGAAATGCATTTCTCAGTAGGCAAGAAGCACAGGGTTGTGCAGTTAGGCTGCGATCCACCCAAAAAGTATACTAGCAGGTAAGTATCATTGGACCCATGTATACATTCTGCAAGGTAAGCATGCATTAGCCTCCTTTATTAATCTACATTCTTATCCCATCTTTCCTCTACGGAGCCCAAAGTGGCACACAGAACTCTCCCTGCTACCTCAATCCTACCCTCCTCACAACAGCCCTGCAAGGTACGCTAGGCTGAGATATCGCGCCCGCCACAGAGTCACCCATAGCCAACTGGGGATTTGAACTGGGCTCTTCTCCATGGCCCGTCTGTTACCACCGCAACACCCACACCGGCTCTCTGTTAGGGCAGTTACTCAACGTGAAGAGGGAAAGGGATTCCTCACATGCTCAGAGGCACTTCTGTGCCCGCGAATTAAAAGTCATGGGTTCTCAGTCTTCGCGGGGAGGGCGAGACCCTTTAGCCTCCTGCGCCTTACCTGCTCTCTTGCATTCCGCCGGCGCGCTGGCGATCTTCTCCTGGGACCGGCAGGCGCACTCGCCGGCGCCGCGTCCGCACCCCCTCTCCGCTTCTCCTCTGCTTTTCGGAGCAGGGGCGCCGGGGCGCCCGGGGCCTTTGTTGGCGGGGCCCGGTGAGGTGCCTCCTTTGTCTGGGCTGAGGAGCGAGGATCTCAAGCCCAGCACGAACCGCTCGAAGGTGAGGTAGCCGCTGGCCGGGGCGGCTCGCCGCAGCCCTTCCAAGACGCCCCGGGGCAACTCCCCAGCTTCGCTCCCTTGCTGCAGCCACCGGGACTCGATCTCCCGCAAGTGCACGTAGCCTCGACGGCGGTCGTCCAAGATGTCGAAGAGGGTCCGCAGGCTGTGCAAGAAAGCCTGAGGCAGACCCTCGGTAGCGCTGCCGCCGGGCTGCGAGCGCCCATCACTTCCGCGCTCAGGCGCCATCGCTGCTCCCGAAATTGCTACACCAAGTTCCGAAGGAACACAAAAGTTATCTTCCGAACGTTCCAAAGAGTTGGCTGGAACTCCGGTCTGTGACGTCAGCGACACTGGCACCAAATCTTCCCGCTCATTGGCCGGCGGCTCAGCGCCCTGGAAGGGGATTGGCTGAGGCGCTTCGCGAGCTGGTTTGATTTCTTCGCCTCCACGCGTTCGATGCCCCCCCTCCCTCAAGCAGCTTTAAAACGATACTTTTCTCCCTTTTTTCTACATTCTCTACAAAGAAGCAGAAATGGCCCCTTAGCTCCCCCAGGACTAGCCCCGGCTGAGTGATCGGGACACTCAGACGCATGGCTTAAGAAACCTCTCCTGCTCCCGATCCTCAAAGCGACTGCTAACACAACAATTAAAAATACTTATGTATCAAACATTTAAGAATCGGATGCATAGAACAAGCACATAGTAAAACATAAAATGTGTTCATACAACAAGAATGAAAAAAAAAGCCCTGCCACACAAATGAGGGTCCCAGAGTTCTCCCTTCAAAAGGGGATGGTTAGTTGTTGCGCCACTGCTGGGCGGGAAAGGGCTCTCAAAGTACCGGTACCTAAAGAAGAGCCTACTGGGTCAGGCCAGTGGCCCATCTAGCCCACATCCTGTTCTCACAGTAGCGGATCAGACGCCTGTGGGAAACCTGCAATCTGAATCGAACACAACAAGAGCCCTCTGCCCCTATGGCTTCCAGTACTGGTATTCTGAAGCGTTGCTGCCTCCAGCTGTGGAGTCTGAGCGTAGTTGTTATGACTAGCAGCCACTGATAAGCCTCTCCTCCTCCATGAATGTGCCCAACTCACTTTTAAAGCCATTCAGGTTGGAGGCCATTGCTATCAGTTGGGTGAATGAGTTCCAGACTATAACTATGTGTGAGGAAATACTTTTATCTGTGCTAAATCTTCCAACATTCAGCTTCATTGGATATCCACAAGAGAGAGTGAGAAAAACCTTTTTTATTTCCACTTTCTTCACGCTATGCATAATTTTATATGCCTCTTTCACACCACCTCTTACTTGCCTTGTCGGATCAAAGAAGTCACTAGCGCTGCTACCTTTCTTCATAGGGGAGTCACTCCAAGCACTTGATCATTTCGGTTGCCCTTTTCTGATCGTTTCCCAACTCTACAATACAGTGGTACCTCGGGTTCCAGACGCTTCAGGTTCCAGACGCTTCAGGTTACAGACTCCACTAACCCAGAAATACTACCTCAGGTTAAGAACTTTGCTTCAGGATGAGAACAGAAATCGTGCTCTGGCGGCGCGGCAGCAGCGGGAGGCCCCACTAGCTAAAGTGGTGCTTCAGGTTAAGAATGTTGTTTAGTCGTGTCTGACTCTTTGTGACCCCATGAACCAGAGCACGCCAGGCACTCCTGTCTTCCACTGTCTCCCACAGTTTGGTCAAACTCATGTTAGTAGCTTGGAGAACACAGTCCAACCATCTTGTCCTCTGGCGTCCCCTTCTCCTTGTGCCCTCCATCTTTCCCAACATCAAGGTCTTTTCCAGGGAGTCTTCTCTTCTCATGAGGAGGCCAAAGTATTCCAGCCTCAGCTTCAGGATCTATCCTTCCAGTGAGCACTCAGGGCCGGTATCCTTCAGAATGGATACGTTTGGTCTTCTTGCAGGGACTCTCAAGAGTCTCCTCCAGCACCAGAATTCAAAAGCATCAATTCTTGGGCGATTGGCCTTCTTTATGGTCCAGCTCTCACTTCCATACATCTCCACTGGGAAAACCATAGCTTTAACCATAGCTTTAACTATTAAGAATAGTTTTGGGTTAAGAACAGACCTCCAGAAGGAATTTAGTTCTTAACCCGAGGTACCACTGTATTCTTTTTGCAGTGAGGCCACCAGAACTGTGTACATGCAAGGAAGCAGGGTTCACCTGTGGTCCACTAAAGTTTACGCTATCATAGATGTGCTAGTCTTTAAGGTGTTAGCATAATTCTTTGCCAGAGACTTGCGTTGTGCTGGAAATCTAACCAAGGGAGGTCTGTAATGCCAGTTCGCTCTTCACTGCTCCACCCTGGCATCTCTTGCCTGTGAGACAGGGTGCCCCTTACTGAGACCCAAGGCAGCCATCCTGGGGGAACTGTCAGCAAAAAGGTCACCTCCCGGCAGTTCCCTGCTCAGTGGAGGCTGGTCCACTAGGCAAATGGGGCCCTGTCCCACCAGCGTCAATCCAGGGGAAGACCCTGGCTACCACCTTCCTCCTCTCTGATCTCAGAGTGGCCCTTGCAGAACTCAGCAGGAAGGAAAATGGGTTTAAAAGCAGACTTTGGCTATACCTGCCATTGGTTTTAGCCTGTCCCCATTTCCCTGGATAGTCCCCGGATTAACAAATATGTCCCCGGACAAAATCCATCCACGGATTTCATTTAACGTCCCCGATTTATATTTTAAGTGTTGCAGATTTATTATTAGGGAATGAATGTTGTGTGATAGGTTCAACGGCACAAGACACATCATATGGGGACTTCTGGTTAGGCAAAATGGCAGGTGCCAAGGTAGCAAGCCGCTCCTGAAGCCAGCCAGAGCCAACTGCACTGCCAGGCTGGCTCTGAGCTGCTGAGACTGCCGCTGCTGCTGCCACTGCCAAGGGAGAACCGGGGACGCCCAGCGTGTCAACTGGGGGAACTCCGCCCCCCCCATGACCCAAATTGAGCTGGGAGGGAGAGTGCCCGGCCGACTGCCCAGCAGCGCTTCGGGGCCAGGAAAACCCCAGAGCCGACACAGGGAGGAGGAAAGGAGAAGGAAGAGAGAGGAAGAGAAAATAGAAAAAAAGAGGGGAGCCCTTACCTTGCCGCACCACTGCCGCTGCTGAGGAGGAGAGGTAGGAGAACACTGGGAGGGCAAGGACACATGGCCGATCCCAGGCCCGACATGAGCCTCTCCATGGCAGATAGTGCTACGAGGGAGCAGGCAGGGCCCACAGGAAGGCCATGCGACAGAGGAGACCACAGAAGAGAAGGTATTACTTCTTCTTTTTTAATAACTTTTTTTCTCTTAAAAAAAAAGTGTCCCCAGATTCTTTGAAAAAAACCTGGTAACCTTATTCTAGCCCACCTACTGTTGACCTCCTCCCTTATACCTTTCCAATTTCAGTATATGGTAGCCATTACTGGGCACTCCTCCCTTGGCTGTCCAATTCCACACAGCAATTGGGTTGGTGGTTGCATTGGTTCTAGAAAATAATGGAGGTGGGGGGAACTTACAGAAAAAAACACAGCTGTGGATTTTTTTTTCTACCTCTCTCCCTCCTCATCACTCTTAATGAGGCACCGTGCAGTTGTGTAAGCTCCTCAAGGGACCTGGTTTTTGTTTTGCCTCTGTTGACTCCTGCAAAGCAATTTATCTCCTACATTGATGCTGCTGTATAAACAATAATTATTATTATTTTATGCCCTTTTAAAATGTGTGTGTGTGTGGGGGTTATTTTTATGATGTATTTTGTGGTTTTGTATTCTGATTTTATTTTGTGAACGGCCCTGAGACCTCTAGGTATAGATAGGGTGATATATAAATTTAATACATAATTTAAAATAATAAAATTATTTTTATTAGGTTACTGAACTAACTTTCTGCCAGTGCAATCACAGTTTAAAACAGCAACTTACAATTCAACAGGCACAAAAGAAGAGCCTGTTCAAGGAAGCCAATGGCCGATTTAGTCTAGCATCCTGTTCTCACAGTGGCCAACTAGATGCCCCACTGCGAAATCCTCAAGCAGGATCTGAACCACTATATAAAACTCCCCATGCATCAGGTGCATTTTGCTACTGGTTTTGCAACTATGCTGAGATTTCTGGGCACCATGTTGGTGACCACAGTTTAAAAACCTCCGTCTTAGTCTAGGGTTACCAGACATCCCCGGTTCCCAGGGACAGTCCCCAGATTTGCAAATCTGTCCCTGGACAAATTCCGTCCCCAAAATGTCCCCAGATCTGCAAATCTGTTCCCGGGAAATGTGGCAGCGGCAGCCTCAGCAGCCCAGAGCCAGGCTGGTAGCGCAGTTGGCTCTGGCTGGCTTCAGGAGCTGCTTGCTGTCGTGGAGCCCACCATTTTGCCTCACCGGAAGTCCCCATATGATGTATCTTGTGCGCAACCCATCATACGGAGAGGAAAAATGGCGGGCGCCACGGCAGCGAGAAGCTCCTGAAGCCAGCCAGAGCCAACTGCGCTACCAGCCTGGCTCTGGACTGCTGACTGCCTCTGCCACCACCACTGCCAAAGGGGAACCAGGGACGTCCAGCGGTACGGGTCTCCTGCCCCCTTCCCCTTTGTTTTGACTGACTGGGGGAGGCTCGGGAGTCATGGGCGGGTGGTTGTTGCCCAGTTTCTTAAAAACTCTGCGCATTTATGTTTCACAGGGTGCGAAAGAAGGGCTTTGACCTTTATACAATATGCATGTGTGCTTCAGCCCAGGGTCTTTGGCCTCACCATCCCCACGACTGACTCCCTGTTGCTACTTAGCTTCCCCCCCCCCAAAAAAAAGTGTCCCCAGATTCCTTGAAAAAAATCTGGTAACCGTAATTTAGTCCATATTTTATTCCATTTCCACTACATGTGTTTCACCTTCTTGCATACTGGGACAAGTGAATTGTTGCAAGAGCAAGATACAGTCAAGCAATGTAGCTGAGATTACAGAGCCATAAAATTGTAGCATTGGAAGGGACCCTGAGGGTCCTCTAGACCAACCCCCTGGTAAACTGCAATCTGGAGCTAAGGTGCCATTTTGCGCTTAGCTGATATATCTTGAGTCTCTAGCACTGAGAGCACCAGAGCCCTCTCCCCTCCTCTGGCTTCAAACAACTGGTATTCAGAAGCATTCCTGTCTCCAACTTCCTCCAAAATCTTTTTTCTGACCACTTTCTCCAGTCCATACCATCCAAAAACTTCTATCATGTCACCTATTTACTTGTCTTTTCTCTACACTTCTCTTTTCTGTGAACCACCCTGAGACATTCAGATTTGGGTGGTATATAAATTAAAAAATAGTAATAATAGTAATAATAATAGCACACCAAAAAGTCCCAAACAATGCAACATTTCCTCAAAGAGGAGTTGCTCCACCCCTTTGGTCATTTTGGTTGCCCTTCTCTGAACTTTCCCAATACCCAACCCTACAACATCCTTTGTACAGTAATGTAAACTACATAGAGGGAAGAGGCAGTGAGGTCAATTCAGGGAACAGATTTTTTCTTTCGGGCCCATTATACCTGGTAAACAAGCATAAAGGTATCTAAAAGACAAACGTGAAATAGTGCTGTTTCCATAGAGGACCATAGAGCCTTTGGAGGAAAAGTGTTCGTTTGCTATGAAAGAGGACAACCTGCTGGAACAAGGCCGTTTTCTTGCACAGTACACGCCGTGCTGTGTTTGAACATCCTGCGGTGGAGCCCGAAGGTGAGGCTGCCAGGGAAGGGCGGGGATTGGCGTTACTAAGACCATTCCGTTAGAGCCTCCGGTTTCTGCAGATTGGTAGAGAAGAGGCTCTAAAGGGTGGTCTACTCTAGTCCATCTCCCCGCAATGCAGGCTTCACAACTAAAGCATCCCTGACAGATGGCTGGAACTTCCAGCGGGCAGAGCGGGCGCTTTGCCTCCAAAGACTCCAGGATCAATCCTTGGCATCTTCGGCTAAAAGGATCCGGCTGCAAGCCTGGAAGTATCCCCAACCCGCTTCGAGCTGAATGAGGACTTATGCATAAACATACACAGCGTTACGCTGCAAGTAAGCGGAATCGCTTCAGCTCAGACAAACAAGTTCGAAGCGAGCGCCCAGTATAGACAGCTAACAGTTTTGCATCCTCGCGGGAAACAGGACGTAGAAGCGGGGGCGTTCCTTATGCCTGGGGGCGGGACTGCGCGCTGGCTGCAATTTCCTCCAGCCATTCCTCTCCTTCCTCCTGAGGCCTGACTCCCACCAGTTGCTTTTTTTAAAGTTTGATCGGTTGCAGTTTTGTTTTATTCCCCGCCCCCTCTGGCTAATGGAAGGGGAACCCTGCGTGGTTGGAAGAGTGCACGCCTGAAATCAGTGCGTTCAGGCGAAGGGGGGCGGGGCGGGAATTTGGAAGTGACACGGGTTTCCGTGCTGTGGTGGTTGCAAGTAACCGACCTTCACAGGGGGAACTAGGTGGAGGCGGCGTTCCGTTTCTTCCCGGGGAACGTTCCACAAACTTTGGCGCGCGCTCCCCAGGGACAGTTTTGTAGCTGCTGCAAATTGCAAAAAGACTCTTCCCCCTTTGCAAAAGCTCAGCGAGCAGCGCAGAGAGAGGAGGTGATGGCGTGCCTGGAAGAGGAGATCCGGGCGCGGCTGGAGCGTGCCGGCCAGTCCCACTTGCTGCGCTTCTGGGACGAGCTGGACCCGGCGCAGCGAGACTCGCTCCTGGAGTCGCTGGCGAAGCTGGACGCCGAGGAGCTGGGCGAGCATTGCCGGAGGGCGGCGGAGGCCTGCGCGCGGGAGGAAGAGCCGCGCCAGGAGAGACTGGGATGCCGGATAGAGCCCGTCCCTCCAGAGTTCTTCGGCAGCGTCTGCAGGAGCGACCCGCGGACTTTGGAGCAGTGGGAGGAAGAGGGTAAGGCCAGGAGAGACCTGGCTTTGGGTAGCCCTTTTGACCTCTGGGGGTTGCAGGTGGAGGAGGATGAGCAAGCAGTTGGAACGTTGTGGGTTACTGTGTCAATTTCTCGCTGTGGAACCTCGGCGCAAAGGTAGTCTACCTGAGACTGCCGGAGGTTGGGTGCGTGTGGTTGTACCTGCCCGCCTATGTGCGCTTCCCAGAGGCACCTGGTTGGATAATGATGGACCTTTGGTCCTATCCATTAGTGCTTTAACTACGTTTTAATTTTCAGAGAGTGGGCGTGTGGAGAACGGACTACTGTACATTATTGGTTCTGTTCTTGTAACCCCGCCTTTCCTTGGTCGGTCACGCCCACTTAATCAGACACACCCACAGACACACCCACCAGCCCCTTTGGCCGCACCTTCTTCGGCAAAGGCCGTTTTGGAATACAGTACTGTAGTGGACGACATACAAACCGGCATATTTTTCTTCTTCATTGTTCCATGTAGAAACAACCTGAATAAAGAAAGGAAGATTGCACAACTTTCGCACACAGTAAAATAAGTTTTGTGCCACCTAAAATTGTACATTTAGACACCAGGAAACTGTTCCCTTGCATTGTCTGTGGCCCCAAATGCAGTTGTTGGGTAAAACATTTTAAGGAGTGATGCCCCCTGTAAGCCAGCCTTCTTCCTCCAGCTTGATAATCTCCTGTTGCCATTGGTGGCAATATTTGGCTGGGGCTGTTGGGAGTTGTAGTCCACCTGTTTATGAAGGGCGCCATGTTGGCAAAGCCTTCAGTGTTTGCAAAATGCAGTTTGGCATGCCTGGGTGCCGTATGTTGTGTGCTTTGGGGTGGGCAAAAACTTGCCTTGGGTGCTGTGCAAACACCAGTTCTGCGTTCAGAGTACTTGTGCACCTGTGCTACATAACTGCTCAGAGGTTTTCTGTCCAATAATCAGTACAATATTTAAATTTTGTTAAAGGTATTAAACAAAATTTAAATATTGTACTGATTATTGGACAGAAAACCTGAGCAGTTTACAAAGAGACTTGGGACTGAGGATTCCAACCAACTGCCTAGAAGACCAAAGAACCTCTGGGCATGTGTAGAGATGAAGTAAAGCACACTCTGACATCATCAGGACCTAGGGCTACTAGAGGCTTTGCCCCCTGCCTCTAAGTACTAAGTACAGTGGTACCTCGGGTTACATACGCTTCAAGTTACAGACTCTGCTAACCCAGAAATATTACCTTGGGTTAAGAACTTTGCTTCAGGATGAGAACAGAAATCGTGCGCCGGCGGTGCAGCGGCAGCGGGAGGCCCCATTAGCTAAAGTGGTGCTTCAGGTCAAGGAGAGTTTCAGGTTAAGAGCTGACCTCCGGAACAAATTAAGTACGTAACCCGAGGTACCACTGTACTAAGTAGTACTGTCTGGGATTGCTTTTTACCTTCTCCTTCCCAGTTCCTTTTCCTTTTGTGTTGTATATTTTTGGTGGAAAGTCTGAGGGAAGAAACAGACTTAAGCTGCTTTGGGCACTTACGAGTTGGAGTAAAAGTACTTCAAATAATTTAAATTCCTAGGCATTGCCTCAGTTTTTCAAGCTTCTTCTGGAGCTGTCAGACCTGTTCAGTGATGAGGGGAAAGAAGGCAGCTGGGTCCACAGAAATTGCAGCATCGCCCCTGTGCCTCTTTCAGATGATTCTTGCTTGGGGTGTGGGTGGGGGGCTTTCGGGGCCCCAAAAGAGCCTCTGGCCCTGTGCACTGTCTCCAAGGGCAGCCACCCGGACTGCAGTTGATAATCTCTTAATCTCAGGGTCTTAATCTCAGGGTTGTGGGTTTGACAAAAGATTGGGCAAAAGATTCCTGCATTGCACTAGACTCGACTGCCCTCGTGGTCCCTTCCAAGCGTGATTTGAACGAGATATATATTTCCTCCAGTGATTTTTCTCTTGTCTCCTTCAAGGGCTCCGTAAGATCTCCCAGAACAAGGTGGCTGTGCTCCTTCTAGCTGGAGGGCAAGGAACACGCCTCGGGGTGCCTTACCCGAAGGGCATGTATGATGTGGGGCTGCCGAGCCGTAAGACCCTCTATCAGATCCAGGCAGAGCGGATCCGCAGAGTGGAGCAGCTGGCTGGTGATAAGTTTGGAACTCGCTGCACAGTCCCTTGGTGGGTCGCTGGCTCCTGGGTCTTAAGGCACTGGCCAATGGTTCTTGTGGTCACTTGGTGTCCCAGAATTCTTTGCTGTTGATCCTTTTGCTGAGTGGCAGGGTGGCTTTACGCCAATCTGATGTCCTCTTCTTGGAGCCAGTGTGGTGTAGTGGTCAAGAGCGGTGGACTCGTAATCTGGTGAACCGGGTTCATGTCTCCGCTCCTCCACATGCAGCTGCTGGGTGACCTTGGGCCAGTCACGCTTCTTTGAAGTCTCTGAGTCCCACTCACCTCACAGAGTGTTTGTTGTGGGGCAGGAAGGGAAAGGAGAATGTGAGCCGCTTTGAGACTCCTTCGGGTAGTGATAAAGCGGGATATCAAATCCAAACTCTTCTTCTTCTTCTTGGTTTGCAGTGTGACTCCCATTGGCAAAGTCTGTTTAGACCAGGGGTTGGCAACCTTTGGCCCATGGGTCACAACCAGCCCACGGGGGTCATTTTACTGGCCCCTGAGCCGCCCCCGAGCTGAGCTGCCCACTTGGCGAGTCCCCGCCTGCTGTGCTAAACCGGTGCAGTACCGAGCTGGGACTCGCTTCTGTAACGCCGGAAATCACATCTGCGCATGCACAGACGCTGGAAATTGTGGGCGGGCGATCCGGCCCACGGAGGGATCTCCGCTGGAGTGAATTGGCCCAGGCGAGGTAAACCTTGCCAATCCCTGGTTAATCATTTAACTAGGATATTTACAAAGCTCCAAAAATATCAGGACTGTCCCCTGAAATCTTTGTCAGATAATCAGCTGAATGCTAATCAGTTGGTTAACCCTACATAAATTTGCATGTAACTGAAACAGTACCTCCGGAGAAGGGGAGAAGCACATTCAGGACTTTTCACTTTAAGAGGAGAGTAAGAGACGCAGGTGGCGCTGTGGGTTAAACCACAGAGCCTAGGACTTGCCAATCAGAAGGTCGGCAGTTCGAATCCCCGCGACGGGGTGAGCTCCCGTTGCTCAATCCCTGCTCCTGCCAACCTAGCAGTTCGAAAGCACGTCAAAGTGCTAGTAGATAAATAGGTACCGTTCCGACGGGAAGGTAAACGGTGTTTCCGTGCGCTGCTCTGGTTCGCCAGAAGCGACTTAGTCATGCTGGCCACATGACCTGGAAGCTGTACGCCGGCTCCCTCGACCAGTAAAGCGAGATGAGCGCCGCAACCCCAGAATCGGCCATGACTGGACCTAATGGTGAGGGGTCCCTTTACCTTTACCTTTAAGGGGGTGACACAATATAAGTTTATAAAACGACATATTCATGGTGTGGGGAAGGTTTCCCTCCCTCCCTCCCTCATAATACTAGAATTCATGGACATCCAATGAAGCTGAATGCTGGAATGACTTCTTCACTCAGCGCATTGTTAAACTGTGGAACTCCCTCCCACAGGAGGCAGTGATGGTGACCAACTTGGGTGTCTTTAAAAGGGGACTGGACAAATTTGTGGCGGAGGAGAGAGCCATCAATGGCTCCTAGCCCCAGTGGCTCTGCTCTGCCTCCACAGTCAGAGGCAGCAACGGTTCTGGACCAGTTCCTGGAAGCATAGGAGGGGAGAGGGCTTTGTGCTCTCAGTCCTGTTTGGGGTTTTCCCACAGGCATGTGGCTGGGCCCTGTGAAAACAGAGCTCTGTTTAGGGCTGGGCGATACCTGGTTTTTAACATTGTCATATACCACCACCTAAACATCACAATGTGTAAATATATCACAATAGCTGAAATAAGGATGGAGCTATGTAGAGGCATTGGTTGGCTTCACGTGGTGTGTGCCCCCCCCCCCCCCGTGATGTGATCTTTGCATGGCACTGCTGTTCACTTCTGTGTTTTTGAATTTTTTGTGCCTGTCCTTGTCATGCTCGCTTGTCATGCCCTGGGTGTGCCCAACTGCATAATAATAATAATAATAATAATAATAATAATAATAATAATAATTTATTTATATCCCGCCCTCCCCAGCCAAAGCTGGGCCCAGAGCAACAGTAAAAGTAACACAGTTTTCATAAAATCACAATCTGTTAATTGAAATTCATTCTAAAATCAATTCAGAATCAAATTAAAGGCAGCCATTGGGCTAGAGTTCTATGAGGATTACCAAAGGAGGGGGTCAGATTGTGCCTTGGCCAAAGGCCTGGTGGAACAGCTCTGTCTTGCAGGCTCTGCGGAAAGATGTCGAGTTCCACAGGGCCCTAGTCTCTTGTGACAGAGTGTTCCACCAGATTGGGGCCACGGCTGAAAAGGCCCTGACTCTGGTTGAGGCCAGCCTAACCTCCCTGTGGCCCGGGACCTCCAAGGTGTTTTTGTTTGAAGACCGTAAGGTCCTCCGTGGGGCATACCAGGAGAGGCAGTCCCATAGGTACGTGGGTCCTAGGCCACATAGGTATTTAAAGGTTAAAACCAGCACCTTAAACCTGACCCTGTACTCCACCGGGAGCCAGTGCAGCTGGTATAGCACTGGCTGAATGTGATCTTGCAGCGAGGACCCCGTAAAGAGTCTTGCTGCGGCATTCTGCACCCGCTGGAGTTTCTGGGTCAGTCTCAAAGTAACGTTCTCTGCTTGCTTTGGTTGTGTGAATCCAACCCTGCTGGTTTCCCTGTCTGGTGCTTCTAATTGCAGTGCCCTGTGTGCCTCCCCTGCAGGTACATTATGACCAGCGAGTTCACTTTGGGACCGACTGAGAAATTCTTCCAGGAGCACAACTACTTTAACCTGGAGAAGTCCAACATCATCATGTTTGAGCAGCGGATGCTCCCGGCCGTGGCATTTGATGGGAAAGCGATCTTGGAAGAGAAAGGCAAGATTGCCATGGCGCCAGGTATACAGCAGTTTTCCTAAACTTGGGGAAGTGTTCTGTCCTGCTTGGGAGCTTCTGAAGGCCTCTCACTAGCACTGTTTTGAATATTTGAGTGAAAAGGGACATTGCGTGTAGCAAATCCTTCACATGTGGCAGGTGCAGAGCTTTCTCGTAGCGGTACAGCTGTATCATTTTTCTTTTTCAGAATTGATTTATTATTTTTTTTAAATGCAACCACAACAAAAGGAAAGAAAACAATAGAAATAAAAAAGTACAGAGTTAAAGCACAGCTCCGAAGGGTTGATACAGTATTAATTCATACAAAGATTCCCTTTACAGATAAAGAAGATTTATAAAAATAAAAGTATTGTCCGCCTGTGAGTTGCATTGTTATTGAGAGTAAAGGTTCTATATAGCTTTAAGTGAGCCAGACATTTGCATATACTGATTGTACTGAGTGACCATGTCCCTCAATATTTGTACGGTATAGGGAATACAATCATGCCACATAAAACATACTATTATAATTGTTTATTAGATCTTTTACCTGCTCCTCACTGTGAAGCTCTAGGATGGGTTTCATTTATTTATTTATTTTTTAAAATTGTTTGTTTATAGTATTTGTACCCTGCTCTTCAGCCTTAAAGACTCCCAGAGCAGGTTACTTATAGTCAAAACAAGATAGTCCCTACCTGCAGGCTTACAATCAAAAATAAAAGACAGAATATTACAATCAAGAGGGTAGGATGTGTCCTAAAATATATATCTCAGCTTTCAAAGGCCAGGGTAAGGCCATATTTCATCAGCCTGAAAGATCAGGGAACCATCTTCCCCTTTGACCTGCACCCCTGAAGGTGGGCTGCCTATATTTTTAAAATTGCAAGTGCCACATGTGCATTTGTTTGGTTATACATTCCTCCGCCACCAGCAGTGGTAAAACTAGTTACAGAGATTGCAGGTGAGAGGCAAAGGTAGGTGGTTGATAGCATGGGTGCTGGCCAGTTGGTGCTGGTCCTAACCCAGTTTCTGTCTAGTAGTTAACTCATTCCTTGTGTGTTGCAGATGGCAACGGTGGTTTGTACCGTGCCCTGATGGACAACAAGATCCTGGAGCACATGGAGCGGTGTGGCGTCCAGTACATCCATGTGTACTGTGTGGACAACATCCTTGTCAAAATGGCAGATCCCGTCTTCATTGGTTTCTGTGTCTCGAAAGGAGCTGATTGTGGTGCTAAGGTGACAGAGAACAAAACGTTGGGCAGGGATGATCGCACAATTCCCTTGTGGGCAGGGCGGAGGGCTGTCATGGTTAAGGATGAGCAAGTGTGTGTGAGAGAGAAGATCTCCATCTCTGCTAGAAGTGACTCATGATCTGATGGTCCTTTCAGCATCCATATGACAATTACATTGCTCATCATGGTATGCCCTGTGGTACCTAGAACCCAAAGCTGGGGTGTAAGTAAAGGACAATTGCATCTTACGCTTGATTAAGTTGTGCAGTTTTAACCTTACGTGGTTGAAATCCAGCTGGCTGAAATCCCACAAATTAATCACACGCAAGGCTTAAAAGAGTTTAAAAGTTGAATTTGCTTCGGGGGTAAGGAAAATGCTTTTAAGTTCTTGCTTACTGGGTTCCGGAAGGCTCTTGTGAGGTTTTGTAGGATTTTGCAGGAGCCTCCCAGAGCCCATCTTCAAAGCTGTTTTCCTTGCTTGGATGGTAAGCATGGTTGTGCAGTGGTGATTCCAAGGGGGCGCTTTGGGTATACACATTTTTGTGCATATGCGCCACTCCCAGAATGTGCTCCCAACACAAGATGCAGTCGTACTGCATGTTAAACTACAGTATTTTTCCGTGTGTAAGACACCCCCATGTATAATACAACTCCTATTTTTTTTTTAACCCAAAATTAAGAAATTAAGTTGTTTAGTTGTGGGGTGTGGGGGAGGTCACTTCTGCCATTCGCTCACCTGCCTGCCCGCCACTGCCGATCACTTGCCACAGCCACTGCCAATTGCACACCTTGCCACCAATTGTCTGTCTGCTCACCACCACCAATAGCCCACTTGCTGCAGCCGCCAATTGCCTGCCCACCTCGCCACAGCCAATCGCCAGCAGGCCTTGCCACAGCCACCAATCACCTGCCCAATCGCCGCTGCCAATCTCCTGCTTGCTGCTGCCATTAATCGCACGTCCTCCCTCTGCATTCACTATCCGTGTATAAGACAACACCCAATTTTTGCCTAATATTTTTTTTTAGCAAAAAGCATTACCTTATACATGGAAAAATATGGTAATAAAACTGTTGTGGATTGGGGGCGGGAAGTGCAATTTGGTCCTTCCACCTGTCGTCGTCCCCCCCCCCCAATCTTTGTTTTTTTTAAGAAGAGCCCAAAGCATTGCTTGTGTCTGGCAGGTTGCAGATGGAATCTGATTAACAATCCCTTCCTGCTCAAATGAACCTTCCCTCTTCTTTGTTGTTGCATTTTTTTAAAGTAGAGCATCTCTCATCTAGATCTGCTTTTGCCTCCATGTAATGTGTTGCGTGTCTTCCGCCTGCCTCTGAACCATAAACATGTTGAATATAGATAGTGTCTGAGATGGACAGTATATGAAACTTTAAGTACCCTTAAAGCAAAATGAAACAAAACATGAAAAGTGAGTTTTTTAGATGAACTTTGAACACCTATGGGCAGTGCCTAGGTAAAATCTTAGAAGGGTATTGGGGGGTGACTGGCAGAGATCCTTTCCCCCCACTCCCTGGGCCTGCAACAGTTGAGTAATCTCATTCTAAACAGGCAAACATATGCACCCAATTAATTGACCATGTGAATTTCTGAATCCAGCATCCTCTGAGCGGAATTGGATTTGATCTGTAGAATCAAGAATTACCTGGACACAGGTATAGCAAGAGAAGATCAGAAAATCAGAAGATCAGAAAGAACTTCCTGACAGTAAGAGCTGTTCGAGAGTGGAATTTGCTGCCAAGGAGTGTGGTGGAGTCTCCTTCTTTGGAGGTCTTTAAGCAGAGGCTTGACAACCATATGTCAGGAGTGCTCTGATAGTGTTTCCTGCTTGGCAGGGGGTTGGACTCGATGGCCCTTGTGGTCTCTTCCAACTCTATGATTCTATGAAATATTCCTCTATGCCACAGGAGCGGCAAGGATCCCAATTGCTAAAAACTGGAAAAAAGAAACTGTGCCAACAAAAAAGGAACGGCAAGACAAACTGTTAGAGTATATTGAACTGGCTGGATTAACAGAGGCAGTTAGAGACCACACTAGGCAAGAGTTTCAAAAAGCATGGGGGAAATGCAGAGAATACTTCACAAAACAGTGCCCTAAAATACATACCTGGGCTTGTTTTGATTAATGTCTGCAGGAGACTTTGTGGTTATTAAAGTTATAATTAGAAAAATCTTAGTAATTATTCATAAAGGAAACAGTTTATAAGAAGTAAATAAGGAGGCCAGATACAGGATAAAGGAAGTATTTTATTTCGTTTGTGTTGTTGTATGTTATGCTCACTGTATGTTCATGTTTAATGAGGATGGATTTTTGTATTGGGGTGGAGTGGGGGGTTTATGTTATGTTGTAAATAAAATTCTAATGAAAATTATTTTTAAAAAGAAAAAAGAATTACCCAGCCCCTCTACCTGCTTGATCCACTCTGCGGTTATTTTACTTGCTATCTGACTTTGGCCCAATTTTTTTTTGTTGTTGTTTCGTTTTGTTAAGGTAGTGGAAAAAGCCTACCCCACAGAGCCAGTTGGGGTGGTTTGCTCTGTGGACGGAGTATATCAGGTGGTGGAATACAGCGAGATCTCCTTGGAAACGGCACAGAGGAGAAACGCGGACGGACGGTTGACATACAGCGCTGGGAATATCTGCAATCACTTCTTTAGTCTTGACTTCCTGAAGGCTGTCACAGAGTAAGTCCTGCAGTTGTGCACGCTCACTTTCCCATGACCTGTTCCTGAGTTTATGAGTGTGGGATCTGCATCCTGGAAGTCAGTCGGGTGGGAAGGGATGCATGCATTTCTGAGCATTGTATCAGGATTGTGACAAACTGAGCTCCTAGTTGTTGTAAACAAAATCTGCCCTTTTTCCCTAATGGGGTATCCAAGAGCCCATATAGAGTCCTTATGTAGGTTCCCTATTGGTAGGAGAAAATAACAGAGGCCAACCAGAGAATATTGAGAAGCAAAGCAGCTAGTAAGCCTGAAATTTATTAAAGCTGTTGCAACAGGGTGCTCCCCTCACACGCAGGAGGACAGAGGAGGACCCCGAACAAAGGTGTGCCTGCCCTTATATTTACATTTTAAATTGCCTTCCCTGGAGCTTAAGACCACCCCTCCATACATCACAGAAGGGGTGTAACCCAAGACCAACCCCCACAAACATCATACCTACATCACAGAAAAGGTGGTCTACAACAGAAATTTGATTGCTGCTGTTTTTCCTGTCTGCCAGGTTATCTGATAATGCCTTATCTGATCGCCTTTCCTGGTAGTCTGGCCATTCCTTTGAGATGGTGATTTCCCAATTCCTGAGACAATGGGAAGGTTCCCTCACCCCCTCCCTCCTTGCAGAGAAAACATTTTGTCAGTTTGGGAGTTAAAATGGTTTCAGGAAGGTCTTCCTGTGCTGCTCCAGACTTGGTACATTTATGAACATTTACTATATATATATATGCTTTCGTAGATTTTCACGGGTACAGGAATGCAGGTTTTGGTGTCTTCGGGTGTCTTCCCGTGTAAGAGTTGGGGTGTCTAGGCGACGTTTCGACGAGGTCTCACTCGTCATCTTCAGGCTGGTGCTTTCGGCTTCTTGTTACTGGAACAGAGCAGGATCTCAGTGTTTGAGTTCCTATAAATACTGTTGAGGGGGTGTGGTGTATAGCCTCCAACGTTCTGGGCAGAGAGGAAGTTCCCAGGTTAGTGTGTCTTTTCTTCTTTTGTTCATTAATTACTTGAGGGATATCTTGAGTGATTTCTTGAGTGATATTCTGAGTACCACTTAGGAGGGTACTCAGAATATCACTCAAGAAATCACTCAAGATATCCCTCAAGTAATTAATGAACAAAAGAAGAAAAGACACACTAACCTGGGAACTTCCTCTCTGCCCAGAACGTTGGAGGCTATACACCACACCCCCTCAACAGTATTTATAGGAACTCAAACACTGAGATCCTGCTCTGTTCCAGTAACAAGAAGCCGAAAGCACCAGCCTGAAGATGACGAGTGAGACCTCGTCGAAACGTCGCCTAGACACCCCAACTCTTACACGGGAAGACACCCGAAGACACCAAAACCTGCATATATATATATATATATATATATATATATATATATATATATATGTAGGTTTTGGTGTCTTCGGGTGTCTTCCCGTGTAAGAGTTGGGGTGTCTAGGCGACGTTTCGACGAGGTCTCACTCGTCATCTTCAGGCTGGTGCTTTCGGCTTCTTGTTACTGGAACAGAGCAGGGTCTCAGTGTTTGAGTTCCTATAAATACTGTTGAGGGGGTGTGGTGCAGAGAGGAAGTTCCCAGGTTATTGTGCCTTTTCTTCTTTTGTTCCTTAATTACTTGGGGGATATCTTGAGTGATATCTTGAGTGATATTCTGAGTACCACTTAGGTGGGTCATTAAGTGTGGATTAGTTGCTATAGCTTTCGTGTCTTGACCTTTTGAGCTTGTGAAGAGATTTTTCTGAGAAGATGGCTGTACTGCACTTAGTTGTGCTCTGGCTTGGCTTCGTGTATAGGGGCGAGCTGTGGTTTTGTGCCCTGTGCCAGCCAGATCTGTGTAGGGATTGCAGGGGGGTGCAGCATCCGGAGGTGCCACTATGGTTTGGCTACCGGATGGAGTCTGTAATTTATCTGTGGAGAGGGTCTGGGTTTGGGTCTGGTGCGGTTGATAGGTGATGGCGTTCTGTGTGCCTCTGGTTCTGGTGTCGGTTTTTGTGGGGAGGGCTAATTTCCAGATGTCTGGCAGGCGGGACGTGTCGTCACGCTTGTTCATGTTGTGAGGGTGTTTCTCTATCTCGATGGCTTCCATGATTATTCTCTTGTGGTGATGTTCCATGTTAAAGAGCAATTTGGAATCTGCAAAATTAATTTCGTGTCCTGTTTCTTTCATGTGTTGGAAAAGAGAGGAGGTTTTTTCTTCTTTTTTGACGGCATTCTTGTGTTCTGCGATACGTGCATTTATTCGTCTGTTTGTTTGTCCAATGTACGTGGCTGGGCAGACTTTGCAGGGTATTTCATAGACCCCTTGGTTTTCCAACTGGATTTTATCTTTGGGGTTTCTGAGGATATTGGCTATTTTTTGGTTGGTGCAAAAGGCTGTTTTGATATTGTGTTTATCACAATATCAAACACAAACCCAAACTTTGGCTCAGATATGTTGACGACACCTTTGTAATTTGGCCACACGGGAAAGAAAAACTAGACAGCTTCCTCACACATCTCAACAGCCTACACCCCAAAATACAATTTACTATGGAAATAGAAGCCAACAACCAACTTCCCTTCCTTGACGTCCTAATCTACAAAAAACCTGATGGCTCCCTAGGACACACTATCTACCGGAAAAAAACACACACCAACCGCTACTTACATGCACAATCACACCACCACCCTGCACAAATAAACTCCGTAGCCAAGACTCTCATCTCCAGAACCAAACGCCTGGCTGACAAAGACCACTTGACAACTGAGTTACAGAATCTCTCAAATGTGTTAATCGCCAATGGATACCAGCAAAACAGGGTTACGAAGCTAATCCAAAAAGAAACACCCCCCAAAAACCAAGACACAGAAGAAAACAATGGCATGGCCCTCCTTCCTTATATCAAGGGCACTACAGACAAAATCAGCAAAATCCTCCATAAACACAATATCAAAACAGCCTTTTGCACCAACCAAAAAATAGCCAATATCCTCAGAAACCCCAAAGATAAAATCCAGTTGGAAAACCAAGGGGTCTATGAAATACCCTGCAAAGTCTGCCCAGCCACGTACATTGGACAAACAAACAGACGAATAAATGCACGTATCGCAGAACACAAGAATGCCGTCAAAAAAGAAGAAAAAACCTCCTCTCTTTTCCAACACATGAAAGAAACAGGACACGAAATTAATTTTGCAGATTCCAAATTGCTCTTTAACATGGAACATCACCACAAGAGAATAATCATGGAAGCCATCGAGATAGAGAAACACCCTCACAACATGAACAAGCGTGACGACACGTCCCGCCTGCCAGACATCTGGAAATTAGCCCTCCCCACAAAAACCGACACCAGAACCAGAGGCACACAGAACGCCATCACCTATCAACCGCACCAGACCCAAACCCAGACCCTCTCCACAGATAAATTACAGACTCCATCCGGTAGCCAAACCATAGTGGCACCTCCGGATGCTGCACCCCCCTGCAATCCCTACACAGATCTGGCTGGCACAGGGCACAAAACCACAGCTCGCCCCTATACACGAAGCCAAGCCAGAGCACAACTAAGTGCAGTACAGCCATCTTCTCAGAAAAATCTCTTCACAAGCTCAAAAGGTCAAGACACGAAAGCTATAGCAACTAATCCACACTTAATGACCCACCTAAGTGGTACTCAGAATATCACTCAAGATATCACTCAAGATATCCCCCAAGTAATTAAGGAACAAAAGAAGAAAAGGCACAATAACCTGGGAACTTCCTCTCTGCACCACACCCCCTCAACAGTATTTATAGGAACTCAAACACTGAGACCCTGCTCTGTTCCAGTAACAAGAAGCCGAAAGCACCAGCCTGAAGATGACGAGTGAGACCTCGTCGAAACGTCGCCTAGACACCCCAACTCTTACACGGGAAGACACCCGAAGACACCAAAACCTACATTCCTGTACCCGTGAAAATCTACGAAAGCAAATATCTCACCTCTACGGGGAGGAAACCTTCCAGCTGACAAGAACCTACGAGAAACTAGAAATCCGAAGAGCCACCATCTTATGTGATCTCTTGTTCCTACGCAACTGCCGGGACAACAACTTAATTCCCACATGCTTCCAACTTAAATTCCACTCTAAAACCCCAGCTACCGAAAGGATCCTGAAACGAACTGAACTATCCCTAATCAGAAACGAAATACATAAGAAAAGATACCTACTAAACCAAACCAACAAAGATCTGCTCACTCTTCACCTCAAACTCTGTAACAAAATCCACCCTGCACTCTGGGACAAATGCAAACAACTAGCCGTCTGGAGAGCTGAAACTGAGACCTCACATAAGACAGACAGACACACCAACAAACTCCACAAACTAGAGAAACGCCAGAAGCCCAGCCACCCTCCACAACAACCCATGAAACAAACAGTACATAACATATCAGACAGGATCCTCACCCCAACTGAAACCAAAGTACTCTCCAAAGGTTTCAACTTTGCAGTCGCCCCGAGACGCATCCCCACGGAAAACATCATATGCGGAGTCGAAGCTAGCCTAACCAAAATCGACCCAGATGAAGCCAATAAAATCAGACTTGAAGTCACCAACATCCTCTGCTCCAGCAAACCACCCAGAAGCAATTTACACAAAGAAGAACAGAAAGCACTCACCAACCTGAAGAAAGACAACAACATAATCATTCTCCCAGCAGACAAAGGTAATGCCACTGTTGTGATGAACACATCGGACTACCAAGCAAAACTATCAAATCTACTCCAAGACCCTACCTACCAACCTATAAAAACAGATCCCACCACCTATCTGGAAAAAACCACCAAATCCAAAATAAAAGCCTCTCCTATCAGTGAAGAAATCCAGCTAAGAATCATCCCCAGAGAAAAATCATCCAGATGCCCCAAACTCTACGGTCTCCCCAAGATACACAAAGAAGGAACACCACTCAGACCAATAGTCAGCTCCATAGGCTCACCTCTACAAAATCTCGCTAAATTTCTCGCTAAGCAACTTCAGCCCTATGCAGAATCCATCGCTTCACACGTTACTAACTCCTTCCAGTTCATAGAAACAATAAAGAAGCAAAACCTACATCCCGATGACCTACTTGTGAGCTTCGATGTTGTATCTCTCTTCACTCAAGTGCCCATTAATGAAGCCTTGACAGCCATTAAAAACAAATACAATCCCCCCAAATACATCCTGGACCTGACCAACCACTGCCTAACCAACACGTACTTCATCCACAATGGACAAAGATACAAACAGATAGAAGGAGCGCCTATGGGATCACCCCTCTCACCGGTCATCGCAAATCTGTACATGGAACACTTTGAAACCAATGCTTTAGACAAGTCAGAACACAAACCCAAACTTTGGCTCAGATATGTTGACGACACCTTTGTAATTTGGCCACACGGGAAAGAAAAACTAGACAGCTTCCTCACACATCTCAACAGCCTACACCCCAAAATACAATTTACTATGGAAATAGAAGCCAACAACCAACTTCCCTTCCTTGACGTCCTAATCTACAAAAAACCTGATGGCTCCCTAGGACACACTATCTACCGGAAAAAAACACACACCAACCGCTACTTACATGCACAATCACACCACCACCCTGCACAAATAAACTCCGTAGCCAAGACTCTCATCTCCAGAACCAAACGCCTGGCTGACAAAGACCACTTGACAACTGAGTTACAGAATCTCTCAAATGTGTTAATCGCCAATGGATACCAGCAAAACAGGGTTACGAAGCTAATCCAAAAAGAAACACCCCCCAAAAACCAAGACACAGAAGAAAACAATGGCATGGCCCTCCTTCCTTATATCAAGGGCACTACAGACAAAATCAGCAAAATCCTCCATAAACACAATATCAAAACAGCCTTTTGCACCAACCAAAAAATAGCCAATATCCTCAGAAACCCCAAAGATAAAATCCAGTTGGAAAACCAAGGGGTCTATGAAATACCCTGCAAAGTCTGCCCAGCCACGTACATTGGACAAACAAACAGACGAATAAATGCACGTATCGCAGAACACAAGAATGCCGTCAAAAAAGAAGAAAAAACCTCCTCTCTTTTCCAACACATGAAAGAAACAGGACACGAAATTAATTTTGCAGATTCCAAATTGCTCTTTAACATGGAACATCACCACAAGAGAATAATCATGGAAGCCATCGAGATAGAGAAACACCCTCACAACATGAACAAGCGTGACGACACGTCCCGCCTGCCAGACATCTGGAAATTAGCCCTCCCCACAAAAACCGACACCAGAACCAGAGGCACACAGAACGCCATCACCTATCAACCGCACCAGACCCAAACCCAGACCCTCTCCACAGATAAATTACAGACTCCATCCGGTAGCCAAACCATAGTGGCACCTCCGGATGCTGCACCCCCCTGCAATCCCTACACAGATCTGGCTGGCACAGGGCACAAAACCACAGCTCGCCCCTATACACGAAGCCAAGCCAGAGCACAACTAAGTGCAGTACAGCCATCTTCTCAGAAAAATCTCTTCACAAGCTCAAAAGGTCAAGACACGAAAGCTATAGCAACTAATCCACACTTAATGACCCACCTAAGTGGTACTCAGAATATCACTCAAGATATCACTCAAGATATCCCCCAAGTAATTAAGGAACAAAAGAAGAAAAGGCACAATAACCTGGGAACTTCCTCTCTGCACCACACCCCCTCAACAGTATTTATAGGAACTCAAACACTGAGACCCTGCTCTGTTCCAGTAACAAGAAGCCGAAAGCACCAGCCTGAAGATGACGAGTGAGACCTCGTCGAAACGTCGCCTAGACACCCCAACTCTTACACGGGAAGACACCCGAAGACACCAAAACCTACATTCCTGTACCCGTGAAAATCTACGAAAGCATATATATATATATATATATAAAAGATATATATATATATATCTTAAAATTCTATTACATAGTTTTCTGGTTAGAAGTTATAGAATCATAGTGCTTTAGACTTGGTAGAGGACCCCCCAAGGGTCGTCTAGTCCAACCCCCCACAGTGCAGGAATCAGAGCTAAGGAATCCCTGACAGATGGCCATCCAAACTCCGTGTGTAAACCTCCAGCGAAGGAACATCTACCACCTTCAGAGGTTGCCCGTTCTATAGCTCTTAAACGATGCTTTTCCATTTTTATAGCAGGCAGCTTCAGCAGGCTTTTAAACTCACTTTATTCAGCAATACTGCATGCAGAAGATAAAATCTATAATGAACACTATTTCATGGAGGATAAAGCTTGGAACGGCTGCCAGCCACAATGACTATGCTCTGCCTTCACATTAATGTTTCTGAATATCAGTTCCTGGAAAATACACAGCAGTGGAAAGTGCTCAGATCCTGCACTTTTCCACAAGCATCTGGTCAGCCACTGTGAGAACAGGACTGGGAGAGCCATCGGCATGATCCAGCAGGGCTGTTCTTAGGTTCTTATTTTGAAGAAACTCTAATGCAAAGGAATTACAGTGGACGCTCGGGTTGCGATTCGGCGCTTCTGTACATGCACAAAGCGCAATTTAGCACTTCTGTGCATGCGCGACCGCCGAAACCCGGAAGTAACCCTACCGGTACTTCCGGGTTTCAGCATTCCGTAACCCCCCCCAAAAAAGCAACCTGAAGTGCCTGTAACTCGAGGTATGACTGTAGTCCTGTAATTGGGAAAACAGCAGAACTCAAAAACTTGATTGCTGTCATCCAGACAGCCAAAAAAGAGATGGCTTATCTACATGCTCTCGTAAACCACGGCCTCTGTCATATAGCTCTTAAACTGCAGTCCTAGGACAAATCTTTGCCTTCTGTTTGAAAGGCAAATTTCAGAAAACCCACAGAAACAACTCCCAATATACCAGTGAATCATTACCCAAAGATTTCCAGGAAGTGTTCAGCGAATTGCCAAAAATAACTTATGCAGAGTCCCCCCCCCCCCGTTTCTCCATGAAAACAGCTCAGCAGAAAGGTCCCCACCAGCAGTTTGTCAAACACACCACCCCTCCTGCAGAAAAGTGGGGAAACAAAATAATCAGGGGAATGAAGCTTTCTTCCCACTTTCCCTCCCCCCCCATTTAAATTAAACTTGTCAATCATAGAATTGTAGAGTTGGGAGGACCACCAGGTCCAGCTCTCTGAAATGCAGAAAGAAGCATGGAGATAGTTGGATGGAACACTGAAACCCCGGATCATCCAAGGGTGACCCATTGATTGTGGCAGTAGATTTCAGGCAGGTGAAAAGGCAGAAGGCGCCGCTCCTTCCCCTTACAGCTGTGCAGTGCAAGGAATGACCTGGGGCAGCCCTGAGCGATCTTGCTGCACAACAACATTTTTTAGCAGAGCAGAGTTTGAGGAAGTCTCCTGTGTGCTTACGTCTCTGTCCTTCCTGCCCACCAGGAAGTTTGAGCCCCGCTTGAAACGTCATGTGGCTGTCAAGAAAGTCCCTTTCGTCGACCAGGAGGGCAATCGGGTGACGCCGCTAAAACCCAATGGGATAAAGCTGGAGAAGTTTGTGTTTGATGTGTTCCAGTTTTCTAAGTTAGTACCAAATGTCTCTCTTTTTTATTTCTGTGTATCCTATTTTTTGGGGCGCGAGTTGGGGAGGCTCACTAAATTGGCCTTGGCCAAACTGGTGCCTGCCAAACATTTTGGACTACACCTCCCATCAGCCTCTGCTGGGCCTGATGGGAGCTGTAGTTCAAAAAATTTGGAGCATACCAGGTTGCTAAATGATAATGGAACCAGCTGCTACGGGGGAGTTGTGACAACACAGTGTGCCTCCCAAACTTCTGATAGCTTCTGGTTTCGTTTTCTGAATCAAAATGGCAGGCACACATACCTGCTGCACCCTAGAGCATTTTCTTTTTTTGAGGGATTGATTATTGCAGTCAGTAGATTAGAACATTACATGTGCAGCTGCTGTAACAGGGCAGAATTGTGTGCCCCGGTAGCCTCTAGATTACTACCATGAGTTATATGTGGGGCTGCCTATGAAAACCGTTTGGAATTTATTTGCCTGGCTGCATTAAGGTAAAGGGACCCCTGACCATTAGGTCCAGTCGGGGCGGACTCTGGGGTTGCGGTGCTCATCTCGCTTTATTGGCCGAGGGAGCCGGCGTACAGCTTCCAGGTCATGTGGCCAGCAGGACTAAGCCGCTTCTGGCAAACCAGAGCAGTGCACGGAAATGCCATTTACCTTCCCGCCGGAGCGGTACCTATTTATCTACTTGCACTGACATGCTTTCGAACTGCTAGGTGGGCAGGAGCAGCGACCGAGCAACGGGAGCTCACCCCGTCGCGGGCATTCAAACCGCCGACCTTCTGATCGGCAAGCCCTAGGCTCTGTGGTTTAACCCACAGCGCCACCCGCGTCCCACCTGGCTGCATTACCATATTTTTTGCCCTATAAGATGACTTTCCCCCTCCTAAAAATGATGGGGAAATGTATGTGCGTCTTGTGGAGCAAATTTAGGCTGCGTAGCTATCGCTGAAGCCAGGAGAGCAAGAGGGATACGTGCACACCGATCCCTCTTGGTCTCTTGGCTTCAGCGATAGCCATGCAAAGCCTCTTGAGCGAAGAGGGAGCTCTCCTGCCTCTTCGCTCAGGAGGCTTTGCGTTGCTTTCTTGTTTCTTGTTTTCCTCCTCTAAAAACTAGGTGCATCTTATGGTCAGGTGAGTCTTGTAGAGTGAAAAATACGGTACTTTCAATAAAAGAAAACTTCAAAATATGTAAATGTGACAATCCACCATGAATTGGAAAAAGGTGGTAGCTCAGTGGCAAAGCATCTGCTTTGCATACAGGAAGTTCCAGGTTCAATCTCAAAGGAGGCCTGGGAAAGACTTGTTGCCTGAAACCCTGGAGGGCTGCTGCCAGTCAGTGTAAGCCATGCTGAGCTAGCTGAACCAAGGGTCTGACTCAGTAGAAGGCATCTTCCTGTGCTCCAAATAACAATGATGTCTCCGCCAACAACAGTGAAATTTTAAGCTTCTTTATTAGAAGCTTTCTGAGCAGTGCTTTACACCAAATATGCTGTAGAGGTATAGTGTGTAGATGATAGATAGATAGATAGATAGATAGATAGATAGATAGATAGATAGATAGATAGATGATAGATAGAGATTGACTGCATTCTGCTAGAATCCAGAGACCCAGCTTGAATGCAGCATGTTTTTCAGATCACCTATCTAGAAATATTTACAGTGGTGCCCCGCAAGACGAATGCCTCGCAAGACGGAAAACTCGCTAGACGAAAGAGTTTTCCTTTTTGGAGGTGCTTCGCAAAACGAATTTCCTATGGGCTTGCTTCGCAAGACAACAATGTCTTGCGAGTTCCTGCTGGGTTTTTTTCCTTTCCCCCCCTTTTTCTAAGCCGCTAAGCCGCTTATCAGCTGATCCGATCAGCAGATAAGCCGCTAAAAGCCGCTAATAGCGCTAATCCACTAATCTGTCAATGGGCTTGCTTCGCAAGACAAAAAAACCGCTAGACGAAGAGAATCACAGAACGGATTCTTTTCATCTTGCGAGGCACCACTGTAGTTCACATCCACACCATAAATTAAAAGCACCCTTATACTGCTTTAACAGTCATGGAGAACCATGGGGACTGTATTTTGTTAAGAGTGCTGGGAATTATAGGCCTGTGCAGTACCCCTAGACTACTTTTGGGGTGGGGAAGGCATGGTGGCTAAATTATTTGTTTATTAATTAAATTTATTAGTCACATGGGGGGGCATGGCAACTTTTAAAAAGCCCACACCGTAGTAGTAGTAGTAATAATAATAATAATAATAATAATAATAATAATAATAATAATAATAATAATAATTTATTATTTATACCCCGCCCATCTGGCTGGGCCTCCCCAGCCGCTCTGGGCGGCTTCCAAAAAAATATTAAAATACTGTAATACATCAAACATTAAAAGCTTCCCTAAACAGGGAATACATTAAAACCGGAGGAGGGGGGAAGAAGAAATACATTAAAACATCCTACCCACTCTAAAAGGCCATAGGTGGTTAAAAGCCAAAGCCCCGATTAAGAAGGAAGGTTTTTGCCTGGTGCCTGAAGATACGTAACGATGGCACCAGGCGAGCCTTGCTGGGTAGAGCTTTCTACATGCGGAAAGCCACCACAGAAAAGTCCCTGTTCTCCTTTTGCCACTCTCCAGACCTCCTGGGCCTCGGATGATGACCGCAGGGTGCAGACTGGTTCCTATGGTATAAGAGTGCTTTTAAATGTCTGGTGTGGATGTGGCTTTAGTTTGCTTTTGCAGTCAAGTCCAACTGGAATTGGCAGCTTGGAGAACAGCTGCAAGGTCTCCCTGCTTCCCTCCAAATGCATTCCTTTCATGGATATGGCAAGCTACGTTTTCCTGGATTCTGGAACGTGCCGTGGCCTCAATGGCTCCATGCTCCACATACAGGAGGGCACGACCGCAACTGAAACTCCCATTTTAAGCCTCCAGTTTCTCCCTTCTGTTAACAGGAAGTTCGTAGCCTTTGAGGTCCCGAGGGAAGAGGAGTTCTCGCCTTTGAAGAACTCCGATGCGGCCGACAAAGACACTCCCATCACGGCTCGCCGGTCACTCCTCTCCCAACACTACCGTTGGGCTGTGAAGGCAGGAGCTAGATTTGTCAATGGCGATGGCCAGAGGATACCTGAAGAACCAAGGTCTGTGAAGGCTCCTCCTATTTATCCTCCCCAAGGGATTGCGGGAACCGTAGTTTACCCCAAGGCGCCAGGGAGCACTAGATGAATTTGTGGCATGGAATGCTGCCACAGTGAAACACTGTGTGTGGCCCCATTGGCACTGCAGTGGTACCTCGGGTTACAGACGCTTCAGGTTACAGACGCTTCAGGTTACAGACTTCGCTAACCCAGAAATAGTACCTCAGGTTAAGAACTTTGCTTCAGGATGAGAACAGAAATTGCGCGGCGGCAGCGGGAGGCCCCATTAGCTAAAGTGGTTAAGAACAGTTTCAGGTTAAGAACGGACCTCCAGAATGAATTAAGTTCTTAACCAGAGGTACCACTGTACGAGTAAAGCGGTATCACACCACTTTAAACAGTCATGGCTTCCTGCAAAGGAACCTGGGAATTATTTAAGGGTGCTGAGAGTTGTTAGAAGACCCCCTACTCCTCTTACAGGGCTACAATTTGTGGAGTGGTTTAGCAGTCAAGCCCTCTTCCCAGGAAACTCTGGGAGCTGTAGTTCTGAGTGGGGAATAGCTGGGGGTCTGGTCAGGACTAACCGTTAAATATCTGTTTAACATCCTTGCAACAGATTTTTGGCCTCATCCACACCATACACTTGAAGCACTATGATACTACTTTAAACAGGTGTGGCTTCTCCCAAAGGATTCTGGGAGCTGTAGTTTGTTAAGGATTCTCAGAGAAGACCCTCCCTGCTCCCAGAGCTACAATTCCCAGAGTTCCCTGGCGATTGTCAAACCACTGTGGGAATTGGTGCTTTGGGAGGGGAAGTGGGGTGGGGGGTTGTCTCCTAACACCTCTCAGCAGCCTTAGCAAACCACAGCTCCCAGGTTTCATGGCTGTTCAAAGTACAGTGGTACCTCAGGTTACAGACGCTTCAGGTTACAGACTCCGCTAACCCAGAAATAGTACCTTGGGTTAAGAACTTTACCTCAGGATGAGGCGGTAGCGGGAGGCCCCATTAGCTAAAGTGGTACCTCAGGTTAAGAACAGTTTCAGATTAAGAAAGGATCTCTGGAACGAATTAAGTTCTTAACCCGAGGTACCACTGTAGTATGATAGTGCCTTAAATGTATAGCGCAGATGAGATCTTCTTGTGGAGATAAATTGTGTCCTCTGGGGTTTACACCAGGGAGGGGAAGAGTGCAAGAGAGCAGCTTTCTCCAAGATGGGGCTGGATTTCAGCCATCTGCTGCAACCACCAAGATGCATGTTGTATTCCAGCAGCATTTGGAAGGCACTAGATTAGGAGAAGTTGTGTTAACATGCTGTGACCAAACTCTTAATATGGCACAGGGAAGGTTTTATTTTGTTTTATTTTAAAGGTGGGGCATAATAATAAAACACAGAGTTCAGGATTCAAAGCTTATTGAGGTCATCCTCTCTGATCTGGGGTGCCTTTCTCCCCGTCCCAGGTGTGTGAGGCCATAAAATAATAGAATTGTATGGTTGGAAGGAACCCAAAGTGTCATCTAGTCCAATCTCCTGCTTACAGAAGTACATTGCAGTTATGCATTCTGGTTGCAATTATTCAGGTGTCAAGGAAAAAACACTCGGCTAATGCTCTGGTGCTTCTGTTTATTGTTTACTTCATTTATGTATGACTTGTCTTCCAAGCACCCATGGTAGATTGCAGTTTTAAAATACCAAAACCGAACAGATGATATAAAATGTGAAGTTGACCTGGGGCTGCGTTGAGCAATTTCTGTTGTTGCCTTGGGCTGCCTGCCTCTCTTTTCTGTGGCTTGTCATATGTTTGCAGAAAGACATTATTTTCATTTTTCTCTCTTTTCAGTTTATCAGGCGATGACGAACCACCTGCTGTATGTGAGATTTCACCACTAGTCTCTTACTTTGGGGAGGTGAGGGCAACATTTTATGTGAACTCCTGTTAAGGATTCAGTATCTGCTTCTAAGGAAATAAGTTCTTATTTCTGAGTCAGTGCAAAGAATATTGGAGATGTTGTAAAGCAGGCATAGGCAAACTCCGGCCCTCCATATGTTTTGGGACTACAATTCCCATCATCCCTAGGTAACAGGACCAGTGGTCAGGGATGATGGGAACTGTAGTCTCAAAACATCTGGAGGGCCGGAGTTTGACTATGCCTGTTGTAGAGCCCTGCGATTGAAGAATGTTCAGCCAAGATGGCAAATATGGGATAAAGCTCCACATGAGCAAACTCTCCCTTCATAAGGGATCAGGCAATAGCATCTTTCAACTGTGGCAGAGTCCATAGCCTGGAACCGCAGAGCTATATAGGCTTTCCTCCATTTGGAATTTGTGATGCTGGTTACATATAATTACAAAAAACACAAAATACTGTTGTGTCAGAATAATAAAAAAGAAAAGCAGCTAAGAATAATTTCTTCCCTATTATTATTACTATTAAAATCTTTTTGATTGTTTTATAAGTGTATGTATGTCACATTTTGGGACACGGGTGGCGCTGTGGATTAAACCACAGAGCCTAGGATTTGCCGATCAGAAGGTCGGCGGTTCGAATCCCCGTGACAGGGTGAGCTCCCGTTGCTCGGTCCCTGCTCCTGCCAACCTAGCAGTTCGAAAGCACGTCAAGTGCAAGTAGATAAATCGGTACCACTCCGGTGGGAAGGTAAACGGCATTTCTGTGCGCTGCTCTGGTTCGCCAGAAGCAGCTTAGTTGTGCTGGCCACATGACCCGAAGCTGTCTGCGGACAAACGCCTGCTCCCTCGGCCTATAGAGCGAGATGAGCGCGCAACCCCGGAGTCGGTCACGACTGGACCTAATGGTCAGGGGTCCCTTTACCCTTTACCTCTGTCACTTTTAGAGTTAACAACTTAGGCAGGTCCTTGTCTCCAGAGGTTTTAAATCCAGAATAGGTAGCAGGGACGTAAGGGAGAATCAGTATGTGACAGGAAATAAAGGCTGAAAGATGGGTTACAGTAGGGGTCAGCAAACCTTTTCAGCAGGGGGCCGGTCCACTGTCCCTCAGACCTTGTGGGACTATATTTTGAAAAACATAATGAACGAATTCCTATGCCCCACAAATAACCCAGAGGTGCATTTTAAATAAAAGGACACATTCTACTCATGTAGAAACACGCTGATTCCCGGACTGTCTGCGGGCCGGATTTAGAAGGCGATTGGGCCGGATCCGGCCCCCGGGACTTAGTTTGCCTACCCATGGGTTACAGCAGCAAGAGGAAACCTCTGGCTCTCCAGCAGCAACTCAGCTCATGCTTGCATCATCTCCAACCATTGGCTGAGGCTGCTGGGAGTTGGCGTCTGACATCTAGAGGGCCACAGGTACCTCATACCCCTGACTTAGGGGCAAAAGTCGTGCTTAGATTTACAAATGGGTGGAGAACCTCAGGCCTGGGAATTTAATGTGACCCATGAGGTTTTTCTGGCCGTTAGGACTCTCTGCAAGCTACTTGCCCCACTGATGTGAGTGCTTTGCCTTGGCTTGAATGTATGCTGAACTGTGTCGATGCCTCTTGACATATTCCGTGGAAGTAAGCTACAAAAGCAAGAGCCTCATTGGTTACTCCATCCACTTCCATCTCTGGCCCTGACCATCACTGTCATGCGAACTCTGAAAGCTTGTCCATAAGGGAATGTGGCCTCTGGCTCAAAATTGTTTTCTTTTGCAGGGACTAGAGAAGTACCTGAAAGCCAAAGACATCCAGTCACCTTTTCTACTCGATGAAACCAAAGCAGAAACATTAACAAGAGCTTGAATGAAGACCCAACTTGGAAGATTGTCCTCTGCGACCATCTTTTTGCTTGATTGTTGCTTTGTAATCAAGAAAAGAATAATTTTGAGAAACTATCAGTGTTTATGATACTATAAAGCCAAAATCTTCTAACTTTTCTGCTTCTGGGGCGGGGTTGTTAGGTCACACTGTGCCTGGAGAGTGATGGTTTCTGCCCTTGATTGTCCCAATAGCATTCTCTGCAACTTTCAAAGAGCTGTCTGAAATAAGACCCACCATCCTTACTGAGAGGCCCCTTGTGTGTAATGCTGAAATTGGAGGCAGCCCCGGGGGACGGAATTCTTTGCTGGTGTCAACACTCAAAGGAACCAGAGAGGCAGGAGATAGCTGAGAGGAACCTCTAAATAGTGCTGTACATATTCCATAGATATGATTTACCAATGCTGGTTGAAGGGGCTCTGTATTATCTTGGAGGAGCATGACTCAGTGGCAGAACAAACAGGAGGACCCATGTTTGATTATGGACAACTCCACTTAAAAGGATGTTAGGTGGTAGGTCTGGAGAAAGCTCTCTGCTTCAGACCTTGGAGATAAGCTTCCAGTGAAGAGCAAACAGTGCTTACCTAAATCTGCATTTGCAAGAACTTTATGCACTCAAAGTTAAAGGCATTGTCTGTGTCCAGAATCTCTTGCCTCATCTTGGAAGTCTTGCCCTGACTGCGGAAGAGACAGGATCTGAATTGCATCTATTTTGGCAGTGCCATCTTGAATCTGGTGTTTTCAGCTTAAGCTGAAAGCTTCCCTCTTCGCAAATCTTTGTGTAGCAGAGTGCATTGTTTTCTTTCTCCTTTTTAATTATCCCCAAACCGTCTTTTGATACTGATTAATGCCCTCCCTGATCTGGTACCCTCTAGTTGTTTTAGGACACTACAGTTTCTCTGTGACCATGCTGACTGGGGCTGATGGGAATCCAACCATAGCTGAAGGCGCCACATTGGGGAAAGCTGCTTTATACATGTTCTGGAAGAAGGTGATGAAAACCCTATATTGCCTGAATTTTCGCATATTAAAAGTGCTTTAATAAGTCTAGCTTGCCTTTTGTGTTTCAAAACTGGCCCTACTCCCGAGACCTGGCACACAGATAGAAAACGCAACAAGAGGAGTTGCAATGCCCAGCCCTAGCAACCCCCAAATCCGTTGCCCTTCCATAGTTTCCTTCCCTAGACGTGGATGCAGGGTGGATGGGTGGAAGCAATATATACACAGGATCACTTGCCTTCTGCACTAAAAACCAGCAGGCACACAGGCAACCCAGATTGGGTGGCAAGGAAAGGCTCAGCTGTGTAAATGACACATCATGACAGCTTGCATAATGTATTTTTTTTTTTTTTTTGCGCAACTTATTCTTTTCCAAACTCTTCTTCTTCTTCTTCCTGCTAGCCAACAGAAGGGCAAGGCTTCTGATGGTTCTTGCCCACTGAAAATCTTGCTCTGCCACTTCTGTCTTCATATATCAGCTGATACTGCCCACATTTATAGAGCTTTTTTTTAAAAAAAAGGTTTGCAGCCATAATTACTTTTTAAAGTTTAAAATCTTAGTTGCCAAAATAAAGCTTTTAAATGTGAGCAATATCAGAAGATCTGCAAATGGAAAACTAAGGTCCTTTAAAGGCCAGACACTGCAGTGCCATGTGAAGAGTTGAGGAGTTTCCGATTTGTAACACGGATCCAGAGCCCTTCCTGTCCATTAGTGGTCCGATTTCTTTTGCAGTATGTTTTCCATGAGCCAATTAGCAGCATTCGGCTAATTAGCAGCATTCCACCATAGTGCCAAAGATGAAAAAAAATTCTGGGCATGTATGCCCATGCTTTCTGGTCAACATAAGGCTGCATGATGGAATGGGCAATAATAACTTATTTTAGGTCAGGATTAACGTGTGACCCTCCAGATGTTATAGACACCACTCTTTTCAACCCTGACGGGTCAGGCTGGGCCGAGGCTGATGAGCATTGCAGTCCAACATGTGGAGGGCCACAAATAAGTCACTCCTGGTTTATGATGAAAGACTGGGTATAGATAAGTGTCTTAACAGATAATAAACATAAAGTGCTGAGTGTCATATTAAAGCAAGCAGTGTGATCCAAAATCCCATTCTGAGGTTTGCAGTTCTATCAACATGGTAAATTCCCATGTTGTGGGGAGTTTTCTGAGATATATACAGTGGTACCTCGGGTTACATACGCTTAAGGTTACATACGCTTCAGGTTACACACTCTACTAAGCCAGAAATAGTGCTTCAGGTTAAGAACTTTGCTTCAGGATAAGAACAGAAATCAGGCTCTGGCGGCGCGGCAGCAGCAGGAGGCCCCATTAGCTAAAGTGGTGCTTCAGGTTAAGAACAGTTTCAGGTTAAGAATGGATCTCCGGAACGAATTAAGTACTTAACCTGAGATACCACTGTATAATTAAAAGCACTTTCATATTGCAAGTTGCCTCAGATACTTCTTAGTAGCAGGTGTAAACAAAATCTGCCCTTATTCCCTTATGGGGTATACAAGAGCCCTTACAGAGTCCTTTGCAGGTTCTCCATTGGTAGGAGAAAATAACAGAGGCCAACCAGAGAATATTGAGAAACAAAGCAGCTAGTAAGCCTGATCTTTATTAAACTGTTGCAGCTGGGTGCTATTTTGTTTACAACACAGGCATATAATAAAATAGCTGAGATTGCAGGGTGTTGGACTGGATGACCCCAGGATCCCTTCCAACACTACAATTCCATGAAATAAAAGTTGTAAAAGACAAGCAGATGAATCTATGTTGCGCTAGTCATGCACTGTCCCGACGTCACCTTCCCGGTTTTGCGGCTCCCCGTTTTTTTTCCTTCGGAAACGGGTCTAAGTGGCTCTTTTTGTCTTAAAGGTTGCAGACCCCTGTACTATACGGACCTTTGTTGGCAAGGTGATGTCTCTACTTTTTAAGATGCTGTCTAGGTTTGTCATTGCTTTTCTCCCAAGGAGCAGGCGTCTTTTAATTTTGTGGCTGTTGTCACCATCTGCAGTGATCATGGATCCCAAGAAAGTAAAATCTCTCACTGCCTCCATTTCTTCCCCTTCTATTTGCCAGGAGGTGATGGGACCAGTGGCCATGATCTTAGTTTTTATGATGTTGAGCTTCAGACCATATTTTGCGCTCTCCTCTTTCACCCTCAATAAAAGGTTCTTTAATTCCTCCTCACTTTCTGCCATCAAGGTTGTGTCATCTGCATTTTTGAGGTTGTTTATATTTCTTCCGGCAATCTTAATTCTGGCTAGGGAACAAAAGAGATATTTACATTTCCCTGTTTCCCAGCCAAGTTAATCACACCCGTTTGTCTTCCTCTGGGTTTGTTATTTCTGGAATGGCTACCTGTCTGGCACTCAGGTATCAGGATGCCAGGAATTATCACTCAGGCAGAGAGGCTGCTGAGTAGCTGAGCTCACATCTAGATGAATTTCTGAAGTTTTCCCTGTGAGCCAGTACACAGATATATTTATCAGTGAATTGTTACATTTGGTATTGTGCAGCAGAGGCCCTTGGGATAGATAGGAGGAAACTGTGATGAAGTGTTTTGTGGGGACAAGTCACAAAAGTGATTGTGCTGATTTTGGTAGTGGGCTGCATGTGCATGATATCTGCTGGAGGGGCAACCCCCCCCCAACCTAAACATAAATTCCAGCAACAGGGAGCCCCATGTCCCCACACCATTGAGATCCTTTGGAGCGGAGGGCGGTATATAAAATGGCAATAAATAAAACAAGGCCTCTAGCGGGCATGATGCAAAACAGCAATGCCCTTTTAAAAAGGCGCTTGTGATTTATTGGCCATGGCAAACAGTCTTTTGCTGGCGGAGCAAAAGACTTTTAACCCTTTCACCGCAGGGGAATAGAGAAAGGCTCCGCGGCCTTTTTCCCAGGCACTCCCTGGGCGCTGTTGCTAAGGAGATGACCATAGAGCTTTCCTCCCCACCCACCCGCGGACGAGGGAGGGAGAGCGCAGACGCGGAAGCGGCCGCTCTGCGCCGTCATCTCTACGGGCTGGGCGGACGCGAGAAAAAAACACACCATGGCAGCCGGCGGAGGAGCGGCTCGCGGATCCTGAGGGGCCATTGCCCGCGCCGCCATGTACTCCTCCGCCGCCTCCTCTTCGACGCCGCTGCCACCCTCCACCAGGCGGGACTTCATCACCGTGACCCTCAGCCCCGGCGGAGCGCTCGACGCAGCGGCGGCCGCCGTCGGCGGCTACAACAACAGCAAGGCCTGGCGGAGGCGCTCCTGCTGGCGGGTGAGGGGAGAAGCCATAGAGTCGGGGCTGGTGGTGAGGTGCGCGGAGAGGCAATAAGGGCCGCAGCGCTCTGCCCTCCTCAGGCCGGGGTGGGAAGTGCCGCGCAGGGCGCATGCGTCAAGCCTTGGCAAGCCAGGAAGCCCCCAGGGTGGGCATTGCATAGCCATAGTCCTTAGGGTGCCTATTACTCTCCCTCTCCAACCTCACCAATCCAACCCAAATGGAGCAGCTGAGAGTCATAGAAGGGACCCCGAGGGTTATCCAGCCGGGCCCCCTGCAGCCGGGCCCCCTGCAGGACAGATGACCACGCAGAGTCCACCACCTCCCGAGGGAGGTAGTTCCACTGTCGAAACAGCTGTTACTGTCACAGAAAGTTCTTCCTGATGTTTGGTCGGAATCTCCCTTTTTGTAACTGGAATCCATGGGTTCAAGTCCTCCCCTCTGGAGCTGGAGAAAACAAGTTTGCTCCCTCTTCCATATGACAGCCCTTTAGATTTAGTTGTAGGGCCAGGTGAGAAAGGCAGGAACTTCCTCTGACCCCTTCCCTGCAGTCTGAAATGGTTGCATTAGCTGCACTGGTTGGATTTCTGTCTCACTTTTCTGAATCATATGTACTGTTGCAGAATGACTGAATGATTGATTGCTTTCATATCCCACCTTCTCCTCCAAGGAGCTCAAGGTACATGGTTCTGAGTGCCATAATAAAGCATGCAGTGTGATCCACTTCCTCATTTAATCCCCACAGCAACCCTGTGGGGTAGGTTAGGCCAAGGTGCAGTGACTGTCCCAAAGCCACCCGGTGAGCTTCATGAGTGAGTGTGGATTTGAACCTTGGTCTCTGAGGTCCTAGCTCAGGGGTCTGCAACCTTTAAGACAAAAAGAGCCACTTGGACCCGTTTCCGAAGGAAAAAAACCTGGGAGCCGCAAAACCGGGAAGGTGATGTTGGGACGGTGCGTGACTAACGCATGCACCGCCCCCATGCGACGTCACAGCCAGTACAGCGCCCGCCACAGTGGGGAGTGTCGGGGCGCACAATGTGCCTCCTCCCCTCGCTAGTATCTGCCCCGGAGCCGCAGCAAAGGTGTAAAAGAGCCACATGCGGCTCTGGAGCCGCGAGTTGCAGACCCCTGTCCTAGCTTGATCTCCTAATCACTACATCAACACCAGCTGTCAATCACCTTGTGGGGAAAGGGTGTGGAAGAGTGCAGCTGGAGGAGGGGCTGGGGTGGATTCTGCTTGCTCTCCTTCCCGTTGTTGTTGTTGTTGTTACAGTCATACGTTGGGTTGAAGCAGCTTCGGGTTGAGCATTTTCGGGTTGCGCTCCACCGCAACCCAGAAGTAACAGAATGCATTACTTCCGGGTTTCACCACTCGTGCATGCGCAGACGCTCAAAATGATGTTATGCGCAGAAGCGGCAAATCACAACCCGCGCACATGCAGATGTGGGTTGTGTTCGCTTCAGGATGTGAACGGGGCTCCGGAATGGATCCCATTCGCATCCAGAGGTACCACTGTATAATAATAATAATAATAATAATTTATTATTTGTACCCCGCCCATCTGGCTGGGTTTCCCCAGCCACTCTGGGCGGCTTCCATAGAAACCAAAAATACAGTAAAATATCACAGATTAAAAACTTCCCTGAACAGGGCTGCCTTAAGATGTTTATTGTAATGGTTGATTGAATGGGGGTTTTTTTAAGGGTAATATTATGGATAGTAAATGTTGGTGTGTTTACCTTTGTTCCTTCAAAGGGCAGGGTTATAAAAAGAACAGGAAGAGTCCCATAGGTGCAGGAAACTGGACTATTAGTAACAATTTATAAGAATATCAATTCCAACATGTTTTGAAAACAAACCTGGAGTTTTCATTTTAGATTAATAGACTCCTGCCCCTGCTGGGTTCCTTCCAGCTTTTAAAGATAGGTATATGAACAAATGTCCATGGAGTCCAGGATCCTGCTTCCCTCAGTGGTCAATCAGATGCCCCCCCCCCGAAGCCTTGGAGGAAGCCTTAAAGGCACGTCGTCGTCCCCCCAAGTTTGATGCTGCTAGTATCTAGTATTCTGAACACAGGTGTTCCAGCCCAGCTCCTCCTATGTTCTTCTGATAATTCAATCAGTCCAGAGGGGGCCTGTCAGGTCAAGCACCCTCTTCCCCCAGTAGCCAGCCACTTACCCAAGTCCACATGTGAGGCATAAATACAACTCCCCTCTCCCATTGTTGCTTCCTAGCAACTGATACTCAGAGCCATGCTGCCTCTGAAATCTGGTGGCTCAATACAGCCATCACAATTGGTAGTCATTGATTGGCTTTTCTCCTATTTATTCTCCCCCCTCCCCTTGATTTTCAGACCAACATTTATTCTCCAAAGCAACTTGCATCAGTTCATGATGCTGGCAGCAGGTGCTGTACCTTCAAGGTGTAGGCAGGGTGCCTTTCTCTCCCCACTGAATCATCACAACAACAAAAGACAGACCTCTGGGGTGCGACAGGAAACAGAGAGGTGGCATTAGCCCTGGCAGCTTCCTTTTCGAGAAAGAAACTTTGAACAGAGAACTGGCTCTGTGTTTTCCTCAGACAGCTGTTGCTGTTAAGCCATGAAAAAGTCAAGAAGCGGCCTTGATCCAGATCTCATGAGCTGTGCTGTACGTAAGAGAAATCTCTGGCATTTTTTGTTTTTGTTTTAGGCAAGATGCTGACAAGAGAGGGAGGTGTCCAAGTGCAGTGAAATCAGGGCAGTTGTGGAGGCGCGTGGGACAAGGAAGGTTCATGTTGCTCCCCTTTATAAACTCTCTTTTCTAATCCCTCCGTAGCGGAATAGCTATGGTGGCTGCATAGACCCTCCATGCTCAGAGGCAGTGTGCATCTTGAGTGCCAGAGGGAGGGGGTTCTTGCCCTCCTGCCCTGCTTGTGGGCTTTCTGGAAATATCTGGCTGGCCGCTGTTGGAAGCAGGATGTCGCACTAGGTGGACCTTTCGTGTCATTCAGCTGGATTCTTCTTACTTCTTTATGGAACTATATCAGTGGTTTTTACTTAGGATCTGTGTTCAGAAGCTGGAGGAGATGCTGGAGGCATACAACAGAGAGAGGCCAGGGAGGCTGTTGTATTTCCTGTTTCGGACTTTCCAGGAGGCTTCTGGCTGGTCTCTGTTGGAACCGAGTCTTGGATTGGTCAGTCTGAGCCAGCAGGACTGGTCATCTGCTCTAACTTTTTCTCCACAGTCACAGCACAATTTAAGTTGTTTAACTGTTTTTGCTTGCAGTTTGTTCCTTTCCCCTTCCCGCCTCCCTCCCAACAGTTAAATTTCAGATTTTAAGTCCTTCTAGAAGGGTGGGTGTGTGTATGTACTGTATTATACTATAGAGCAGAGTGGGGCAGAAAATAAGTCAGGATCTGTAGGTAGATTGGGATCCACTGCTAGATCTCTGGGTAATCTGAAGAACACCAAGAATGATTTCTCACTCCCAGTTGCTTAAAATTTACTGCATACAGTTCTGGTTGCCTTACCACAAAAATGTTATTGTAGAGTTGGAGGGCAACCAAAATTATCAGTTGGGGGGGGTTGGGGGTGGAGTGACTTTCCGATGAGGGAAGTTTGCAGCATTTGGGACTTTTTAATTTAGAAAAAAAGCCAATAAGAGGTGGCAAGATAGGAGTTTATAAAATGATGCTTGGTATGAAAAAAGTGGATAGAGAAAAGTTTTTCTTCCTTTATTATAATACTCACTAAATGTTGCAAGATCCTGTGTTCCTAACAATGGCATCAACAAATTTACCCCAAATATTGCTGAAATACTGAAAACTGGGGAGGCGGGAACCCAGAGAGGATATTTTATGTAGAAGGGCTGTGTGCTCTGCTCAGTTCTGGTGCTCATAAGAAGTTCCTGGGCTCAGAAGTCTTTCATTCTAAGATTTTGTTTTTTGATATGGTCGATCTTGGGGTTCCAGTAAAAAAGCAAAGTGGATCCAGCAAAGCTGAAGTCTGCCCACCCTTATTATAAAGTTTCATATGTGGTAAAGGAACACAGTCTACATAATTGCTTCAGAGAATCATCCTTGCTTTTCTGTGTAGAGTGAAAAGGGAGATACAAACTGGGAAGTGTTTAGTGCAGCTTGTGAAAACTCACACGGAGACCTGTGGTGTCAATGCATGCATGTCATGAGCTAGGGTTCTTTTCTGATTCAGACTTGTGAGTTTTTGGCATTATTTATTTATTGCTATATAAATAGCGCAGTTATTTGCATTTCTGATCTCTCTCTCTATTGTTTCAATCTCAGAAATGGAAGCAGCTGTCCCGCCTCCAGCGGAGCTTGATCCTCTTCCTGTTCGCCTTTCTGGCTGTCTGCGGAGTCATCACTTACGCAAACATGTCCGAACCCTGGAAAAGTAGGTCTATTTCACTTACTTAGCTTTTCTGCAGTTTAGCAAGGTTGCAGATTTGTAATTTTTAAAAAGCAACTAAAGCTTTCATCCTAAACTCAGGAGAGGTTTGGAAAGTTCTATACACAGAGAGGGTTCTGTATGCAAAAGGAAGAGGCCCTTCATTGGTGGGAGGCCAGTTTTAAAGCAGCAACCACTGGAGAAAAATTAAGGGCATCTTTGCTTATTTTCAGAGGCTGTTCTGCTTCTTTTGTGTTACTGTAATCAGTGGTGCTGAATGCAAGTTTAGACCACGGTGAAAATCCCCACCCCATTCCAGGCCTCCCTAATCAAGGGCATATTGGCTAGAAAGTATTTACATGGGATGTAAAACAAATTCATGATCTCATTTGGGTGTCAATAATAAATGTGATGTTTTGTACCTGCTGAGAATGTTAAGATCCTAATGACTTATATCAGTAGTATAAGCATATAAGCATCTACACGATCATTGCTGAACTAGTCAAACACTTGAAACATTCAACTTGTACTTCAAACGGGATCCGTTCCGGAGACCTGTTCGCAACCTGAAAAGAACGCAACCCACGTCTGCGCACATGCGGGTCGTGATTTGCTGCTTCTGTGCATGCACATGATGTCATTTTGCATGCATGCGCGAGCAGCGAAACCTGGAAGTAACCCTTTCCAGTACTTCCGGGTTGCTGCGGGACGCAACCTGAAAAATTGTATCATGAAGCAAACGTAACATGAGGTATGACTGTATTCGCATGGTGTTCACTTACGAAAACCCACATCGTGAGATGAGACTGTGCTGTCATATTGTCAAAGCGTAGAAGCGAATGTTCGTAGACGGTTGGAAATACTCAGAAATCATAGAATCATAGCGTTGGTGTAACATGGAAGGACACTGGGCAACTTATAGAGAATTCTTTGACTTTTCAGAAGTAGTAAGATTTTAAAAAGGAGGGACTCGGACAAGTGGTGATGGATTGGTTACAGTATCATCAAATAAATGATGTGTTAAAACTGGACAAAAGAAGGGGTTTTTCGGCCCAAAGTTCACAATTTGAAAGAGAGATTATTGATAGTAAAGAAAAATAATTTATAAAATGTATAAACTACTATTAGAATGGGAGACAAAAGATGAATTGGTAAAATTTGTTGGGTAAATGAATTGGTAAAATGGGTTAAAAAATATATGATCCATTGGGCAAGGGATAAAGGGCATGATATAGAAATTATGGAAATTATGGAAAAAAGATCTAAAATTTACTGCATGTTTCACACTGAAGGAAAACCATATGAAAATGATCTATAGGTGGTATTTAACGCCAAGTAAATTAGCTAAGATGTATAAAACTGAAACTGATAGTTGTTGGAAATGTAAAGAAAAAGAAGGCACATTTTATCATATATGGTTGACATACGAAAAGGTTAAAAACTTCTGGGAAATGATGAGTTGCAAAAAATGTTTAAAACCCCAGAAGCTTTTCTTTTAGGCATAACAGATGAAAATATACCCAGGGACCACAAATCTCTTTTTATGTATGCTACTACAGCTGCATGGATGGTAGATAGAGGGAAGATAAAATACCAACAAAGGGAGAATGGCAGACAAAGTTAATAGAATATATAGAAATGGCAATGGGGGGGGGGGAATCATAGAGGTGGAAGGGGCCACAAGGGTCATCTAGTCCAGCCCCCTGCAGTGCAGGCTCAAACTCGCAACCATTGGATTAAGAGTCTCTTGCTCTGCTGATGGAGCTAACTTACTGTTGATGCTTAGTTCACTGCAAAAGTTTGCAAGCTATTATTTTGGAATTGTGCGTGCTTTGAAGATGAAATACATATTTTGTTAATATGTTACATAAAACATGTTCAAGTTAGTGAGTCCCCCCTCTGGACTGCCGGGCCCCAGCTGCACCTGCTGCCCTGTCATCAGCCCTGACTGCAATGATGAATGAATCGAAAGATCAAACCCAGTCTCAGCTCTTTGGGCTAATTTGTAAGGAAAAAAGAAATTATGCCAGTTCTTCTTGCTGGGTGATTTTTCTTGTGGGAGCAAGATACATTGGACAGGGCGCAATGATTTGGTTTCCATGGTTTTGTTTATTGTTCTGGTAAGCCTGAAGCCAGCATGTAAACATGTTTAACTGGATGAGATCTTACCAGGAGTCTTGGACATTCATTTCATTATGTTGCATCAGGTGGCATTCACTGCAGTTAATTTCTCTTTCCAGGTCTAACCAGCAGAGCTTCAGAGGAACAAAAGACTTATATGGAGGTCCCTGGGTTGAAGCCAGCAAATCAGGCAGTTCTTCCAATTCCACAAAACGCTGATGCCAATCAGGGGGATTTTTCACTTCAAGTAATTCTCTCCCCAATGTCTTTTTTGGAATCTAGAGGGTTGGGGGGTAGCAGCCTAACACACAGCAAGCACCCTCTGTATCTAAGCGTATGGCAATATTTTATTATTTGGCGAATTGTGCTGTTTAAAATGTGTATTTTACATTGGACTTCCTTTAGTAATGCTTCCTTTTGAAAAGGTGAGTAAGAGGTGACATGATGAATGATTATAAAACGATGCATGGCTTGGAGAAAGGGGATACAGGAAAGTTTTATTTCTCCCATACCGCTGGAACTCATGGACATCCAGTGAAACTAAATGTTGGAAGATTGAGGAAGAGAAAATAAAGTACTTTTTCATGCAGCTAATAATAATAATAATAATAATAATAATAATAATAATAATAATAATAATAATAATAATAATAATAAATTTATCACTTGTACCCTGCCCATCTGGCTGGGTTTCCCCAGCCACTCTGGGCGGCTTCCAACAAAGACCAAAAATACACTAAAATGTCACACACTAAAAACTGAACAGGGCTGCCTTCAGATGTCTTCTGAATGTCAGGTAGTTGTTTATCTCTTTGACATCTGATGGGAGGGTGTTCCACAGGGCGGGCGCCACTACCGAGAAGGCCCTCTGCCTGGTTCCCTGTAGCTTGGCTTCTCACAGTGAGGGAACCGCCAGAAGGCCCTCGGAGCTGGACCTCAGTGTCTGGGCAGAACGATGGGGGTGGAGACGCTCCTTCAGATATACTGGACCAAGGCCGTTTAGGGCTTTAAAGGTCAACACCAACACTTTGAATTGTGCTTGGAAACGTACTGGGAGCCAATGTAGGTCTTTCAAGACTGGTGTTATGTGGTCTCGGCGGCCGCTCCCAGTCACCAGTCTAGCTGCTGCGTTCTGGATTAGTTGTAGTTTCCGGATCACCTTCAAAGGTAGCGCATTGCAGTAGTCCAAGCAGGAGATAACTAGAGCAGTGTTTCCCAAACGTTTTTGGGCAACGGCACACCTGTTAGCCGGAAAAAAATCTCGCGGCACACCACCATTAAAGCCCCGCCCCGTGACGTCAGCGCGCAGCGTCACGCTGGGAGGGACGCACAAAAGCGAAAGTTTTTTCCCTCCCCCTTGCCGGGGTGGGAGGAGGCAGCAGAGCGAGGGCAGCTGAGGCGGCGGCGGCTGTTGTGGTGGTGGCGGCGATAGCGGGCGGAGGAGGGGGCGGCGGCGGGAGTTGCTGCTGCTGTTGTTGCTGCTGCTGCCCGGACATGCCGGCCTCCTCCTCCTCTGCTGTCTCGCGCTCCTCCCTTTTGCGCGCGCTGCCCCGCCGCTCGGCACCACCACCGCGGAGCCGCCCCCGGCTCGACGCGGATCCTCGCCGCCGCCGCCTCTCGCCGCCCGACTCGCCCGCCTCCCTCCCACGGCACACCAGCCGATGTCTCACGGCACACTAGTGTGCCGCGGAACACCGGTTGGGAAACACTGAACTAGAGCATGCACCTCTGGCAGTTAAACTTTGGAACTAGCTCCCACAGGAGGAAGTGCTTCCCACGAGCTTGGATGGATTAAAAAGAGGATTAGACAAATTCATGGAGGATAAGGCTATCATTAGCTACTAGCCGCAACAGCTATGCTCTGCCTCCACAGTTGGATACAACAAATTTTCTAAATGCTGGTTGCTGCAAGCTACAAGGGTGGAGGAGAGTTCTCCTGTGCTCAAATCCTGCTTGCAGCGGGTAAGAGGTGACACGATAGACGTTTACAAAATCATACACGGCACAGATAGAGAGAAGTTTTTCTTCCTTTTCTCATGACACTAGAACTCGGGGTCATCCAGTGAAGCAGTAATTCTTCTGAATACCAGTTGCTAGATGCCGCAGAAGGGGAGTGGGCTCTTGCGCCCAGATCCTGCTTGTTGGTTTCCCTTTAGGTCACCTGGTTGGCCACTGTAAGAACAGGATGATGGACTAGATGGGCAATTGGCTTGATCCAGCGGGCTCTTCTTAGGTTCTTATGAGTACCTAAAATACAACAACCCTACCACAAAGGAAAGGGACGCGGGTGGCGCTGTGGTCTAAACCACTGAGCCTCTTGGGCTTGCCGATCAGAAGGTTGGCAGTTTGAATCCCCGCGACGGGGTGAGCTCCCGTTTCTCAGTCCCTGCTCCTGCCAACCTAGCAGCTTGAAAGCACGTCAAAGTGCAAGTAGATAAATAGGTAGGTACTGCTCTGGCGGGAAGGTAAACGGCATTTCCATGCGCTGCTCTGGTTCGCCAGAAGCGGCTTAGTCATGCTGGCCGGAGCTGTACGCCGGCTCCCTCTGCCAATAAAGCGAGATGAGTGCCGCAACCCCAGAGTCGGCCACGACTGGACCTAATGGTCAGGGGTCCCTTTACCTTTACCACAAAGGAAGAACAGGAGAGGGTGGCTTTCATTTGTCTTCTACCATTTCCTGTCTTCTCAAAGCTGTCTGGAACACAACTTGATTAATCATTAATCTGAGGAAATGCCAGACTCGTAACTAGTCTTCTCTGCCAGCACCTTTGTTTCTCAGAAAGGAGACTGAGGTTTACGAAATGCCCTGTATGATTGCTTCACATCTTTAATCTTTGACTCCCAGCCGAGGACTCCACCTTGTGTCTTTTGCAGGTTGCTGACGAAGTCTTGCATGCTTACCACTCATATAAGCAAGTCTCTTTGGGTGGCAGCCCTGTCTCAAGCCCTGGGCCACTGGTGTGTCCACCTATTGTGGTCAGAGGTTGCTGCTGAAGGAAGCGCAGGTCCACTTGGGATACCACCTCTCTGGCAAATTGGGCGAGAGAAGTGGTCTATGTCCTGAATTTTCCCTGTGTCTGAGGTTTGGCCGGATTGCTGGGGCGGGGGGCAAGCACCCTCTCCTGTCTCATTGGGTGGTGCAATTATGACTCTCTTTTGCTTTGGAGGCAGGGCTGTGCAAATGGCTTCATGCTTCATCCCTTTTCGTGGGAGGCACATTCCATTTTCCAGTCTTGCCTGTACTTCCAGGCAAGGGGACCCTCAAAGAGCTTCAGATCCTTTTCATGGCAGTAGGTGGTGTTAACGGAGAAATCTGAGGGCTCCCTTGGACAAAAAACAAGGGCACCAGCCAGGAATACCAGAGCAAAACAGAAGCCAGTAGGCTTGGTCTTGATTGAAGACTGTCGCGACTGGACTCACACCTGCCACAAGGTGGAACAAGATGGACACCCCGAACAAAAGAGAACCCAAACTTTTATTAGCTGCTAATCCCCATGTTACACCCACCCCCAAACTGCATCTCTCATACATCACGGTTACATCATGAAAGGGGAGGTCTGGTGGCAATAATCTGAGCATCCTGGACCCTGCCCCATGGTTCCCCTTGCTCTCCACCAAACACCCATCAAGTGTAACAAAAGAGATATTTACATTTCCCTGTTTCCCAGCCAAGTTAATCACACCCGTTTGTCTTCCTCTGGGTTTGTTATTTCTGGAATGGCTACCTGTCTGGCACTCAGGTATCAGGATGCCAGGAATTATCACTCAGGCAGAAGGGCTGCTGCGTAGCTGAGCTCACATGTCTAGATGAATTTCTGAAGTTTTCCCAGTGAGCCAGTACATAGATACATTTATCAGTGAATTGTTACATTTGGTATTGTGCTTCAGAGGCCCTTTGAATAGAGAGGAAGAAACTGTGATGAAGTGTTTTGTGGGGACAAATCACAAAAGCCACAAAGGTGATTGTGCTGATTTTGGTAGTGGGCTGCATGTGCATGATATCTGCTGGAGGGGCAACCCCCCCCCCAACCTATACATAAATTCCTGCAACAGTGGCATCACTATTACTGGCCTGTTTTCTTCTGACCTGATGAGAGAAGCCTCTCATCTTAAAGAAGCAAATGGAGGCTAGTAATGAGGCCAGGACTCAGTGGGGCTTCCTGTCCTGAGAAACTAGGAAATAGCTGGATTCAGTTCCCTGTCAACAGATGAAAGGGGAGAGCTGAAGGTGGGGGCAGTTTCAGTTTATCCCAGCCCTGCAGATATGGTCACAGACATGGGCATCGAGCCAAGTCTCCCCTTCCTTCCCAGTCTTGTCTGCCAAAGGTGACAAAGCAAGTGGCTTTTTACAGGTATGTGTAGGTGTGTATGGGAAGGTGGGAAGTCATTGTTTTCTTCCTCTACTCCATTTCCTTAGAAACCTCCGAAGCAGCTTCCTGTCCGGCGGGGACCTCCTAACCTGCAGATCAGGCCACCATGGAGAGACTCGAGGTTGAACTTCCCAGATGAGGCAGTCAAGGAGGAGGGAGAAGCTGGCCAGGCTGGTAAAGAACAAAAAACGGAGAAGTCCGTCATCAGGTAGTTGGCTGGAGGAGCATTGCTTGGTTGCAAGAAAGTTATAACACACATTTCGACTCTTTAGGAGAGACAACCGCAGGAGCAGCAGGAATGGAGATGTGAAACTAACATGGAAAACATCTAGTGACAGATGCCTGGGCTTCAGTTCAGCTGGGGGTTAAGTTCTGAGACTAAGGAGAAGCTACACGCTGGCACCACAGAGACCTGGGAGTATTCTGGGCATAAGGGGCAGTAAGGGAGAACCATTTAAGAGACTTTTGTGTGGAGAAATCTGCACCCCCGGGAAAAGAGGAGCACCTATATTTGGGTATGCAGCACCCCAATCCTTGATTGAGCCTTTGTTGTGCATCTTTCTGACGTTGCTGTGACAGCAGAACCCAGACAGTTTTCCTTGAATAGTTCTCTTTTTGCAGCTGGAGAGGAGCAGTTATTGAGCCGGACCAGGGCACAGAACCTCCTTCCAACAAAATAAAGGAACCAGACAGGCCCTTGCCTGTGGAATCCGAAGATACTAAAGAGCCAGGTAATGAGTCAAGGGGAACCCCCATCTCTGGTGAGGTCAAAGCTTATTCCTGCCATGCAGGCAGTTGCTGGTTACTGCTACACAAAACAGACAGGTCTGAAACAGACATGTCTGTTGGGTTCAGAGACTGTTGGGGAAATATCCAGGTTCAAGCCTGATACCCTGGGCTGCTTGGAACGGTCAATAGAATCCAGGTGCCAGTCATCAGTAAAATAGGATGTTTATTTAGGTGTTGCAGGGCCGATGCATCACAGTCTCATCCAGCAAGTAGTATGGGGGGCGGCACACCAAATATGAAAGAAGCACAAGCAGGTATACAGTTACAAACAAAGGGTCAGGTCTGTCCATATATGGCAATAACTTCCACCTTCTAACTTCTGTCAGCTTCTACAAGAGATGGCAACAGGCTTCTAACTTCCTTATCTCTTCTCCTACAACAGTTTATAATAACAAGTGTGGTGTAGTGGATAACTCGTAATCTGGTGAACCGGGTTCGTGTCTCCGCTCCTCCACATGCAGCTGCTGGGTGACCTTGGCCTAGTCACACAGAAGTCTCTCAGCCCCACTCACCTCACAGAGTGTTTGTTGTGGGGGAGGAAGGGAAAGGAGAATGTTAGCTGCTTTGAGACTCCTTTGGGTAGTGATAAAGCGGGATATCAAATCCAAACTACTTTTCTTCTTCAAGTTCCTGCTTATGTGCTACTTTGTTCTTCTCTCACGGTTCTGTTGTGAACACAGCCTTCACATTCCAACCTTCACTAGCTCAGTCCTTCACAAACACTTTTCAATTTCCATTCTTTAGTTTATCTGACATATTAGTGAAGATGTGGGCCCAAGCTTTCTTCCTGCCATTTCCCCTTTGTTTCAGACAGTATGGCTGCATGTAACATTCAAATATTGTTTATTTTAACCTTTTTTAACACTCATGGCGCTGTGGGTTAAACCACAGAGCCTAGGACTTGCCGATCAGAAGGTCAGCGGTTCGAATCCCCGCGAAGGGGTGAGCTCCCGTTGCTCGGTCCCTGTTCCTGCCAACCTTGCAGTTTGAAAGCACATCAAAGTGCAAGTAGATAAATAGGTACCACTCCAGCAGGAAGGTAAACGGCGTTTCCGTGTGCTGCTCTCATTCGCCAGAAGCGGCTTAGTCATGCTGGCCACATGACCCGGAAGCTGTACGCCGGCTCCCTCGGCCAATAAAGCGAGATGAGTGCCGCAACCCCAGAGTCGGCCATGACTGGACCTAATGGTCAGGGGTCCCTTTACCTTTATGGTTTTGTTTTAGCCATGGTTTGTTGGAACAAACTAGGATCAGTCTTGTGGATAAACAAAGCAACCATGCCTAATTTTGCCTAATGCTGATTTCACGTTTCTAATGGCTCTTGCCTCACATCTCTGGCCATGTGAGCGTCTGGGGAGGGGTGCTGGAAAAAAACCAGGTTCATGCCAGTACATTGCATTCAAAAAGTAATGGGAAATCATGGTTGCACAAGCCATTGTTTGTAAGCCAGCTTCAGTCCATGGTTTCACATTCTGAATTGTTAATTTCCCCTCCCCCCTCAAAAAATTATCAAACTTATTAGTCACTTGTCCCCTGACAGTCTCCAAACAACTTGCACTAAAAATAAATACACACACAACAACAAGGGAAGGGGGAAAAATAAGGGGATTGTATAATATATTAATATATTGTCTAACGAAACACTTATGAAAAAGCAAAAAAATTAAATTGCCTTATAAATAATAACAGTGTTAACTATACGCTTAACTAATAAGTTTGATAAATGGGGAAAAAACAGTTTGGTAGTTGACTAGAGTAGGCGAATCATGCAATGTCAGAGGGGGCCCTTGCCTAAACAGAACCCAGAGAGCTGGTCCCAGCAGCTAAGTTCCTGTGTCCTACAGCTGAGTTCTTTTGCTTTCTGATTTTAGTACCTCTCAATGAGCGCCAGATGGCAGTGATAGAAGCATTCCGCCACGCTTGGAAAGGCTACAAGGAGTTTGCCTGGGGCCACGACGAGCTGAAGCCCATCTCTAAGTCGTTCAGCGAATGGTTTGGCCTTGGCCTAACACTCATTGATGCCCTGGACACCATGTGGATCATGGGCTTGAAAGAAGGTCTGCCCCATTTCTCCCATGTCAGCTTTTTTACTTGGCCTCATTTACTTGATTTATTTTACCAAATGTCTATACCACTTCATCGGAGCAGAACCTCTTGAGTGGTTTATGGGAAGTGTTGAAATCACCAGTAAGACAATTAAAAGCAAATAATGAAAAGCATTTATAAGAGCAAAGTCAGTAAACAGAAAGAAGAGATTTAAAACATGCCTGCTTTTATGTGTCTTCATAGGCTTGCTCAAACAAAAATGTTTTAAGCAGAAAAAAATACAGTGAAGGCACTTGCCTGATGCCAATAGACAGGGAGTTCCAGAGAGCAGGTATTGCTGTGCCAGAAGAATGATTTATTGCAGCTGCAGAACAGGTATTACGTGGCATCTGCAACAGTGGCAGATCTGCAGATCAGAGTGGTCAAATGGGCACATTCGGAGTGAGGCAATGCCCTCCTTTCCATTGTTTCGCTTGTTCCGCCAGTGTTATCTGAGGAGCAAGAACCTTTCTTCCAGAGCTGGCACATTACCTTGAATATTAGCACACTTTGCTGTAGCTGCAGAAGATTTTCTTTTTTGTCTTTTGTTTGGGGGAGGGGATTTAGTTTGGGCCCCCAGCCCCAGGTTAACCATGTCTGCTGTGGAGAGCATCACCTGCCCCCTACCCCCACTCACTTCCACAGGCATGAATGGTAGAGAGCTATATTGGGCAGGGGCCATAGCTGCCGCGGAGCACGCTCTGCAGATGCAGAAGGCACTGGCATCATCTCCAGTTAAAAGGGTCCAGGTGACAAGTGATGGCAAGTACACTTTTCTGCATGAAAAGCTCGACAGCTGTTGCCAGTTAGAGTAGGCAGCACTGGATTAGATGGACCCATTTCATGAATGGGCATAAAGGCAGCTTCTCCTGCTCCTAGGCCAACAAAGGAAACCTGTCTTCAGCAGCTTGGGGGGGGGGCGGCGGCTGCTCTTTCACCTGACATCCAGGTGGGCAGGAGCCACTCCCAGATGTGGCCTTAAGAATGAGGGTGGGGGGCTTTCCTGAGTCTTTCCTTCCCCAACAGCCCAGAAAACCTTGGTCCAGGGTTTCCGTTGACAGTCTCTTGACTCCCTTCCCCAATGCAGAGTTCAAAGAAGCAAGGAAGTGGGTTGCCACTGACCTCAACTTCAACAAGAATGTGGACGTCAACCTATTTGAGAGCGCCATTCGGATCCTTGGGGGCCTGTTGAGCACTTACCACCTCACAGGGGACAACCTCTTCCTAGAAAAAGCTGTAAGTAGCCCTGCGATCTTGCAGTCCAACAACAACCAATGTCCCCCACCCCACTGCTGCCGCCGCCAAATTCCCGCAATAATGTCTGAACATTTTTGGCACTCTTGAGAAAGTAGCAGCCCTGTGGAACTGAAAACTGAGGGAAGCCAGTTTAAAACCAGTGTCTGTTTACAGTGGCTAATTGGATGTTTTCCATACCCACCTCTGCCACCTTGTCATGAGTCCCATAGAGAAATTGTAGAGAGAGCGGTCAGACCAGGAGAGGGTTGGGGTGTTGGAGGAGCTGCCTGCTGGTGACCCTGGGGAGACAGGCTGTGCCTGGGCCTTGAGAAGCTGGAATCCAATCTTGGGGAGGGTCCCGGTGGTGTAGCCTCCCAGCACTCTGCTCTGTCCCCTTCCCACGTCACCTGGGAGTGCTGCATCTACTCCACAACCCCCAGCTCCAGTGCCAGTCTCACCTCTGATCCTGACACCTCTGCTGCACCACCAGAGTCCACTCCAGCTCATCCTCCTCTTAGGAGAGGTTAGGCACTCATCAGGAAGAAAGGGTATTCAAGGAAGACTGGAAAACGTTTATTGAATATATGAAGAATCATTGTAAACAAATTCAAACATTAGCAGGTTTAGAGTAAATTTCAGCAGTATAAATTACGTTGAGATAAAATGGATAAAATAGGATACAGAGTGAATGGAATATGAAACAGCAAGGGAAAGTTAAAAGAAGCCATGGAAAGCGGGGAAGGGAAGTCGATGTTTAATGCATTGTATTTGGTGTATGTTAATGTAAAAAAACGTAACAATGAAAATCCCACATAACTGGAACCAGGTTGTGTTTGTGCTTGTCTTCATTTGCTTAGCCAGACATAGCACCTGTTGTTTCTTTGAACCCTGTTTTGTACCACACTGATTTGAGCATTGAAGATATTGACAGAGACTACACTCTGAGTTCGAGTTCTCAATCCAGTGAGAGCCAGGAGGACACTTGCTGATAAAGGGCTCTGCAAATCCAAGGATTGGGGAAATCCTTTTGTGTGCTGTGGATGTCATGAGGGAGACCCTCAAGGGCAGCCTCCCCCAACCTGGTGCCCTCCAGATGTTGTGGACTGAAACGGCCAGTGGTCAGGCACGATGGGAGCTGCAGTCCAGTACCTGAGTCTGGAGAATATTGCTTTGCTTGTTCTCCTCCCAGTGACACTTCAGAGCAGCCCACCCGTGGCAGATCTAGCTGTCAAGCAAAAGATGAGCATTAGTGACATTCTGTTTGGTTGCTGAGCTTGGATGCAGCAAACCACTTAGCTTCTTTGATATCCCTGAAAGAGTTGTTCACTTTTGCTTCTTGAATAGCTACCCTCTCCCCCTACCCTTGCCTTGTTTAAAGGCAAGCTGTGTTTGAAACTGAGGGAAATGTCAAAAGCCCTTGGTAACATTGCGTAATATAGAGGGGGTGTGGGTCTGTTCTAAAATGTCAGGCATGAGCCCTTAGGTCCTTCTGAAGCAGCTCTTTGGACCCCAGCAAGTCAGTACTGGCTTTGGCAGCCCCAGAATGCCCCTGCCCCCTTCAGAAAACAGGCTTCGTGATGGAGGGCCCGATCTCCAAGGCTGGCTAGCTCAGTAGTTCTGAAATGGCATGACAGGGATTGTGGGGGATTCTCCAGGGCAAGACAGGAGATGGTAGATAGCTTTCCATGAAAGGCAGCGAGCACATAGCTGCTGACCGCATTATAGAATTGTAGAGTTGGAAGAGACCCCTAGGGTCATCTAGCCAACCCCCTGCAATGCAGGAATCTCATCTAAAGCATCCATGAAAGATGGCCATCCAACCTCCTTGAAAGCCATTGGTTCGAGTCCTAATCTCCAGATCAGGAAAAAACAAGCTTGTTTCCTTGTGACAGCTCTTAATATATTTGAAGATGATTGTCATACCTCCTCTCAGTCTCCTATTTTCCAGGCTAAACCTACCCAGCTCCTTCAACGGTTCCTCATAAGGTTTGGTTTCCAGACCCTTGATCATCTTGGTTGCCCTCCTCTCCACACCTTCCAGCTTGTCAACATCCTCCTTAAATTTGGTGCCCAGAACTGGACACAGTATTTGAGGTGTGGTCTGACCAAGGCAGAATGGAGTGGGACTAGTACTTCCCTTCATCTGAACACTACCTTTGTTGATGCAGCCTAGAATCGTGATGGCTTCTTTTGCTGCTGCATCACGCTGTTGACTCACATTAAATTTATGATCCCTAGGTCATTTTCACGTGTACTGCTAGCAAGCCAGGTGTCCCGTCTTATATTAGTGCACCTTGTTCTTCCTGCCTAAGTGCAGAACCTTACATTTGTCTTTATTGAAATTCACTTTGTTAGTTTGGGCCCAGTTCTGCAATCTGTTATAAGGTCATTTGAATTACAATTCTGTATTCTGCAGAATTAGCTACCCCTCCCAGGTTGGTGTCATCTGCAAATTTGATTACCATCCCCTCAATTCCTTAGTCCTAGTCATTGTTAATAAAGACACTGAACAACAATGAGCCCAGGACAGAACCCTGCAGCACCCTTCCTGTCCCTGTTCTTCAGGATGACGAGGAAGCACTAATGAGAACTCTTTGGATTCAGTCAGTCAACCAGATACAAATTCACTTCACAGTTACCTCATTCAACCCACATTTTATCAGCATTCTCGCAAGAATATCATGGGGGACTTTGTCAGCACTCTTACTGAAATCAAGATACACTATGTCCACAGCGTTCCTCTGATCCATCAAGCTTGTGACTCTCATCAAATAAATGTGATTCATCTAGCATGACTTGTTTTGAGAAACCCATGCAAAATCTTAGTAATCACAGCATCCTTTTCTACATGCTCACAGACCAACTGTTGAATTATCTGTTATAGGACCTTTCCTGGTATCATTGTCAAGCTCACCGGTCGGTAGTTTTGTTGTTGTTTAGTCGTGTCCGACTCTTCGTGACCCCCTGGACCAGAGCACGCCAGGCACTCCTGTCTTCCACTGCCTCCCGCAGTTTGGTCAAACTCATGTTCGTAGCTTCGAGAACACTGTCCCACCATCTCGTCCTCTGTCGTCCCCTTCTCCTGGTGCCCTCCATCTTTCCCAACATCAGGGTCTTTTCTAGGGAGTCTTCTCTTCTCATGAGGTGGCCAAAGTATTGGAGTCTCAGCTTCAGGATCTGTCCTTCCAGTGAACGCTCAGGGCTGATTTCCTTCAGAATGGATACGTTTGATCTTCTTGGTCTGTAGTTACCTAGGTCTTATTTCCCCCCATTTTTGGAGACATTTGCCTTCCTCCACTCTGTAGGGACCTCACCTGTTCTCCAAGATTTTTCAAAGATCATAAACAAAGGCTCTGAATTTACATCCGCAATCTCCTTTAGTTCCCTTGGGTGCAACTCATCAGGCCTTGGAGATCTGAAATCAATTAAAGTACCTAGGTGTTCCCTTACTACCTCTCTTCTTATCTTGGGCTGCAGCTCTCTATTTGCATCATTTATTCTGTTATCACCAGGTTGGGCATCACTTTCCATTTGTGTGAAGACAGAGGCAAAGTAGGTACTGAGTAGTTCCGCCTTCTCTTTGTCACCCAGTAGCATTTCTCCGCCTTCCCTACTTAGAGGACCTACAATTTGCTTGTTTTCCTCTGGCTTCAGACATAGCAGAATAAACATTAATCATCATCATCATCATCATCATCTCTCTCACAAGCCTGAGCTCATTCTGAGCTTTAGCCAGCCTGACCTTCACTCTGCAACTGTTGGCTACTCTTGTTTACCCCTCCTTTGTGATTGCCCAATTCTTCCATTTCTTAACTCTCAGCTCATCTGTAAGCTCCTTTTGCAACCACACTGCTTTCCTTAGATGCCTCCCACTTTTCTTTCTTGTTGGTATTGTCTGCATTTGGGCCTTCGATATTTCTCCGTTTAGAAACTCCTATCCATGTTGGTCTCCCTTCTCTTTGAGTATTTCTGACCATGGGATCTCACCCAGTAGCTCCTTCAGCTTTTCGAAACTGGCCTTCTTAAAGTCCAGAGTGCATGTCCAACTACACTCAACTTTCCCTTGCCTCTGTATCATGAAACCCAAGAGGACATGATCACTTCCTCCCAAGTTTCCCAGTACTTCCACTTTGTTGATCAGTTCCTTCCTGTTGGTGAGGGCCGGGTCTAGAACAGATGATCCCTGTGTTGCTTCTTCCACCTTCTGGGAAATGAAATTGTCAGTGGGGCAATGGAGGAATTTGTTGAACCTTTCATTCATGGCAGAATTTGAGTTCCAACAGGTATCAGGGAAGTTGAAGTCTCCCATGACTACTATCTCTCTCTAGTTCTGTATTGCATTAGGTGCCTTCCTTCCTTGTCAGGTGTGACAGTGAGGTCCAGTGGGTCAGGCTGATGGCAGCCCTATTAACTGAATGCATGACTGGAAATATTCCCCTTTGGTACATACAGCAAACCAACTCTGGTGGCTTGTATAATAGCAAGTTTGAACCTGCACAAGGCAAACAAACTCAATGAAGCACTCGGATCCAGGTGGCAATCCCAAGTCCAACAGCAACATGGCAATGCCTTGCAAGACTGATTTAGCTGCCAATTTAGCTTATTCCTGCATTGCATGGGGTTGGGCTAGATGACCCTTTGGGGCCCTTCCAACCCTACAGTTCTGTGATTCATCAAAGTGGTTTTTGCTCATGGTGAATAATAAAATGATATTGGCTGTTCTCTCTCCTCCTCCTGTCTCTTCCCCCACCCCACCCTGCCAATATCACATATTCTCGACTGTTCAGAAAGATATTGGGAGCAGGCTCATGCCGGCCTTCAACACCCCATCTAAGATTCCATTTTCGGATGTCAACATTGGTCGGGGCACAGCGCATCCTCCTCGCTGGACATCGGATAGCACCGTAGCAGAGGTGACCAGCATCCAGCTGGAGTTCAGGGAGCTTTCGCGCCTTACTGGGGAAGAGAAATTTCAGGTATAGCTGTTGGTGAGCTCTTCTCTCCTTCCTTTTCTGATGGCATGCAGGGGGGGGGGGACCGTTGGCCATCTAGTCCCACCCCCTTCCATCTCTTGCCAGAAAACGGGAATGTCAGTCCATGCCATCCTGACTTTTGCAGGCCAGAAGTGGGAATAAATAGCCTCTGGGACATATATCATTCCTGTGCTATATAGACCCGGGCACTTAAGCTAAGACACCCAGAATGGAACAGGTGGGAGGGAGGGGTTGGAGAGACAATTGTCTGATATGATCCCAACGATTCCAAACCACCCCCAGTACTTCCAGTAACCAATGCGGCAGGATTTAAGGTTCTATTAAAATGCAGTGTAAAGTAGTTTCTCTTTTGGCAGGGTAATAGTTACTGTTTATGCCAGGAAAATAAATGAGCATGGAGAACAGGCTTGTCTATGCCTATTAGCCCAGCTAGCAAATGCAGGCCTTCTTGTTTAGACCTGGTATACCTCTAACTATTGGATTCTGAGAACGGGCAACCGGAGGCAACTGTTGCCTAGGAAGTCTTGCGGCCACTGAGAGAGAGGCACTTGGCTGGCCACCATTGGAAGCAGGGTGCTGGGCTGCATGGATTCTTGGCCTGGTCCAGCAAGGCTGTTCTTGCATTTTCGCTTGTCTCTGAGAAATCAAAATTTGAAATTCAGTCCATCTGTTTTTGTACTTTTCCCTGGGGGGGTGGGGGTTGTGTAAGCGTACAAATGAGTCTCCCTTGTTTGTACATGTAGAAAGCAGTGGATGGGGTGATGAAACATGTCCACACCCTTGCTGGCAAGAACGACGGCTTGGTGCCTATGTTCATCAACACCAACAGTGGGCAGTTTACCCACTTGGGGGTCTATACTCTTGGAGCCCGAGCAGACAGCTACTATGAGTACCTGCTCAAGCAATGGATCCAGGGAGGGAAGAAAGAAAATGAGTAAGTCCTTTTTACTTTCCCCCATCGCCTCCTTTCTTTTTTTTAAACTCTAGATTACATTGAACCTTGCTGGAAGTGGGGAATAGGTGGGCATCAAGGGGCCTGTTGAAGATCTGTGCCTTCCGTATGGAGGCAGACTATTGAGTGACCTGGATGGAAATGCAACAGCATGTTGGAAATCTGTCCACTGCCCCAGGCATTTCATAATCCTCCTAAACCAGACTTCCCTAGCCTAGTGCCCTTCGGATGCTTTGGACTACAGCTCCCATCATCCCCAGCCAGCATGACTGTATGATGCTAGAGCTGGTAGTAGTGCAGCTGGGGCTGATGGGAGTTGTAGTCCAAAGCATCTGGAAGGGTGCCAGTTTGCATAAGGCTGTCTTAAACTAATTTTTTTTCCTGTTCTGAAAAAGCCATTTTGCTCTATGACCTGTGACAGTTCATTCACAGATTGACACACACAAGGTAAATGTGAATGTCACACAGGCTGGAAGTGTGAAAGGGCTCTGGGTGGTATCTTGTCTGCCTCTGCTGACAGCAGTCACAGTGCTTAAAAAACCAAGCCCTCCTGATGTGTGTGTGTTTATAATTGTCAGGCTTTTGGAAGATTACGTGAAGGGTGTCGAGGGGGTGAAGATGCACCTTCTCCGGAAATCGCAACCAAGGAGACTGACTTTTGTTGGTGAACTTGCTCATGGCCGCTTCAGCGCTAAAATGGTGGGCTTGCTTTCCATGGCTGGGAGAGCTATTTGTTAACATTGTTTTCTCTTGACCGCTCTGTTCTGTAAAGAGGTCCAATTCCTTTTTCCATTTTGCTCCTCCCTGAACCACCAGACGTCACCCTTTTTTATCTGTAAGGGTGTCCTGGTCTTTGACTTTGTAAAAGGCTTGCACCTCTCCTCCTTTTTTCATGAAAGTTAGGCAGCAATCCTGTACATCCTTTCTTGACTGTGATCTCCACTGAATACAATGGGATATAGTTCTGAGTGTGTGTGGACTGCTAGCCAAATTTTTCCTTTCTATTCCCCAAATTCAATTCCACTGGATAAAACGAGCTGAATTTGTCAATGCACTATCAAATTTTGGTGGGTGCCCTCTTAGTGTTGTAGATCTGTCTTTTTCTAGGCTCTGGGGCACCTCATAAACTTTTCACCGGTTCATTCAAGGAGTAGCTCCCATGAAAACGGTTGGGCCTTTACTCCTCAGCCCATTGCACAGCCACAGGGAACTGTTGGCTGCGTCCTAGGGTACAATCTTCAGCTCATGTCTGGCAGCATTCTTCCTCTTCCCTCCCTATCCTCGTTTCATTCTGGGTTGTCTCTATTAAGATCATAAGCCTTTATTTTTAATTTACACCCCCAAGTGCACTGTCAGGAAAGCAGTATACATAGTTAAAAAAAAACCCCACATTGAAATGCAGGGACCCAGTCGACCTGTCCGTTACCCCATCTAAATGGAGCACATGCCCAAGAACCCTTTTCAACATCCTCTGGTTCTGTATCAGGGCTCCTTGCAGGTAGATTGCCAGAGAAGTCTCCCCGCCCCAGCATAGACTTTGAAAACTCCTAGAGAGATTTGGTTCTTCCTAACTCTTGTCACGTGTTTCCTGAGCAGGATCACCTGGTCTGCTTCTTGCCCGGAGCCCTAGCTCTTGGTGCCCACAATGGGCTCCCCGCGGACCACATGGCCTTGGCAGTGGAGCTGGCAGAAACCTGCTACCAGATGTATGCGCAAGTGGAGACGGGCCTGAGCCCAGAGATTGTCCACTTCAACATGCATGCGCAAAAGGACCGGAAGGATGTGGAGATAAAGGTGAGCAACTCAGCAGGTGGGGGGGGGGGGATCTCAGCCCTGAGTGAATCTAACACCCTTTTCCTCCATGGACCCCCTTCCTTTATAAGCAGCAGGACTGCTGTGTCAACTTGACTTCAGCAAAGTTTCCACTCTCCCATCTCTCCACCCCAGCAAGCTTACAGGCCCAAGGCCCACCCCCAGCACCGCCACTTACAAGCGCGGCAGAAAGCAACCTGAGGCAGGGGCACGGCTGCTCAGCCTCTGGTTGCTGCTGTTGCAGGCAGAAGTGGGACAAGGTTTGACGGTTGGCCCATGTGTTCCATCTGTCCTTCTTACAACCGCATTACTCCGATATTGTTATTTTTTGGGGGTGGGTGGGGTGGTCTAAAACTGAGAGGTTCTGCTTTATTAAAGACCATCTAGAGAGAAGATACAGTGGACACTCGGGTTGCGAACATGATCCGTGTGGGAGGCACGTTTGTAACCCGCAGCGCCACGTCTGTGCACGCACAGGTTGTGATTCGGCACTTCTGCGCATGCGCAAAGTGCGATTTAGCACTTCTGCGCATGCGCCCAAAACCCGGAAGTAACCTGTTCCGGTACTTCAGGTTCAGTGCAGTGTGCAACCCAAAAATGTGCAACCTGAAGTATCTGTAACCCGAGGTATGCCTGTACATGAGACAGTGGCGGAGCATCTCTGGCACCAGGGGGTGGAGAGCAGGTGGCGGCAAGGCTGGCACGTGTCCTGGGGACATGGCACACTCCCTGCAGGGGTGGGGTGCCCAGTGCATGCCGGGGGGGGCAGCCATGATGGCACCCCACCAGGATCGCACTGCCACTGAGGGCGATGCTCTCTCCCTGCACTGAGAGTCCCAGTTTGTAGCTTTGAGTCTCTTAGCAACTGTTCAACTTCATGGTAAGTACCAGTGAGAGGGCCTTTGAAAGTCTTCCCTGGGCAGCTTGCCTGGCACCATTTTTGTGGTGTTTTAATGCCATGAGAAGCTTTCTATTCAACTGGGACCTATTAAACGGTTAGCTGGTGTCACCTGGGCCTTGTGATTCTTAGCTCTGTGTCGGGGTACAACTGAGTTTTGCTTTTGTGGTTTCCTGACTTCTTTGCATTCATGTTGTTTTCTTATTTATTAAAAGGCCAGCTAAGAGAACAATGTTATGAGGTGACAAATGCAATAAAATGAATAACTTAAGAAAATAAATAAGCAAGCTACTAGCTGTTTTGTGCTACAAGCACCTATTAGGGACGTATACTCTGGCATGCATAGATACATTTTAAAAACGGACCTGCTCAGTAGGTATATTGCAAACATTTAGGATCAAGAAAAGTAAGGATATGGTAAAATGGAGGAAGGAGAGGCCAACACACACACACACACACACACCTCAGGGATGTGGGGCTACAAATGGCCCCTTTCTTCTTCTATAATTCTTTATTTTTTCCCCCTACCCCAGGCAGCGGACAGGCACAATCTTCTGCGCCCTGAGACAGTGGAGAGCCTTTTCTACCTGTATCGATTCACTGGTGATAAGAAGTACCAGGATTGGGGCTGGGAGATATTGCAGAGCTTCAATAAATACACACGGGTAAAGCAGATCTCGGGGGTGCGCTTTGGAAGTTCTTGGGCAGCCTTGGTCCACATCTTCACACGATGCACAGCTGATTTGTGGAATTTGCTGCCACAAAATGTGAAGGCCTCAAGCTTAATTAACTTTAAAGGCTGTGTGTGTGTGTGTGTGTGTGTGTGTGCATGAGAAATCCAGAGGCTATTAGTCATAGTGGCTAAATGAAGCCTCCATGTTCAGAAGCAGCATAGTTCTGAAGACCACTTGCTGAGGAGCAACAGCAGAGAAAGCCTGTTGTCTTTATGCCCTGCTTGAGGACTTTACCTAGAGGCAACTGGCTGACCCCTGTTGGAAGCAAGTGGCTGGCCTTGATGTGTTCTTTGGTATGATCCAGTAGGGATGCTCTTAAGGCGTTTGTTTTTAAAGATTATCACCTCACTTTTCCAGCTTGTGTTAGCTGTCCAGGCCAGCCTCTGCCAACCTGGTGTCCTTCAGACATTTTGGGCTGCGACTCCCATCAGCCTCCAGCAAAATGAGTTGTAGTCTGGAACACTTGGAGGACACCAGGTTGAAGAAGGCTGGCTTAGAACATTCAAGGCAGTCATATGCATAACACCAGGCAGTGCAGGAAAGACGACATTCTTGGAGGCTGTCCTCCTGTGCACAACCCTCCCCCAGTTTTTCTCATGACGTAGGAAACTTGGGATTTGGAAACCTAAACCTAAGTTTAGGGAAGCTTTTAATGTTTGATGTATCACAGTATTTTAATATTCTTTTGGAAGCCGCCCAGAGTGGCTGGGGAAACCCAGCCAGATGGGCGGGGTATAAATAATAAATTATTATTATTATTATATTATTATTAACATGGAGGGGGTGGGGAATGGCTGGTGCAGGTGTGTGTGTCATTACACTTGCCAAGCAATAACCAAATGGCTCTAGGCAGGGAGCAGTCCCATGCTCAGGTTTCTTTTCTTGGGATCCTTCTGCCCAGGTCCCCACTGGTGGCTACACGTCCATCAACAACGTCCAGAGCACCAGCAACCCGGAGCCAAGAGACAAGATGGAAAGCTTTTTCCTTGGGGAAACGCTCAAGTATCTTTTCTTGCTCTTCTCTGACGATGTGGACTTGATAAACCTCGATAAGTATGTCTTCAACACAGAAGCTCACCCTCTTCCAATTTGGCCATCAGCATAAAATGAAAGATGAGGCACCAACCATTCCCGGTCTTGATCGTGTCCCAGCTTGTTGGGGTCTGAAGGGAGGTGTGCAGAGTTTTGTGGGTTCATTTTTTTGCTGGCAGCACGTCAGAAAGGTTTACGGAAGGGGAGCTCCAGACATACACCCCCTCCCCCACCACACTACCCTTGCGTCTTATTTCTCCGTCCACAAAGACTTGGTTGGGCAAGCAATGAAGTTCAATGCTGAATCCTGCCTGGAGCACGAGACATTTGAGAGGAGAAACAGGGATCACATTTATTTGACCTGGTGAGATCCACCAAGCCTTAGATTTCGTATTGGTGTCCGAATGAACGTCCTGGTGAGAGGAGACTCATTTGGGAACGCCAGGCTGCTCTCACTTTACAGCATCGTTCCACTGTATGAGCCTGTGCCATGTCTGTATGGTAGAGGGAACAGAAAGAGATAGGCATCCTCATCCCAGATTTAGAATCCTTGTTGCTGGTGCAGTTTGCTGATTTTCCACTTACATTCCAAGCCAGAGGGCTCTACCGCTGGCCACACAAAAAAAGCTGACCTTTTTTAGCAGTGTTACCAGTGGCGACATCTTCATGGCTCTCTGAATAATCTTGTGATGCTCGTACCGTTGTGAACTGTGGGGCAGTTTAAATGCAGAGGCTGCTGGTTTGGGTGGAGGGTTGTGTACACTTCTAGGTGTGTCACTCTATATTTAACTTATCTGCAAAAATGCAGGAAGACAATGTGAAAAAGAAATTTTACATTCTAAAAAAAAAAAGGGTTATCTGTGCAGAAGTTTATATATGTATAGTTAATGTTTCAGCTCAGGTATTCCAACTGAAAGCTGCTTCCTGAAGCTCCAGGAGTCCTGAATAAATGTGTGCGGTCGTTGCCATTTCCTCCCGTGGATTGGAACCCATGCCTGAAATAAGCAGGCTTGCTGTTCTTTCCTTCGCTGTGTGCTGGCTCAGCTGGGCCTTTGCTGGAAAAGAGGGTTCTTGTTTGGTGTACACAGCTAGGAAGCAGTTGCTTCCAGGGTCCAGTTTCTATGGTGAAGTCAAAGAGAATGGTAATGATTGTGACTGTTAGGAAATGGGTTAGCACAGAGGATGTATTGATTTGTATTGATTCTCCTGAAACAGTAGGCTTGATAAGAAAATGCTGTGGTGGCTTTTTAAATACAGGTCAAGGAGTAAACCTAATGTATTAAGTGCAAATGTATTAAATAACCTAATGGGGTTTTGAGGTCTTGAAAGCTCTTGCTAAGGGGAAAGCTTAGTTTGAGGCAGTAGGGGGCTCTTTGGCAGTATTCTGGCTCTGATGCTCCTGCTTCCTGTTCTTCGTCTTGCTGGCCACCTCCAGGGTTAGCTCAGGGTGGTGAAGGGCCTTGTGCAATAACCTGAGTTTAGGTCAACTAAGGAGCGGGGGCATTTCTCCTTTTCCCAGGTCTGTTGCATGTGCTACCCTTTCATTTGCCCTTGCTATGGCTTCAGGTGGAATTCAGGGTACATGTTTCAGAAATGTCTTGTCTGTAGTTCTCTTTTTGCTTATGCTTGCACAGCACCACCTCTCCCTTATAGTTTGTTAGCCATTATTTCTTCCACCTCCTCCTGCTTCCACTGAATCCCAAACTCCAGAAGAGGAATCCCAGATTGGAGGGGTGGAGAGGGTGCTGGAGACTATCCTCTCTAGTTTGGGGGCTGACCAGTCACCCAGCAATTTTCATTGCCTGCCGTGGAATTCCCAGCCTCTGTTGCTTCCTGTTTTTCTCAGTAGTACATTCTGTCAGGCCTGTCTTGTAACCGCTTAGTCGCTGTTTTTGAGCTGGAACAAATTATTTAAATATCAAGGGGTAACAAATTAGTGGGAAGATGCCCTGTGGCTTCCATGTCGGAATGAATAAGAGAGCAGAGCTTGGACTGGCACGAGAATTTCCTGCAATGAATTATGTTCTTGGTAGATCCTACTTGTCTTTTATTTTTTAGAATTCTGACAGAATTTCAGAGTGTATTTTGCGAGCTGTATCAAATCTGGCACATATGGTGTTGGTGGTGGACTCGCTTTGCCCAGAACAAGAGCTGAACAACAACAACTTGTCTTAAGACTTTCCAATAAAAAAGCAAGTTTTCAGAGACTGAGGTTTGGCTGCTGACTTAATAGCTGGAGCAGCGCAGTGGACAAGACCCTGCGGGTGGTGATCCAGTTCCAAGTCTCACCACTGCTAGGTATAGTCTCAGCCTCAAGCTTCCCTGCAAAAGTGCATGGATTGCAGCAGCCCTACCTTGCAGGATGGCGGCTAGGATCTCAGAGATAAAAAGTGCAATATAATTGCTAAGGATTAATAATTCCAAATTTTGCTGCTGTAACCTTGGATTTTCAGAGGAAGGCACTGGATGCCAGTTGTTTTACACGAAGCCTGTCTTCCCGGTTGTAGGGCAGTGTCTCCTGAGTGGCAGCAGAAAAGCAGCCACAAGCCACATGACCCTGCCTGCCCTGGGCAGTACTGGAACATTCGTCCAAGAAAGATTTATGTGTGCGTGTTTGTGTGTGTCATTTAGAATACTGTGGTGTTCCTGTTCCCCACTCTCCTCACCCAAGTGCACCCTGGAATTTAAAAGCCATATTCTAAAGCTGAACAGTTGCCCCATCTTGGGAAGGCCAACGCTTAAACTTTGCACTGGGGCCTTCTACACCCAAGGGTAAAGGGGGGGATGAGTGGGTGTAGGAGCTGGAGGCGAGTGCTTTCCCTAGGAAGGAGGCAGAAGCTGGTAGACAGGTGATGATGTATCCCTTGGTAACATGCAGCTAGCCAGGCACAAGGTGGAGTCTTTTTGGCACTGAGCAACCTACCGTGCTGGAACACGCTCTCCAACTCTTGGGCCCCCACCCAGAGACTAACAGCAGAACAAATAAGCTGCACCTGCAGAATGTGGCTTTTGTTGGTGCAGAATCCTGAATTCTCACTCCCCTCACATGCAGAATATTCACAGCTCCCCAAAAAAGCCAAATCCTCTTCATTCTCTCGTCTTTCAAAGCACTTCCAAAAAAGAAGAAAAAAACCCCTGTATTGTCATTTTTCTCGCTCTGCAGTGCCACAGGTCTGCAGACATTCCGTGTTACATCTTCCATGGTTATGTGTAGGCAGGTGGGTTATGGGTACAGTGTTGTGAATAGGAACATGTCTTACTGTGAAATGCTGCCTATGAAGATTGCCAGTTCTTTCTCCAATGTCTTAAAGGAGGGGAAACAGGAGTTTCCCATCCTCTTCCTCCGAGCAACAGAAACAACAACCAGGAGTCTAGTTGGCAACTTGCTGCAAACTGATAGGAAGTGAAGGCCAGATCTTCCAACCACCAAACCTCATGCCTAGATGCTCAGTTGCTGCTGCGTTTACTCCTCCGTTTGGCACAGGAGCTGCAGGGTGGAGGAGCTTCCAAGACTTAGCCTATTCCCTTCCCCCATGCAGCTGCTCTAAAGCTGACTGCCTTCCTTCTCTTCCCCTGCCAAAGAAGAAAAAAGAATGAAGCCTTGCTGTGTTTGTTATCTGGTCCACCATATTTGTTACATAGATGAGCCCATCCCATTGTGAATGTGCAAATGATTTTTGGTGTACTTCACCTTTTTAAGAAGTGGAAGAAATATATCTTAAATATGATTTAAATAAAAAAAAAAACCCATTGTATTTAGTCAAGCTAATCCACAGAATTCTATTCCACTTTAATAAACTTGTAATTTATTTTGAGACGCTGTTTTTTTCCTGGTTTCCTGGTGTTCTGGTTTACTGCTTATGCATCCTCACACCCTCTGGGCTGCTCAGCACCTGACTTTGCTTGATCTTGCACTGAACTAAATGGGGCACAGGTGCCACATTTCAGTCAAGCTGCAGGCAGTGACCAAAACAAACAAACAAACAAACAAACTCATTGACACTAGTGGTCCGCAGAACAGCTAGAGAGCAATGCCCATCCATGTGTTCCTTTAAGGCTGGCTGCGAACACCCTTGGGGGGGGGGCGTAGCTCTGTCGCAGGATACCTGCTTTACATGCAGAAGCCCCCAGGTGCAACCCTTGGTGTCTCCACAGTTAAAAGGTGCACGGTGCAGGTAACGGGCCCGAGATGGGGGGGAACAACTGAGTACTGGGCTAGACAGGCCAACGCTCCGACTTGGTGTGCGGGAGCCTGAGCTTATTCCAAGTGATTTCAATGAGAGGGTAGAATAATCAGCATACTTGCCTCCAACACTTGGGATCGGTTATAAGCTCCATTAAGACACAGGCTGTTCTTCTTGTTCTCAGCAATGGCAACGAGTGAGCTTGAAAGCCTCATCTAGCGAGAGCAGTTAATGGCAGAAGTCCCTGTTCCTTTCTCCGGAGAGAGCTGGCTGTCTCACTATAGGAAATAATGTCTGTCATGTATACCTGGACCCGATCCAATGTTCAGGAAACACAAACAAAGCAGGATAGAGCTCCTGAGGGAATCTCCAGTTTTATTCTTGTTTTTACAATCCTGTTGCAGAGAAGTGTCATTGACTCAGCAGCCCAACAACCAACTGGCAAACCGTAGGCAGGACTCCTAGCTGGTTTTGGTACCCAAATGCTGCCTTGACGACTCCTGCTAAAGTCTGGCTGGATGGTGGTTGGGAGTGAGCTGCTTCGAGGCCCCAGCTGCTGCCTTGACCCAGTCACGGATGATGTTTGCTTCTTGGAGACGAGCCTCTCTGGCGGAAGGTGGATCTGCTGGGTTGGAACCCCTGTTGGGACACATAAAGCCCACAGGAAGCAGATGCCAAATCCAGGGAACCACAGCTGGCAGTTTTTCAGTTCGGCTATTTTGGAGCTCTTTTTGGGATGAAATGACCCCTCTGGTTTACACCTGCTCCCCTGGGGTAAACTGCCTCTAAACACAGAGGCTCTATTTATCTATCACAGGTGTTGGTCCTATCTTCTGTGAATTTATTCAAGTGGCTGCTAAGATACTAACAAGGGCTGGTCTTGCACTGGAGAAGAGAGAACGAGGAGCTGGGGATCTTAACATACCTGCACTGAAATAGCCCAGATTGAATTGCTTAATGCAATATACAGTGGTGCCTCGCAAGACAAAATTAATCCGTTCCGCGAGTCTCTTCATCTTGCGGTTTTTTTCGTCTTGCGAAGCACGGCTATTAGCGGCTTAGCGGCTTTAAGAAAAAGGAAACAAACTCGCAAGAACTCGCAAGACGTTTCGCCTTGCGAAGCAAGCCCATAGGGAAATTCATCTTGCGGAACGACTCAAAAAACGGAAAACTCTTTTGTCTTGCGCGTTTTTCGTCTTGCAAGGCATTCGTCTTGCGAGGTACCACTGTACTAACCTGGTACCCTCCTGATGTTTTGGATGTTAATGGCTGTTGTAGTTCAAAACATCTGGAGGGTGCCCAGTTGGGAAAGGCTGGCTGAATGGCATAAAATAAGTGAAGAGTTAAAAATGTATTTACCACATTTTTCACTCCATAAGACACACTTTTTTCTTCCTAAAAAGTAAGGGGAAATGTCTGTGCGTCTTGTGGAGCAAATGCGTGGACCCTGGAGCCAAATTGCCCAGGGGCGAAAAGCAGATCATGCTCATTTTTTTGAAAAAGGGAAATGGGTGTTGAAACAAAGCCGGTGATTGGCAAGCGATCAGGGAGGGACATAAGGGATGCTAACAATAAAGGAGGCTGCCTGGGAGGGGGGAGGTAAAGACAGCGAACTTGCAAGGAGAGGAGACAGGAAGACTAAAGCAATGAGAGAAATTGGAAGAAAAGGAGGCACAAAAAACTGCTCCAGCTAAGGAAACGACACTAAGGCAAACGAGGGAAGGGAGTGTTGAAAGGAAGCAGCTGATTGGTAAGCGAGATAAGGGATGCTAACGATAAAGGAGGCTACCTGGGAGGGGGGAGGTAAAAGCCCATAGATCCTCAGGATTTTTGCATTGGGCCACCCCAAATTCACCATCAGATTACATAGCATGTCCATGGCTACAGCCTGCACCAAAAACCCCCCACACATCCACTGTTTTGTGGGGCCGCAATGGCGCAAAAGCGTGGTTACAAAGCACGGATCCACATGGATTCTCAGGATTTTTGCATTGGGCTACCCCAAACTCACCGTCAAATCACATGTCTGTGGCCACAGCATGAACCACAAAAATCATACATCCACTGTTTCATTTGGAATATTTTTTTTCTTGTTTTCCTCTAAAAACTAGGTGCATCTTATGGAGCCACAAATACGGTACTTATGGGTTTTTAAAAGGACTTCCTGCCTGAAGGAGGATCTTGAAGGATTCATTAAACCTTCAGTGGTGGCACCCATGTTGGTTACATAGCTCCTGACAATTTCTGCAAATACATACCTGAGATCTAGGTGGTGGGCACCTCCCTTGATGAATATCGCTATCAACGAGGAGCTCAGGTTCTTTCTAACCTGCAATGACAATGAACGGAAGTCAGACCTTTCTGGGGCCAGGCAAAGTCTTCAAGCTGACAGCTATAAAAGAGCAGGCAGAATTTGGAGAGGGTGATAACTTACTCCGCCACTGGCCCAGGGATCCAAGTCTCCGTTTGAGAAGATGATGTTGCTTGCAGCAGTCAGATCTGAGGGTATTAAGCAAGATACTAAATAAGATGATTCGCTTGCCTGGTAGAAACTCTTTAAATTGCACCAAAGCAGCTGCATGATGAGCTGAAGCCCAGTGGCAGAGCTCCTGCTTTGCTTGCAGAAGGTCCTAGGTTCAACCCCTGGTACAGCTGGGAGAAGCCCCAGCCGGAAATCATGGGGAGCCCTTGCCAGTCAGTGTGGACAATACTGAGCTAGATGAGGCAATAGTCTGACCCAGTAGAAAGCAGTATGGTGACAACTCATGAAATAGACTCCCAAATGTAATGCCTGAAGTCTTTCATGGGCTAGCTGAAATTCAAGGGGAGGTCTGCATTGAAGGCAGTCGAGGAAAAGGACGTGCTCTAGACTGGGGAGGGGAGGGAGCTGCCTTGTTACAGAGTTGGACCATCTGTACCTCAAACCAATGTTGGCTACTCTGGCTGGCAGCAGCTCTCCCATCAGGGCACCCATCGGGAGGTGACAAGGTTTGCTGAAAAGGGTTTCTGCTTGCCGATCTCACCAGTGAGGTACAATCCCAAGCCAAAGGGAGAAGGAATGAAGAAAAACCTGTCTGCTTACCACCACCCCAGAAGCTGGTCCGTAGCCATGACGGCCGAGGGCGGACCCCCCATTTCTGAAAGCAGTACTGCTCCCTGGCAGCATCTGTGAAGGGGATCTCTGGGAACATGTCGGTCACATTGTTGCTGTTGAAGGTTAAGTTGATTTCAGTGCAGGCCTGAAGAAAGAACTGATATTTCAGCAGCGGTACTGGTCCCAAAGAGGGCAAAAATGGCAATGAAATGTGAGCATGTGTGTTTCGTTCTGCACCAGAGGTGACTTTCTTGGAAAAGTACGTGCTGGGCCAGAAGGTGGCTTCCCTTCGTGAGGATGCTTGAGACTCTCAGTGCAGTAGGATCACATATTACCTGCATTGAACTTGCACAATTTCAGCCATATGCTGCTGAAGGGCACTGGATGGAATCCCAAAAGTTAAATGCAAGCAAGCTGGCTCTTTTTGCACTGGGAAGACCTAGCACAAAATAGCTTTTAAGCTCTCTGCCTTGCCTGGGAGCAAGGCCCTCTCCATGTCTTGCGTCTGGGATGCTCCCACAAGATTTTGTGGGAACTAGGAAGGCCTCATGAACTGTTGCGAGAGCATTCAGAGCCTGGTACACAGAGAGAACCCTGCTCCCTAAGCAAGGCAAAGATCTTAAAAGCTCTTTTTTGCGCTGGGAAAAACTTGTTTGGGAAAGGGGAGGCAAGCCCCTATCCATGCCCTGGCTCTGAAGCCTTGAGATGCTTGAAAAGTACCTCCCGGTACTAACGCCTCCCAACACTACCATCCTGAACGGGGGGCACCAGCTTGGGGAGGTAGTGCCTCCCAGCACCCCGTTCAGGGTGGTAGTGTTGGGAGGCGGTCATGCAGTGCTCGGTTCTGAATATAAGCTGCACTTTAACTTTTCACAGTCAGAATTTTTGGGGGGAGTGCAGCTTATATTTGGGCCAATACGGTATCATGCAATCATATGCTTGTGTAAAATCAGTGTGAAATGAAAATAGCATGATTTCATGATTGTGTGATACCATTTCATGATTGCGCAATGTGATTTCATGATTGTGCGCTATGACTTAATGAAATCATAGTGCGATATCAAGGTGTCATGATTCCATGATTACGCTGATTTCATGAAATCATAGCGCGTGATCAAGGTGTCATGATTTCATGATTACGCTGATTTCATGAAATCATAGCGCGAGATCAAGGTGTCATGATTCCATGATTACGCTGATTTCATGAAATCATAGCGTGAGATCAAGGTGTCATGATTCCATGATTACGCTGATTTCATGAAATCAGCGTGAGATCAAGGTGTCATGATTCCATGATTACGCTGATTTCATGAAATCATAGCGCGAGATCAAGGTGTCATGATTCCATGATTACGCTGATTTCATGAAATCAGCGTGAGATCAAGGTGTCATGATTCCATGATTACGCTGATTTCATGAAATCATAGCGTGAGATCAAGGTGTCATGATTCCATGATTACGCTGATTTCATGAAATCATAACGTGAGCTCAAGGTGTCATGATTCCATGATTACGCTGATTTCATGAAATCATAGCGTGAGATCAAGGTGTCATGATTCCATGATTACGCTGATTTCACGAAATCATAGCGCGAGATCAAGGTGTCATGATTCCATGATTACGCTGATTTCACGAAATCATAGCGCGAGATCAAGGTGTCATGATTCCATGATTACGCTGATTTCATGAAATCATAGCGTGAGATCAAGGTGTCATGATTCCATGATTACGCTGATTTCATGAAATCATAGCATGAGATCAAGGTGTCATGATTCCATGATTACGCTGATTTCATGAAATCAGCGTGAGATCAAGGTGTCATGATTCCATGATTACGCTGATTTCATGAAATCATAGCGTGAGATCAAGGTGTCATGATTCCATGATTACGCTGATTTCATGAAATCATAGCGCGAGATCAAGGTGTCATGATTCCATGATTACGCTGATTTCATGAAATCATAGCGCGAGATCAAGGTGTCATGATTCCATGATTACACTGATTTCATGAAATCATAGCGTGAGATCAAGGTGTCATGATTCCATGATTACACTGATTTCATGAAATCATAGCGTGAGATCAAGGTGTCGTGATTCCATGATTGCGCTATGATTTCATGAAATCATAGCGCGAGATCAAGATATCATGATTCCAAGATTACGCTGATTTCATGAAATCATAGCGTGAGATCAAGGTGTCATGATTCCATAATTATGCTGATTTCATGAAATCATAGCGTGAGATCAAGGTGTCATGATTCCATGATTACGCTGATTTCATGAAATCATAGCGTGAGATCAAGGTGTCATGATTCCATGATTACGCTGATTTCATGAAATCATAGCGTGAGATCAAGGTGTCGTGATTCCATGATTGCGCTATGATTTCATGAAATCATAGCGCGAGACCAAGATATCATGATTCCATGATTACGCTGATTTCATGAAATCATAGCGTGAGATCAAGGTGTCATGATTCCATGATTACGCTGATTTCATGAAATCATAGCGTGAGATCAAGGTGTCGTGATTCCATGATTACGCTGATTTCATGAAATCATAGCGTGAGATCAAGGTGTCGTGATTCCATGATTACGCTGATTTCATGAAATCATAGCGTGAGATCAAGGTATCGTGATTTCATGATTGTGTGGTATCATGATATCATGATTCCATGGTATCGTACGTGGAATGCAATCGTATACAAGGGGTGGTATGTGGTGTTATGGGAGAGGGACCGTATTGGCCCGAATATAAGCTGCACCTGTAAATACCGTATTTTTCGCCCTATAGGACGCACTTTTTCCCCTCCAAAAATGAAGGGGAAATGTGTGTGCGTCCTATGGGGCGAATGCAGGCTTTCCCGGGCTTCTTGCAGCTCCGCGCCACCCTCCCGATCCCGGCGCGAAGCTGCGCGGAGCTCCGAAGGGTGGCGCGGAGCTGCCTGCGCTCCAGGGCTTCTTGCAGCTCCGCGCCACCCTCCCGATCCCGGGGCGAAGCTGCGCGGGGCTCCGGAGGGCGGCGCGGAGCTGCCTGCGCTCCAGGGCTTCTTGCAGCTCCGCGCCACCCTCCCGATCCCGGCGCGAAGCTGCGCGGGGCTCCGGAGGGCGGCGCGGAGCTGCCTGCGCTCCAGGGCTTCTTGCAGCTCCGCGCCACCCTCCCGATCCCGGCGCGAAGCTGCGCGGAGCTCCGAAGGGTGGCGCGGAGCTGCCTGCGCTCCAGGGCTTCTTGCAGCTCCGCGCCACCCTCCCGATCCCGGCGCGAAGCTGCGCGGAGCTCCGGAGGGTGGCGGGGAGCTGCCTGTGCTCCAGGGCTTCTTGCAGCTCCGCGCCACCCTCCCGATCCCGGCGCGAAGCTGCGCAGGGCTCTGGAGGGTGGCGCGGAGCTGCCTGCGCTCCAGGGCTTCTTGCAGCTCCGCGCCACCCTCCCGATCCCGGCGCGAAGCTGCGCAGGGCTCCGGAGGGTGGCGCGGAGCTGCAAGAAGCCCTGGAGCACAGGCACCTCCGCGCCACCCTCCCGATCCCGGCGCGAAGCTGCACGGAGCTCCGGAGGGTGGCGGGGAGCTGCCTGTGCTCCAGGGCTTCTTGCAGCTCCGCGCCACCCTCCCGATCCCGGCGCGAAGCTGCGCAGGGCTCTGGAGGGTGGCGCGGAGCTGCCTGCGCTCCAGGGCTTCTTGCAGCTCCGCGCCACCCTCCCGATCCCGGCGCGAAGCTGCGCAGGGCTCCGGAGGGTGGCGCGGAGCTGCAAGAAGCCCTGGAGCACAGGCACCTCCGTGCCACCCTCCCGATCCCGGCGCGAAGCTGCGCGGGGCTCCGGAGGGCGGCGCGGAGCTGCCTGCGCTCCAGGGCTTCTTGCAGCTCCGCGCCACCCTCCCGATCCCGGCGCGGAGCTGCGGGGGCTCCAGAGGGTGGCGCGGAGCTGCAAGAAGCCCTGGAACACAGGCACCTCCGCGCCACCCTCCCGATCCCGGCGCGAAGCTGCGCGGAGCTCCGGAGGGTGGCGGGGAGCTGCCTGTGCTCCAGGGCTTCTTGCAGCTCCGCGCCACCCTCCCGATCCCGGAGCGAAGCTGCGCGGGGCTCCAGAGGGTGGCGCGGAGCTGCAAGAAGCCCTGGAGCACAGGCACCTCCGCGCCACCCTCCCGATCCCGGCGCGAAGCTGCGCGGGGCTCCGGAGGGTGGCGCGGAGCTGCCTGTGCTCCAGGGCTTCCTGCAGCTCCGTGCCACCCCCCGGATCCCGGCGCGAGGTCCTGCGGGGTCGCAAGGCTTGCAGGCAGCAGCCTGCAGCCCATAAGCTCGGGGGATAGCAGGGAGGCGGAGCGCCGCCACCCCGCTATTCCCGGACCTGATCTGGAGGCTGGCGGGGGGGGGGGGAGAGAAGCAAGCTTGCTTCTCCCCATCGCCAGCCCCATAAGCTGGGGGACAGCGGGGCAAGCCGCTGCCCCACGGAGGCTAGAGATGCTGTCCCTGAAGGCAGAAGAGGGAGATGGAGCGCTCTGTCTCTCTCTTCTTGCTTGGGGATGGCTGCGCAAACCTGGGGGGGAAATAAATTTTTTTCCCTTGATTTCCTCCCCAAAAAACTTGGTGCGTCCTATGGGCCGGTGCGTCCTATAGGGCGAAAAATACGGTAAGCTGCACCTTTAAGATTGAAGACTTATTTGTGGGCTCTACCCCACTGAACAGGGGGAGGGGGTGGTGGCACTCAGTTCCGAGCACACTGCATGCCCGCCTCCTGGCACTTCCTCCCCAAGCTGGCATCAGCCTCCCTCCCCGTTCCCTATTTACCAGGGGTTTGAGTACCTGCGTTTTTGCATATATGCAGAACCCTTTGAATCAAACCCCTGCATAAGATGCAAACGTACTGAACAGAGACACTGAAGTCTACACTGCAATTAAAGGGGGGGGGATTAAGAAGACTTGCTCAAAGTAGCAAAGTGGAAAGGGCTATGGATTGAACAGCTGTTTAAACACACTCCCATCTGCAGAATGTAAATGCTTTTGTATAATCTCTGGTGGAGCTGCATTTGGGAAGCTCTGTGATTGTCTGGCTACCCCATCTCAAAAAGAATTAGCGTAGATCTTGGGAAAGCACAGGAAAGGGCAACCAAAATGATCAGTCTAGACCAGGGGTCCCCAACCTGCGGCCCATGGGCTGGAAGCGGCCCACGGAGGCCGTTTAACCGGCCCCCGAGCCACCCCCGAACCGAACTGCCCGCTCAGCAATAATGGAACACTCCTGCAGGCCCCATGGCCACCTCCAGCAACTGGAACAGCTACGCAGCATTCCTGGGAAGGGGTCCTGGTGTTCTGGAACTCACAGCTGCTCTCTTGTAAGCACCTGGTCTTAGCAGAGTAAAGCAGCACAGACGGAGGTGAGGAGGTCTCTGGGCATACCTACTTTATTTCTACTAATTACAGATTAAAGAACAAACATGTGTGAGAGGAGCAGCCCTCATACAGACGTCCTGTCTCATCGCAAAACAGAGCAGAAAGAAAACTTCCTCACGGAACAGAAAGTAAACAATAGGATCAGATGATCCTTGCAATGGGAGGAGTGAAATACTAATAGGTAAGTTCCTGCGTGCAGTGCTAAACTAGGGACTCTCTTCCACAGCTCCGGAAATTGCTTCTGCGCATGTCTGCGGCGCCGGAAATTGCTTCTGCACAGACGCCAGAAATTGCTTCTGCGCAGGCACGGTTTTTGGCGTCTGGGCATGTGCAGAAGCCATTTCCAGCGTCGCAGACATGCGCAGATGCGATTTCCGAAGTCGCGCTGCACTGGTCCGGCCCACAGAGGATCTCTGTAGGAGTGATCCAGCCCATGCGCAGTAAACCTTGCCAATTCCTGGTCTAGAGCATCTTTCCCTATGGGCAGCAGCTGAAGTGTTTTGGATGCTTAAATTTAGTGGGAGGGGGGGAGCTCATTAAGTGTAGAAGGGAAAATAGGATGGAAGATTGTAAAACTACATACAGTGGTACCTCTGGATGCGAACGGGATCCGTTCCGGAGCCCCATTCGCATCCTGAGTAGAATGCAACCCACGACTGCGTGTCTGCACATGTCGCGATTTGCCGCTTCTGTGCATGAATGTGACGTCATTTTGAGCGTCTGCGCATGCACGAACGGCAAAACCCAGAAGTAGCACGTTCCGTTACTTCTGGGTCGCTGCAGAGCATAACCTGAAAACACTCAACCTGAAGCATATTTAACCCTAGGTATTACTGTACGGTATGGATATCCTGAACAAAGGGAAGTTGTTCTCCCTCCGATTGATTTATCAGACTTGTTCGTTTGCTGTTGTTATTGGCTACTGCAAACCAGTTTTTATATTGGAAGGCAGTTTAAGAATCATTAAATACAACTAATTGTATTTAATGATACGATTAGTATCACTGGGCAGAAGATTTGAGATAGCGAAAGAAAGAAAAAAGCATGGGTAGGCAACCTAAGGCCCGGGGGCCGGATCTGGCCCAATCACCTTCTCAATTTGGCCCACGGACGGCCCAGGAATCAGCGTGTTTTTACATGAGTAGAATGTGTCCTTTTATTTAAAATGCATTTCTGGGTTCTTTGTGGGGCACAGGAATTTGTTCATCCCCCCGCTTCAAAATATAGTCCGGCCCCCCACAAGGTCTGTGGGACAGTGGACTGGCCCCCTGCTGAAAAAGGTTGCTGACCCCTGCCATAAAGCATGCAGGGTGACCTTTGCCAACCTGATGTGCTTCAGACTTTTGGACTAAATCCCCATCTTCGTTAAAATATATTCATTTATACCCTGCCTTTCTCCCTCACAGGGACTCAGAGCAGCTTGCTGATAAAAATAAGAACAATTAAAAACGTGGGGGAGGGGGTTTCCATTAAAAAACAAACACTGATATAATTAAAACACATAATCTGTTAAAACCATACAGCACAGCACCAGGCCTTTCATTAAGAGCAGGGATTTCCCCAAAAGCCTGTTGGAACAAAAAAATAAATAAAAAATCTTCACCTGCTGGTGGAAGGACAACAAGGAGGGAGCCAGTCTGGCTTCTCTAGGGAGGGGATTCCAAAATCTGGGAGAAGCCCGTCATCCAGCAGGGCTGGTGGTAGTCAGAGTCGACACAGCATCTGGCGGGCACCAGAGAAGGTGGCGCTCTCGTTAAATTTCACTCCTCTTCCCCCAGGCATACCTGATAGTCCCATGCAGCGGCATCTGATCCTGTTCCACAACCTGTGGGGTCAGCGCATTTCTGGTACAGCTTGTAAATATCGAAACATGGAACTATCCCAGTGGAGTTATAGAGCAGCCCTAGTGAGTAAAGGGGAGGAGGTTATGATGCTGCTCATTTCAAGGGGCCAGATTAGATGGCTTATTATCATCAATAACATCAGTATGTTTAATAATAATAATAGTGATGATGATGTTTGATTTATTTAATATGTGTACAGTCGTACCTCCGGTTGCGAGCATGATCCATCTGTGCAGGAGGCACGTTCACAACCCGCAGGGCTCGTAGCCTGAAGTGTCGCGTCTGCGCACGAGCATGATGCGATTCAGCACTTCTGCGCATGCACATGACGTCATTTTGCGCTTCTGCGCATGCGCGAGTGCCGAAACCCAGAAGTAAATCGTTCCAGTACTTCTGGGTTCGGCGCGGTCCGCAACCTGAAAATACGCAACCCGCAGCGTTCATAACCCGAGGTATGACTGCGTTTTGCTTTTTCCAGCAACATAAATTGAGATCAAAGTGGCTGACAATAATCACAATAGCACAGTGAGGGGAAGGGGGGGAACCCCATTGTAAACACTATAATAACAAATACAGTAACATTAATAATAATAATAATAATAATAATAATAGCAGCAATTAATTTGTTGTTGTTGTTGTTGTTCTTGCTGCTGCTGTTTTTGTTGTTATATGCCACCCATCTGACTGGGTTGCCCAAGCCATTCTGGGCATCAAACAAAGCAAACCACAGCAATAAATCATCGAAACCCTTAATATAATTTAGTAAAATCATAGTCATTCAACAGTAATAATTAAATTTACATCCTGCCCTTCCTCCCCAAAGGAACCGAGGACATCAGACAACAAGAAATAAACAATAAAAACACTTGAGAATGTAAGAATAGCCTGTTGGATCTGGCCAGTGGAACATCTAGTCCAGCATCGTGTTTTCATGGTGGTCAAGCAGATTCTTCAATGGGAAACCCACGAGCAAAACGTGAGCAAAGAGCCCTCTCCCTCCCCTCCTGTGGTTTCCAGAAACTGGGATTCAGAATCATTTATTGCCTCCGACTATGGAAGCAGAGCAGGGCCACTGTGGCTAGTAGTCATTCATAGCATTGCCCTCCTCCATGAATTCATCCAATCCTCTTTTAAGGCCATCCAAATCAGCAGCCATCGCTACTTCCTCTGGGAGTGAACGCCATGGTTTAACTTTGCCCTGCAATAAGAAGTCCTTTCTTTTCTCTGTCCTGAATCTTCCAACAATCAGCTTCACTGGATTCCCATGAGGTCTTGTGCTGACGGGGGCGGGGGAGGGACTTTTCTGTCCCCTCTGTCCATGTCATGCATGATTTTATAAACATAATAATAATAATAATAATAATAATAATAATAATAATAATAATAATAATAAATTTTATTTATATCCCGCCCTCCCCAGCCAAAGCCGGGCTCAGGGCGGCTAACAACAATAAAATAATCAAACAGTAAAATAGTCACACAATCTAAAAATATTTCATTATAAAAATTAATTAAATCAAATTGATGGCAACCAATTAAGCAAAATTCTGTGCAGGTTGCCAGAGGAGGGAGTCAGGCTGCGCCCTGACCAAAGGCCTGGCGGAACAACTCTGTCTTGCAGGCCCTGTGGAAAGATGTCAGGTCCCGCAGGGCCCTAGTCTCTTGTGACAGAGCATTCCACCAGATTGGAGCCGCAGCCAAGAAGGCCCTGGCTCTAGTTGAGGCCAGCCTAACCTCTCTGAGGCCTGGGACCTTGAGGATGTTATTATTTGCAGATCGTAGGTTCCTCTGTGGGGCATACCAGGAGAGGCGGTCCCGTAGGTATGAGGGTCCTAGGCCGTATAGGGCTTTAAAGGTTAAAACCAGCACCTTAAACCTGATCCTGTACTCCACCGGGAGCCAGTGCAGCTGGTACAGCACCGGATGGATATGATCTCGCAGCGAAGACCCCGTAAGGAGTCTTGCTGCGGCATTCTGCACCCCCTGGAGTTTCTGGGTCAGTCTCAAGGGCAGCCCCACGTAGAGCGAGTTACAATAATCCAGTCTGGAGGTGACCGTCGCATGGATCACAGTGGCTAGGTCAGGGCGAGAGAGATAAGGGGCCAACTGCTTAGCTTGGCGGAGATGAAAAAATGCCGCCTTTGTTATAGCTGTAATCTGCGCCTCCATAGAGAGGGAGGTATCGAAGATTACACCCAAACTCTTAACGGACGGTGCTGGCACTAATTGCACCCCCGCAAGAGATGGGAGTTGCCCCCTCGATCCCATATCATCCCGCCCCAACCAGAGGACCTCTGTCTTCGAAGGATTTAACTTCAACCGGCTCCCACGTAACCATCCAGCCACAGCTTCCAGACATCTGGTCAGTGTGTCTGGGGCCGAGTCAGGATGGCCATCCATCAACAGATAGAGTTGGGTGTCATCAGCATACTGATGGCAACCCAAAAACTTCTATTATGTCACCTCTTAGTTGCCTTTCCTCCAAACAAAATAGTCCCAAATGCTGCATCTTTTCTTTGTAGGGGAATCTCTCCACCCCCTTCATCTTAAAAACATCTTGAAAGCAATTCTAATATAGATACCATCTGGGAAAGATCTGAACTTGTGGGAAGACAGAAGTCTTTAGTTGGTGTCAAAAAAAAGAAGAATTCTATTGAATATTCTTTCCAGGGCAGGGGAGATTCCAAAAGGGTAGGTGCCGCAACCCAAGAGGATTGCACAGAAAGGACCTGTTAAATTAGGACCTGCAGAACACAGTATACAAGGGGTGAGACAATCCCTCAGGTGTTATGGTCCCAGTGCTTTGTTTCTGGGGGGGACGCAGGGGCACGCGTACCCCTAAACATTTTGTGAATCTCAATTTGGCATTATTGAGGGGCAGTATTTCAATATGGGATGCGGGTGGCGCTGTGGGTTAAACCACAGAACCTAGGACTTGCCGATCAGAAGGTTGGCGGTTTGAATCCCCGTGACGGGGTGAGCTCCCATTGTTCGGTCCCTGCTCCTGCCCACCTAGCAGTTCGAAAGCACGTCAAAGTGCAAGTAGATCAATAGGTACCGCTCCGGCGGGAAGGTAAACGGCATTTCCATGTGCTGCTCTGGTTCGCCAGAAGTGGCTTAGTCATACTGGCCACATGACCCAGAAGCTGTACGCCGGCTCCCTCAGCCAATAACGCGAGATGAGTGCCGCAACTCCAGAGTCGGCCACAACTGGACCTAACGGTCAGGGGTCCCTTTACCTTTTTATTTCAATATGAGTAGGAAAATGAGAGTACTCCTAAACATTTCTTTTAGAAAAAAACCCACTGCCTGGTCCCAAGCTACACATCAAAACCAGCACCTTGAACTTAGCCAGGTATTGTAACTGGTAGATGCTAGAGAAACAGCTGGAAGCAGAGCTTTCCTCTGCCTATGCTGCCACCTAGCAAACATTCACACGCAAGGCCAGTGGGTGCAGCAGCCTGATCCTAGGCAAGGACTCAAAAAAACCTGCAGGCAGGTCTGGACTTGCTTGCCTGGCCCGCTGCAAGCCACTTCAGGCATGACCAGGAAGCTGAGTAGATACTGCACCTTTGTGGACATGAATAGGCTCGTGGTTGGTGGGGGTAAGGAAATGGTGTTCTTGGAAATGACATGTCAGCTGACCTGCTCTCATAGTAGCCCAAACAAAAACTTCAGGCAGCCCCACTTCTAGAGTAAGCACCAGTTGGAGTTCTCTGTTCAAGAGGCATGCCTTTAGATTTTAAGGACAGCCTCTGAACTCTCTTTCCATTAGAGGGTGCCTGGGGAGATCTTCTAAGGCTACCGCCAGTGGATTACCAGACTGCAGCTTTGGAAGGGATGTATCTTGCCAGCCCAGTCAGGGCCAAGAGCCAGAGTCTTTGCTCAGACACCTACCTGTCCAAACTTCTAGAGGGCCTCAGGAATCTGCGCACGAAGAACATCTTGTGCGATGTCACACTGGAGGCAGAGGGAGTCTCTTTCTCTGCGCACAAAGTCATTCTGGCTGCAGCCAGCAACTACTGCAAGATGCATTTTTCCAGAGATGCTGCAAGTCACAACAGTCACATCAAGCTGCCGCGCGTCACCGCCCAGGGCCTGCAAAACATCCTGTCCTTTGTCTACTCCAACAAGCTGGAGCTGACACTCCAGAATGTTGAGGAGACCTTCCAGGCAGCAGAGATGCTGCTGGTGCGCGATGTGATGTGCTTGTGCTTCCGGTTTCTGGATGAGGGCTTGGATCAGAACACCTGCCTAGCAGTCCTCGAGATCGCAAAGAGGCTTGGCCCGAAAGAGTTGAGGCAGAAAGCTATGAGCTGCGTGAGTCGGCACTGCAGCAGCATTTTGGCAGATCCGGCGCAGCTGCAGGAGCTGGATGCAGCTACTCTGTGTGAGATCTTAGACACTGCAGACACCGAGGAATTCAGTGAGCTGGAACTGTTCCATGCAGCGGAATGCTGGCTGCGCCACAACAGCACACACCTGGAAGATGCAGCCGAGGTTTTGCAGCACATTCGGTTTCCCCTCATACCTCTCCACGACCTGCAGAAGTTCGTCCAGGACGTGCCCTTCATGAAGACAGAACCCACCTGCCGCCAGTACCTCCAGGAGGCCTTGGATTATAACTCCCGGCTGCATGCTCAGCCGACTCTGCAGAGCGAGCGAACCAAGGTCCGTGCCGGCGTTGACATGCTGGTTGTCCTTGGTGGCAGATCTGCGGACAACACCATCTGTGGCAGCATGTGGGCTGCTGATCGGAACTGCCTTTTGTGGAAAAAGATTGGGCAACTTCACAGGCCCCTGTACAACCACTGTGTTGCTGTGATCCAAGGCTTTGTCTTTGTGATGGGGGGCCAGGACAGGTTTGACCCTACAGGACAATGTCCTTCGAACCAGGTAAGCACAAAGCTTAAAACGAAGAGAAGCCTACAGCAGCTCATTCACACACAACTTAAGTCTAGAAAAGGACAAAGGTAGATAGCCCAAATACGTATCATTGTTCCCTATCTGTTCCTATTAGGGTCTCTGCTTCTAGGTCACTCATTGTGAAAGCTAGTTCCTCAGAAAGCCAACGCTAACCCTCTCATGATGCTTTTTCGTTTGTTTGTACAAATGCATTGGAATAGCCTTTGTTTCAGACACTGTCCCACCCCCCCCATTCTGTTCTCAGAGGTTGTTTTTTTTTAAAGACAAACTTAATCTGTGTTTCTGCATCTCCACCTAATCCTTGCTTCCTTTATATGTGCGTGTGTGCACAGTTTGCTCTAAACCTTGCACAATCATTGGTGGCAGCACAGCTCCAGAGATACCAGGGGAGATACCCTCCAAACCCACATCCCAGCAAAGTTATGAGTGCCCATAGGTGGTGTTGTTGTTTAGTCGTGTCCCGACTCTTCGTGACCCCATGGACCAGAGCACGCCAGGCATTCCTGTCTTCCACTGCCTCCCGCAGTTTGGTCAAACTCATGCTGGTAGCTTCGAGAACACTGTCCCACCATCTCGTCCTCTGTCATCCCCTTCTCCTTGCGCCCTCCATCTTTCCCAACATCAAGGTCTTTTCCAGGGAGGTGGCCAAAGTCTTGGAGCCTCAGCTTCAGGATCCGTCCTTCCAGTGAGCACTCAGGGCTGATTTCCTTCAGAATGGAAAGCTTTGATCTTCTTGCAGTCCATGGGACTCTCAAGAGTCTCCTCCAGCACCAGAATTCAAAAGCATCAATTCAAAAACGTGATCCACCTGGATCAGGAACTGGCAAGCCACTCCAGTATCCCTGCCAAGAAAACTCCATGGACAAAGGCAACAGGCCCATAGGTGTATGTGCAAGCAAAAGGCACCCCAGTCCCCAAAGAATGAGCCCTTTAATCCTCAGAGGAGGAAGCACCGAAGACAGCAGTCTTAGTACATAAAGGGACAAAGAGTGACTGCTGCAAAAATCAGGCTGCAATAAAGGGGTACAGGTGGGAATCACAACAAGCACGATCATCTGAGTGAGTGGAAAGCTTACCCAGTTGGGCACTTAACGAGTCTCATCTCTGACATGGTAGTTCCATACTCTGGTAGCTTCCAGGCTGGATTACCACAATGTGCTCTACATGGGGCTACCCTTGAAGACGACTTGGAAACTTCAGTTGGCCCAAATGCAGATTACTGGTTGGGGTTCAATTTATAATTTATATAATTCCCATTTAAAACAATTGCATTCATTTTCCTGGTTCAATTTAGGGTGCTCATGCTAGCTTTTAAAGCCTTAAACAACTTGGGATGCAAATATGTGAAAGACCGCCTCCTTCCCTATAGACCCTCTTGGGTGCAGGGAAGGCCCTCAGAATAATTGCTCCACTATCAGAAATGTGGGTGGTGCTGGCGTCCTGGGAGGTAGGCCTAAACACCTTCATTATGCAGCTTTCATGGTACTGAAGACACACCGCTCTACCCTGGCCGTTGACACCTGAGATAAATATTTTTAGGACCCACTCTAGTTGTGATTGTAATTTGCTTTAAACTGTTTCTAACATTGTAAAGCGGACACTCGGGTTGCGAACATGATCCGTGCGGGAGGCACGTTCACAACCCGCAGCGGTCGCGATTCAGCCCTTCTGCGCATGCGCAAAGTGCGATTTTTAGTGCTTCTGCGCATGCGCAAGCGCTGAACCCCGGAATTAACCCGTTCCGGTACTTCCGGGTTCGGTGTGGTGCATAACCTGAAATTGCGCAACCTGAAGCGTCTGTAACCTGAGGTATGACTCTATCTTACATTACTGTTACCCTTCCTGGGACCTTCTGGGTGGGTAACAGTAATAGAATTCTTAGTTCTGGGCTTTCTGAAGCAACAGCATTGAGTCTGCAATGTGGACCTTCCCAGAGACAACTAGGCAGTTTCCAAGTGCCAGGCCACTTAGCAATGCAGTGGACGCTCGGGTTGTGAACGTGATCCGTGCGGGATGCACGTTCACAACCCACAGTGTTTGCAACCGGCAGTTGGGTTGCGATTCGGCGCTTCTGCACATGCATGACCGCCGAAACCCAAAAGTAACCCGTTCCGGTACTTCTGGGTCTTGGTGCTCCATAACCCGAAAAAACCCAACCTCAAGCGTCTGTAACCCAAGGTATGACTGTACCTCTTTCTCCCAATTAAGTGAACAAACTGCATGGATTTCACAAGCTCTGCCCATGTTGATAGGTCCACACTCTTGGTTCTTTATAACCTCAGTCCTCCTTTGATCTATCTGGGAGACCTCTCTTGTGTGGGTGTGTATTCCTTGTCTACCTACTATCAAGGGGAGACTTACAACAAAATGCTGTAGTTACCCCAGTTACCCAGTGGGAGTGTTCCTGCTCAGGACTTTGGTTAACTTGCAGCCTTTGAAGCACTGTTTGGGGCTTGTAAAAGGCCACACATTCTTCTGGAATGAGAGTAAACACCTCTAGCTGAGTCACATCGTTTTGGTTACACTTGCAAACGCTCAAACATTTCCCCTTTCAACTGATGGAACTCCAGCCTGATAACATTTAAGAGTTGCTGCCCCCCCCCAAGGTCCTATGCAAGAATGATGCCCCAAAGACTTGGTGCTAGTAACTTTTTTGTATTTCCCCCCCAACCCCAGAATGCAAAAGGGAGAAGGAAAGACTTGATGCTACTGATTTTTTATTTTATTTTTGCATCTCCTCCCCACCCCCCAAACCTGGAATGCAGGAGGGGAAAGGCTGAAAGAATAAGTTTGGGCTGGTGGATGAAGCAAGCGCAAATATTTCAGATGGGCATAGTATAAATTGGTGTGACATCTGAGGGGCAAGATGGGTTCTGCAGCCCACAACAAAGCCATCCTATGTGGAATGCCACATTACTACGGCAGTCACAGGACCCGGCAGGGATATAAAAGATCTGGGGCCCAGAGGCACAATTTTGCAGAGTTTACATGTGCTAATACAGTCATGCAGTCAGTTGGGAAACAGGTGGCGCTGTGAGTTAAACCACAGAGCCTCAGACTTGCCGATTAGAAGGTCAGCGGTTCGAATCCCCGTGACGGGGTGAGTTCCCGTTGCTCGGTCCCTGTTCCTGCCAACCTAACAGTTTGAAAGCACGTCAAAGTGGAAGTAGATAAATAGGTACCACTCTGGTGGGAAGATAAATGGCATTTCCGTGCGCTGCTCTGGTTCACCAGAAGCGGCTTAGTCATGCTGGCCACATGACCCTGAAGCTGTCTACGAACAAACGCTGGCTCCCTCGGCCTATAGAGCGAGATGAGCGCTGCAACCCTAGAGTCGGCCACGACTGGACCTAATGGTCAGGGGTACCTTTACCTTTAATACAGTCATATCTCGGGTTAATGACGCTTCGGGTTAAATGTTTTCAGGTTGCGTCCCACGGCGACCCGGAGGTACCGGAAAGGGTTACTTCCGGGTTTTGCCGCTCGTGCATGTGCAGACGCTCAAAATGACGTCACGCGCATGTGCAGAAGTGGCGAATCACAACCCACACAAACGCGGGTTGCGTTCTGCTCAGGTTGCGAACGGGGCTCGCGAACGGATCCCGTTCGCAACCAGAGGTACCACTGTAATTTATATGTACAGATGCAGATTTAGAATTTAAACATCACAGAAGGCATGTTGGCTAATTTCCCAAACTGCCACATAAAAGTCCTTCAACTGATTTGCCCCCCACTCCACCCCAGATCATCTCAGATCAGTTCCTCTACATTTGCAGCCAAACCATTTCCCAACGATCCCGTTCCCTTTCACCTGCCCCCATTCTGTTGTCCTCCACATCGCTTCTACATAATGAGGACATCTTAATCTGGGGAGCTATTTAGTCTCCTACCTAGTAACTCAGGTCACACTCCAGTTCCCTGTCATCCATCACACACCCCAGAAACACTAGGGGCACTTTGGAAAGGGCTTGGGGCAAGGAAGGCATGCTCCATGGACTCAAATCTGCCAAGGAGTGTGGTGGAGTCTCCTTCTTTGGAGGTCTTTAAGCAGAGGCTTGACAACCATATGTCAGGAGTGCTCTGATGGTGTTTCCTGCTTGGCAGGGGGTTGGACTCGATGGCCCTTGTGGTCTCTTCCAACTCTAGGATTCTATGATTCTATGAAATCTGTGCCCCACAGAATCCTTGTCAAGCTGCTGAAGGATTCCACAGCCAAGTTGCTCGCAGGGGCAAAACTGTTTGAGAATATTACACCCGACTGCACTGGCTGCCAATCCGTTTCAGGACCAACCTGGTTTTGTCCTATAAAGCCTTTAATGGCCAAGGACCACAATACCTGAAGGACCACCATGTGAACTGACCCAGACCCTGAGATCATCCTCTGAGGCCCTTCTTTGTGTGACCCCTCCCCAAGAGGTCCAGAGGGTGGCAACATGAGAACAGGGCCTTCTCTGCAGTGGCTCCCCATTTGTGTAACGCTCTCCTCAGGGAGGTTCGGCTGGTGCCTTCATTATACACCTTTAGGTGCCAAGTGAAAACGTTCCTCTATAAGGCTTTTAATTATATGCGGCCTTTGAGAAGTGGATGGGTTGTGGTTTTTTTGTATTTCTTTACCCCGCTTCATTTAAATGTATCTACATGGGGGTTTTGTGTGTGTTTACGTGGCTGTAAGTCGCTTTGGGTTGCCCTGGGCAAGATAAAGCAATTTATGAATTTAGTAAATCATCAGGATCATCCTCATTCACAAGCTTGGAATAAGATCAGCTCAGCATTAACCCTAGCAATACAAACCTGCCAAGCAGCAGAGATGAAAGTGAGCAGGGCTTTTAAGACAGAGTTGTTCCACCTGGCCTTTGGATTGGGATCAATTTGATTCCCTCCCCCTCTTCCTTTTTTCCTTTCTCCTGTGTTGCAACTCCTATTTGGGGACTTTCCTGGCTTTTTTTCTGGCCTATGTAGGACCAGTCTGGATAGTTAGCCTTGGTGAAGACTTGACGTTTTTATCCCCAAAAAAGTTTTTGATTGAGTTCCACTGAAATGAGGCTGCATTTTAATGTTGTATTTTAATTTTGTTTTTTAAGCTGTATTCTCATCAACTTTTTATATTTGGTGTTAGCCACCCTGAGCCCGGTCTTGGCTGGGGAGGGCGGGGTATATAAAAAATATTTTATTATTATTATTCTCGCTGAAGGGGTCTCCTTGCCTGCTTCTGACTTGGCTACTAGCTGCTGAAGGATAGCCCTTAAACACCTCTCCCCCCCCCCCAGACTGCCGAATGATCCCCAGCCTGCCAGCTGGAGAACAAGTCCAGCATGGCCCTGTAATCCCTTTCCCAGGGGCGTACGAAGTGGGGGGCGGAGGGGGCAGGCCTACCCAGGTACCAGTGGGGGGGGGGTTTGACAAGATGGCCCCTGCCTTCCCCCAGCTGTAGAGTGGCAGAGGGTGCACACAGTCCATAAGGGTGCTGCTTCGCTGCCTCTTGCACAGTGACCGTATGGGCTGCCGCACATGCACACTCCATATGGGATGCCACACATGCGCACTCCGTACGAGCTGACGCACATGTGCACTCCATACGGGCTGCCCCGCCCCGGGTGCCAGAGGGGGTTCCTCTGCCATTGCCCTTTTGTCCTTCTGGCTCCAGGTGTTCAGGTTTGACCCACGACACGGCAGCTGGCTCCAAGCGGCGAGCATGCTGGGACGGCGGACTCGCTTCCACGCAGGGGTGCTGAACGACTGCCTCGTGGCTGTGGGCGGGGGAGCCCTGCTGGGGACGCTCACCGACACGGCAGAGGAGTACCAGCCAGCTGAGAACAAGTGGCAGCTCATCACGCCCTTCCCAATGCCTGTGGCAGACCACGCGGGAGCCACCCACAAGGGGATCCTCTACGTCTCAGGTGAGAGACCACTGGTGGCTTGACCATCAGAAGTCTTGGCTCAGGGTGGAGGGAGGGGGTGGGAGGCTGGATGTTGGCCATTCTAGAATGCAGACCACTATCAAGCATAGCTGTCAATGTTTCCCTTTTTTTAAGGGAAATTCCCTTATTCCGAATAGGATTCCTCACAAGAAAAGGGGATAGTTGACAGCTATGCTATCAAGGGTTGCTGATTTTAAGGGGGCATACAGATAAAGCATAAAAGGATGGTTCCTGGTGATGTGGCAGTGATCTATGCTCCTGTAAAATCCAGCTTAGACTACTGTAATATGCTCTACTAGGGGCTGCCCCTGAAGAGGATCTGGAACCCACCATTAGCTCAGAATGCAGCTGCTGGGGTTGCAAATTAGCTTCATGTATTCATCCTTTGCACTTCTAAGTTTTCCCTTTATCAAATGGACCCAGGGCAGGGTGCAAAAGTATCTCACTTGAAGTATAAGGTAAAGGTAAAGGGACCCCTGACCATTAGGTCCAGTCGTGACAGACTCTGGGGTTGCGGCGCTCATCTCGCTTTATTGGCCAAGGGAGCCGGCGTACAGCTTCCGGGTCACGTGGCCAGCATGACTAAGCCGCTTCTGGTGAACCAGAGCAGTGCACAGAAACACTGTTTACCTTCCCGCTGGAGCAGTACCTATTTATCTACCTGCACTTTGACATGCTTTCGAACTGCTAGGTTGGCAGGAGCAGGGACCGAACAATGGGAGCTCACCCCATTGCGGGGATTTGAACCGCCAACCTTCTGATCAGCAAGTCCTGGGCTCTGTGGTTTAACCCACAGTGCCACCCGCATCCCACCACTTGAAGTATACTGTACATTAATTAAGAGCATAAAATAAAGACCTCAAGAACAATGGCAGATGGATGCACTGGCTTAATTAAAAGTGCTGGCTCTGACCTTTAAAGCCCTTTCCATCATTAGACTGACATACTTGAAGTATGTTAAGCTCTTTTGTATGCAGGTTCCCCCACTCCTCAGGTGAGGTTGAGTTGTGCGGCCAGCTGGAAGAGAGAGAGGTCCTTTTCAGTGGTGGTGCCCCAATGATGGAATGCCCACCCCAGAGAAGGCCAGCAGGCACATACTTTGTTCGCCTTTCAGTGCCAGTCAAAAGCCATAATGTTTTCCCAGGCTTTTTAGACTTAAAAGCAATCTAGCTTTAAAAATCTTGTTCCCTCTTTACTCTTCACGTCCCTTATTTTGTTTGGATATGTATTATTTGCGTTTTAATTATTTTTGTATCTTCTGCTTCTTATGGAAACTGCCCTAGGGATTTATTAAAATTGAAGGGCGGTATTAAAAAAAAAATCTGTACAGTGGTACCTCTGGATGCGAACGGGATCCGTTCTGGAGCCCCATTTGCATCTTGAAGCGAACGCAACCCTCGTCTGCGGCAATTCGCCGCTTCCGCGCATGACACCATTTTGAGCGTCTGCACATGCATGAGCGGTGAAACCCGGAAGTAACACGCTCCATTACTTCCGGGTCGCCGTGGGACGCAACCTGAAAACGCTCAACCTGAAGCACATTTAACCCGAGGTATGACTGTACTGAATTTGCAGCATGAACAAGAAAAAAAGAGGCAGGAGTAGGTATATGAGCAAGGGAAAGGAAGGGCCCCACAATGGAGTGCTTGAGAAGAGGGTTGAATAGACTCCCTTCCTATCATGCTCAACCGACTGCCGGGGGCACGAGGGGAGGGCCAAGAGTAGAGAAGAGGGGACAGCCATGATGGGGCAGCCAACCACTGGAGAACAGCGTTCAATATAGTGAGATGCTACAGACACAGAAGGGAGGCTCTCAGCGCTGTGAACACACTTTGCACCCCCTTTTACGACCCAGTCTCTTAAGACTTGGGAGAGGCCTTGGCTAAGTGGTAGGCAACACGCTCCACAGGGACACTTCGACTCCGGAAGGACCTTGAGAGGATCAGGACAGGAAAAGGCTACTGTGCAACCCAAAGGGAAAACCGCAGCCACCCAACCCAATCTTCTATCGCCCGTTTCCACCAGGGGGATTCGCCGCTGGCAAACCTTTACGCGACACATACAGCTATCTCTCCCGCCTGCGCCGCTGGGTCAGGAACCAGCCAATGACTTTTGCCCGGTGTGACCACGGAATGGCAATTGCCGGAGACAGAATCTTCTGCGTAGGAGGAAGGGCCCTGGCAAACGTATGTTGAGCTTCATTTATTTAATGAGTTGTGGTGGTGCCCAACGCCAGCCCCAGGTGTCTGGTGTTGCCCTGAGCTACACAATGTTCTCTCGTTTCTCACTTCCTGGTTCCTTGTGGCCAGGCTCCCTTCCCAGAAGGAGGAGCATCCCCTTCTGTACAGTCTGACAATGGGAGCAGCCTTTCTCAACCTGTGGTTCCCCAGATGTTGTTGAACTACAGCTCCCATCAGCCATAGCTAGCAAGGCCAGAGCTCAGGGATGATGGGAGTTGTAGTCCAACAACATCTGGGGACCCACAGGTTGAGAAAGGCTGCTCTAGAGAGAAAGCAGAGTGTCCCTCCTAAGACAGCATCTGGCAGGTGCTGACCTGTCGATATTCACACGTGGGGAAGAGTTGCTGTTGCACTCAGGTCCTGCTAGTGGGTTCCCTACAGGAATCTGGGTGTCCACTTTGAGAGCAGGATGCTGGACCAGAAGGAACCCTCTTTGGCCTGACTCAGCCGCAGGGCTCTTCTTGTGATCCATGGCAGCCTTCCTCAACCTGGTGACCTCCAGATGTTTCAGTCTCCCACCTCCCATCACCAATGACCACCAGTTATTTTGGCTGAGACTGATGGGAGACATGGTCCAATATATGTGGGGGGAGGGTACCTGGTTGGAAGAGAATGCTTTCTACACCACAATATTCTAGGTTTCCTGACAGGGCATTGAAGCATTTCTTACTTTACCACACACACACACACACACACACACACACACACACCCCAGGCACATGGAACTAGCAAGCCCTTTACAAAATAGAAACTCTTCATGCCCCTTCCAAATTTTCATTTCTATGTAGCTGGATCATGTGGCAAGCCTAATATATTTTACTACCTGGGGCTGAAAGGCCAGGTGGCTCCCCCTTATTTGCTAATTAACAAGGCTGCCAAGTTTAATCAAACAGATTAATATATTTTTTAAAGGTGCTGCCAACTAACTGGCCAGCAGGTTTTTTAAAAGAGAGGAATATCTGGGGGGGGGGGGGGAGAGAAATGGCCTGTCCATTATGTGACTGATTCCCTATTTGACCCATACTCTTAATGTTTGTTTAACCAAGTAGCATTCCTGAGTTAGACAGATTGGGTTCCATGACTGAGAAACAGATCCCTGTCAGTTTTAGATGTTTTATTTGCCCAAAGGGTTGGCCTTTTTGAAAATAATAAACCTAACACGTGGACTGAATATACAATCATTTGGGGAAAATGCTGGATCCCTGAAACACACCTACATGGTCTGTCTCCTGATGAAGTCAGAAAAGTCTTCATTACAATCTTGGTCTTTAAAATTTGTTGGAAGCCACCCAGAGTGACTGGGGCAACCCAGCCAGATGGGGGGGCATATAAATCATCATCATCATCATCATTCCTCTGCATATGCTCAGGTGTTCCCTTGAACTAAAACCAGAGCAGATTGGTAGCATTCCTACTAACTGATTAACACAGGGGGAGGGGGTGGGGGTGGCAGCTGAACAATGCATTGCGAAGGTCTCCTGTGCAATTAGTGGGAACTGCACACCAGCACAGCTTCTACACAAACTGACAAGAGCTGCTCTCTGACCTCTTTAAAGCCGGGGTGGCTCACATGCAACCTTCCCAATGTTTCCGGAATACTGGCTAGGCGGGTCTGGCGGGAGTTGCATTCTGAAATATCTATGGGGCACCAGGAAGGGAAAGGCTGCCTTAAAACAGCTTCTGTGCCAGGTCTGTCTGAGCAACCGGCAGGCCATGCTGTCTCCTGGAGCTACAGCATACCTCCCTCACCCTCCACTGAACAGGGACTGGATCCACCCCTCTGATATTTGGTTCTTTACAGGCTCAGGAATGGGTTCCTGTGAACGAGACAGAATACTACTGCCCGGTTAGTGATCAGTGGACCCTGCTCAGTCTCTCGCCCTTCGAACTTTGTCAGTTTGGTCTCGCTGTGCACGGGCAGCAATTGTACATCACGGGCGGTGGATCAGTGAGACAGAAGAGGAAAGAGGACGGCGTCTACATCTGCAACCCTGGTGGGAAAGTGTGGGAAAAGGCGGGCTCCTTGCCCAAGCCTTTGGTGGATCATGCCTCTTTCTTTGTTCAGCTGCCGCGTCACCTGGTCACAGGTGAGCAGCAGCAGAATGGAGAGGGGCCTTCAGCTGCTGGCAGGAAGAAATCCACCCTCAACCTGTTCATCACGAGCAAGACTTCATCCCAGCCTGCTCTTCAGGCAGAGAAAGAGGCTTTGGGCAAAATCCAGGAGGAAGATCTCTGGTAGAAGCCCCACTGAAATGAATGGAAGTGGCACATGATTTTTTTCCAAGCCTGTGGCCACATTCAGATGGCCTCCCAGTCCACAGCCTGGACGATTGGGAATGAGCCTCAGGTTCGTGTACTCTATCCTCCACATATGAGGGATTAGAATCTCTCAGTAGCTTATCAGTCTGTCTAAATGATAGCTTGAGCAAACCATAGTTTGCCTGTAAGACAGAATCCAGAGACATGCTTTTATCCTGCTTTATGTGCAAACCAGAAGCAGAAATGTTCTAAGCTTCCTTTGTGCATTGAAGAAAGGCTGGAGGGAGATGAGAGGAGAGAGAAGGGAGCATGCAAGCTCAAGGCTTGCCCCCGCTCCCCTCAAAAGTGTGGCTTAGGGGATTGTCCGAATGCAGCCTAGATAACTTGCACATTTTCAGGCCCGACACAACCTGAGAGAAAGCACAGTGCGCATGTACACTTTGGAAGGAAGTCAGATGTCTTACAGTCACTCACCACTAAGAGCTGCCAAGCCCCTGATCCGGTCCTTGTTCTCCAGCATCAGCTCACAGCCAATCTGAGTTAAACACACAAACACACACAGCAAATTAGGTTTTCCGAGAGCCAAAGAGAAATTGGAAGAAAGTTACAGGATCTTAGCTGGAACTAAAAAATACATTGGTCACTGCAAAAAAATGAAATAAAACAATGATGGAAAAAAGCTGCTTACAAAGGTTAGATATGGCTAAGGTGAAAGTTCAAAAGACGGACAGAATAACTTCTGGGTTTCCAGTTCATTTTCAGCCTACCAGACCTAGAGTCAAAGGGGAGTTCCAGCATTAACATCCTGCAATTCCACCCTAGCAGATAGTCATAAAATGATCCCATTGCTATATAAACAGTATACTTCTTATATTATGTACCTATACAGTGGTACCTCTGGTTGCGAACGGGATCCGTTCCGGAGGCCCGTTTGCAACGTGAAAAGCCCACAACCTGAAGCGCCATATCTGCACAGGTGCGCGGCACAATTTGGCACTACTGCACATGCGTGAAGGGTGACTTAGCGCTACTGTGCATGCACAGGTAGCAAAACCCGGAAGTAACCCTTTCCGGTACTTCCAGGTCACTGTGGGATGCAACCTGAAAGAACGTAACATGAAGCAAACATAACATGAGGTATAACTGTATTATATTAGGACTCTCCTTCCTTGGAGGTTTTTAAGAAAGGTTGGATGGCTATCCGTCATGGGTGTTTTAGTTGAGATTCCTGCTTAGCAGGGGGTTGGACTAGATGACCCTTGGGGTCCCTTCCAACTCTACATTTCTATTATTCTATGTTTATCATCTGTAACATGGCAACAAACACCCTCCTCTTCTGTAATGCCCGCTCAGTTTCCTCCCTGTTGAGCAGAGGAGTGTGGACAGACCAGACCAGAAATACTTTTGTGCAGCCTTTGTTTGAGGGGGCACCTGCAAACACTTGCAACATTAACCAGGCTCTCTTTGCAAGAAAAAATGAGGAACCCAAGTTTATAACTACGTTAACCTGTGTCAGGTATAAATCAGCACCAGGCAGGCAAGCTCCACAAAAGGCGGCTGGCGGTAGTGTGGTTTGAGATTTTAAAAAATAAGCAAACATTCAAATGGCTACTATAGGTAGGTGTGCGTTAATTTTGTATACCTGGCCTATAGACATGCTGCGAGAGCTTTAGCCCAGCCCAGTGGAAACCGGTGGAGGTGGAGGAGTCGAGTGTTCTCTGGTTCATGAAGTTGCCTGATCTGTGCAGGCCTCACCTTGACAGGATTTGCTGGAAAGTGGCCCATAAAGTCTGTCTTGTAAGGGTAGTCCATCATGGCTATCATGGTGAAGGCATTCCGGGCAAATCCGAAGAGCTGGTAGATATCATCCTTAGACGAAAGCTTTTGGCATGTAGACATCCCACGGCTGATCCTCTCGTAAGCTGAATGTGGAGAAGAGAGGTGTGTAGTGTGTTGCACGATTAAGTGCATCTCACCAATTTCATTGAGGCTAGTATGCTTTAGGACAGCAGCCTAAAAGTATAGTGTTTGGGCTACGCAGTGCTTGGATGAGTGAGGTTTTCTGCTTTCATTCAAAAGAAAAATCAAGTGCCTAGACCTCATGGTTTTAAACTGCAGTGCTTAGTCAACTGACTGCTTACACTGGGGGGTGGGGTGGACGGACCATTTGTATTAGCTATAGAAGTGCTGCCCAATTAAAGTGGGCACATTTCCTTCAAAAATTGTTTATTTTCTTATGCACACACAAGACGGGAGCGGTACTGCTTTCCTAAAACCATTTTAAAGCAATTTGTTTATTCTATAGCTGCTCCAGAGGTCTCGTAGCTTAAAAGTCCTCTCTCCCAAGGGGCTGTTCCTTGTCTGACAGGTGAGCTCACTTTACCTCCAGCCAGGTACAGGTCTTTGATTTCCCTAAATGCTTCTCGTACAGCCGTGGCACAGTCCGGATTGTAGTTCTGAAAGTCCTGGAAAAAAGAGGGTTCTGATTTAAGTGAATTGCATCTTTGAGGGAGCCTGAGACTTTCATACGGCTTCACAGGTTCAGGCACACAATTTTACGTTGAAGTTTGGGAGGTTTGCCTAGTAAGAGGAAATGAGCCCACTCAAAAGTTTCCATCTAAAACTTACCGCTGTGACATCCTTGAAGAACTGATTGGAGTCTCCAATCCCAGCTACAGACAACACAGGCGCACTGGCAGCGAGTGCGCCAGACACTATGTTGGGATACTTCATTCTCATGTAGGCACTCAGCATCCCTCCATAACTGGAAGAAAAGAGAGAGAAAAAGAAGCAAGTTATATTCTTTGACACTATGAGACATTCAGGTGGACTGCTCGCTCACTGGAAAGGGACAGTCGTCTCTTCAAATTGTTTGCCTGAATTAGTCGGCACAGATTTGCCATTATCAAAGAGTCAGAACACAAGAGCCACAGGTATGAGGCAAGAGGAAGTGGACAAAATGGCTGAACTTTGGCTTCTTCCCTTCCCTAGTAGCTCGCGCCAAACTCAGATCCAATTGCTCAGAAGGAAAGGGTATTATTGGCCCCAGGTAAGAGGGGAAGAGGGACGCGGGTTGCGCTGTGAGTTAAACCACAGAGCCTAGGACTTGCCGATCAGAAGGTCAGCGGTTCGAATCCCCATGACGGGGTGAGCACCCATTGCTCGGTCCCTGCTCCTGCCAACCTAGCAGTTCAAAAGCACAAAGTGCAAGTAGGTAAATAGGTACCGCTCCGGCGGGAAGGTAAACAGTGTTTCCGTGCGCTGCTCTGGTTCGCCAGAAGTGGCTTTGTCATGCTGGCCACATGACCCGAAAGCTGTACGCCGGCTCCCTCAGCCAATAAAGCAAGATGAGCACCGCAACCCCAGAGTCGGTCACAACTGGACCTAATGGTCAGGGGTCCCTTTACCTTTAAGAGGGGAAGAAAAGTGTGCCCCCTGCTCAGTGTGGTTCTTGAGGCAAAGGATCTTTTTACTTCAGAGAAGGGACAGCTATTATCCTAGGGGAGGGGCTATAATTTCCCTGCAGACTTTGGGGTGTTTCCCGTTGGAGTGTTGTAGAGAACAAGCACATGACAAGATCCGCCAAGGCATGGCCTGTGTCCAGGGTGGCCCACTAAGCATGCCATGAAGCATACCCCAGAGAGAATACAATTCAGGGCACTGAAATTCCAACCTAAACAGTCCCAAAGTAAATGAAATACTTTATTGTCACTTGTACAACTTGTATACAGGGAGATTACAAAATTGGGAGCTCAGAGCCGCAGCGTATGAACGTGGCCCCATCTTGGAACAAGACAGTAAATACTGATTCAAGTGACCCACAGTTATGGGGGAAAGCTAGCATTGCCCTCACCAAACATACTGGGGTACAACCTTTTCATACTTCAACTTCTCTTGGCCCGTGAGCTCTCCTCACCTTCCTTGGCCATAGTTAAATCAACCCTTTGGAGAAATCCTGGTTACTATCAAGTTTAGGTGGTGGTGCCTAAACATTTGAAATATCTGCCTCATTCCCTGCTCAGAACAGACCCCCTCCCAAAGGCAGCTGGCGCACAGCAACTTGGAAATATTTTGCCAGACCTGCACGAAAAACATTGCACACATCAGATGCAGGTAACTGCTAGGAGGAACAAGCGAGCGAGCCCTCACCTGCCTCCAAATGCAATGACAGGTGAGTCCTGTGCTGCGTACTGCTTCTTTAGTGCCATGATGAGAACTGCATAGTCAGCGAGGGCTTGCTCCACACTCAGCAGGCCAGCGTTTTCCCTCTGCAGCGACGCTGCCCCAAATGGAAGCGACTTCCCATAGTATCTCTGAAAAGCCAGCAGAGGAGCACAAGAGACATCTCAGACAGCAAGGTCACCGTAATCCCCATCAAGCACGCTGCCTCAGGCAATAGGGACATCTTTGCAAAAACACTCACATGCTCCGCAAAGACCACCAGGGCGTTCTGCTGCTCAGCTAGCTCCAGGATGAAGCCGCTGTTCTGAGCAAAGGCCCAGACATCTCCTTCATTCCCGGTGTAGAAGAAGATGGGTCCAGCTCCCCTCTTCCAGTATTTATCTGTGGGGCAGCAGAAGTACATTTAGGCAACCAAGAAGAATCCAGTTTAAGAACAGAGAGACCTCTAAGAAACTTGCAAGAAGGACGGTGCCTGTATTAGAATTGCAATCTTCTTTTCCCCTCTACGATAGCACAACCCTCAACTTTCTGACTGGTCTTCAGCAATGGAACTGGCACTACTTGCACCTTTGGGTGCTGCCAGAGCAAAAATGGAGAGGCTGGGGCCCAGCCGCTGGGCCCTTCATATATTGTTAGGACTACCATAATCCCTGTCATCCGCTGTGCTGGCTGAGGCAGAGAGCAGGAGCCCCACAAGATCTGGGGGGCCACGCATTCCCTCATCTGTGTGCCACAGCAATCAGCCCTGAGGGAAGGCAGGCTCTTTGAAGCACTGCTTTTTTCCACAGATTGTTAATCACTCCAGATAAATGAACACCTGTTCAAATTAACTAAGGAATGGAGGCAACATGGGACGAGACGGGTCAGAGGCCTAACTTGGTATGAGACAGAATGGGTCATTAACACACAATTAATTTATGGAATGTGCTGGTGACGCTAGCTCTTGGATTCCCATAGAATTTATTTATTTCGTACACATATAATAGGAAAGTAAGGCTGTCGTCATGGTGCAATTTGCTTGGCCATCACAAGAGCTGCTTTGCCATCACAGCAGTGTTGGACTCTAAGTAGAAAGGAAGCAGAGGAGGCAGGAACAGGCTGAGGCAGGTGGCCCAGGCAAGCCACTGAGGAACTGTCAGCACAGGACACAGGAGAGGGGAGATCTAATAATACCTCTGAGCCATGGTTACAATATGGAACCTCCATGTTCAGATGCAGTATACCTGTCCTTCTCTGTTGCTGCCGAGCAACAGTGGGAGAAGACTATTGGTCTCATGTCCCGCTTGTGGGCCTCCCAGAGGATCTGGCTGGTCATTGTGGTGAGACAGGATACTGAACTAGATAAATGCTTGCTCCAATCTAGAAGTGACCTTTTCATGTTTATATATATTTTCATCACCAAATGCATACCTGTGATGAGGTATCTCTGCGCAAAAGTTTTGTTGCTGTAGGTTTCGAAGTTGAAGTGATCTATCCACTGCTCAAAATATTTCTCTTTGAAGTCAAGCTGGGGGTTTCTGTAACCTTAAAAGAAACAAACCGCGTCACTTTCAGATAGAAGGGGGTTAAAAATGGCATTGTCAGTCTACTGACCATGGGAAAGAAGAGGTCAACTACTCCAGTATCTGCTCCGTGAAATCTGCTCTGCTGTGGATTCTATTGTACAAGAACAGCTAGGCTTTACAGTCATACCTCGGGTTACAGACACTTCAGGTTCCGTTTTTTCGGGTTATGGACCGTCGAAACCCAGAAGTACTGGAACGGGTTACTTCCGGGTTTTGGTGGGCGCGCATGCGCAGAAACACTAAATCACACTTTGCGTATGCGCAGAAGCGCCGAATTGCAACCTGATGTGTGCAGATGCGCTGCTGTGGGTTGCGAACATGCATCCCGCATGGATCACGTTCGCAACCCGAGTGTCCACTGCACGTACTTTCCTCTGCCACTCCAAAATGCTGGCTGTATTTCTCTGATACTGTCAAACAATTATTCAAGGCTGCAAATTTGGTGAAGAATGTGCTGCAGAAATTAAATCATTTTTAAAGTAAAAAACATGGCATTTCTGGTCAGGTCTGGACATTAAGAAATGTAAACATAAGGTGAGGAGGACAGAAGTAGGGCTGGAACTGTTTTTTTGTTGGTGGGGCTAAAACCTGCAACATGCAAAGTAACTAAGTGAGCCTCACTAATATAACGAGATGAATTGGGGTGGGGAGACAGAGGAAATACTTACAAAGCACAGAAAGTTACATTTCCACCCCACAACCTCCATTAAGTAACCACACACTGCTAGAAAGGGACTGATAGCTTTGTAACGAATCTGATAACTGAAACAAGGAAAAGGTGGCGAGTAATTTCTAAAACATGAAGTTGTGGAGCTCAAATCTTCCCAGGAAGCATGTCCACTAGCCCTTTGACACACAATATTGCTCAAAACTGTGGAAGTGGCATGATGCTCCAAGTGATATATTGCTTTATTTCCAATATTTCTATTGCAAAACAGAATTACAAACTGCAACCAGCTGATTTGAAGTTACTGAATGAGAGGGGTGGTGCTCTCTGCAAATGCTCAGAAGCACTCTTACTCAAAACAGCCCCAGAAAACACTAGCAAAGCAGCTTTATATGTTCTCCAAGTGGACCGGGATGGGGGGGGGGGTTCTGAGTTGTGGGGATTAGATTAATTATAAAGAAATTGCTCCTGAGCCTGTGAAGACTGTACTTCTCCATCACATGCTTTCTGCCTCACAAACCAACTCCAGCCGGGAAGACCCTGAAATAAGGATTTAACGAAGAACGAATAAATGCATTCACAAAGGAGAGTGCCTCTATTCCTGTGCAGTCTTGCATCCCTTCCCTCTGATTGCATCTGAGCATGTGCAGAGTTGCATCCCTTCCCTGCGATCACCACCACCGATTTCCGCTGACCCTCTCTCTGGGAGCAGCGGACCCGAGGCCCGCCGCCGCCTTACCTGCAAGGACCCCCGGCAGCAACGCCAGAGAGACGAGGCGCAGGTAGAGCGCGGGTCGCGTAGCCATGACCACAGGCGCGGCGGTCCCTTCTTCTGCAGCGTGGGCACGGGTGGCGGTGGTGTCACGTGAGAGGAGCCCAGCGCGTCACGTGAAAGACCTGCCGGCAGAGGGGCGGGGCGAAGGGAGGGCCATGTGGTTTGCCCCGAAGGGGCGGGGAAGGAGAAAGGGGCGCGGCTCGCCTCTCGGCGCCCTGCCGCCATCTTGGACATCAAAGGGCACTGGCCCCGCCCCACTCCCTCTCCACTGCACTCTGCACATGCTCAAGGGCACGCCTTTCTTATAAAAAAAGGGGCAGCCTGAAGGCCGGACGCGTATTTAAATTGCTTTCCTGGACCCTGTAATAAATTGTTTGCTTATGTAAATATAATTTACTAGTTTATTTATATTACATTTATTTTCTTGGTTTTTTTTCTTGATCTTTATTCTTATTTTCATGTTTTGTAAAATTTTTGTGCCACTTGATTGTAACACACACAAACACTTCAGACACTTCAAAAGCAGCTTGCAAAGAGAATAACATTAACAAACTTCAAAGAACAGTAATAGACTGAAAACACAGCAGCATTCTGAATTTATATCCCACCTGCATTCCCAGGAGCTCATGGTGGCCTGTGTGGTTCTTCCTTTACCCATATTATTCTCATAACAAGCTTCACTAACTATGAATCCTGAAATTTGGGTTCCCCTCCAGTGCCAAAGTTTTGTGGTGGTTTTTCAGCACACACTCAAACTGAATAACTGATACTCAAACTGGAGGTGATGGGTGTCACCCCCAAACCCAGCCTTGTTTGATGGCTATGACCCCTGATTTAAGTATCAGTTGTTCAGGTTGGAGGCCACTGCAGAGCATGGGGTTTTCACTGCAAAATGATTGCAAAACTTTGGGAGCAGTTTGGAGGGAGTCCCACATTTCATAGTTAATAAAGCTCCCACAACAACCCTGTGAAGCAGGTTAGGCTGATTATTCCCCAAGGCCACACCTAGTAAGCTTCATGGTTCAGTGTGGGATTCGAACCCTGGTCTCCCCCATGTCCAGCACTCTAACCACTACCCCACCACTGGCTCTCATATATAATATAAATATATTTTGGAGATGTATAAGCCTTTCAAACTGCTTTTAATGGTTTTTGTTTGTTATTAACTGTTTTTATGTGTTTTATTTTTGGGGAGGGCAGTATTTGGCTGTTACTGTTTATATTTTATATATTTTGTGTTTTTATATTGGGATTTTATCTTGTGAACTGCCCTGAGACCTGTGGGTATAGAGCGGTATATAAATAAAATTACCCATAAATAAAAATAAATTTGACAGTTTATTAAATCCCAGCATGTAGCCATTATGCCTAGTGTGCTCCCCTGACAAGGGTGTCCTGGGTGCATGTCTGACTCCTGGAAGGGAAGACCTGTGATTTTTATTGTAGTTTTTGTGGATGTTCTTGATGAAAATGACGAGGTTCCATAAAGATCTACGCTCAGAACCATGTTTCTGTGCATGACAGTGCCGCAAACAGGAGCGGCCTAAGCCATTTTGCTGTTTGAGGCAAGAAGAGTGCATTCCCCATTCTGTGTGCAAAATCTGACTAGACTGGTAATTGAGTCTTTCCTCAGCTCTGGTGATAGACCCTAGGGTGCTAGGGCAGCAAGCTAGCTTAGAGCTAATAATAATAATAATAATAATAATAATAATAATAATAATAATAATTTATTTATACCCCACCCATCTGGCTGGGCTTCCCCAGCCACTCTGGTCGGCTTCCAACAAAATATTAAAATACAGTAATGCATCAAACATTAAAAGCCTCCCTAAACAGGGGTTCCTTCAGATGTCTTCTTGTAGGGCAGGCCACATGACCCACATTTCTAGCCACTTCCCACCCTTCAGAATTTGTCACCCAAGGCAGCTATCTCACTTTGTCTCATGGAAGGGTCGGCCCTCACTGCAAAGCACCAGATCCATGATGCTTAACGTTCAGTCAGTTGTGAGCTGGGATGGTGATGAAAAAACTGAAATCTCAAGAGGATCTGTTTTACTGGATCCAAATTTCAGCACATGTTCTCTCTCTCAACTCACTTTTTTTCTCCTTCCTACACCCTCTGCCCCCATTTTACAGTTGTTATAGAAATAATAGGGGGTTTGGCTTTTGCTGCCCAACTCCCCAAGGGACTGGATCCCCTAAGTCCATGATCAGTCAGAGATGAATGGATGGAGGCAAGATCCACCCTATAGCCCAAGACCACCCCCCAAAACATCATACATACATCACAGAAGGAGGTGGTTTCCAGTAGAAATTTTAGAGTGTTGCTACTCTCCTGTCTGTCAGGATACCTGATAATGCCTTATTTGATAGCATTTTCTGGGTAGCCTGGCCATTCCTTTGAGATGGTAAATGCTTTAGATTCTGAATCTCTTACACATATTGATAGTTTGCTCAGCTTAACAGATACTTCCCAGACTGCATTTGAAAAGAGAGGTGTAAGCTCCTATAGTCCAAAGACAACTGGAAAGCTTTTCCCATTTTCTTCCTCCTTGCAGAGAAATTGTTGTTGTTGTTTAGTCGTTTAGTCGTGTCCGCCTCTTCGTGACCCCCTGGACCAGAGCACACCAGGCACTCCTGTCTTCCACTGCCTCCCACAGTTTGGTCAGACTCATGTTTGTAGCTTCGAGAACACTGTCCCACCATCTCGTCCTCTGTTGTCCCCTTCTCCTTGCACCCTCCATCTTTCCCACCATCAGGGTCGTTTCCAGGGAGTCTTCTCTTCTCATGAGGTGGCCAAAGTCTTGGAGCCTCAGCTTCACGATCTGTCCTTCCAGTGAGCACTCAGGGCTGATTTCCTCAAGAATGGATATGTTTGATCTTCTTGCAGAGAAATATTTGAGGTCAATGTGGGAGAGTCAAAATGGCTTCAGGATTGTTCTCTTTACTATTTCAGACGTGTGCTTTAGACACTTATGTATGTGTTTGCCTTGTACATTTATGAACATTTATTATGTATTTGATACCTTATAATTCTTATAACACAGATCACTATCCTTTAACTCCTGCTCTCTGAGGCACTCCACTTTCCGGTCACCTTCTGGATCTTGAAAATCACATAGAACTGAAGCTCCTCCAGCTTCACTTCTATGTACATACAGAACAAGGATAATATGGCATCTATCCAGGTGAGACGGGAACAGACTCCCCCATTTGTCTCTATGGCAACAGAGCTCACTCTTTTAAGATACAGATGATAGTACAGTAGAACCTCGGCTTACTTTGGGTTGTGAAAGCGGCAAACCTGGAAGTATTTTGCCGGGTTTCGCCACTCGCACATGCGTAGAAGCGCTCTATCATGCCGCATGCATGCGCAGAAGAGGCACCTCTGGTTGCGGAAAGCTTGGGATCCAACCGGAGCTCCAGAACGGATCCCATCCGCAACAAGAGGTACCACTGTACCTAGCCCCACTCAGCTATAAGGCCACTATCCTAGACTAAGGAAGTGTTCTGATGGGTTTCCTCTTATATACCTTACCCTTGCAGCTACAGGATCAAAGGTTTGGAAGGGACCCAAAAATGTCATCCAGAATGAGTCCTCAAACCTTTTTGGCATTTGTCTCAGGAGACAATAGAGTGCGCCATCCACCCGTCTTACATACTCCACTCTGGATTTGTGTAGAGTTTACTCCCTAGTCTTTTCTTCTCCTGAAGATATCCCACAAGGCAGTGAAGGTGTAGAATCAGAGCTTTCCTAGATGCGCTACCTTCCCAGGTAGATGGGTCCCACGTGCCCCTCTACACCATGTGCAGATACCACCTTCTTGACTGTTGGACCCACTCTTGGTCTTGTCTGCTCAATCCTTCGGAGCCTGTCTTCACACACAGAGTCCCAAACTCACTGAGGGTTTGTGACCCAATGGCTACCCTCACCAGATGCAGCCGGCCACTCGAAGCCGTTCTCAGGACTGTGGCTGCTGTCACATGCCGGCAGCTTCTAGGAGCCACAGGTGAGAGCTGAGAGCAGGGTGGGGACCAAAGGGGGATGAACTACCTGAGAGGGAGCACAACATGCCCCCCACCAGAGGTACTGCCCCTCCCCTAACACCCCAGACACCCAGCCCCAAACCTATGCCAGTACTTTTCAAGGGAAGTAGCAACGCAGGTGGCGCTGTGGGTTAAACCACAGAGCCTAGGAGTTGCCGATCAGAAGGTTGGCGGTTTGAATCCCCGCGATGGGGTGAGCTCCCATTGCTCGGTCCCTGCTCCTGCCAACCTAGCAGTTTGAAAGCACGTCAAAGTGCAAGTAGATAAATAGGTACTGCTCTAGTGGGAAGGTAAACGGCGTTTCCGTGCGCTGCTCTGGTTCGCCAGAAGTGGCTTAGACATGCTGGCCACATGACCCGGAAGCTGTACACCGGCTTCCTTGGCCAATAAGGCGAGATGAGCGCTGCAACCCCAGAGTCGTCCACGACTGGACCTGGGGTCCCTTTACCTTTACCTTTAGGAAGTAATCACCTTCATCACCTCATAATGAAAGCAGGGGCGCCGACTTATAAAAAATATTGGGGGAGCCCGCGAAAGCTCATGAATAATAAATAAGCTCATGAATATGCAGATAAAGTGGCGCCGCCTCCTCGTGAGCGAATAGGGGAGAGCGTGCTGCACCTATTAATCAGCTCCGAAGGAAATTGGGTGGAGCTTTTGCTCGGGAGGGAGGGCAGGAGGCATGCAGCCCGACCCTGTGCATTTTGGGCTGGGGGAGGGGCGGCGGTGGCGCTCTGCTGGAGGGGCGCCCGAGATTATTGGGGGGCGGAGCCCCCCCAAACGAATTTTTGAGGGGGCTCGGGCCCCCTCAGGCCCCATGGAGTCGGCGCCTATGAATGAAAGAAGCAATAAGTTAGGGGTGCTCAGGGGCTTGCACAGGCAGCAGATGACGTCTCCAAAGGTCCCCATGCACTCTCAGGCACCACACTGGCAAGCCCTGAAGGCTCACGGTGCCTTTAGCTCCTCACTGAGACAGTCTTTCCCTCTATAGCTGTGAGGGGGCACCAGACAGCTGCCCACAGTCTTGTCTCCCTTCCCCACCCCTGACTGCTGCTCAACCAGACTGGACTTAACAGTCCCTGACATGGGCTTCCTGGGAGAGCCTCTGTCTGACTGCCTTTGCTTCTCTCGTAAGCCTCAATGGAACAAAAAATGCATGTATTTAGGATGACAGGCCACACAGCCAGGGAGAATACGACAGCCCTCAACTGTGGGCTCCTTTTTCACGAAGCTACCTCAAACTGCTGGAGAGGCAAGTTTCAAACTGAAATTCAAAATGGTGTTGTCTCTTCAACATGTAATGAGAGAGACGGGATGTTTTATAGTCATAGCTGTCAACTTACAGATTTGAAAATAAGGGACCAGCAGCCTCGAAAATAAGGGATCAGCAGCCAAAATAAGGGATCAACAATTACTTTGATAAAATACATATTTTGTTGCGTGCAAATGGCTTTAGATACCTATTAGGTCCATAAATTACCATATAGCATATATTCAACACAAAAAACTGCAATAATTTGTTGTTGACAAAGCACAGCTAGACATAGAAAGGGCCCCATTACCTTCAGTAGCTTATTTAAGGGACATCATCAATAAGGGACAGCAGTGGGACATGGCGCTGGGATAAGGGATTGTCCCGCCAAATAAGGGACGCTTGACAGCTATGTTTATAGTGGGATACCCTGGAAACACTGTATTTGCCCACCTGGTCTGTTTTGGGCTACAGCTCCCATAAGGCCTTGCTTCATACAGCCATGCTGGGTAGGGCTGGTGGGAGTTCTAGTACTAAATATCTAGAGGGCACCTGGTAAGGGAAGGCTGCTCTCTGGGAAGCAGTCATATATACCAGAGGTGAACGGCCTGGGGCCTTTCAGATGTTGCTGGACACCAACTTCCACCATCTCTGCCCACTGGCCATGCTTGTTGGGGCTGACAGCAGCTGGAGTCTAATGATCGCTGAAGAGCCACAGGTTAGCCATGCCTGCCTTACCAACTGATGTTCAGAGATAGACTGTCTTTGGACATGCAGGTTCCATCCTCAAATAGGAAGATATGAGGATAAGAACTTTCTCTCCTTGTTGCTCTGTAGCCTATGGTATTCAGAGGCAGATTGTTCTGGAATATGGAGGCTGGTGCCCTAAACAAGCATTAATGCACAGCCATGTCAAGGGCAAATGTCCTCCAAGCAACCTCTGGCAAAGGACTGAACTTGATCTCTATAAAACAGCCTTAAAGTTAATTATTTTCCTCCACTTCATGCACTGAAGTAGCTTGAAGAGGTGGACAGCGACATGCTGGAAAGCCAACTCGTAATTGCAGAGTTGAGTTTCCACTTGAAGGGCTAAAAATAGTCTTAATAATCAATTTGGGGGCAGGAGATCTCAGAGAATTGGATTGTTGCACAAGAAAAGGTCAGTTCCAGGTTGGGAGAGAGAAAGTTCAATGTGCATTCAGTGAATGTTATTCAGTGTACCGTAGATAACATTCAGGGTCCTCAAGCTCCCCCATCAAGAGAAAACAGCAGGAGAATTTAATGCTCCAAAGCACATTGCAATTCATATGGTAACTATTGTTGTTGTTGTGTCTTTAATACTGAGAAACTGAGAATACTGAGAAACAAGACATGGGTTCAAATTTCTGCTCAACCCATCACCATCTCCCAGCCCCTCCATCCCACTCTACATTTCAGTGCTGCTGTGTGAATAAAATGGGGTGGGGGGGCACCACAAACATCACTGGAGGACATACCGTATTTTTTGCTCTATAAGACTCACTTTTTCCCTCCTAAAAAGTAAGGGGAAATGTGTGTGCGTCTTATGGAGCGAATGCAGGCTGTGCAACTATCCCAGAAGCCAGAACAGCAAGAGGGATTGCTGCTTTCACTGCGCAGCGATCCCTCTTGCTGTTCTGGCTTCTGAGATTCAGAATATTTTTTTTCTTGTTTTCCCCATCCAAAAACTAGGTGCGTCTTGTGGTCTGGTGCGTCTTATAGAGCGAAAAATACGGTAAATGTAATGAATATAAGTTACGGTAATAATTGTTCATGCGTCTGACAGATGGATGCTGCTTTTTAGCGGTTTTCCTCAGCATGGATTAATCACAACCTTTTGTGGGTTAATGATGTAAAAACCACCACATTCCTTTCTAGGTAAAGAAAATTATGGATTCAAAGAAGCCATTTAATGTAGCCTGGAATCATCAGCAAGCTTACTAGGAAGTAGGCCCCATGCACAAACATGATTACTTCTGAGTAAACAAGCAAGGGATCGCAGTTAGAAATTAAACACAGTATCAATCACTCCTTGTTCCTGAAGTTAAGGGAAGATATTAGGACTGCCAGTGGCTCTGTTCTGGCTAGGCTCCTCTGTGTTTAATATTTATTATTTTATTTTATTGAATTCATATCCTGCCCTTTCTCTCAAAGGAGTCTAGCAACATTTAAAATATTATTTTAAAAGATTATTTTAAAACAACATTTAAAATATTATTTTTAAACAAAGACAAAAACAAGGGGATTATATTAAAAAGTGAAAACCTTCTAAAAGAATTGCAGCAAAAACATTCTAAAAGCAGTTACAGGTAAAAACATTATTCAACACCTCAGACGGAAATCTCATTGGCGGTGTTTTCCTGTCATCGCACCTGAATGCCAGAAAAGCGGCTTCCACTGTTGGATACAGGCAGCCAACAATGCAATTTTTCAGTATTTCTTTAAAAGTGCATGCAGTGATAAATTTGGAAATTTCAGGCTCCAGCTGATTAACCGGGTAGGGTTGTGTTTTAGTTTCTTTATTATTTTAAGCATTTTGTTGCCAATGTGCGAGTATAACAGGCATGTAAAAATCACCGTCTAATGAATTATCTCTTGTAATCTATTAAAAACTAACACGAAAACACTTGTATGGCGATTTTGGTGTCACATGTACAATGATTTATATGCAATTATGAGACACGTTTATACTGAAGACAGAATACCGCTGAACTTGGAGACTCCATGTAAGCGTCATTCTTCGCAACCCACTGAAAGTTTTCGCGCAGCGCTCCGCGGCCGTCAAAGAGCGCGTCGGATGCAATCCATTCTCCGCTGCTTGTGAAGTGCCCGATGGCACCGAGCTCTTGTTTGTCCAGAGGGCGGCGCTGAACCCGACTGCCTCGCCTTTCTCTCCCAGACTTGGGCTGCCGGGAGCTAAACGCGGCGGAGCGCGCCTTGGAGAGCTCATCGGAAACCGGCGCCCGCTGTGCATTTACGCACGGCGCGCCTCCGCTTCGCCGGAAAGAGGCAGCACTTCAGCCGGCAAGAGGAGAAGGCGGCGGCAGCAAGGCGCCTTCCAGCAGAAGCTGAGCGCGCCTCGGGGGGCCCCAGCAGGTGAGTGCGCTGCTCCTCGGGCCCATTAGCCTTTCTGACCAGCGCGTAAAGTTCTTTCTCCTCCAAGGCGTAGGAAGAGACGACCCAAACCGGTGACTTGTCCTACAGACAGGAGAAGAGCGGTTTCATCTGAGCCCCGAGACCCGTTTGGTGGAGCAGGTGAAGAAATCCCCTAAATCGATTTCCTCCGAGCGCGGGTAAAGCGCCTTCCTTTCCCTCCGCGGATTACCCTAAGCTCATCGTCTAGGCTTAGGGAGGAAGGGCAGAGAACGATGGGTGAGCGCCGGTGCTTGTCTAGCAGCGAGCTGGGAGGGCAGAGACGAAGGAAGGCTCCTGGGCGTGCTGAGCGCAACTGCCCGACCCGCCTTTGCAGACCCCGGCAGTGATGGGTTTGGGCGCGCTTTCTCTCTCTCTCCGCCTCATTACAGATTTTCCTCTCCTTTCCATAAGGGTTTTCTTAAGGTAGAAAAAGTCCCGAGGTTTTAAAACAAAAATTCAGTTTCTCTGAAGGTATCACATAACAGAAACGACATCAGTTGCAGGTAATATCCCAGCCTTGTAGTGGGACTTCCGTTAAGAGCCATTGGGGTAGTTCCCTAACCCCCAGGGGTGGGGTTGGGTGGGCTGGGTGCGGTTTTTACTCCCTTCTCAAACTCATCCTTTTCCCAGTACTGCATTTGCCAGCCGTTTGTAGCCTTTAACAATAGCGGTAATAATAGTGATCGGTTGTGGCCAACGAAGTTCTACTCAGAGTAGGTCCACTGAAAGAATTGAACCTAAGTTTGACTGCCTGCCATCAGGTGAAGACCTTGTTCCAAGTGGCTTTTGGGAACTGACTGCTTTTAATGAATGGGGTGGGGCTGTGCTGTTTTTATTGTAATTATTTGTATACTGTATTTTAAACAAATGTTATATATGTATATAACTTTAATTCTGTTTAATTGTTTTATAATGATTTTTTTAAAAATAGTAATTATTATTTTTATTTGTAAGCTGCCTTTCACCTGTCAGGTGAAAATGTGAGGTATAAATAAATATGTAAGTAGTAGTAGTTACTCATGTCCATTAACTTCAGTGCTTTGGATACAACCTTGTGCCTTTGAGCACATTCAGCCATCATTTAACCATAACCATCATTCTCATGTGCTTGCAAGTTTGGGAGCTGAGGTTCTGAGGCAAGCAAAGTCTGAACCCCACACCCCATTTTTTAAATAAAAAAATAACAAGTTGCTATAAGTGTTGTGGGGAAATCCCTGCTTGGTGGTTTCAGCTGCTTTTTTATTTATTTTCCTTTGGTTCCCCAGCCGCTGATGTGTTACAGCTTGCTTTTTAAAGCACAACAGAGATGTTGGCACGTCTGGTCTCATATTGCCTTGTTCTGACTGGCAGAGGCTTTCCAGGGTCTGTCATGGAGATAGGCTTTCCCCAGCCAAGTGAAGAGTCTTGCTGCAATTTATTCAAATGCTGCAGATTTATTCACATGGGCGAAGTTGTAAATTAATGCAAGGACCTTGACCTTGGCCTAGTCATGGGCATCTTGTGCAAGCTTTTCAGCACCAGAGTTATGTGCTGGCTGTGGTCTGTCCCAATCAACAGTCCAGCCTCAGCAATTTGCACCAGCTCAAGGGTATCCACACAGAGAGCACTTTGCAATAATCAAGTCTTGAGGTTACAGATTATTATTACATTATTATTACTTAATGTATATAAATCCTGCCATTCTCCCAAATTGGGATACCAGGTGGTGTACAACATTTAGCAACATCATTATAAAATAAAATAAAATAAAAATGAGTTGGTTGTTAAAACTCAGCCATTAAAATTTATACAAAGTGCAGTTAAAATTCAGCAACATGGGATAAGCAGTATACATCTTCATGCTTTTTATTTTATGCAGTGCACATACTTACATTTGCAGCCTACTTATATTTCTATTCTTCTAACACCCGTTCATCAGTTAATGCTCATGAAAGTGCACAGTCAGGAGAACAGTGACTTCTGTCCCAGAGGGTTAGCATTTGCAAGCTTAAGTTGCGGGAAGAAATAGTTTGAATGTTTGGAGACACTTCTTAATAGTAAGAGGCTGTCTGTCAAAATGTGCCCCTCGGGATGCCAAACTACCCACCCTCGCCCCCACCATGTAACCAGCATCACAAATGCCAGTTTGAGAAAAGCCTTTATAGCTCTGCGGTTCACAGTTGAAAGACACTATCCCTGATCCCTTATGAAGAGAGAGTTTGCCCACTTAGGAGTTTGTGTGCCTGAAGATTTACCACACTACTTACTGGTTTGTCCAATCCATGAGGAATTAAGAACAGCCTTGTTCAAAGATTTAAATCTCCCAATTGGGAGATTGATTTGATATCAAATTAACTTTTTATTAGGGGACAGGACCCCCTATACCTCTGAAAATGTGGCTTATTCTGCCTTTAGAGCAGCAATTTTAAGGTGAAAAGTTTGTGGGGATGATAAGCTAAATTCTTCAGGGCAGCAAACTCCTATCTAACAGGATGCCTGGTTTTAATCATTATTTTAGCTGTGTTCCGTTTTATGCATTTTGATTTGTAATGGTTTTGGCTACATAAACACTTGTAATTTGTAATGGTAATAGCAGTCTGACAAATGGAAGCAGGGATGTGAAATAGCTGGGCAAGAATAGCTGGGCCAGATGAAAGGGTTGCCACCCAATGCCCCACCTCTACTTACTGTTAGCTAGACCCTAGTTAGGTGTTACTGCAACAAGTTGGCATGACTTTCCCCCCTCCTGCTGCCCTCCCCTGCCTCAGTTGTCTTCTGCTGTGTTGAATGATGGATTGTAAGCTCCTTGGGGCAGAGACTCCCCTTTTGCACTTCTTGCAGAGAGAGTGCCATGCCACATCCACAGCACTATACAAATACAGTTGTGCTTGGTTTTGCTTGCTTTGGAATTCCGGTAAATCTGCATAAAACGCAACCAGGTGACTTATTCTTTGTGGCTTCTGCTGTTTTTTGTTGCAAATGCTAAATATAATCCAACCTATATTTGCTGCTGCTGCTGCTTTTTTGGCAAATGTCACAGAGGTGGGGCCGGGCATTTGGCAAAGATGCTTCTGGCCTGGGGCAGGATTCAGTTTTCACTGGCTGCTAAGCTTCCTCCTGGCTTGCCAGCAGCCTGTTCAGTTTCGTTGCGGCAACTGGAGGAGAGCTTGACTTGTAAATCGCATCTAGGGATGGATGGATGCCCTTGTGACTTGACCACTCCCCTGTGTTGGGAAATGAGAAGAGAGTTTACTCTTAATGCAGCCTTCTTCAGCCTGGTGCCCTCCAGATGTTTTGGGAATACAAATTCCAGCAGCTGTAGCCAGAGTGGATCCAAATCTAAGGTGCCAGTGTGGTGTAGTGGTTAGAGCTTTGGACTGGGATGTGGGAGACCATGATTTGAATCCCCACTTGACCAAGGAGCTTACCAGGTAGCCTCTCAGCCTAACCCAGGGGTCAGCAAACTTTTTCAGCAAGGGGCCGGTCCTCTGTCCCTCAGACCTTGTGGAGGGCCAGACTGTATTGGGGGGGGGGATATGAATGAATTCCTATGCCCCACAAATAACCCAGAGATGCATTTTAAATAAAAGCACACGTTCTACTCATGTAAAAACACGCTGATTCCCGGACCATCTGCAGGCCAGATTTAGAAGGTGATTGGGCTGGATCAGGCCCTGGGGCCTTAGTTTACCTACCCATGGCTTAACCCACTTCACAAGGTTGTGGGGATTAAATGAGGTAGGGAGAACCATGAGCTCCTTGGAGAAAAGGTGGGCTTTAAATGCAACAAATGCAACAAATAAACAATGAAACTCCGGACTGGAACCTCAAGGACTTTGAACGGGATGCGGAGCCTCATATTGCTACAGAAGGGAGGTGCAGCATCAACCCTCAAAATTGTCTGGCAGTGTGAATCCTGGCCTTTTGCTGGGTTAACAGAGCAGGACCCCAGGCTCTCCAGCCCAGACTGTGGAAAACTCAGGACAGGGGGCTCACTCTCCCGGTGTCTCCAAAGCCCCAGCCATGACTGAGGGCAAGTTGCCTCCCCCTGGGTCACGCGGCTTGGCTTCCTTGTGTGAGTTATTATCTGTAGCTATGTTATTTGCACCGCATGCCCATTGTGGCATATGTGTGAACACACACACACACACACGGATCTGGATTGTGATGATTAGTAGTTAGACATCTCTGCCTGTCAGTCAGTAGTGTGAACTACCGTATATGATCCATAGGCTGCTGCCTTAGGACTCAACAGTAGCAGCCCTGGCGTTAATACATACTGTTTCCTAGCAACTAGACACAACCTCCTGTGCTGATTCCAGAAAGCGTCGGAAACATTTTGGTTCTTTCCTTAAAAACAGAAAAGAAAAGCTGTCCCTCAGGTAGTTCTTTGTGCTTTCTCATAGTGCAGGGAGGGGGGAGGGAAAGATGCAATGTGCAATGATGAGTCTCCCACTGGCTGTTTTTGCAAAGAGGTGTGGTAGCTCGAATTTCACCCGGTGACCTGTGTGCTTATGGAGTTGGCACCCAGCTTCTGCTGTGGATGGACTTTTCCCAGGCAGATCCTCCTCTGCGGGTCTCTTAGGTCCTAGATCAAGGGAAGTAATAGTGCCACTGTATTCTGCTCTGGTCAGACCTCACCTGGAGTACTGTGTCCAGTTCTGGGCACCACAGTTCAAGAAGGACACTGACAAACTGGAACGTGTCCAGAGGAGGACAACCAAAATGGTCAAAGGCCTGGAAACGATGCCTTATGAGGAACGGCTAAGGGAGCTGGGCATGTTTATCCTGGAGAAGAGGAGGTTAAGGGCTGATATGATAGCCATGTTCAAATATATAAAAGGATGTCACCTAGAGGAGGGAGAAAGGTTGTTTTCTGCTGCTCCAGAGAAGCGGACATGGAGCAATGGATCCAAACTACAAGAAAGAAGATTCCACCTAAACATTAGGAAGAACTTCCTGACAGTAAGAGCTGTTCGACAGTGGAATTTGCTGCCAAGGAGTGTGGTGGAGTCTCCTGCTTTGGAGGTCTTTAAGCAGAGGCTTGACAACCATATGTCAGGAGTGCTCTGATGGTGTTTCCTGCTTGGCAGGGGGTTGGACTCGATGGCCCTTGTGGTCTCTTCCAACTCTATGATTCTATGATTCTATTCTATGATTCCTACACAAGGTGTTTTTTCCTTTTGAATGTGATTTGCAGGGTGCGAGTTTGTGTGTGTGCGTACCTACTCAGCATACACGGGAACAGACGGAGTAAGACTACAGTGGTACCTTCAGTTACAGACGCTTCAGGTTACAGACTCTACTAACCCAAAAATAGTACCTCGGGTTAAGAACTTTGCTTCAGGATAAGAACAGAAATCGTGCGGTGACGGCGGAAGGCCCCATTAGCTAAAGTGGTACCTCAGGTTAAGAACGGACTTCCAGAACGAATTAAGTTCTTAACCCGAGGTACCACTGTGTTCTATTAATTTTGATGATTGCGTTACTGAACCTTGTTTGATTGGGTATGATTTTGCTTTTACAGTGGTACCTCAGGTTACATACGCTTCAGGTTACAGACGCGTCAGGTTACAGACTCCGCTAACCCAGAAATAGTACCTCGGGTTAAGAACTTTGCTTCAGGATGAGAACAGAAATCATGCGGCGGCAGCAGCGGGAGGCCCCATTAGCTAAAGTGGTACCTCAGGTTAAGAACAGTTTCATGTTAAGAACAAACCTCCGGAACGAATTAAGCTCTTCACCCGAGGTACCACTGCATTATGACTGAAGTGCCAGATATAGAAATAGCAGAGAATAATTACATAAATAATTGTACAGAGCCTGTTACAAGGAAAATGGAAATTCTGTGGCTGCTATGAATTTAGAAAATGTGTGTGCCTTGGCTCCTTTCAGGAGGAGGAGAGTCCATAATGCATTCATGGGGGGGCGGGGGGGCGGGGAAGAGAAAGCATTGATGCCTTTTCCCCTGGCCGCACGCTTCAAACTCAGCCCCACAATATCAATTCGTCTTTGCCAACATGCTTCCAAATTTTTCCTGTGTTAATGCTTTTTACCCAGATGTTTCAACACGACTTCTGTTTCTTCTTTGGTAAGGCTGAGAGGCTAAAAAGTGTTGCATTCTCATCAATCTTTCTCCATACTGCTTTCTTTACCAATCTCTGGTGCCCTCCAGATGCTTTGGACTACAATTTGCATCAACACAGTCCTATCTGTGGTATAGGGATTGGTGGGAGTCATAGTCGAAAACATCTGGACTGAGTCTATAGAAGCACAGGCTGCCTTATGCTAGAGTTTGGGTGTTGTCTGCTTTGACTGCCAGCACTGGCTTTCCAGGCTCCCAGGCAGAGAGAGAGAGAAGCCACCTCTATCAGCTCCCTGAGGTTATTTCACCTAGATATGCCAGGATTTGAACCTGAGACCTTCTCCCTGCAAAGCGGGGCGTTATGCCACTGAGCTCTCCCTCAGAGGCACGTGGAGATTCTTGAACATGGGTAGGCAACCTAAGGTCCGGGGGCCAGGTCTGTCCCAATCGCCTTCTAAATCCGGCCCACGGATGGTCCGGGACTCAGTGTGTTTTTACATGAGTGGAATGTGTCCTTTTATTTAAAATGCATCTCTGGGTTATTTGTGGGGCATAGGAATTTGTTCATCCCCCCACTTCAAAATATAGTCCGGCCCCCCACAAGGTCTGAGGGAAAGTGGACCGGCCCCCTGCTGAAAAAGTTTGCTGACCGCCCCCTTCTTGAAAGTTCACAGAAAGGTTATTTCCCTTTCCCTTTGTTCATTCCCTATTCACTCTCTCACATCCCTGCTCATTTCCCTCCCTCTCCCCCCCCCCCGGCCATATGTATTACTTAGTTGGAACAAGGGATTGGGTGAGGGGAAAGAGGATTTCATTTGATTCACATTTATAGGTGAACTTGGCTAATCGCCACTTTCTGAAACAACATGAGAGCTGAAAAACCACCACCACCAAATACTCACATGTCTCTGAGTTTTGCGATGCTCTACTCCAACCAAGTTCATCAGGTGTACAAAAGGCATATTACAGGGGTTAAGTGCAACATGCAAAATGCATTATATTAGGGGAAATCGTTTTGCCAATATATTAGGAGAATTTCTGGTGTTGATTCTGCATCCAAGTCTTTAGTTTACCTGGTCAAAAAAACCCCCCACTATCAGAACAATATAAATTCCAGGCTCTTAGCTAATTCTGCTAAGAAAAAACAAACCAAGGGCCAGTTTTTTCTTTATGCGTATTTGCACCCAGAGGGGGAAAAGACTGATGCTAATCAAACTGCCTCTGTATTCATTATATATTATGCATCCCTCTGTGCCACTGCATCGCTGGATGTCGATTGCATCTGTCTTTTGATGGATAGGCAACCTAAGGCATAGGGGGCCGGATCTAGCCCAATCGCCTTCTCAATCCGGCCTGTGGACAGTCTGGGAATCAGTGTGTTTTTACATGAGTAGAATGTGTCCTTTTATTTAAAATGCATCTCTGGGTTATTTGTGGGGCATAGGAATTCCTTCATTCCCCCCCAAAAAATATAGTCCGGCCCACCACATGGTCTGAGGGACAGCGGACTGGTCCCCTGCTGAAAAAGGTTGCTGACCCCTGGGTAAGATAGCCCTATACCCCTGAGAGTCATTCGGAGGCCACAATTCGCCTCCCAGAGCTACAGTTCCTATAGCGGTGTAACAATCCGTCTCCTCAGGGAACTTTTGGAATTGTAGCTTATAGTGGGGGGTGGGGGGGTGGATAGTGCACTATCTCTCAACACCCCTATCAAACTATAGCTCCCAGAATTCTTTGGGGGGAAAGCTGTGGCTGTTTAAAATGGTGCTGTACTTCTTCAAATGTGTGATGTGAACCGGGTCTCTTAAAGAGTTTACCACATAGAAACAGCCAGCCAGCAGGCGATGCAATAGGAAATTCTTGCTAGGTTGCATGATATGGCCTTGGAGACTGACCCCCACCCCCACCCCCAATCCATCCAAACTATTTAGGTTGAAAATACAAAGGCCCCATTTCATAGCTAGTGACTCTTTTGAAAGACTGCGGAGCTATCCAGCTCTCCTCCCAGAGGCCAGCCATCAAGCTGGTTGTTTCCAGCCAAGTTTCCCTCCTTCTCTACGCTCCCTGTCCCCTGAGCCTGGGCGTCTGTGTCTGAAGAGAAGACAAAAGCGCCTCTCTGCTTGCCATAAGAATGGGGTTCCTGCCTGGGCACAGTGGTGTGAATGGCTTGTCTCTAGCGCCTGGGGAAGGGGCATGATGCAAATTCACTTCTACACAAAAGGCTCTTTGAGGGAAGGAGGCTGGGCCAGCAGGAGACTGATCTTGAGAAAAGCCATGAACTTGAGGAAATACAGTAGATGTTTCCCATAGAATGTCAAATGCCAAGGTAGGGGGTGTGACGGCGCAACGGCCCTTTTCCCCCTGGCGCCATTGGGCCTGTCCTCTCACTTAAAAATAGAGTGTGCACCCAACTCACAGAACGCCAATCTCATAAATTCCCACAGGCTATCTCAGATTATCTTGTGGGGGACTTGTGTGAGGTAAAACTTAATAATTAGGAGTCTCAGGCAAGATTTGTTCTAATAAACAATAATGGCTTTATTTAACAAGGAAATTTATGACACGAGTAGATAACACTTAGGATACTTCAGTTTACAATGTTATTTCACTTCAAGGTTTTCTCGGTTGTTTCACACTTAATACTTTGGTTCTTAACTTAATACTTTGGTTCTTAACAAGGTGGTGCTTTCTGTCGGTTGCACACCCCTTTGACAACCCTACTCCTGAGGTACTCCAAGTAATAGACTCAAGGTTTCACTGGTTTGGGAGTCTTCTCTTACTAGAAGAATCTCTCCCCTCCTTACTGGAATGACACCTAAGTACAGTAGACTGTCTCTTTACAGCTTCTACTTCTCCTGTCTCAATCTCAGCCTCCCAGTTACAGTGGTGCCTCGCAAGACGAAAAGAATCCGTTCTGTGATTCTCTTCGTCTAGCGGTTCTTTCGTCTTGCGAAGCAAGCCCATTGACAGATTAGCGGATTAGCGCTATTAGCGGCTTTTAGCGGCTTATCTGCTGATCGGATCAGCTGATAAGCGACTTAGCGGCTTAGAAAAAGGGGGGGGGAGGAAAAAAACCCAGCAGGAACTCGCAAGACATTGTTGTCTTGCGAAGCAAGCCCATAGGAAATTCATTTTGCGAAGCACCTCCAAAACGGAAAACTCTTTCGTCTAGCGAGTTTTCCGTCTTGCGAGGCATTCGTCTTGCGGGGCACCACTGTAATTCCTGGCCTATTACTCTCACAGGACACCACACACTGTCCTTCACACTAAGCTCAGAGACTCCTTTCTCTAGCTTGTGATATTTTCCTCAGAGTGGATGTTTCTACCCAGAACCAACTCTCACTCCCTATCTCTACAATGCACTCTCCGTGGGACTGCCCTTGAAGACAACTTGGAAACTTAATTTGGTCCATAATGCAGCTGCCATATTGCTGGGTGGGCTTCCGTTTAGATTTCATATAACCCCTGTTTTTAAAAAGCTGCACTGGCAGCCAGTTTGTTTTTTCTGGGCCCAATCAAAGGTGTTCACTTAGTGTTTAAAATCCTAAATGACTTGGGCCCCAAATATCTGAAAGCCTACCTCCTTCCCTGCAGAACCCTTTGGGTGCTAAGATTGGTAGTTCTTCCACCCTCAGAGGTTCAGAGTGGCAGTGACCCAGGAGAAGGCCTTCTCTGTGGTGGCCCCAGTGGTGGAACTCCCTCCCTACAGAGACACGCTTGGCACCTTCATTACATAGCTTTTGGCAAATGCTGAAGATGTGCCTCTGTACCCTGGCCTTAGATGCTTGAGGTGCATATTTTTAAAACTTACAGCTTGTGGTTGTAAGCTGCTTAAATCTGTTTCCAATATTGTGTTTTTTAACATTGCAACCTGTCCCGGGACCTTAGGATGAAGGGCAGGTAATTAGTATTTTTGTTTTTTAATTAAGTCTTTATTGGTTTTAAATACAAAGATACAATTATACAAACATACAATGAAGGTAAGTATTTAAGATTTAAATACAGGGGGGAAAGAAAAGAAAGGGGGGGGAGAGAAAATTTTGAAACAAAGACAAAAAAAGTGATAAAGACCAAAGATTTATACGATATTATAAATAATTTTTTTTTTGCAAAAAACTTCCAATCTTTCTCGTTATACCTTTTCTGTTGTCATGGTATTATTGTGCAGTTTTGTTTTATATCCTTTTTCATACATTCCACTTTAATATTTATATCATTTATCTATTATTCGCAAGTATCATTCCAATTCTGCTAAGATGGTATCATTTTTGCGATGTAATTATATATATTCCTTAAATATTTTCCTTTCTCTGTATGTTTTCTGGTTTAAAACTCCCCTGACTTTTCCCGTCAGCTTTGCCAGTTGGAAATACTCTATCATAAGTGTCTGCCAATCTGTGGGCAGGTAATTAGTAATAAGAATGTTTCACACCACCACCCTGGGTCATTCTGATCAGTAATGGTGGAAGAGGGTGCCTCATCAGAGCTGACCCATTGCCACTGCTCATCTTCCCAGGTAGCGCTCCAATGACGAAGGGTGCTGGCTGTGGCCCTGGGCACCCAGAAGGCCCCACAAGAACATTCCAGAATGTTCTAGAACCACCTTGAATGTTCTGGAACAGTCTTGCAGCCTGCCGGGCTCTCCTGGCAGACGTGCACCACTTTCTGGAGTAGATGAACCAAGGGAGAAGTAGTTGTCCTGAAGTTTGAAGGCCTTTGGGCATGGGTGGGGAGGTCTCAGTGGCAGAATCTGGCCATTCACTAGCCCTGATCTGTGTTCTCTCCTCCAGTGCTTAAGCCTGGCTGGGATGCATCCTTGCACTCTGATAATGCTTCTTGCTTTCCTGGATGGTGAAAAGAGATGTTTCCTGTGCAGGGCAAAGTATGCTTGAAGCTTGCGCAGAAGCTCCTGACTTTTGCTGGAATGTAGCATGTTGTGGAAAGGTGAAAGGCACATCCATTGCTCCACCTGCTTTTGGTTCTGACCCTGCCTGTCACTGGCATATGGCCTCTCAGAAGCTTTTTCATGGGGGAATATGGCCCTCGGGCAGCATAATTCCCCACCTTGGGACATAGGAAGCTGTCAGTCAAATGGCGAGGATGGCTAAAAGCTCTGTCCCCTAGAAGGGACCTGCTGTTTGCAAAGCAGGCACGACAACAGCCAGCTTTGCAGGGCTTCTTCACCCATTTGGCAGAGCCGGCAATGAAACCTGTTCTTTCCTTCTCCCTCCTCTTTGCAGCACCTGTCTCTGAGATGTGTGAAATGGGGCTGGTCTCTCCTGAGCCCTCCAGCCTGACGCCATACTATGGAGAGATGCCGGACGCTTATTGTCAGGACGACCGCTGGCAGAGGTTGCGCACGGCTGTCAGGAAGCTGGAATTCTGGGAGAACTTTGAGGCGGAATTGATTGGCAGCGGCTTCTTCTCCAAAGTGTTCAAGGTATGACTGAAGCGAAATGCAGCCTTTGCAATGCTTTGACACTGGCTTAAGCTTTTAGTGCAGATTCACCCTCAGGAGTGCAGGGCACTTGCAACCCTTTGCACCTGCCTGCCTGTCCGTGCTGCCTCTTCAGTACAGCTGCCCTGTCAAAGAAGGGAGAGAGTGTTACTCTGGCAGCCTTTTTTGTGCTGCTGTAAAACAGAAACAGGGGACGCGGGTGGCGCTGTGGGTTAAACCACAGAGCCTAGGACTTGCTGATCAGGAGGTTGGCGGTTCGAATCCCCATGACGGGGTGAGCTCCTGTTGCTCGGTCCCAGCTCCTGCCAACCTAGCAGTTCGAAAGCACCTCAAAGTGCAAGTAGATAAATAGGTACCACTCTGGCGGGAAGGTAAATGGCGTTTCCATGCGCTGCTCTGGTTCGCCAGAAACAGCTTAGTCATGCTGGCCACATGACCCGGAAGAGGTACGCCGGCTCCCTCGGCCAGTAAAGCGAGATGAGCACTGCAACCCCAGAGTCGGTCACGACTGGACCTAATGGTCAGGGGTACCTTTACCTTTACCTAAAACAGAAACCTGTTGCAGCCTGGAGAGGGCAGGTAAGGCTGTACTGTGGTGGTGGTGTGCAGCATCTGTTCTGTGTGCCGGGGTGTCTATGTGGTGGGATCCCAGGCTTAATTCCCTGCATCTCCCAGTAAGGCTGAGAGAGAGACCCCCTGCCTGAAGCCCCACAGAGCTGCTGCTGGTGAGAGGACACAGTGAACAAGACAGTCTGGTGGCCTGACACGGATAACACAGCTTCTTGTGTTCCTAGACTGGGGTAGGCAACCTAAGGCCCAGGGGCCCAGATGCGGCCCAATCGCCTTCTCAATCCGGCCTGCGGACAGTCCGGGAATCAGTGGTTTTTTACATGAGTTGAATGTGTGCTTTTATTTAAAATGCACCTCTGGGTTATTTGTGTGGCATAGGAATTCATTCATTATTTTTTTCTAAATATAGTCTGGCTCCCCACAGGGTCTGAGGGACAGTGGACCGGCCCCCTGCTGAAAGTTTGCTGACCCCTGTGCTAGACCTTTACTCAAGCCTGTATGCGTTAAACCCACAACTTAACAGTGGTCAAAGAAGCTCAGCCGGGTTTCCTGAGAAAAGGCACAGTGCCGTGTTTCAGACAAGGAAGGTCAGCTGTAAAAATTGCCAGTCTCCTGCCAGCCTTCCTGATGCAAGCAGATTTGGAAGCATAGCACATTCTCTCCATCCCAGGCACCCCGTCCCCTGGCAACTGGCAACCATGAGCTGGTTCCCAATCCGTCATCCCCACCTACTCACTGCAGCCTCCTGACTCTCTTGTTCCTCCCACTCTTGCAAATTGTTGTTGTGATAGTTACTATCTCCTTCCCCCTCCCTACACACACACACACACACACACACACACACACACACACACACACACACACAATTTTCTTGCAGCATTTCTTTCTCTCTCTCTCTCTCTCTCCTTTCTTGTCACTCTGTAGAATCCCAGCAGCCAGCAAAGCTGGAGACATTTCACTGTAGAATGAAACCGTTTTAGATAACAAGAAGGATTCCCAGAGATCCACTATGAAGCCTTTGTTTAGAATAGAGAGGGGGGTCTCTCGTTGGACATAGGTGAAATTGTGTTTTCTCATGCTGAGGGCATCGTCCTTCTAGTTTTATAATGCCCAGTGATGAAATAGCATTTGATGTTTGGGTTTGTATGGCATCCAGGAGAGCTGTTCCCTGGGGTTTAATCCATTGGTTCCTGAACTCTTTTGGGCTGCTGCCCCCTTGGTTCCATAAACTCACCCGATAAAAAGTATTGGTCAGAACAGCACAGTAAAATTTGAAACAGTAATGTGCTCGTGTATTCAAAATCCAATTAAAACTTAAGTTTAGCTAACAAAACTGATTAACTTGATCCAGCGACACCAGCTTCTCAGAGTCTGATGGTTACTTAGCAAGAGTCTTGTTCCCCACCCCTGAAGTAAAGGTTGCAGCCCTCATTCTCAGCCTCCCTCGTCCATTTGTGTGGAGTCTCTCCTTCATGGGTGGCGGTGAGGGGGAAGCACTCAGCTATTTATTTATTTGTAGGAGTTTCTAAACTGCTCAACACATAAAAAATACCACAAACAGAACCAGTCAAACAGACCCAGTTGAAAGTGCTTCACTTATATCAGGCACGTCCAACAGGTGGTAGATCACTGGCTCCCCCCAAAAAAGCTCAACAACTTTGACCTGAACCCCCCAAAAGGGGGTAGATCACTGCCAGTTTTTACCTCTGTGAGTAGATCATGGCCTCTTGGGAGTTGTCCACCCCTGACTTATATTATATCACTAATGCTAGTGGAATAATCCAGATGTTTGATTATTTCCGTCTTCGTACATAAAGTACTCACATTTGTAATCACTGGGCCTTTTCTTTGCAAATTGCTCACTGGCGGGGATTCCTTGGGTGTATTTCCTGACTCCTCCTCATCTAAATATCTCATCTTTGTCCAATACTCACTAAGATAATACCTTCACAATAGCCCTGCCCTCGTAGATCAGCCTGAAGCTGGTCTAAAGTAAAAAGGACAGGAATTTCCCTCCAGCCTCCCAGTGAGTTTGTGGCGGAGGTGAGGTGGTTGTGTTGTGTTTCCGAATGCTTTATTGAATTTATAGTAAGATGTCATTGACCAAGGACACGGCCAAATAATGGTATCATTGAGTACCAAGGCTTCAACTATCCACGGCAGAGCATGTGTGGTGGAGGTCGGACATTAATGTCACTTCTGTTTATGTTGTTGCACCACCTCCCCCAGTTTCTGCTCATAAAGCCCTCATCCGAGCACAGTACGTAGACACTTGCCAGGTGGTTATAGCAGGTCTTTAAATGCCGAATACTTGGTGCAATATGCCACTGACCCCGCTATTCCGCCAGCCTGGTTAAAGCGTCAGCCTTGTTTTGAGCTGGCTGCCTCTTCCTCTGAGAGCTGTGAGTGTGTAAATCCCTTTTATTCTTCACCAAAAACAACTGCTGAGCCACAGTGCTGCCGCGCTGGTTAATAGCCAAAGCAAATGAGAGGTTTTTGATAGTTGTTTACTCAGTTACAAAGCAAACTAAGTCTCTTTAAGATGTTTGCCAATTCCTTGCAATTGCCTGGAGCCTGCAGCTCTCTATTTTAAGGCTGGCTGGTCTTTTACACCCAGATGTTCCAGGGGAAAACCTGAAGATCTTGAAGATGCAAACTGCTGCTCCCTAATATACAGAATTCCAAGGAGATATCGTATGAATTCTATTTGATAGATTGATTATATTTGTGGATGGGTAAATATTATATATATATATTTCCCCACAAGTTGTGAGGAGGTGTGTGTGAATCTGAGCTTATGATACGGTTTATATCTTTAGATCATGGCATAAGTATAAGATTGACATAGCTCTAATGTGGCATGAGACACCCCCCCTCCCCATGATGAGCTTTGGTGACCCTGGAACAAGCCAGATTCCGACTGCCTGCTGAAAGGCATTTGGGCATCCTGAGTTCACCCGTAAAAAGGTAAAGGTAAAAGACCCCTAACAGTTAAAGTCCAGTCGTGAACGACTCTGGGGTTGCAGCACTCATTTTGCTTTATTGGCCTAGGGAGCCGGCGTACAGCTTCCGGGTCATGTGGCCAGCATGACTAAGCCGCTTCTGGCGAAACCAGAGCAGCACACGGAAATGCCATTTGCCTCCCCCCCCGGAGCGGTACCTATTTATCTACTTGTACTTTTTGGCATGCTTTCGAACTGCTAGGTTGGCAGGAGCAGGGACCAAGCAATGGGAGCTCACTCTGTTGCGGGGGTTTGAACCTCTGACCTTATGATTGGCAAGCCCAAAAGGCTCAGTGGTTTTAGACCATAGCACCTCCCTGTCCCTGAGTTCACTCATATTTGACCTAAATGATTAACACATGCAAATTAAGTGGCTATGCGCAGGGTATTCAACTCCTCAGTATTTGTATAATGGTGAGGTGATTTGAAGGCAGATAGCAGACAGGGACGTCTAGTTACAGGAAGGTAGCCATGTTGGTCTGCTGTAGTCGAAACAAAATAAAAAAATTCCTTCCAGTAGCACCTTAGAAACCAACTAAGTTTGTTATTGGTATGAGCTTTCGTGTGCATGCACACTTCTTCAGATACCTAGGGATGCTTAGTTTCAGATAACTATTACAAGTCTTTCACCCTTTTGTTAAACAAATAGGGTGGCTAGTTAAACCATTTCTCACTATTCTGGGGCTAGCAGTGCAAAATTGTAAAGGGAAAACATTCCCTTCTCTAAGCTGAGATTGATTTATAGGGCTTGGATACCCATATTGCATTCCACTTACGAGTCATCTATTTTCAGCTCTAGGCCCTTCTCCCAGGTAAGTGTAAAAGCTTCTAATGGGTCCAAAAGCTGGAGGGCACCCAAAGCAGGCAGTATCCGTGCTCTGGGGACGGGGCAGGCCAGTTGGTGGGGTTACCTGTGGAGTGAGGCAACAGCTTCCACTGTAACCTTTTCTTTCCTGAATCTTAATGCCAAATTGATTGAATTCCTGATGACTTCCGACTCAGGGTAGCCCAGTGTGGGAGCACTGATATTCCACTGAGCACAGAGAGAAGCAGATGGTGGGTGAGAGAATCCGGAAGGCTTCCGATTGTGGGTGCCAAATACCCTGAACTGGTGGTCTAGATTAGACATGCCTTGAAAGTGATTAAGAGGAGGCAAGGCATGGTGGACATTAGCAAATGGCAGCACTGTCCTCAGCAAAACATATTTTATTAGGAAGAGGCGTATGGAGCCGAGTGAAGATTTCCTGCATTGCCTGTTTGCAAAGGTCACTCCACAATTTTGCGTCCATTAGAGGCGGCATAGTGACTGTTTTATGGAGCTGAACAGCTGAGCTGCCCCCATCAATCTTGTTTTGAAGCAGGGAATGTGGAACAGCCAAGGTAGTGCACAAAGAGGGATGTGGGATGCGATAAAGGCCAGACCTGCGATAGAAATGCTAAGCAGGGCTATTAGTTAATTAAAAGGCCTTCACAAATCAACAAGGAACCCTTTTAAAGTGTGGCTTTGGATGAATCTGAAATTTGCATATGTCAGTTTCAGTAAGAGGACCTCACAAAGTCTGGCACTAATTATTGGAAAGAAAGATATGCTTTTAACATTTTTTTGTTTTTGTTTTCTTTCCCTAGCCCAGTAATGCCTCAGAATTCACATTACTGTACCCTTAGCACACAGCTGCACTGAGTATAGAATTACTCTCGGCCAATAAATAAAGCTTTAGTTGATTTAATCCAACACTCCCACTTTCTGAAATTGCAGCTCTGGCACTAAAAGACAAATGAAAATTTAGCTGCAGCAGATATTACCTGCTGAAGATAAAGGAATCAGGCCCACTAGAAAAATCAATATGTAAACATGAGATCCTCTAGAGGTAAAAAAAATGCAAGGACAATTTTCTTTCTTTAGTTAGGTTTTTAAAATGTTAAATAATGTAAAACAGAACCATTCACCCCAGCCTATGAATCGCTGTGGATAATACAGGAAAAAATGAATATGTGCAGAGCCTCACAAACTAAGGTTCACTGGAAATGAAGTCTGTCTTTCTAGAAAATAAGGCGTATCCATGTCAGTGGTGTTTTTGTTTTTATAGTCTTGGTTCTAATTTATATTATAGAAAAAGTCTGGAATGTATCGCTGAAGTCCCCATCCCCTCTTTTTGTCTCTGCTTCAATATTTCTTACTAGTTTTCTGCTGGTATGGTTTTGTTTTATGCTGGATTGTGCATCTTAATAAAATTCCATATAATACTATAAAGAAAATATATGTATAGAAGCCCCCACCTGGAAGTGTTTTTGCTGGATTTCAGCAGGCCTTGTGTATGAAGGTCTCTTCCAATTAACCAGAGCACCTCCTCACTGCCCCAGCTGGAAAATTCACATCCCATGGGTGCCACGTGCGAGGGGTGGCTGTTTATAAATTCGCTGTGGGAGAAGTGCAGTGATGTGGCAGCCTCTTTGGCAGGTGTCATTTGTAGCCTTTAATCTGTTTAAAGTGTCCAGATAAAGGGATGTGATAGCACTACTCCCTTCTGCCTTGGTCAAACCTCACCTGGAGTCCTGCGTCCAGTTTAAGAAGGATATTGAGGAGCTGGAAAGTGTGGAGAGGAGGGTGACCAAGATGATTGAGGGTCTGGAAACCAAGCCTTATGAGGTTGGTGCAAAGTGTTGGTGCTGACCTTTAAAGCCCTAAACGGACTTGGTCCAGTATACCTGAAGGAGCGTCTCCACCCCCATCTTTCTGCCCAGACACTGAGGTCCAGCACTGAGGGCCTTCTGGCGGTTCCCTCACTGCGAGAAGCAAAGCTACAGGGAACCAGGCAGAGGGCCTTCTCGGTAGTGGCACCTGCCCTGTGGAACACCCTCCCACCAGATGTCAAAGAGAAGAACAACTACCAAACTTTTAGAAGACATTTGAAGGCAGCCCTCTTTAGGGAAGCTTTTAATGTTTAACAGACTACTATATTTTAATACTTTGTTGGAAGCCGCCCAGAGTGGCTGGGGAAACCCAGCCAGATGGGCGGGGTATAAATAAATAAATAAATAAATAAATAAATAAATAATAATAATAATAATTATTATTATTATTATTATTGACAGTTGAAGGAACTGGGAATGTTTAGCCTGGAGAAGAGGAGACTGAGAACTGACAGAATAGCCATCTTCAGACACCCATGGAAGATGGAGCATGCTTGTTTTCTGTTGTGCCAGAGGGGAGAATCCAAAGCAATGGATTCAAATTGCAAGAAAGATTCCAACTAAACATTTGGAAGAACTTTTTGATGATAAGAGCTGTTTGATTGTGGAATGGCCTGCCTTGGAAGGTGGAGACTCTTATGCCTTGGTAGGCTTTTAAGTGGAGTTTGGATGGCCATCTGTCAGGTATTCTTTAGTTGTGATCCCTGCATTGTCAGGGTTGGACTAGATGACCCTTGGGGTTCCCTTCGAGTTCTATAATTCTATGATTTTGTTAACCTTAGCTTCTACGTCATGTCCTCTGTGTGTGCTTTGGTACCTTAAACCTGTGTGCTCTCCCAAACTTTGTTTAAGCTGTTTCCATCTTACTGAGCAAATCACGACTACGATAGGGAGGGGAAAGTGTCAACAAAGGGCCTCTGATAGCTTGATCAGAATGATCCAACATGTACCAGCTTAATTTAGGTTCACCTCCAAGTGCCAGGGTTTTAAAGGAGCCATCAAGGTGATGTGACATTATACCAAGGAGATCCTAGTATGGTGGTTTTAAATTTTGTTTGCTCTTCAGGGCTGCCCAGAAGGAAGGGAGCCCATCCTGACCCGTTGGGAATGGTTTGATAGAAAATCTAATAACCACCTTCACAAAAGTCCCAGGTCTAATAGTTTGGGCACCAATCTATGCGGAAGAATAGTATTAAATGCAGAACTAGTATTCAAAAGCATTGTTGCCTCCCACTGTGGAGCACAGCCACTTTGGGTAGTAGCCATTGACTTCCCTGTCTTTCATGACCCCGTCTCCCCCTTTTTTAAAGTCATTCAAGTTGGTGGCCATCACTGACTCCAGTGGGAAGGAGTTCCATACTTTGACTATGCCCTGCAGTCTGCATGAATAAGTACTTTCTTTTACCTGTTCTGAATCTTCCCAAAACTCACAGGTTGTCCAAAGCCCTGGAGGCAAAGCAATGGTGGTGAAGATCTACAAGAATGACGCAGACCAGGAGGGGATCGTACGCGAGATTAGCTTGCTGCAGAAGCTCTCCCATCCCAACATTGTCAGGTGGGTCTCTGGGTGGCAGGTGACCAGGGGTGGCTCCCCCACTCGCCTCGGTGAGGCAGTCGCCTCAGGCGGCAGGCTGGAGACAACTGGGAGGGGCGGCAGATCCAGGCCCCAAGAAGCATGCCTCACACTACCTTCTGTGCTTGTTTCCCATGGCCGTGGTCTAGAAAGAGTGGGAGCGATGCTTCGGCCACCTGTTCCCCTTTGGCTTCCTTTTTTCTCCCTTGCTGCTTCCAGGATGTTGGTTCTTCCCTGAGCAACCTCTAGCTGCCTCAGGCTGAAAGCAAAGAGTAAGGTTACCGTAACTTTTGTCATAGAGCTTCAGTATGCAGCTGACAACTTAGTGTGCGTGCGCTCAGAGGATGACCTCCAAACCATCCTAAATATCTTTGCAGAAGCTTACAAAAAGCTTGGCCTATCACTCAACATTCAAAAAACCAAAGTGCTGCACCAGCAAGTACAAAATAATCCTTCTGGGAGCACCACAAATCCAACTCAATGATGTAATGTTGGAAAATGTCAATCACTTCTACCTGGGCAGTTATCTTCCTACAAGGGCCAACACTGATGCCGAAATCCAGCATCGCCTGAGCTCTGCGAGTGTGGCTTTCTCCCAATTGAAGTATCATCATTCTTGTTCTTGGTTTAAATGACCTCGTGCTAGACAACAAAAAGGGAAATGTCATGATGTAATAATAATAATTTTATTATTTGTACCCTGCCCATCTGGCTAGGTTTCCCCAGCTACTCTAGGCGGCTTCCAACAGAACACTGAAAACAGAATAAAACTTCAAACATTAAAAACTTCCCTAAACAGGGCTGCCTTCAAATGTCTTCTAAAAGTCAGATATGTGTGTATTTCCTTGACATCTGATGAAAGCGCAGTGAGGGAACTGCCAGAAAGCCCTCAGAGCTGGACCTCAGTGTCCGGTTGAACGATGGTGGTGGAGATACTCCTTCAGGTATACTGGGCCAAGGCCATTTAGGGCTTTAATGATCAACACTAACACTTCGAATTGTGCTCAGAAATGCACTGGGAGCCAATGCAGATTCTTTAGAACAGGTGTTATATGGTGTTGGTGGCCACTCCCAGTCACCAGTCTGGCTGCCGCATTCTGGATTAGTTGTAGTTTCCGGGTCACCTTCAAAGGTAGCTCCATGTAGAGTGCATGGCAGTAGCCCAAGCAGGAGATAACCAGAGCATGCACCACTCTGGCGAGACAGTCCACGGGCAGGTGGGTCTCAGCCTGCGTACCAGATGGAGCTGATAAACAGCTGCCCTGGACACAGAATTGACCTGCACCTCTATGAGTAGCTGTGAGTCCAAAATGACTCCCAGGCTGTGCACCTGGTCCTTCAGGGGCACAGTTGCCCCATTCAGAACCAGGGAGTCCCCCATACCTGCTCGCCCCCTGTACCCCCCAAACAGTACTTCTGGATTCAACCTCAATCTGTTACACCCCATCCATCCTCCGACTGCCTCCAGTCACTCACACAGGACCTACACTGCCTTCACTGATTCTGATTTGAAAGAGAGGTAGAGCTGTGTATCATCCACATACTGATGAACACCCAGTCCAAACCCCCTGATGATCTATCCCAGCGGCTTCATATAGATGTTAAAAAGCATGGGGGAGAGGATGGAACCCTGAGAGACCCCACAAGTGAGAGCCCAGGGGTCTGAACACTCATCCCCCCCCACCACTTTCTGGACACAATCCAGGAGGAAAAAGCGGAATCACTGTATAAAAGTGCTTCCAGCTCCTCTAGGTGGTCCAGAAGGATGTCATGGTCGGTGGTATTAAAGGCCGCTGAGCGATCCAGCAGAACTAGAAAACAGCTTTCACCTTTGTCCCTAGCCTGCAGGAGATCATCAACCAGTGAGACCAAGGCAGTTTCAGTCCCATGATGAGGCCTGAATCCCGACTGGAAGGGATCCAAATGGTCCACTTCTTTCAGGCGTGCCTGGAGTTGTTCAGCAACCACCTGCTTAATCACCTTGTCCAAGAGTGGAACATTTGAGACTGGGTGATAGTTGGCCATATTGGCCGCGTCCAAATATGTTTATTTAAGAAGCTATTTAATGACCACCTCTTTCAGTGGGTCTGGGAAGGCTCCCTCACAGAAGAAAGCATTCACCACTCCACAGAGCCCATCGCCTAGCCCTTCCCAGCTCACTTTTATGAGCCAGGATGGGCAAAGATCAAGGAGACAAGTGGTTGGTTTTACTCATCCAAGCAGCCTGTCCACATCCTTGGAGGTAACAGATTAGAATTGATCCCATGCAACTTAACCAGACAGGACTCTAGCACTCTCCCGCCCTGGCCCTGCTCCCATGGTGGAGTCTACCTCTTTCCGGATCTGAGCGACTTTATCTGCAAAAACTTTGCAAAATCGTTGCAGGAGATCTTGGAGTCCTTACCAGGCCCAGATAACACAGGTGGTTCCGTTAAATTGCAAATCACCTGAAAGAGTGTCCTGCTGTTGTTTTCTGCAGATGCAGTAGAGGCAGTGAAGAAGGTCCTCTTTGCCGCTGCTATCGCCACTTGGTAGGCTCGACTTTGAGCTCTAACCCAGTGTTTCCCAACCACTGTTCCGCGGCACACTAGTGTGCCGCGAGATGTTGCCTGGAGGGAGGCGGGCGAGTCGGGCGGCGAGAGGCGGGGCGGCGGCGGCGAGGAGAGGCCGCCCAGCGCAGGGCTCTCGCCGTCTGCCTGCCTGGCTGCCTGCGAGCTCGGCGGGCAGCGCCTCCGTCCACAGCGCCCGCCTCGCGGCTCTCATTCCCTGCCCCTGCCAAAGCTCACCCAGCCAAGCCGCGCTCTCCTTCCTGCCTCGCTTTGCTGCCTCCTCCCCCCCACCCCCAAAGCTTGGAGGTTCCCCGGCAAGGGGGAGGGGAAAAAATTGAAACTTACACTTTCGTGCGTCCCTCCCGGCGTGACGCTGCGCGCTGACGTCACGGGGCTGTAATGGTGGTGTGCCTCGAGATTTTTTTCATCAAACAAGTGTGCCTTTGCCCAAAAAAGGTTGGGAAACACTGCTCTAACCCATGTCCGGTCTGATTCAGAATGAGTCACTGGCGCTCTAGCCATCTCAGTGATTGTCTCATCACCCTCAGCTCCAGGGAAAACCACATGGCTGTCCGGGCTCCATTCAATCTGAGAGGGCACTTCGGAGCCAAACAGTAGATAGCACTGGTTGACTCCTCATTCCAGTAGGCCACCAGGGAATCAGCTGAAAGGCCATCAACATGGGATAAAGCATCCCCTACCGCTCTCTGGAAACCATTTGGATCCATTAAGTGGCGGGGGCGGACCATCTGAATCGGTCCCACCTCCCTGCAGAGGGGAAGGGTCGCGGAGAAGTCCAGTTGCACTAGGAAGTGATCTGACCATGGCACTTCTTTCGTTTCGCTTTTACTAAGTGTCAGATCACCCACGTCACTAGAGGTGAACACCAGGTCCAAGGCATGTCCATGACTATGATTTTTGTACATTATATTCCCTAATAAAGGTATCTGGGGATCTGTGTGAAGGGTGAGAAGCTGTATCCCATTCTGGAGGTAAGGAACAATTCCCCAAGTGATTCCTCTTTACTGTTATTATGCCTATAACTATACAAGCAGTAACCATAACATAACAAATTGTTTCCCCATGATGGTACTGAATGTTAGGCAGCCCTCAAGACTTGAACCCTTTCCAGTGAGTGCTGGCTGAGGGATCCACTTATTCTTTCCGTGGTGGGCTCCAGATAATACTGTCATTCCCACTCAAGAGTCATCTCGTTCTTTTAGGACTAATGTGATGGAAGCTTCCACTAGAGCACCAGCAAACAACAAATCCCTGCACATAGAAAACTAGCAAGTAGAGCATTTCTGATTTACTAGCTTTCTGTGTGCGAGGATTTGTTTCCTTTTTGGACTAGTGGAGTGGTCTGCCATGGGAACCCTTGCAGGCAAACTGAAGAGGAACACTCCAGGCACGGGTTGCTGTTGGTGGCAATTTAACCTTGGTCCGTGAACAGCCTGCTCTGTTTGGCTGGTGCTGGGACCAGTGTCCCTTCTAGCTTCTTATGGAAATGATAATGGGTGTCCCTCTTCAATCCTCTACCGGTAGTATGTGAATGGCGGGTGCCTGGAAGAGCTGCTGGCCTGCAAAGACGTCTCTCTCAGCTGGAAGGAGAAAGTGGACCTGGCTTCAGACATCACCCGGGGGATGGTCTATTTGCACTCCAAGAACATCTACCACCGGGATCTCAACTCCAAGGTAAGCTAACTGGAGATCCTCCCTGGGCAGGGGCAGTCTACCTCTTTAGGACCAGTTGCTGGCTGTGATGGTTGGTGCCCACTGGCTCTGTTAGGGCAGAAGACAAGCAGGTTGTCAGAACCAGAGCAGGCAGGTGGGGGTTGGCAGTGCCTCTTGCACCCTAACGGACTAAGCTCTACTGGTTGCTGGGCAGCGATAGCAAGGGAGGGTTGTGGTCTTTACGTCCTGCTTGTGGACTTGCCAGGGCATTTGGTTGGCCACTGCGGAAAACAGGATGCTAAACTGGGAGCTTACTCCAAATCAGGACATTCACCCATCTAGCTCAGTACCAAGGATAGAAGAAAAGCTCTGCTGGATCAGGCCCATGACCCGTCTAGTCCAGCACCCTGTTCTCACAGTGGCCAACCTGTGGAAAACCAGCAAGCAGGACTTGAGGACCCCAGAGCACTCTGCCTTTTCTGTGTTTCCCAGAAACTGGGAAGCATTGCTACCCGTGACCATGGAGCTAGAGCATAGCCACTGTGGCCAGGAGCCCCTAATAGCCTCAACCTCCATTTATTTGCCCAGTCCTCTTTTAAAGCCGCCTCTGTGGGAGGGAGGGTGTTCCATAGTTCAACACTGCGCTGCGTGAAGAAGGACTTTGTTTTATCTGTCCTGAACCTTCCAACGTTCAGCTTCGTTGGGTGTCCACAAGTTCTTGCATTAGGAGTACTGTCTATACCAGGGGTCAGCAACCTTTTTCAGCAGGGGGCCGGTCCACTGTCCCTCAGACGTTGTGGGGGGCCGGACTATATTTTGAAGAAAAAAATGAACGAATTCCTATGTCCCACAAATAACCATGATGCATTTTAAATAAAAGCACACATTCATAATCATGTGAAAACACCAGGCAGGCCCCACAAACAACCCAGAGAGGCATTCTAAATAAAAGGACACATTCTACTCATGTAAAAAAAAGCTGATTCCTGGACCGTCCGCAGGCCGGATTTAGAAGCCGATTGGGCCAGATCCAGCCCCCGGGCCTTAGTTTGCCTAAAGGTAAAGGGACCCCTGACCATTAGGTCCAGTCGTGGTTGACTCTGGGGTTGCGGCGCTCATCTCGCTTTGTTGGCCGAGGGAGCCAGCGTACAGGTCATGTGGCCAGCATGACTAAGCAACTTCTGGCGAACCAGAGCAGCGCACGGAAACGCCGTTTACCTTCCCGCCGGAGCGGTACCTATTTATCTACTTGCACTTTGATGTGCTTTCGAACTGCTAGGTTGGCAGGAGCAGGGACCGAGCAACGGGAGCTCACCCTGTTGCGGGGATTCGAACTGCTGACCTCCTGATTGGCAAGTCTTAGGCTCTGTGGTTTAACCCACAGCACCTACCCATGGTCTATACCAACTGGCAGCAGGATTTCAGAGAGGGAATCTTTCCCAGCCCTGCCTGGAGAACCTAGGCATTGAATCTGAGACCTTCTGCATGCAAAGCAGATGACCGGCTACTGAACTTCTGGCCCTTCCTGATTAGACGAGCCTTTGGTCTCTAAGTAAAGGCAGTTCTTTATGCTCTTCAGAGATTTTGCAAATTATTTTAATTTTTGTATTCATTTCATAAGATTTATACGCAGCTTGATTGTTAAAAAGAACAAAGTAACCTCAGAGTGGCTTACAAATTCAACACACATTAACAAAGAGCCCTTGCAGGAAATCTTCCACATGAACCTAGAGAAAACTGGCTGAGTAGGGGAGAGACGCATCTTTTTTGCTGCCTGCCTCTGGGAGGCAATGCTCTCCAAGCTTGAACAGTGAGGTCATTGCCAATCTACTTAGAGGAGAGGTAGATTATCTGCTGGTTAATGGCATCATCGCTTAATGGGATTTTGGCCTCTGCATTTCTTGGGCCTTTTCCAGAAGCCTCCAAATTTGCAGAGCGGTTGGCGGTGCGGGTAGAGGTTCGTGTGAGATTGGAGTTTGGGGTCACCCCAAGGGAAACAAGTGGGCAGGAGATTCCTGGAAGAGGGAAGAGTGTACTTGTTTGCACAGTGATGCAGCAATAGCTATGATTAAAAAGCGGTCAGGCAAATTATTGAATAAGAAGGTCTATCAGTGACTATTAAATTAATGGAACTTCCATGTTGAAGTCAAGTCTACCTCTAACAGCTGCAATTGGGGGGCGGGGGGAGGGACAACAGGATGCAGTTCTTTGGAGAGCTTCATGTCCTACGTGTGGATTTCTTAGAGGTATCCTGCTGATAATTGTGGGAAGCAATGTGTGTACACGTGTGTTGATCTAGGAAGGCTCCTCCTACAAAAGCGGTGTCAACGAGGGATGAACAAATCCACCTCTTTCTCTTTCTAATTTCCTCCACGGTCTTAATTTGTGTGTTTAAAAAATTCTCACGAGAAGGTCCTCACTTTGGCTGCACACACACACTTTTGCAAGCAATTTCCCCAAATTTCATGTGTTGTTTACGCTAATATATGCATTTGTTACCATAAGTTTGTTTCTATCCTTCTTTTTGGCCCAAAGGCTTCCAAAGCAGTGAACAGATTAATAGAGAAAGAAATATACAGTACGTATAGAAGTACAATGAATAAATACAACACTTCAATAAAATTATAAAATAGCGAAGTCGCTAGATGCTCCATCAATCCCGTTGTATGTGTTTGTGAGCTGGGTTCATTATCTCACCACAGCTACAGCTCCCTTGCATTCCACCTCTTGCTTAGAAGCCAAGTTAGCTCATATCCACAGTTGCCCAAGGGGAACCACCTTGACGGAGCAAACACCGGTGACACTTTCCCCAAAATCATAATTTTTTTTACTCGTTTTTTTAGTTGGAGAATAGCCAAATATTTGGAGAAGGGCAAATTTTGAAGCACAGTTGCATTTCTGTTCATATGTTGTTTGGGGAGATGTAGGTCTGGTAGGTTTATATTAAAATGAAGATTGCACTGAATTTCTGCCTCACTCCTAGCGATAGCACCCAGCTGTGGTGGGGAATAAAATGGGTCTGTGTCTGTTTATCAGGGTGTCATAGGCATAAGGGGAGACCGAGGAACTAGTTGTCTACTCTAAGGGCAACAGGCCTGATCCAGTAAGCCAGTGTTTTTCAACTTTTTTTAGTCCACAGCTACCTTGACCAACTCCATTCCTTCTGCGGCACCCCTGTGGGGCTCAGGACCCCAGTTACGTCCCCCCTTGCCTGCAGAGCTGGCAGCCTCTCACCCTTTTTCGAACAGCCTCCCTTGTGGAGTGTTCCCTCAGCCTCCTCTCCCCTCTCCTTCAGAGTCCTCCGGGCATCAGCTGCTGCTGTCCCTGGTCTCTGAGCTGCCCCCCAGCCTCACACTGCCCGCCAGGGGCCTGGGACTTATCTGTCCATTCCCAACAGCAAGGGCTGATGGACTGACTAGGTGGGCTCCCTCAACCACCTGCTTGCTTGCTTACTCTGAGACAGTCTCAGCTCCTGGCCAGCCCCAGAGGCACCACTCGCTCGTGGAATTTGTAGCCAGGGCTGCTACAACAAACATCTGTGCAAACCTTTGAGAGGCAGATGCATGAGAGGACATCAGAGGAGGGAGGGAAGGAAGAAAATAGCCAGGGTGGCAGAGGGTGCTGCAGCACAATGGTTGAAAACCACTGCAGTAAGCTAATCTGGCGATGGGAACCATGGTGTGGGAGCGTGCTCTTGCACTCTTGCACTCAGTTCCTGCTTGCTGCCTTCCCACAGGCATCTGAGTGGCCACTGCGAGAAGAGGGTGCTGGACTAGAGAGGCCCACTTTGGCCAAATCTAGCAGGGCTCTTTTTATGTTCTTATGGTGCCTTCCGATCTGTAGCATCTTTTGGGGCTAGTAGAGTGGTACCTCTGGTTGCAAACGGGATCCGTTCCAGATGCCCGTTTGCAACATGAAAAGAGCGCAACCTGCAGCGGCGCGTCTGCGCACGCACGGGTTGCGATCCACCGCTTCTGCGCATGCGCGTGACATCATTTTGCGCTTCTGCGCATGCACGAGCGGCGAAACCCGGAAGTAACCCTTTCCGGTACTTCCGGGTCACCGTGGGACGCAACCTGAAAAAACGTATCATGAAGCAAATGTAACATGAGGTATGAGTGTACAAGAATTCACCGACCTTCTGATTGAAGGCTCCCTCGGCCAGTAAAACGAGATGAACGCCGCAACCCCAGAGTCGTCTGCAGCTGGACCTAACAGTCAGGGGTCCCTTTACCTTTACCTTATAAGAATTCACACACACCTCTTAGTGGTGCAGCAATAAAACTGCTGGCACACTTGCGTAGCTAAGCAGGATCCGGTATGATTTCAAACAACAATAATAATAATAATTTTTATTTATACCCCGCCCTCCCCAGCCAAGGCCTGGCTCAGGGCGGCTAACAAGCAATAATAAAAACAAGTTGAATGAATACAGCTTAAAAACAAGATTAAAATACAACATAAAAATATTGAAACATTAAAATATTAAAATGCAACCTCATCACAGGAGGAAAAAGGAAAAAGGAAAAGGAAAGAGGGGGAGGGAATCAAGTTGATTCCAAGCCAAAGGCCAGGCGGAACAACTCTGTCTTACAGGCCCTGCGGAAAGAAATCAGATCCTGCCGGGCCCTGGTCTCATGAGGCAGGGAGTTCCACCAGGCCGGAGACAGTGTTGAAAAGGCCCTGGCTCTGGTTGAGGCTAATCTGACTTCCTTAGGGCCCGGGACCACTAGGGTGTTGCTATTTATGGACCTTGAGGCTCTCCGTGGGGCATACCAGGAGAGGCAGTCCCGTAGGTACAAGGGTCCTAGGCCGTGAAGAGCTTGAGGATGAGGAAACGCATGTTGAGATTCCTGCATTGCAGGGGGTTGGGCTAGATGACCGTCGGGTCCCTTCCAGCTCTATAACTCGATGATTCTCGTATGTGTTCAAAGTTGCCACTTAGAGCAGGACAGGAAGAGAGAATGTGCAACCTTGTAAAGTGTGCCTTGAAATGGGTTTCAGAACTGCCTCATTCGGGTGACGCAACGTGGGCGTGAGGCCCTGGTGACGGATTTCGGCCTAGCCAAGGAAGTGGCGGAGCTTTCTGCGAAGGACCCTGAAAGAAAGCTTTCTTTGGTGGGCTCGGCTTTCTGGATGGCCCCTGAGATGTTGCGAGGGGAACCTTATGACCGGAAGGTACCATATTTCCCACCCCTCCGTTAGTTTGAGGGCTGTTCTTTGTGGGACCCAATGTGGCCCTTATCCCCAGGGTACCTTGGTTTACTAGCGTAGTGTGCCTTGTTAGTAGTGATGGATGAGCCTATGAATTTCAGTTTCTCTGTTTCCTCCAATCTTATGTTCAGCTTAGATCTATTTGTATTTTTATTAAGTCCTCAAAATAAATTGCTGACAACTTAGCACATTTTCCCAATTTATATGCAATTTCCCCTAATATTATTTGCCTTTAATGCCATTTTAATGAATATGTATTTTCATACACACTTTCCCCAAGTATTTGTGTGTATGTGTGTGAGTGAGAGAGAGCGCGCGCACACACACACATTTTTCTTGGATTGGAGAAATGCATGGCAAAATTTGGAGACATGTGAATTTCAAGGATAGCTGTATTTAGGTTAATTTCAGGAAGTATTAATTGGGTAGGTATTTAGGTTAGTTTCAGGAAGTATTAATTGGGTAGGTTTGCATAAAAATGTGAACTGAACAGAATCCACCCCTCACCCCCTGAGTACCATGCCTGTCTATTTATTTTATTTTGCAATATTTATATAACACTTGATCACTATACAGTCGCACCTCGGAAGCTGAATGGAATCTGTTCCGGAAGTCCATTCAACTTCTAAAATGTTCAGAAACCAAAGTGCAGCTTCTGATTGGCTGCAGGAAGCTCCTGCAGGAGCCAAAAGGTTCATCTCGCAAGGGATTTGGGATCCAAGGTACGACTAAAACCAAAAAGCATTTTACAGAAACCCCTTGTGCAAGCTCACCTGCACCACTGTTTAATGTGGGTAGTAAATTTCTTGTACTTCCGTTCATTCTATGTTGTCTCGCCAGCATTCTTCTCTTAAATCACTCACTTCCCACACATTCTCCTCTATCGATCTGGATTTTCTCATACCAGCGATACTTGAAAAAGGCGAGGGCACGAAACAATCCAGATTGGAGGAAAGGAAAGTGTAGGCAGAGAGTGATTTAAGAGGAGAGAGTCATATGGGTAGTGGAGAAGTGATGGAGGTGCAGAAAGCTTCCTCTCCACATTAAACAACAATGCAGATGAGCCATCAATCTCTGACTCAGACAACAGTCTATGTTGTTTGCTTTTATGCAGAAACCTAGACGGCATCATCCTTAGCTGTGGTGGGTGGAGAAGTCTGCCTGCTTTCAGGTATTTCCGAGCTATTCAGAAGACTTCAGGGGATCCACCCACTGATGGCATTTAGCCAACCTCCCCTGATGGCATTTAGCCAACCTCCCCGACAAATAAGGCGCTTGGCAACTTTACCAGGCTCATTAAGGACTTAATTATCCAGCACTGGCTCTCCTCCAAGCTCCCAGTCTCACAGGAATGTTAAAAGCAGTCTTTTATTAGCAAGGCACCTCTGTTTGTGGACTAGTAACCTCAGGGTTCCTGTCTTCCAACCCTTTATGGTGTCGCCTCCAACTTCTGTGAAAGGCTGGATTGTTGGTCCCTCTGCTCACTGCCTGTGGGGCCTCCAGAGACCATCTCCCACTGCCTCCTCCCACTGACCCCTTGCTCCCTCCTATAGGTGGACGTCTTCTCTTTCGGCATTGTCCTGTGCGAAATACTAGGGAGAATCCCAGCTGACCCTGAGGTGCTGCCCCGGACCCAGGTCATTATGGTGCTTTTATCTGCTATTCCATCTCAAGTAACGTTGGCTGACACCAAGGCTTTGGCATGTTGCATCATGTACCATCCATGCAGTGCCCACAAGATGCTGTGCTCTGTTTAAAAGCACATGCATTGCGGACTCTGCCTAGTGACAGTGATGGTTTTGTACAGCACCATCTGTGTTAGCAGGTGGAGTTTGTATGTTGCAGGAGAAGTTAACTTCAGTGAACTGAATCCTTGCTTGGAGGAAACTTTTAACTGGAAGATGTTCAGACTAAGACTTGGGATAAAATAAGAAAGCTTAAGGGAAGTACATTGCTTGACAGGAAAGGGTTCTATAGTCTATGCTAACTAAGTATTTGGAGAAACCAAGAAGCCTTGTTTGCCTGTTTGTTCTCAGAAGATCAGTGCAGGTGCCAGGCTGTTTTGTTCCCTAGGCAAGGCTATCTACTTGCACTCCCCACCAAAAAAATTGCTAACTTCAGTTTGCAAAAACAGATGTTTTGTAGACAAAAATAAAATAAAATAAAAAATAAAATAAAATTACAAAACTTGAAACTGCTAAATTTATTTTGAATTGCAAGATAATATTTGATTATCTTTCTCAAATACAAAAGAAAATGTTAGAGCGAAAAATACGGTATGTGCTAAAACATTTTCTTGCACCGGACGATTGGATGCACCTAGTTTTTAGGGGAGGAAAACAAGAAAGAAATAAGAAAGGAACGCAAAGCATCCTGAGCTAAGAGGGAGCGCTCCTCCATCTTCGCTCAGGAGGCTTTGCAGGGCTACCCCTGAAGCCAGGAGAGCAAGCCCTCCTGGCTTCAGTGAAAGCAAGCCTACCGGCTTTCCTCCCGCAAGAGCCATGTGCTCTTTAATGGGAGCGTGGCTCTTGGGGGCTTTTCTGGGAAGTGGGGGAAGGGACAGAGCCGCATGCTCTGTCCCTTCCCCCACCTCCCGCAAAAGCCAGGGATAGCTGCATGAAGCCTCCGCAGGGGCTCCTTCGCGTGGCTAAGCCAGAAGCTAGAACAGCCAGCGGGGTCCTGCTCGCTGTCCTGGCTTCCTCTTTAGCCGCGTGCAGCCTCTCCGGCCGGGAGACGCTGCACGCGGCTATGGCATAAGCCAAGACAGCCAGCAGGATGCATCCCGCTCGCTCTCCTGGCTTCTTTAGTCACACACAGCCTCTCCCGGGCAGGCGGAGCCATCATCCCCTGCCCGGTAGAGGCTGCATGCGGCTAAGGCTCCCCCAAGAGCCACGCTCCCGTTAAAAAGCGCACGGAGTGTGTGTGTGGCTCTTGGGGGCTTTTCCCCGAGGAGGGAAAAGGGCAGCCCTTCTCCCTCCTTGGGAAAAGCCCCAAAGAGCCGCACACATGCTCCACGCGGCTCTTTAAAGGGAGCACTGACAGAGCCTCCCACCTGCATTCACTCCATAAGATGCACACACATTTCCCCTTACCTTTTAGGAGGGGAAAAGTGCGTTTTATAGAGCGAAAAATACGGTATATCATTTGAATAATCTTCATGCCAAAATAGGCTTATGAGACATTGACCAAACAGGCAGGGGCCTCTGGCCACATGTGTTCTCCACTCATTTTAAGGGGTCCTCTTTTGTGGAAGGGGAGTGGAATCCTTGGGGCCCAAGTGTAACCGAGGGGGCAGCATTCTGGACAAACTTGTGGTGGCACAAGCTCTGCTGTTCTCGGGCTGGATAAGTGGATGAAAAGCTGAGTCACCTATGAATCCTTTTATCATTTTCCCCGCTAGGATTATGGTCTGGATGTGGCGTCCTTCTATGACATGATCCGCGAATGTCCCAAGCAGGTCTTGGATCTGGCTGCCAGCTGCTGCAGGGTAAGGAAGTTACTGGGAGGAGTTAAAAGAAAGTCCTCATCATGCAGTGTATCATTAACTTACAAAAATTGTTGCCGTGATAGCCAATTAGCTTGGATGGCTTCAAAAGTGGAGAAGTAACTCCCCCCCCTTTTTTTATGAGGACAGGTCTGCTCAACAGGATTCTTGGTAGCTAAGAATAGAGCCTATTCAGAGGCTGTCAATAATAATAATAATAATAATAATAATAATAATAATAATAATAACAACAACAACAACAACAACAACAACAAAACAACAACAACTATTATTATTATTATTATTATTATTATTATTATTATTATTATTATTATTATTATTTATTTGTACCCTGCCCATCTGGCTGGGTTTCCCAAGCCACTCTGGGCGGCTTCCAACAGAACACTAAAATACAATAACCTAGTAAACATTAAAAGCTTCCCTAAACAGGGCTGCCTTCAGATGGCTTCTAAATGTTTGGTAGTTGTTTATTGCCTTGACATCTGATGGGAGGGCGTTCCACAGGGCGGGTGCCACTACTGAGAAGGCCCTCTGCCTGGTTCCCTGTAACTTGGCTTCTCGCAGCGAGGGAACTGCCAGAAGGTCCTCAGCGCTGGACCTCAGTGTCTGGGCTGAACGATGGAGGTGGAGACGCTCCTTCAGGTATACTGGACCAAGGCCGTTTAGGGCTTTAAAGGTCAGCACCAACACTTTGAATTGTGCTCGGAAACGTACTGGGAGCCAATGTAGGTCTTTCAAGACCGGTGTTATGGGCAGGACAGTAGGTGACAGGCAGAAACAAAGGACTTTTAGTCCCTGGCATCTGGTTAGCCCCTATGGGGAGCAGGATGCTGGACCTGATGGAGGTTTAATCCTTCTTGATTAATCCCATAATTAGGAAGGAGAGCTGGTTGGATCAGGCCCACGGCCCATCTGGTCCAGCATCCTGTGGGAGGCCTGTGGGAAACTCCTGGTTGGGTTATGCAGGGTTTAAGCAGAAGAGCCCTCTTCCCTCCTGCACGTCCATCATCTGTTATTCAGAAGCATCACTGCCTCTGGCTGTGGGGGCAGAGTCTGGCCATCATAGCCTGCAGCCATCGACAGCCTCCATGAATCTGTCCAATCTTCTTTTAATCTTCCAACCTTCTGTTTCATTTGGCTTCCAAAGAGAGCCAGTGTGGTGTAGTGGTTAAGAGCGGTGGACTCGTAATCTGGTGAACCGGGTTCGCTTCCCCGCTCCTCCACCTGCAGCTGCTGGGTGACCTTGGGCTCATCACATTTCTCTCTGAAGTCTCTCAGCCCCACTCACCTCAGAGTGTTTGTTGTGGGGGAGGAAGGGAAAGGAGATTGTTAGCCGCTTTGAGACTCCTTAGGGTAGTGATAAAGCGGGATATCAAATCCAAACTCCTCTTCTTCTTCATGGCCTTGATTTTTCTCTTGCTTCTTCTCCCCGCAACCCCTTCCTGCTCCTTCCAGGTGGAAGCGTTCAAGCGCCCGTCATTCTCAGAGATCTTGGAGGAGCTGGAAGACACTGCAGAGAGGCTGGAATCTACAGTGGGCAAGCAGACCCCCGGCTGAAGCACTGGGGACCTGAGCTGCAAATGTACTTGTATATCTTGAAACGGACAGCGGTGAGCAGGAGGGAAAAGGGCCTCACGGCAAAATATTAAAGGGGTGCCTTGCCCTGCTCACCCATTTCAGGACAGATCTGCGACTTGTATAGAGGAAGAGGGGGTTCTGTTTGTGCTTGGCTAGCCCCTGGATCTGTCCACTGCAGAGCCTCTCTTATAGAACAGCTTTTAAGAAAAGATGGTCCTGCCAAGGTCCTGTTGCTTGCAGAGCAAGCAAGGTGTACCACACAAGCGGGGGGGGGGGGGGGGAGGCCACCCACCTCTCCAGACCAGTGCCTGCTGAAGAAATGGGCTTTAGGTAGCTCTAGCCAGTGAGCCCAAGGTGCATGGAAAAGGCAGCAAGTCCACTGCAACTGCCAGCCCAAAACCCTTTTCTGGTCTGTTCTGCCCTCCCCCCACAACATTTTATTGAATTTTTATTTGTATACAAAAACTATAGGCACAAAAAAAGAAAAGAAAAATCTGTTCCTTAGGCCTCCCCCACCCCATTCCCTGGCTGTCTTGCTGTCGCTTCTTGGCTGTTTCTGCTTCTTAACTGGTGCCAGGATCAGGCCAAATGAGAGACAACCATGCACACACAGTGAGAGTGAGAGAGAGCACTTTTTCTCAATGCGAAGTTTAATTAACACATAGAACACGGTGCCATAGAATGACGCTGGGGGATTAGACAAAATTCGTCAAAGTGGAGCTAGCTAGGAGCTGTGGTGGCTGATAGTGGGATCTCTGTGCAAATAAATCATCCACTGGGAAAGGCAAATGCCCGTTTGTGGGCTTCCTGAAATGGGGATCTGCTTGGAAGTTGTGGGGAATGGGAGGCTGGGCGCAATAGATCTATGCTTCATTGGAGCTCCTCCATCCTTGCAGCCCATCTTTTGCAACATGCAATTCGGGGATTGCAGCAAATAGGGCATTATTGACAAGATGACCTCTAAGCCACCCCCTCCCAACTCCTGCAACAGCGGGGTGGGCCCAGGAGTTGCCTGTTCACCATGATGGCCAAACAGAAGCAGTGTAGCTCTGAATAAGCTGCTGGTGGTGGGGCAAACAGCAGGTGAGAGATGCAGCCTTTGTGCCCCTCATGGAGCCTCCTGGCTGTCCTATGCTTGGAAGCAGTATACTCAACTAGAGGTCAAACTTCAGCAAAACAGTCCTTGTTTCCATATCTGAGAAGTCCCCATTTTTCAGCAGAAGACTTTCTCCTCTTGCCAGACCTTGTTTCTCCCTAAGCCAGGCATGGGGGAGCCTGTGGCTCTCCATGGGGCTTTGAACTCCACCCTCACTGCTTCAGCCTGCATGACCAGTGCTCTGGCATCCATCGTTCCACTTCTTCCTAGCAATGGTCCACGTTTTGAGGTGTCCCTGCCAAGGGCACATCTCACATTTATTCCTGCAGCATCAGTACTGTTCCTGGAAACAGGTGTGACTTCTTGGGGGGCTCCCTGTTTACAAGTCACCATGGGCAAGTGATGAGAAGAGTGGAAGTTCAAGATGGGGAGTGTGGCATAAAAAGAGGTGTGCAAAGTATGATGGGCTGTAGCTCAGCAAAGGCCCTGGAATCAACCCTTGGCATCCCTAGTTTTTTTAAAAAAGGATCTGAAGGAAAGACCCTTCTCTGCTTGAGACCCTGGAGGAGCAGCTGTCAGTTTGCATTTATTTTATGCTGGAGAGAAGCAATTCAGTTTGCATTTATAGGCAAACCTACCTAATTATCCAAAACAATCTGCAAACCGAAACTCACCCACCCTATGAAGTTCGCAGCTCTCTTAATGTTGCAGTGCTGGGGCATAGCGTGCATATAAATGCACACACAGTGGTACCTTGGTTCTCAAACTGAATCCGTTCCAGAAGTCCATTCCAAAAACCAAGGTGTTCCAAAACCAAGGTGTGCTTTCACATAAAAAGTAATGCTAAAGGGATTAATCCATTCCATACTTTTAAAAACAACCCCTAAAACAGCAATTTAACATGAATTTTGTTATCTAACAAGCTAGAGCCATAAAATGAAAGCAATAAACAATGTACTGAAGTCACACAATCAATCAATCAGTCAGTCAGTCAGTCAGTCAGTCAGTAGCTGAACAAAAAAGAGCTGCAAAAACAAAAACGCAAAATAAATAGCAAAAACAGACAGACACCAGTGTCACACTCAAAACGGAAGTGTGGCACTCAAAACAGAGCATGTTTGGCTTCCGAAGGAAGTTTGCAAACCGGAACACTTACTTCCAGGTTTGCAGTGTTTGGGTTCCAAAGTTGTTTGAGTACCAAGTACCTGAGAACCAAGATACCACCGTATATTAGTGAAAATATACAAAATGAGAGCGTGTTGTAAAAGGTGAATTCCACACTAAAATTCTGATGTGTTTTTGTGAGAGCTTATTTAACAACAAATCACAAACTGATGTATGATTGTGGAGAAGTGAACTTAAGAAAAAGCTAGCGATTGAGAAGACACCAAAATTGCCAACATCCCTCAGCTGGACTTTGGACCAGGCAGCTTCCTGTGTTCATGGGGGTGACTTTTGTTTAGACCCAACCCAAACATGATGAGGGATGCCTGGCTTGATGTCACAGCTGCCAAGGTTGTCCCCTCCCTTTGCAAGCAGCGGTCAGTGAGGTGGGATAGGGACTTCTGAGCATCTTGACATCACACTGTCTTGCTTTATCAGAAGCTATCTTGTAGTACTTGGGGGTGGTGAGTAGGGGCACATTCCCTGGGAAGTCTTGCTTGGGCCTCAGTCTCTAGGTTTTATCCAACCCCCCCCCCCCAGGTTAAACACAACATTAAAAAGTGGGATAGGTTTTGCCAGGTGGGCTTTTAAAGCAGGTACAGGGAACCTGGTGATTTCCAGATGTTGCAGACTACAGGTCATCCCTGCCCACTGGCCATGCTGGCTGAGGTCTTGGGAGCTGGAGTCCCCAACACCTGGAGGGGCTGTGGGTTACCCATTCCTGTTTCCAGAAGGTGCCACTCCTGCCCTACCCATCACTGATTTTCTAAAAGTCCCATCTGCAGAGTTATGGCCCCAGCCTGTTGCAACTCATGATTGGTCTGCCTTTTCCCTTTGTATGAATCAATAAATGACTTGGGAACCTGCTCCTCAAATACCAAATGTCTCAGTTTCCCTCCCCCTTTATGTGGCTTTCCTGTTTCTTTGGTAGCAGCTTGGAAAGAGTGGGGCTGAAAGCAGAAAGTTATCTGAAAAGAAGTCAAACTGAAATTTGGAACTGAAGTGCATTTGGGAGAGTTGATTTTCTGCCAACGTCCCCCCCCCCCTTCTTCACAGATCCCAGCTTTGCATAGCCCCGCACCGCCTCTAAAAGCTTCAGACCTCTGCCTTCATCCAGAGCTGGTTGCAGGGCTGTGCACACACACACACACACACACACACACACACACACTGATTTGCTACTAAAAAAAGCAATCAAGGCAAAACAAAATATTAACAATAACAGTGGTATCTAAAAAAGCAGACACATCACCTTGCCAACAAAGGTCCGTATAGTTAAAGCCATGGTTTTCCCAGTAGTGATATATGGAAGTGAGAGCTGGACCATAAAGAAGGCTGATCGTCGAAGAATGAATGCTTTTGAATTATGGTGCTGGAGGAGACTCTTGAGAGTCTCATGGACTGCAAGAAGACCAAACCTATCCGTTCTGAAGGAAATCAGCCCTGAGTGCTCACTGGAAGGACAGATCCTGAAGCTGAGGGTCCAAGACTTTGGCCACCTCATGAGAACAGAAGACTCCCTGGAAAAGACCCTGATGTTGGGAAAGATGGAGGGCACAAGGAGAAGGGGATGACAGAGGACGAGATGGTGGGACAGTGTTCTCGAAGCTACCAGCATGAGTTTGACCAAACTGCGGGAGGCAGTGGAAGACAGGAGTGCCTGGCGTGCTCTGGTGCATGGGGCCACGAAGAGTTGAACATGACTAAACAACAACAGTGGTATCTCAGGTTACAAATACCTCGAGTTACAAACACTTTGGGTTACAGACTCCGCTAACCCGGAAGTAGTACCTCGGGTTAATAACTTTACCTCAGGATGAGAACAGAAATCGCGCACCGGCGGCAGCAGGAGGCCCCATTAGCTAAAGTGGTACCTCAGGTTAAGAACGGTTTCAGGTTAAGAATGGACCTCCGGAACGAATTAAGTTCGTTACCAGAGGTACCACTGTATTCAGCTAGCTGCAGCAGTGAGATTTTTAAAGCCCACCTGGGCAAGTAAAGCGGTCCTAAGCTAGTGCTGGAAAAGCATACAATACCTGTGCCAGTCTTGCCTCTTTGTGGGGGAGGGGGTGTTCCAAAGCCAGGGTGCCACCCTTGAAAAAGCCCTCTCCTTCCTAGATTTTCAACGGTAGAATGCATGCTTCTTGTGCAAAATGTCATGGGTTCAATCCTTGGTCTCCAGGTAGAGCTGGGAAATAATCCTTGTCCGAAATATTCAAGAGCATCTGCTGGTCATTGTAGACAATCCTGGGCCATATGGATTGATGCTCTGATCCAGGTTAAGACATCTCTCTACATTTCTATTTTAACTCAGCCCTTTGTTCAGAGCCATGAAGACAGGATCTTACTGGAAAGAACCCTCCTTACCTCACTAGTGGAATACCTCCAGGTAAAGGTAAAGGGACCCCTGACCATTAGGTCCAGTCGTGGCCAACTCTGGGGTTGCAGCGCTCATCTTGCTTTACTGGCCGAGGGAGCTGGCGTACATGTGGCCAGCATGACTAAGCCGCTTCTGGCAAACCAGAGCAGCGCATGGAAACGCCGCTTACCTTTCCACCGGAGCGGTACCTATTTATCTACTTGCACTTGACGTGCTTTTGAACTGCTAGGTTGGCAGGAGCAGGGACCGAGCAACGGGAGCTCACCCCGTCACGGGGATTCGAACTGCCAACCTTCTGATCAGCAAGTCCTAGGCTCTGTGGTTTAACCCACAGCGCCACCCACGTCCCATACCTCTAGGTAGAGCTGAGGAAATGCCCCCTTCTAAAACCTGGAGAGCTGCTACCAGTCAGCATAGACAATGCTGAGCTAGGTGGACTAGTGGTCTGACTTGGTGGAAGGCAGCTTTCTATGTTCCCATTTTTCAAAGGAATAGGAAAAAAGAGAAAAGGTTCCTTCTTGCACAATTGAGAAAGGCCTTGGATATACCAGGTTGCCCCAAACCCAGTCCCTGCTCACTTTTCCAGCATTGTGGAATTCAGTTTGGTGGTGTTGAAATGCATGCTGGAAGCTCCCAAGAGTTGTTCCACTGCCATTCCTGGGGTGCCAGTCTTCAAGGTTGTAGTTACAGCTGTCCTTTGAGTAGAAGATTGCTCCACCCATGAATTAACCTGCAAAACTGAGTAGCTCAGGACACGATGGCAGCTTGATTGATCAGACAGATCTGTGGTCTAAATCACTCAGCCCCTTGGGCTTGCTGATCGATCGGAAGGTCAGCGGTTCGAATCCCCGCAACAGAGTGAGCTCCCGTTGCTCTGTCCCAGCTCCTGCCAACCTAGCAGTTTGAAAGCATGCCAGTGCAAGTAGATAAATAGGTACTGCTGTGGCAGGAAGGTAAACGGCCTTTCCATGCGCTCTGGTTTCTGTCACGGTGTTTCTGTTACACCAGAAGCGGCTTAGTCCTGCTGGCCACATGACCCAGAAAGCTGTCTGTGGGCAAACACTTGCTCCCTCGGCCTGAAAGTGAGATGAGCGCCACAACCCCATAGTCGCCTTTGACTGGACTTTACTGTCTAGGGGTCCTTTACCTTTTACCTTTTGCTCGGGTGGCGCTGTGGGCTAAAGCCTCAGCGCCTAGGGCTTGCCGATCGAAAGGTCGGCGGTTCGAATCCCCGCGGCGGGGTGCGCTCCCGCTGCTCGGTCCCAGCGCCTGCCAACCTAGCAATTCGAAAGCACCCCCGGGTGCAAGTAGATAAATAGGTACCGCTTACCAGCGGGAAGGTAAACGGCGTTCCGTGTGCTGCGCTGGCTCGCCAGATGCAGCTTTGTCACGCTGGCCACGTGACCCGGAAGTGTCTCCGGACAGCGCTGGCCCCCGGCCAATAGATGTGAGATGGGCGCACAAACCCCAGAGTCTGTCAAGACTGGCCCGTTCGGGCAGGGGTACCTTTACCTTTATATAAGCCCTGCTTGCTAAATGGAGCCGCCTAGTTCAGGGCAGTCTACTTCTGTGAGTACCCCAGTGGAGGAAATTTGCTGTTATGCTTTGCTTTTGAGTTGCCTTGATCTCTCTTGGAAATAGTATACTGGGCTTAAATGGACCCTTTGGTGCAATCCAATGTGGTGATTCTTCAGCTTGCCATTTCCAAATGCAGCTTCCTCCATCGTCACCATGAGAGTGTGGGAGCTGCTTTTCACCATGGCAGTGAGCGCCGGAAGGCCCCACCCCCTGCTTCTTTAGAACATATTTCATTTTCAATTTAACTGGGTAACTGAGCATGTTGCAAATCCCAGGCATCCAACATCTTAATTTACCCAGAGGCAAATCTGTGTCATGAAGCTGTGTCCTGGAGTCATTTATACTTCCTGGTGTATAAAACGAGTCACAGTATGATAGTGTCTCCCTCTCTCCTTATTCTAGTGGGGGGGGGGTTCCCCCAATGCAATCAATGTTCAAGCAGCTTATAACCTTGTTGTGCAGCTGTGGCCACCACCTTAGAAGGCTGCAAAAGATTCGACCAAATTATTGCTGCATTTACATCCCCGTGTTCTTTCGCACAGGGAGCAGCCAGTAAGTGCACCCTAGTTACACACATGCCTGCACAATTGTGCAACGCAGCAGAGCAGAGGCAGCACAACAGGCAAACCGTGTGCCAAACAAGTTCTCCTCCTTTGCCACACTGGCCTTGGAGTGGGGCGGGTGTGGGTGTGGGTGAGGGCCAGTGCCCTGCCCATGGGAGCACCTGCCTTGCCAGATTTCTGTTCAAAATCTGGGTTGTTCCACTGGCTAAGCTGCATTTAGGCAGCTCCCTCTTGTGGGCATTGGTAGCAACAATGTGCTCTGCGCACCCGTTAAATTGCCAGCCAAAGATTCTCAAGTGCCAGGGTGGAGGGTGGAGTAGGAAGTGATCCAAATACTACAGTTCTGGTGTCCTCGCCTCAAAAAGGATATTGTAAAGTTGGGAAAGGTTCAGAAAAGGGCAGTCAGAATGGTCAAGGGGATGTAGCGACTCCCCAGGAGGAAAGGTTGCAGCATTTGAGACTTTTTAGTTTAGAAAAAAGCGAGTAAGAAGAGACATGATAGGAGTCAAAGGCCTGGAAACGATGCCTTATGAGGAACGGCTAAGGGAGCTGGGCATGTTTAGCCTGGAGAAGAGGAGGTTAAGGGGTGATATGATAGCCATGTTCAAATATATAAAAGGATGTCACATAGAGGAGGGAGAAAGGTTGTTTTCTGCTGCTCCAGAGAAGCGGACACGGAGCAATGGATCCAAACTACAAGAAAGAAGATTCCACCTAAACATTAGGAAGAACTTCCTGACAGTAAGAGCTGTTCTACAGTGGAATTTGCTGCCAAGGAGTGTGGTGGAGTCTCCTTTTTTGGAGGTCTTTAAGCAGAGGCTTGACAACCATATGTCAGGAGTGCTCTGATGGTGTTTCCTGCTTGGCAGGGGGTTGGACTCGATGGCCCTTGTGGTCTATTCCAACTCTAGGATTCTATGATTCTATGAGTTTATAAAATATGCATGGCAAGGAGAAAGTGGGCAGAGAAAAGCCCCCCTCCCCTCACTGGGAGCCAGCGTGGTGTAGTGGTTAAAAGCGGTGGACTCGTAATCTGGTGAACAGGGTTCGCTTCCCCGCTCCTCCACATGCAGCTGCTGGGTGACCTTGGGCTAGTCACACTTCTTTGAAGTCTCTCAGCCCCACTCACCTCACAGAGTGTTTATTGTGGGGGAGAAAGGGAAAGGAGAATGTTAGCCGCTTTGAGACTCCTTAGGGTAGTGATAAAGCGGGATATCAAATCCAAACTCTCCTCCTCCTCCTCCTCCTCTTCTTCTTCTTCATCTTCATCATCTCTCTTTTTTTTATAAGATATTTATTGAGATTTTCAAAGTATTACAAAATAAAAATAAAAAATACAAAATAAAAATGGTTAAAAACAACTCATTCTTTCCATTACTTATTTTTCATTAGCTTGTTTCCCGGACCTCCTCACGCCTCCCTTTTTTGTATTCCAGTTCAGTTTGTTGGTTCAGCAAATCCTTACCCTCTTTGTTTATCCTAGTCTTTAATCTTAAAATATTGTAATGTTAAATTTTTACCTATTAATAATCCATTTTTCAGCTGAAAACCACTTAATTTCTATCCAGCATCATTCTAACATTCATTAATTTTGCAATATTTCTGTAGATAGTCTTTAAATTTCTTCCAATCTTCTTCCACCGACTCTTCTCCCTGGTCTCGGATTCTGCCAGTCATTTCCGCCAGTTCCATATAGTCCATCACCTTCATCTGCCATTCTTCCAGGGTGGGTAGATCTTGTGTCTTCCAATACTTTGCAATGAGTATTCTTGCTGCTGTTGTGGCATACATAAAAAAAGTTCTGTCTTTCTTTGGCACCAATTGGCCGACTATGCCCAGGAGAAAGGCCTCTGGTTTCTTCAAGAAGGTATATTTAAATACCTTTTTCAATTCATTATATATCATCTCCCAGAAAGCCTTAATCCTTGGGCATGTCCACCAAAGGTGAAAGAATGTACCTTCAGTTTCTTTACATTTCCAACATTTATTATCGGGCAAATGATAGATTTTTGCAAGCTTGACTGGGGTCATGTACCACCTGTATACCATTTTCATAATATTCTCTCTTAAGGCATTACATGCCGTAAACTTCATACCTGTGGTCCATAACTGTTCCCAGTCAGCCATCATTATGTTATGTCCAACATCTTGTGCCCATTTAATCATGGCAGATTTCACCGTTTCATCCTGAGTATTCCATTTCAACAGCAAGTTATACATCTTTGACAAAATCTTAGTTTTGGGTTCTAACAGTTCTGTTTCTAATTTTGATTTTTCCACCTGGAAACCAATTTTCTTGTCCGAATTATATGCCTCTTCATCTTCTTCATCTCCTCTTCCTCCTCCACCACGGTTGGAGGCAGGAGTGCTCTGATGGTGTTTCCTGCTTGGCAGGGGGTTGGACTCGATGGCCCTTGTGGTCTATTCCAACTCTAGGATTCTATGAATGCTTCCGAATGCCAGTTGCTGGAAGAAGCCACAGGAGGGGAGAAGACGTCTCTTGTGTTCGAATCCTGCTTGCAGGCTTCCTGTGAGTACAGGACTAGGTGGACCATTGGCCTGACCAGCAGGTTCTTCTTAGGTTACCAGTACTTTGTCTGCTCACATGACAGATGGCTTGCTGCCCTCAGGTGAAGTGGAGGACTCTGTCCTGTCAACCAGGGTTGAAGGCTGATTCAACTGCCTGTCCAGTCTGCTCCTGTATATACAGCTGGGAGACCCCATCCTGCCATTCACCTTGGGCAGTGGCAATATAACTTTGTCTGGCCCCATGGACCAGTGGGCCATTGAGCCTAGCAGGTGCCAACACTGACCAGCAGCAGCACTCCAGAACGCTTCCCCAGCCCTGCCTGGAGATGCCAAGGATGAAACTTGCGACCTTTTGCATGTAGAGAAGATACTCTGCTGCCTGTGTGGTGTAGTGGTTCAGAGCGGTAGACTCGTAATCTGGTGAACTGGGTTCGCTTCCCCGCTCCTCCACATGCAGCTGCTGGGTGACCTTGGGCTAGTCACACTTCTCTGAAGTCTCTCAGCCTCACTCACCTCACAGAGTGTTTATTGTGGGGGAGGAAGGGAAAGGAGAATGTTAGCCGCTTTGAGACTCCTTCGGGTAGTGATAAAGCGGGATAGCAAATCCAAACTCTTCTTCTTCATAATCCTAGAAATTTTGAGTTATCCAATGGAGCGGAATATTGGAAAATTCAGGGCAGATATGAGAAAGTCCGTCACAAAGCTCATAGTTAATCTTTGGAACTCCCTCCCACAGGAGAAAGGGATGACTACCAGCTTGAATGGCTTTAAAAGAGGACTGGGCAAATTCATAGAAAATAAGGCTAATGTTACAAAAAAGAAAAAGAAAAGAAAAGAAAAAGAAAGCAAGGTTATCAATAGCTACTAGCCTTAATGGCTATTGAACTGCTTCTGATTTCCTTTCAGTGCCAGACCTGAAGGGAGCTCGATCAGGCCTTTCACATGCAAGTCCACACCTCCAGGTTTAGGCAGGGAAAGTTATCCCTTTTTACTGCTGTTGTTAAGCAATTGAGACTCAGAAACTCTTGCCATTATCTACCCAGAGTAAATCCCGCAGATCGTTTGGTAGAGGCTGATCTTTGTTTCAGCCAGGAGCTGCCTAATGTCCTGAGCGTGTACAGTGCTCTACAGAGCATAAGAGGAAAGATCTCTGCCTCAAAGAGCTTACAGTCTAAAATTAGACACTGGATAGAAGAACGGAGAATGAAACTGACGGATTATGCGGAATTGGACAAACTAACTGGGAAAATTAGATACACCAGAGACCAAAAGTTCATCGAAGACTGGGGAAAGTTTGTAGATTATCTGAAAAATGTATGTGACGTGAATACAATGCTAATGGGATTTCAAGAGGCACTGTAAAAACAAAGAAGTATTGTTAATAAGAAATAGATGGAGAAGGGAAGTTTATTGGCAATACGAATGAAGGGAATGTGTATTAAACATATAAACATGGATGATTGTCAGAGACGCTGAAGGAAGTTCAAAAAGAGACAATTTGTTGAAATTTGGATAAAAATGTATAATTGTATGGAAAACTAATAAAAATTTATTTTAAAAAAATACACTGGAAACAACTGGAAAAGGAGAGAGCAAGGGGCAGATTGGGTGAATAAGAAAGTCACATGCAGCTGTTTCAGTTGCACGAGTTTCATTCAGATCAGATCAGATCAGATCAAACATTTATTGTTATACAGTTATCAGAATTAAGGAAACAAAATGAGAGGGACATGAAACACACTGTGCTGATATGTTTAGCAGGGTAAAAAAAGAACAAAATGAAGCAAATAGAAATAGCAGAGTGAGGTAAAATGGGCACCAAGGTTTTAAAAGTTATAGTCATGTTACAAACCTGAAGACGAAAAATCACAAAATGTCAGAGGGATCAGTGCTTGGTGCAGGGCAGTACTTGGCCACACTGAAAACAATAGATGCATTTAATAATAATAATAATAATAATAATAATAATAATAATTATTATTATTATTTTTATTTATACCCCGCCCTCCCCAGCCAAGGCCAGGCTCAGGGCGGCTAACAAGCAATAATAAAAACAAGTTGAATGAATACAACTTAAAAACAAGATTAAAATACAACATTAAAATATTGAAACATTAAAATATTAAAATGTAGCCTCATCGCAGGAGGAGAAGGAAAGGAAAAAAGAAAGAGAGGGAGGGAATCAAGTTGATTCCAAGCCAAAGGCCAGGCGGAACAACTCTGTCTTACAGGCCCTGCGGCAAGAAATCAGATCCCGCAGGGCCCTGGTCTCATGAGGCAGAGCGTTCCACCAGGCCGGGGCCAGTGTTGAGAAGGTCTTGGCTCTGGTTGAGGCTAATCTGACTTCCTTAGGGCCCGGGACCACTTTCAATCTGAAAGGAATAAAATGATGTAACGTGACCTGTTCCTCCGTCAAGTGCTGGCTGGATGGCAAAGAGTGGTGGGAGATGCCAGCCCAAGAACACGGGATAACACAGAGGAAGAAGATTTAGACCAGGGCCCAGCATCCTTTTTCAGCTGTGGGCTGGTCCACTGTCCCTCAGACCCTGTGGTGGGCCGGACTATATTGTTTGAACGAATTCCTATGCCCCACAAATAACCCAGAGGTGCATTTTAGATAAAAGCACACATTCTACTCATGTAAAAACACCAGGCAGGCCCCACAAATAACCCAGAGATGCATTTTAAATAAAAGGACACATTCTACTCGTGTAAAAACACGCTGATTCCTGGACCGTTTGCGGGCCAGATTGAGAAGGCGATTGGGCTGCATCTGGCCCCCGGGCCTTAGGTTGCCTATCCCTGATTTAGATTCAGGACAGTGGCGGTGGGACAGTCTGCAAACTGGAAAGTGGCAAACTGGAAGTGGCAAACTAGAAAGCCAGGGCAGGGCAGGGCCCTGAGCGCCTCAATGTGAGTGCAGACACTAGCAGAGAGAAACAAGATGCTGCTTCAGTTGCCCAGCAGTGGGGCAGCACAACAGAAAACAAGGGACGCAAATCATTGACGCAACAGGAAACACGGGTGGCGCAAATCATTGATGCAACAGGAAACACAGGGGGGACACAAATTGGTGGCGCAACAGGAAACAGGATGCAAATCATTGACGCAACAGGAAACACGGGGGAAGCAAATCAGTGGGGCAACAGGAAACACATCCTTTACATATAATGCTACTCCTTCTCCCTTCCTGTTTGGCCCTTTTCTCTTGAACAGGTCATACCCCTCAATTCCTACATTCCAGTCATCGGTCTCATCCCACAATATTTCAATAATGCCTACCAGGCACTGGCAAAGGAACAGAGTGGGGAGAGCGCACTGCCCCGTCACCATTGGGGAGGGGAGTACCATCGCGGCCACCCCGGATAGGCGTCATGCACCTCCCCACCACGTCGAACATCACGCCCCCATGGGTAGCGCACCATGCCCCCAGGATGCACACCACGCTCCCGTGGGCTGCATGCCACGCCCCCAGGACGCACACCATACCCCTGCAGGTGACATGCCATGCCCCCAGGATGCGCACCAGCCACGCCCCCATGTGCTCTCCGCCCCCCGTGCTGGAGCATGCAGCTTCGCCACTGCTACCAGGTCATATTTGCCATCCTGAATTAAAAGCTGCAATTGGTCTGGCTTGGTTCCCATACTCTGTGCATTTGTGCAGAGGCAACTGAAACCACGAGTCCTTCCCTCCAGCTGCTTCCTTCTTGTACTTTTTTGCCCTTTAGCAGGTTTCTGGAACATCACCTCAGTTTGCTGAGCATCAATGTAGCTAGTATCCCCAGTTCCATGTGTTCTTCTGTCATCTGTAATGTTGTCTCCTTCCCCCTAAAGTTCTAGTTTAAAGCTCTCCTCACCACCTTCATGAGACTCTTAGCAAACACATTATTGCCAACCGCTGTGAGGGGCAGCCCATCTCTTGCCAAAAGTCCTTCCTCAAGGAAGTGGGGACCATGATCGAAGAAACGAAATGCTTCCTGACAACACTACCTGTGCAGTCAGTGGTTTACCTCCAGGATTTCCCTCTCTCTTCTTGGGCCATGACTTTCAACAGGAAGGAGTGATGAAAAGACCACCTGTGCCCTGTAGCAGGAGACCCCCCCCCTTCATTACATTGTAATGCACAAGCAGCACACACACACACACACACACACACCTCCCGAGCCGGGAGATGCCCCTTCTAGAGGGGCATCACCCCCCAACGAAAGCCTTCCGTAAATAAGGAAGCGCTAGCTCCGCGTAGAACCCTTTTTATTTTCATGTATTTCCTGCAACGCTCGCCCTATCTTTATTATGGGTAGACCGGCCGCCTGAACTCCGGGTCAATCGGCTGCCGTTTCAGCCAATCAGCGTTACTGAACAGCGCCTCTTGTGGCGACCACGCAGGTACCGCAGGCAGCAGGCGCTCGCTTCTCTGTCTTTGACAGTCCTCAAATACAAAGTTTCTGAGTTCAATTGACCGTGACTGATTTAATCAAAATGTTGCAAGCCGCTTCCGTATATCGGATTTTCACCGGACCACTTTTATTCTGCTTCACATTACAAGGACTATCAAAGGGGGGGGGGTGGCCTGATACCAGTCAGCCATAATCCCTTGACCGAGCAGGCACGTACTCTGCGGCCCTTCCCAGTTGACATAGCAACCTTGATAGTCATCTTGATGGGCTCAGACGAAAGACTATCAAGGGCACAACGAACTGCATACACTAGTGTATTCAACACAGACTATGACAAAGGGACCGTGACCAGATTCCCCTCAGGGGGCAGGAAACTGCGCCTTTCCCTTTGTTTTCTGAAAATGACTCATGGGGAGGAATGGAGGGGGCTCCGGCCAGGTGTCAGGATACTCAGATTACCTGTGCAACCCCTCCCCTGACTCCTCCTGTTATTAATGTAGTCATGATATACATATGATGTATTTCTAGGGGTGTAATTTAGGGGATTAGGAGCTAATAAAAACTGGGGTCTTCTTTTGTTCTGGGCTTCCATCTTGCTTCACCTTGTGGGCGGTGGGAGTCCTGTCGCGACAGTCTTTCTTCAATAAAGACCAAGCCTACAGGCTGCTGATTTGCTTCTAAATTGCTCTGGTTGGTGTCTTTATTTTGTCCAAGGGAGCCCTTGGATTTTTCCGGTAACAGCCCCAAGGCTCTTCAGCTCCATGCCCAGAGTCTCATAGTCCCTTGCTATACGTTAAAGGCTCTGTGTGGCAGTATCCTACATGAATCTGAAGGAAGCGGGAGTGCTCAGTGGGCTTGATAACACTTGGCAACTTCTCCGCCACATTGTCAATCTTTGCACCTGGAAGACAGCACATCTCCCGGGACATCCTGTTTCCTCTGCATACTGCTGCCTCTGTTCCCCTCAGTTGGGAGACACCTATCATCACCACCACTCGTCTCCTCCTTCTCCTCTGGGGAGGGCAGGAATCATTCGATGTGCTGCGTCTTCCAAAGCCTGCTTGGAGTACTCTAAGTCTGCACCTGCTGCTCTTGAGTCTTCCCCTCGTCTACTGGAGCTTACTTTGATATCATGGGGATCAGTTACAAAGGCAGGAACCGTATGGTCTGAGACTTCCTACAACTTCCTCTCGGCTGGCCATATCCAGAGTGCAATTCTCTTTTTCCAACATCATCTCCATGGAAGATAGTAACAAACTCCAAAGGAAAATTCAGGTGACTATGTTTAAAAATGTGTAGGGAGCATTTGTGAAGATGAATGGTCAGCCAGGAAGGGTGAACTGATCACCCTTTTCTCATCCCTGGGCTGCTCTTCCACCTTCCATGATGATATCATCTGATTCTAATATTCTCCTAGCCCCTTCCTCACCTTCTGCAGGGTTACCGTAGAGACAGCAGGAAACAACTTTGCACCATCACTATTCCGTTGCCCACTTCTTACCAGACGTCGTTCAGTAAGCAGTGTGAGGCGTGCTCTCAGATTAGATAATTGTGGTTTTTGTGTCAGCATTCCTATCAACATGGCAGGTAGGGAATTGTGCTATCTAGATGCTCTCCTGATCTGCTTCATTGTCCCATGAAGCAGACAGAGAAGCCAGCTGAGAAGTTAAGGATTTATAGCCGGGGAATGGATGAAATCTTTGGACAACTTAGGGAGAAAAGCAGATTCCCTTAAAAAGCCACCGGGCAGCCTCCACCCATTAGTCAAGGTCCCAGTACCCCCCATGGGGTTTAGATAAGCCATGACTAAGGCCCATTCAATGGCCTTCAGTGGGACTTAGTCTTGAATGGATCTTTCACTAGATGTGCCTCAGATAAAGTCTGAGGCTCTTTCAAGATCACATATTTATTTTTGGTACTACATTGCGCTTGTCCAAAGCAGCTTACGAACCAAGAGTTTCCAGGGAACAACAACACAAAACATCAGCTTGGGAGGAAAAACAGTAGATAAATAAGTAAATATCCATAAAAGATCCACATTGATCCAGAACCAAAAGCTGTTTGGTTAGATTCTGCTCTTGTTTGAGAGCCTGAGACAGTAATTGTTCTTTAGCGGAATGATGATTTTTGTTGCTGTTGTAACCCCTATCTCAACAAATTATAGAAACAGATGAGTTTAACAGGTTTAGTTGGGGCTTGTGAGTTCAGTAGATGTCCAGATTAACCCGGTCAAATTTGGGGGATGCCAACCAGGGGAAGAGTGTATGGTAGAGCTTGTTGCCACTCAAACTTGTCATAACGTCAGTTACTCTTCCCCAACGGACGTTTTTTCTATCCTGGCACCTTCAGTTCTGGCCAACTGCCTTTTGCATCATAACATTCTCTGGCCAGTTTGAATCTTGGAGGTCACCGTGGTGACAGCAGGAAACAGGCTCATATGACGCCAGTTCCAGGGGCTCCCAGGGTGGGATGCTGACTTGAATTAAGACTGAGCGCGGGTGCGTTTGAGGACCACAGGGTTTGGGGTGGGAATCACCCTCATGTTTACCATGAAAAGAAGGGGAATAGCAGAGCATCTTGACAGACAGAATCTGTTATGGCAACAGCAGCAGGGCAGGGCTATTCATCCATGGAAGAGACAAGAAGAGGGAGAAGATGGGGGGAAGATTCTTCCCCATGGGATCAACCGGACACTAGGGCATAATCCAATAGCAGGAGGACCTCCCACAAACCACTGTTATATCTATACTGTGTACCTCTTCCTCTTCCCTGGAAGGGTCAGGATGGGGAGGTGGTGTCCACCATTCCTCCTCCTGTGGCCACCCCTGACACCTGGAAAAGGTTGAGAAAGGAACCACCAAAATTATCAAGGGTTCAGAGTAACTCCCTTATATGGAAATATTGGGATCTTTTAGGTTAGGAGGAAGGATGCTCTCTGTCAGCCCCGGCAGTTGTACTAATTCTAGAACCATTAGCAATCAAGTTATGCAATGCCCTCTCTGGTACAAGAGTGGTTGCAAATGGAAATGAACAAATTTCAGGCCTCTTTGCAGAGGATATAATTTTATGCACCTCTGACCCTATCACAGCAGGCAAAATACTATGTACAGAATTGGAACAGTTCTCTGGGGTCTCAGGACTGCAAGATACTTTCCACTGCTGCCCACCTTGGTGCCAGGCAAACGTGCTGTTGTACTCCTGGTGCAACCTTTTAAAAGGCACTGTAAAATGAAAGTATCTTGGCTTGCTCTTCCATTGACTCTTAGTTGCATTTTAAATTTGTTATTCCTTGCAAATTCAGGCTTAAATGGCTTGCCTTGCATACTGTGCATTAGCTTGTTTTACTGCATTTGTGCTCAAGATACCAGGATACAACCTCGACTCTGTTAATGATGATAAAGTCAGGGCCCTCAGGTGGCAGTGGTGTGGGGGTGAAACCCCCCCACCTAATATATACTTTCCACCATTTGGGGCATCCATGCTTTTTTCTCATTTCTTGCAGCGCACGAACGGACATGCCCACCTGGACCCCTTGGTCGGCGCCCATCATCTGAGAAGGAACAGTCAGGAAGATGGTCTTGGACAACTACGACAAGCAGCAGAAAACCAAGGTGTTATCCCCCTGAGTACTGCTGGGATTATAAAATTGGCATTCCCAATTTTATAAGCGAGATAAGAAATGTCAAGTTATCCTGGATGCCAAAAGAATATGAAAATAAGTTATGACTCCGCGGCCCTATTGAAAATCACACCGGCAACTAAACTGATGGCAGAACTGTTTGATCATTTAAGCACAGACTCTTGTTCTTTGCGGGAAGGAGAACAAACTTTACCAACCCTTTACCCCTCACTGACAAAATGTTTCCTGTGGTGTTGCCTAGCTGTGCCGGAGATTTTTTAAGAAGCAGGTTCCTTCCGTGTGCACCTAGAAAGAGACATCCTTCCCTCTGTGTCAAAGCTGAGAGGTTTCCTGGAGGTGTTACTTCAGCGGGCTGGGTGTCTGGCAATATGGAGGGTTGGGGGGCAAAGGTGGTGGGTCACGTAGCGTGGGACCCCTGCCACCAATGCTGGGCAGTGGTCTCCAGCGGGTAGGGAAGGAAAGGTGAGAGAGGGGTGCCCACCCATATGGATACGAGTCAGATGTTAATGGCTTGGGGTAATCCACATGGTTGAGCAGGGAGAGGGGTGCCAGCCTCTGCCCAAATTGGGCTGCTGGCTTCAGCTGGGGAGGGGGCATCAGCCGAAAGAAGCTTTTGGAGTGTTTTTTAGGCCTTTCCTCCAGGGTTATTTTGTACCCTCAGATTGAAGGGAGAGGGGAACGGTTAATCATTAATATTATCTATCCCTTTTATGGCCAGGTCTCCCCTATCTTGCTTCCCACGGGTGGGTGGAATTTCTGGATTCCTTTAGGGATAGGTTCAAGGGTCTTCATCCATCTCAGACATTCACCCAAGTCTGGAAGAAAAGAAATGGAGGTACAATCATTGTTTTCAATGCAACTAGTTTGTCCATAATGGAGAGTCTTCATTTATTCCAACGTACTATATCCATATTTAGAGCTTTCAAAACCGTACTATAATTAAATTGATACAACTTGTTCAACTTCGGGGTAATTTATACCACCAGATATCTAAGACTTTTCCTAGCTATTGGATGATGAATGAGGAAGTGGGGGGGGGGCACATTCACACAGGACAACGCCATTATCCAAGAGGATGGGATCTATAGCCTCTCTGTGTAAATTTTGAAATAAAAAATTACTGTAAGTAACTTTTCCTTGCCTTTATCATTTCATGGGCTGGGAGCCGCTGACAGCACCCTGACACCAGGTCTCAAAGACCTGTTTTGAGGTATAGAGGCCAGGACTGTGCACTCTGCAGTGTGCCAAATGTGGCTGCACCATCAATTGGGAGGACAGCATCGAGATACTGGAACTCACACCATCCTATAAGGAGATACCCAATGCGCACCCACAATGCAGAGCCATGTGGCAATGGTACTAGGCTTGATAGCTACTGAGGCTAGGCTAATCCCCTGACCCAGAGACCCAGGGAAAAGCGAATGATTCCTTTACAAAGATGAGCACAGACCTTGTGAGGTTGGAATGTACCCAGTGGCTGGAGTAGGTCCCAGGGTGGTTTGGGGTTCTACCTGCTGGAGGGCCAGAAGCATTTCCTTGTTTGCGGCTGATGGCATAGGGACAGGGCTCCCAGTCTGCACAGTGGGGTTCCTCTGTCCCCGTGGAATGGGGGCTAAGCTACCTTGATGGCAGAGGCCCACCCTGTCCTAGAAGGAGGCTGAGTGGATGGGTCCAAGCCCAGGAGGCTGCACCTGGACCAGCTGGAGGTGAGGTGCTCTATATAATTATCAATTTATTTGAGCATCTCTCACCCTTTCGTTCTCAAAGCCCAAATCACTTTCTGCTGCTGCTGCTGTTGCTACTCAGGTTTAGCATTGTTGATCCACGTTATTACAATATAATTAGGGTTTCTCAGCTGTGCATCAAGAATCAATGTTTTAGATTTCTAATGATAGCATTTTATTAGTTTTCCATGCTGTTAACCTCTTTTAATATATAGTCCTCAAATAGAGGACATATCAGATATTAAACTGATAAGAACAGATACTACACTTGATCTTAGCCAAAAGGCCGAGAAGCGATGCTGTTAACCTCATCCCTCCTCATTAATACTTGATTACATTCTGCTAAAAAAAGGAAACCTGTTTGCCATATCCCTGAAGACTCATCCTTCAGTGCTAGGTATTCTGTGTGCTGCATTAACACCAGAATGGGGTGTCAGTCTGTAGGGGTTTTTGTTTGTTTGTATGTATGTTTTAATGCATAATCCAGATCTGGCCCCATTTGGACAGAGCGGACTTGGCAACTGTACTGCATGCTCTGGTAACTTTCAGGCTAGATTACTGCAATGCACTTCCTGTGGGGTGCCCTTGAAGATGACTCGGAAACTTCAGTTGGTCTAAAATGCAGCGGCCAGATTATTGGCTGGGGTTCTGCTTAGATCTCTAGATCTGTTTAGAATGTTTAGAACAGCTGCACTGGTCACCATTTTGTTTCCAGGGCCAATTCAAGCTGCTCACTAAGCATTTAAAGCACTGAATGACTCAGACCGCAGATATCTGGAAGGCTGCCTGCTGCCCTTGGGTACTAAGACCAGCACAAGGAGCCCTCTGGGTTGTTCCTTCACCTTCAGAAGCTTGGGGGTTGGTGGCCCAGGAGAAGGTCTTCTCTGTGGCAGTGAAATTATGGAACACCTGCCCCACAGAGTTGTGCCTGGCCCCTTCATTGTAGAGCTTGCGGTGAATGCTGAAAATGAGCCTCATTACCCTGGCCTTTTGAAACTTGAGATATTTTTAGGATATCTGTCATTGTGAGTTGTTTCAAACCATTTTTAATATTGTGCTCTAATAATGCAAACCGCCCCAGGACCTTAGGGTGAAAGGCAGCTAATTCATTCTAATCATAATGTGAGTTTGCACGGTGGCTGCAGCGGAGGGTTAATCTGCATGATGATGCCTGAGTCCCTTCTAATCCCTGGGGTCATGGATCCAGCAAGGGTTAAAATCTAACGGAGGATTCCATAGCCAAGCTATGAATTCCATGCAAGTCTCTCTGCCAACTAGTGGCTGTAGTTCCTTCTTAACTACTGTTTTTAGTATAATTGGTTTCGTGCCAAAGGGCAAACCCTTCCTTGGCTGCTAGTGAGAAGGGCAACAGCCTCTCTATGTGTGTGTGTGTGTGTGTGTGTGTGTGTGTGTGTGTGTGTTAGAAGCAGGAAGAAGCCAAAGAGTGACAGCAATGCAGGATTTCCAATGGAATCCAAGGCCATGACTATGGGAGGAGCAAGAGCTTCTCAGGTGTTGATGATGTGAGCCCGTCGGGCTCAGGATGTATAATAATAATAATAATAATAATAATAATAATAATAATAATAATAATAATAATAATTTATTATTTATACCCCACCCATCTGGCTGGGTTTCCCCCAGCCACTCTGGGCAGCTTCCAACAAAGTATTAAAATACAGTAGTCTGTTAAACATTAAAAGCTTCCCTAAAGAGGGCTGCCTTCAGATGTCTTCTAAAAGTCTGGTGCTTGTTCTTCTCTTTGACATCTGGTGGGAGGGCGTTCCACAGGGCGGGCGCCACTACCGAGAAGGCCCCTCTGCCTGGTTCCCTGTAACTTGGCTTCTCGCAGGGAGGGAACCACCAGAAGGCGGTGTAAATGAACATGTGTTCATTTATGTGTATATGTGTAAATGAACCATATATCCTAAAGGCACATCACAGCCCCTGCTGTCCCTCATTCCAAGGATACTAGACCCTGCCTGGAATCATGTCTGGAATCTTCCACTGCTTGGAAAGTGGTGTAGTGCTCCACAATAGCAGCAGCAACAATAAAAACAATTTCCCCGCCCCCAGGCAAAAACCCAACCCAACTAATATCCCTGTGGCGCCATTACACAGACATCTTCCTCCAGGATGCAACTCCCAGCACAAACACATAAGATTTTGATAAAATAAGGATTTGCATTTATTATCTCAGGATCATTTGCAACCAAATAAATTAACAAAACAATCACCTTTGGCTGAGTGGAAGGGCTTCCATTTTCGCAGCAAAAAGAAATACACAAAGGAAGAAACAGGATACAAATGGGAATCGCAAACAGGCTGTGTTGGGGAGCACCGCAATGATGGTTGTGGGGAGCAAGAGAGTTTACCTCTCAGGCAGCAGTGGTACTAACTGTGAGCCAGTGTGGTGTAGTGGTTAAGAGCGGTGGACTCGTAATCTGGTGAACCGGGTTCGCTTCCCCGCTCCTCCACATGCAGCTGCTGGGTGACCTTGGGCCACTCACACTTCTCTGAAGTCTCTCATCCCCACTCGCCTCACAGAGTGTTTGTTGTGGGGGAGGAAGGGAAAGGAGAATGTTAGCCGCTTTGAGACTCCTTCGGGTAGTGATAAAGCAGGAAAGCAAATCCAAACTCTTCTTCTTCTAACACAGATATTCTCAGCAGTTGACTCTGTGGCTGCCATGTTACTTAACCACAGTGCACCAACAGGGCATCATTCCACGAAGTTGTGTGCGGGGACATGACATAGCAACTGCCGCAAAAAGTGGTAGGCCGTGGGAGATGCCACCTTTACGGCCTTCCACAATGCCCCAGAACAACTCCCTGTCCGGAACCCCGTAAGACAGCACCTGTCGGCAAGGGAAAGATGTTGTAGCAATTGGGACCACCATGGGCAGCAGCAAAAACAAGATTTAAGGTGGGAAAATGATATACGTGAAGAAGAGAACAAATGTGGCAAAATGAGGGAGCTTTCAACCACTGGACGGCAGCTAAGGAAACATGTTTCTTTGTTTTTAAAAACAAACGACGACATGAACCTGTTCTTTGGTAGCAAAAAAACCCCAAATTGGCATTAATCACATTGCCCCCATTGAGGTTTATGTTGTCTGTACAGTGATCCTCATTTGGGGGGAAAGCAAAACTGAACAATTATGAAGGCAAGATTTAGACCGTCATTCAAAAATCTTTGTTTAAAAACACACACGTTCTGACATTCTCAGTGACACTTCTGCATTTGCACCAGCTTTCCTGCAACCTCCTGGCCTCGGTGACACCACCCCTCCCCCATTTACTGCTACCCTCCTGACCCCTTGGTGGTTCCAACTCTCCCTTCTTTGCACATCCAAGGAATACAACGACCATCTTGCCAACCTCTCTGATGTCACCGTGCCACTGTGGAGGGATCCTAGCTTGGCACGTATCTGTGTGCTGCTTCCACAAATGTTCCCAACATCAACAGAATTTCCTGAGAGCAAAAGATCAGCAACCAAATCAACAACCTGTTCGCAAAAGGCTCTTCCGACATCTGGTTCCTACAAGCCTTCCAAGGAATCTATAGAGAAGAGCTGTGAGAGCATCACAGTTTAGTGAACTAAAATATTTTGGCAAAGTTTGTTCTCCTTCCTGCAGAGGACGAGAGTTGAAATGCTCAAACGTTTCTGCGACCGAAACAGTTCGTCGACCCCTGCCGGTGTGATTTGAGGAGCGCCGCGGAGTCATAAGTTACTTCTAACTTCACCATATTCTTTGGGCATCCAGGATAACTTGACATTTCTTATGGCGCTGGGGATGCCAATTTTATAATCCCAGCAGTACTCAGGGGATAACACCTTGGTTGGTTTGTTGAGGAGGTAATATTTGTTCAGGTGGCTTTCATCATGCCACACCGCCTCAAAGTTGTGTTCCTTGTCCTCCTTGATGCCTTGATAGCATTGACGGGTGAGGTTCAGAACACGCAGTGGGGTCCCCCCAAATATGGCCCCATGGTAATAGTAGTCCCCTTCCCCATAGGGGATGTACGCAGCCGACTCAGGACGCCTCTCATAAGTGAACGCAGTATTGTCTGCATTGTAAAACCAAGCATGGAGCTGGGCCACAGACTCATCAAGGGTCTCCACCCCATAGTCACTCTGGAAGACCTGGTCAACATCCATGCAGAAGAGGAAGTCCACCTCGTGGCGGATGTGGCTCTCGATTAGGTCCCCAATCACCTTCATCCGCATCATGCTGATGTCTTGCCACCGGCTCTCCCTTTTCACCTGGAAGACTTTCAGCACCCGCAGGGGGCCCAGCTCAATAAGAGGCACTTTGGTGAGGTCGTCCACCATGATGTAGAAGATCACATTGTGCCCAGTCATGAAGAAAGCGTTTGCAGAAGTCAAGAAGTTCTTCAAGTATTTGTCTAGGTACCTAGGGAATGGAGAGGGACAAATGGAGACAGGTGGGTTCTGGGCAGATCTCCTAACCCAGGGTCCCAGAAGCTGACTTTAAAGCAGGGTGAGGGTTCCAGTGCTCAACTTTGGACTGAGACCAACATTGTTTTTCAGATGTGAATCAGCACCCAATTAAGAGCAGAAGAAGAACCCTTGGTCACCTCCGTTGCCCTTCCTCTGGGCAAACCCACCATAAGAACACCAGAAGAGTCTGCTGGATCTAGGCCAGCATTATGTTCTCACAGTGGCCAACCAGATAACTCAATGAGAAACCCACATGCTTGATCCAAACACAAGAGCATTCTCTCTCCAATTACCATCAAGGAATTAAGAAGCATTTACCACCTCTGACCTTAGAGACAGAGAATAGTCATTGTGGCTAGTAGCTTTTGCCAGCCTTCTCCTCCATGAATTTGTCTGATCTTCTTTTAAAGCCATTGGCCTGATCCAGTAGACTCTTCTTATGGTGGGTTTGCCAAGAGGAAGGGCAACGGAGGTGATCAAGGGTCATTGTGACTCAGAATATGACAAATACCTGAAAGACTGCCTCCTTCCTGACAGACCTTCTCTGGTGCTACAATTGGCAGATAGGGCCCTCTTGGTTGCTCCACCACCCTCAGAAGCTTGGTGCGTGTGTGTTGCAGGCTAGGAATGGGTCTTCTCTGTGGCAGCCCTTACCCTGTGGAAACCTTTCTCCAGAGAGGAGTGCCTGGCACCTTCATTGCCCAGCTTCTGATGAATGCTGAAGATGCACATTTCAAGGGTAAGGGGGTGCACTTTTTAGGACCCGCCTTACAGCTGCAATCTTAAGTTATTCTGCACTTCTTTTGTGTTGTAATTGTTGAAACCTGCCCCGGATCCTTAAGACAAAGGACGGGTAATAAATAAAATACGTGGCCGGACAATGGATGTTGCTTTGCACATCCAGCCAGGAAAAGTCTGGCAAGCAAGCAGCAGGTCCCAATCCTGATCCATATTTTACTTGTGAGCTAGTGCCACTGAACACAAGGAGACTTACTCAAGAGTAACGTGCATCAGATTGGGCTGCAAGTGAGCTTACCTCCCAATAGCGAAAACCGTCAGGCCGATGGTGACTTTCTGCTGCTTATAGTAGTTGTCCAAGACTGGTCTCCCGACTGTTCCATCCCAGATGATGGGCGCCGACCAAGGGGTCAGGGTGGGCATGTCCGTTCGTGCACTGCAAGAAATGAGAAAAAAGCATGGATGCCCAAAATGGTGGAAAGTATATATTAGGTGGGGGGGTTTCACCCCCACACCACTGCCACCTGAGGGCCCTGACTTTATCATCATTAACAGAGTTGAGGTTGTATCCTGGTATCTTGAGCACAAATGCAATCAAAACAGTTAATGCACAGTATGCAAGGCAAGCCATTTAAGCCTGAATTTGCAAGGAATAACAAATTTAAAATGCAGCTAAGAGTCAATGGCAGAGCAAGCCAAGATACTTTCGTTTTACAGTGCTTTTTAAAAGGTTGCACCAGGAGTACAACAGCACGTTGAAGCAGGAGTACAACAGCATGTTTGCCTGGCAACAAGGAGGGCAGCAGCAGCAGAAGCATCAGGAAAACCAGTCCGGGGAGAGTATTCCAGGAAAAGGCTGTAATTCAGCGACAGAGCACCTGCTTTGCATGCAGAAGGTCATGGGTTCAAGAGAGGGCATCACTAGTCAGGGTCAGCCTCTGAATTGGAAGGTATTTTGATTCTAGGGCCCTGACCTGGTTACCAGCTGACAGGCAGGTCCATCTAGCCAGGAGGCTTCATGGCTCCAGAATCCCCCAAGACCCTGAAGAAAAAAAGCGTTTTTGCCAGCCACACGATAGCTCCCTTATAGATTGTGCATTGTTTTCAATTTTCTGGTTTTTAATTGATTTTGTCCGTTTGCATTCTATCTCAATGCAAGTTGCTTTGAGACCCTTCCCCGCCCCCCTTGGGTATAATGTGATTAACAGACGTAACAAATAATAATAGTCTGTGCAAAGCTTTTGTTGTAATAAATGCGCTAGACCACAAGGTTCTCTTTGTTGTGTGGCAGACTGGTAGGAATAGATGCATCTCTTAGACTCAGTTTCTCATTTTTCCATTTTTACATATGCCCTCAGTCTTAAATTCAGCTCACCTCATTTCCACATCAATTTGCATTAAAAAATATAAGTAAAAAGTACATGAAACTTTGTAGATTTCTCTATGCGAATTTTGTTTGCAAACAATTCTCTGTAAGATGTTTTTGTACATGATTCTCACTAATATACACATCTGTGCATGTGGTTCTTAATAGATGCCTTTTGTACACCTTTTTGGCTGGAGAACTGCACGGGGGGGGGGGAGCAGAACTACAAATTTCAAAGGATAGCTGCATTTGTATTTGTTTCTTGGTTCATGAAGCTGACATCTGTAGCATGCCTTAAAATGCATATACATTGAAACATATGCTGAACAGATTCCTTCCTCCTGCTCCATCCCTGTTCACAGGCTTGGAGCTCAGCTGGAACAAGAACAACACAAAACACTGTAAATTAATAAGCGACCACATGATGGAAAGTGTCTGGGTTTGCTAAAGTTAGTCAGCTTAGCCATCCAGACACCTAGACCTACATCCTGTCCTCCCAGTGGCCAACCAGGTCTGCCAATGGGAAGCCTGCAAACAGACCTTGAGGGCAATCGTGTTTTCCTTGCTTTGGATTACCAGCAATTAGCATTCGAAGGCACCCTGGCCGCCAACACTGGAGGTACAGGATGAAGCCATCATGGCTAGCAGAATTTCAGTTGGCTAAGTAGGAACTGAAGTGCTTGTGGAGCATTTTCTGTTTGCTTGGAAGCATGCTAAATGGAACCAGATGTTGTGCAAATATTTTGGATTATTATTATTATTTTATAAAACAAAGCTGTTTCCCGGCTACACTTGCCTAAATTTAATGTTAGCAGGCTATTTCCAGCCTTGCTTGTTTTCCAGTGGAAACATACAAGCGCGCGCACACACACACACACACACACGGGGGGGGGGGGAGGGAGAGGGAGAGGGAGAGAGAGAGAGAGAGAGAGAGAGACAGACAGACAGACAGACAGACAGACAGACAGACAGACAGAGACCCTGGCCAGCTCTAAACAAAAATGCTTTAAAGCTGGAATCTGAGCCAGCTTTTCTGAGTTCATGCTGGTTCTATGAACAAGAGAGCACATTTCTGGAACACCTGTGCCTAGGATAAAATAGTGCCAGTGGCTTTTTGTACATGGTGTCTATTTATTAACTAATACACTTACTATTCCACTTATTTTGATCCCACCCGAAGAGCTAGGAGGAGTTCAAAGCTTGAGAAAAATGTAGCAACAACTCAGTGCTTTGGCATTTCATTCTTTCTCTGCTGAATGCTTTCTACTGGCATCCTTACTGTGAAATTTAATTTCTCCCAGGGCAGATGCAAATGGGCAGAGGCCCAATTCTGTGCCCTTCTTGCCATGGCTGAAGGGAGGGTGTGATCTGTGCCGGCATCTCTTTGCTGACACTTAGACAGGAACACTCCTGCCACATATTCCAGAAGTTCTTTGGCCATTGACCAAAGATGGAAAATGGCTGCTTTTGAATCTGTGGCTCTGCTAGCTTTAGTTGTATTTTATCTGCCATATTTTACTGGACCATTAGCATATCGCAACTAAGCTATTGGCATGGATAGGTGTTCCTAGCTCTCTTCACTTGTAACCCACCTTATTAATGAATTGAGGCTGTATTTTAAAACTGCACATTAAAGGTAGAACTCAGAGTTTACAAAGATGCATCAAGTGAAGCTCCTGGTCTGCAGGAAGAGGACTTCACAGCCACCAGCTGTTGGCTTTTTGGGGTGGGGGGGGGAGGACAAGGGTAGCTGCAATGATATGTTGCAGCATGCAGCTGTTCCTGTTTAGAGTGCTAACCTATCATGCCCCCTTCCAGGACACTCCTCACCAATACCCAGCCAGGGTTCGATGCCCATTGATATGTGCTCAGTCTGCATTGGGCTTCATGGGGCAGGGCAGGGGTCCTCCCTTCCTTATGTTCTCCACTTTAAATATTTTTGTATTTCTGCAAACTTTTGAGTTTCCTCTTGTGCATGGATGATGCTGTTTTGGCTACCTGCAAACACTTGGAGAATGGGTTTGCTGCTGTGTTAGATGGAGGGGAATAAGCAGCCACAAGTCAGTCATGCATACTGATTTCAATGGGTCTCCTCTGAGTGTTACTGGCACAGGATACAGCCTACTATCTGTGAAGGAGAAATGTCCTGCCTGCCATCAGCTGTGATAACTAAGTGCAACCACCATGCCCAGTGGCAGTGTACTCTTGAGCACCAGGTGCCAACAACGGAAGAGCGTGGTTCCTTAGGGAGTGCTGCAGCCATCTTGGAGGTAATTTAGCCAACCACAGCCAAACCTTTGATCTAGTCCAGTAAGGCTCTTCTGCTGCTCTTAACTGACTGACCAAGTCACTGTGATGCAGCAGCAGCAGCAGCATCAAAAGTAAAGGCAAGAGCAAGCTAATGCAATTCAAGACTACATCAGAAGAGGTCTAGTTTTCCAATCAAGGAAAGTACGGTAATAGTAACACTATTTTCTGCCTTGGTCTGACCACCCCTGGAGTCCTGTGTCCAGTTGTGGACACCAACATTTAAGAAAAACATTGGAACAGTCTCCCTTGGGAGGTTGCAGAGTCTCTTTCATTGCAAGTTTTTAAGCAGGCATCTGTTGTGGATGTTTTAGCTGCGATTCCTGCATGGCAAGGGGTTAGACTGGATGACCCACCAAATACATGCCCAGGACCAGACGGGATCCCTGGTGAACTTTTAAGGCGCAGTCCAGACTGGTGGGCCCTTCTATTAGCCAATTTATTCACTTTAATTGACAAATTTGGGTTACTACCAGATGTTGGGCTAAACTTCATCATCACTCCTATATTCAAAAAAGGTAACCTGAAGCTGCCTGAGAATTACCGCCTGATAACTGCCAAACTAGCAGTTCGAAAGCACGTCAAAGTGCAAGTAAATAAATAGGTACTGCCCCAGCGGGAAGGTAAACGGCGTTTTCGTGCGCTGCTCTGGTTTGCCAGAAGCGGCTTAGTCATGCTGGCCACATGACCCGGAAGCTGTACGCCAGCTCCCTTGACCAGTAAAGCGAGATGAGTGCCGCAACACCAGAGTCATCTGCGAATGGACTTAACTGTCAGGGGTCCTTTACCTTTACCTTTTAAGTCTTCTACCAATCCTTGGTAAGATGTATGCCTGACACTTGGAAAATAAATTGAAGGACTTGATGACATCTAATAAGATCCTTGGGCCTGAACAAATAGGCTTCTGCCATGGCAAATGCACCACTGATCATTGCATAGTGCTTTCACATCTCGCGGAAAAATACATGGAAAATGGGAGGAAGGAACTTTATGTGGCCTTCCTAGAGTTAAAAGGAGCTTTTGACACAGTCCCCTGTGATCTACTTTGGTGCAAATTATATAAAATGGGAATTGACCAACGCCTGCTGTTTCTAATTCAAAATATACACACCGCTACATTCTGTCACATCAAATGTAACCCCCAAGGCGAGTTGACAAAAAGTATAATTATAACCAAAGGAGTAAAGCAAGGATGCGTCTTGTCACTCCACTTATTCAATTTTTTAAAAAAATGACCTGGCTCATCACTTTGAGGATGTAAATGGACATCCACGGACATTAGGCCAACATAAAATAAAACTGCTTCTATATGCAGATGATACTACAATACTTTCTCAGATCCAGGTCGGTCTTAGAAGACTTCTAAATTCGTTTTCTTCCTTCTGCCAGATCAACTCCCTGGGAATTAATTACGAAAAATCTAAAATCGTCAAACTGTCAAATGGAGGCTAGATAACCACCCCATTAACCAGGTAAAATCCTGTAAATACCTAGGGATATGCTATCAGCCAAATTTAAACTGGACAACACACAGACACCAAATGATCATCCAAGCAAAATGCACTACATCTGCAATTCTTCACTTTTTCTTCCTCAGAGGCAACCATATGGTCTCTGCTGCTATAAAAAAAATTAATGCCAAGATTATTGTATGGCATTCCAATTTTGATACAAACATTTAACAGAGAAGTTGAACAAATTCAAGCGACTTTTCTTCATAAGACCCTTGGTGACCCTAAATGCACAAGCTACTTAACCGTATGTGTTGAAACTGGTCAACATCTGATGGAAACCAATGCATGGCTTACTACAATCAAGGCCTGGCTGAAAGTCCACTTCAGAACAACATCTAATTCCTTTTTAATCTCTACGCTTGAAAGCCGTATTGCATCTGGATGGTATAAACTCCAAGATAAACTCTGGAGTTTGGGCATTGCTCTTGAGAGCCTTGAAGCATGTGATGAAAATTACATATTCCACACAATCAAACAGCGGCTCTACGACCACGAAAGACAGCGTTTGTTACCTCATACTCCGAGATCCTGTTCTCTGCAGGCCTTAGGGATCACAACACACTACGGGACCTGTGCCAAATATCTAAAGGACCTATTACTCCCTTCCCATCAAAGAGTCTTTATGCTTGCGAGACTAAATGCCTTCCCCTCTGCAGTGACCACAGGTAGATTCTCACATATTCCATATCAAGCCCATCTGTGTGCCTGCAACCAAGGAGGACCCGATTCAATCTCTTGGCTTGCTCTTTACACAGTAGACCTCGCCAACTGATGCTAGCCTAAAACTCTGAAAAGAAGTAAATTGAGGTCTCTCCTGGCAGATCGGGACAAAGATATTACTGTTTTAGTAGCTTCCTTTTTAGCCTCAATTTTACCTGAAAGGGTTCCCAACAAACCATCCTTTTGGGAAACAGAGAGGGCGAAGCAGAATACCTAAGTGCACACGATCACAATGTGATGTTATGATCCTCGCAGCTTCACCCTTGCCCCTTTTAATTATCCCAGTGACCTGAAATGTTTTATACTGTGATGCCAATAAAGGTATTTGATTTGATTTGACTAGATTACCCTCGGGGTCACTTTCAACTCTACAACTCTACAAATCTATAATTTTATAACAAGCTGGAATGTGTGCAGAGGAGGATGACAAAGATGATCAAGGGTCTTGAAACCAAGCCTTATGAGGAATGGTTGAGGGAATTGGGGATGTTTAGCCAGGTAAAGAGGAGATTGAAAGGAGATACCATAGCCGGCTTCAAATATCTCAAGGGCTGTCACATGGAAGATGGAACAAGATTGTTTTCTGCTGCTTCAGAGGGTAGGACCCAAACCAATGGCTTCAAGTTACAAGGTTCTGACTAAACATCAGGAAGAACTTTGTATTTGACAGTGGATCAGACTCCTACAAGAAGTGACGGACTCTCCTTCACTGGAGGTTTTCAAGCAGAGGTTGGATGGCCATCTGTCAGGGATTCTTTAGTTGAGATTCCAGCATTGCAGGGGGTTGGACTAGATGACCCTTGGGGTTCCCTTCCAACTCTACCATTCTATGGTTTTAATATTATAAAGGAAAAGCCAAATCTAAAGCATTTTTTGTGTGTAATAACCTGAACTTCCTCTTGGCTAAACAAAGCTATTTCCCCACTGTCTGAACCATTTCCTGAGAAGAGCTTCTAATGCAAGAACTTGAGCAAGGACAATTGAAGTCACAGGCTCAAGCAAATGACCGTTCTTGGGCGGGGTTCCTTCGTTTTTTTGAGTTGTAAGAGATTGTGGAGTGAGTCTTAGTTAGGTGCGCATGGTGGTGACTTTTGTGTGTGTCCCAGTGTCCTTTTTGAACTTCCTTAAACTGTAACTGGGGGAGATGTATTTGTCTATTTCAATTTTGCCCACTTTCTGACAGTTACCAACTTCATTTCTCTACAATTCTACATTAGCTTTAGGTTATATTAGTTTCACTCATGGAAATTTGCCAGTAGCTTACAGCAACATTTTTCCTAATATGCACTTTTTGGAGAGCAAGCACCTCCTAATATTATTCCTTGTTTATATTACTGTCCACCAACACAAGCAATTTTGCACATATTATTTGGCTGGAGAGCTGCATCCAAAAATTCAGAGAAGTGTGAATTTCAAGGGATAACTGTATACTGCCGAACAGTACACACAAGTTACAGGTAGGTAGCCGTGTTGGTCTGCCGTAGTTGAAACAAAATAAAAAAAATCCTTCCAGTAGCACCTTAGAGATCAACTAAGTTTGTTATTGGTATGAGCTTTCAGAAGTGTTCATGCACATGAAAGCTCATACCAATAACATATTTAGTTGGTCTCTAAGGTGCGCAGTGGCGCTGTGGGTTAAACCACAGAGCCTAGGGCTTGCCGATCAGAAGGACGGCGGTTCGAATCCCTGCGATGGTGTGAGCTCCCATTGCTCGGTCCCTGCTCCTGCCAACCTAGCAGTTCGAAAGCACATTTAAGTGCAAGTAGATAAATAGGTACCACTCTGGCGGGAAAGTAAACAGCGTTTTCGTGCGCTGCTCTGGTTAGCCAGAAGTGGCTTAGTCATGCTGGGCCACATGACCCGGAAGCTGTACGCCGGCTCCCTCGGCCAGTAAAGCGAGATGAGTGCTGCAACTCCAGAGTCGGTCACGACTGGACCTAATGGTCAGGGCTCCCTTTACCTTTACTTTAAGGTGCTTCTGGAAGGAATTTTTTTATTTTGAGTACACACAAGAGCTTTCTCCATTGTTCTGTGGCTGTGCCTTGTGAAAACCCAATCTTGCCCACTAGAGAAATGAAGCTTCCTTAAGCAAAATCTCTCTTCAGATTTTCTGCACATCTGATAACTTTATTGATTTATTATTTATTTTGTAAAATGTATACACCACCTGAGTGCAAACAAAACAAAACCCCTCAAAAGTTTACGAAAAGCATGAAGCATTAACATTACCAATAAGAAAGATGAACAGAATTAACTAAAAACTTTTGAAAAGTTAAAATAACAATAGACTGAAAACACACTAAAACTCACATCAACTTCCTTAACATGTGAGTAGGCTTGCCTAAACAAAATTGTTTTTAGCCGGTGCTGAAAAGCGTACAGTGAAGGTGAAATTCTGAAATCAATAAGGCAGAAAAGATAACATAAGATAAAATCCCATTCAGCAGGTAAGATGGGATTTTTGCCAGGCTGAGCTGCAGAACAAGAAAAGCTCTCAGCTTTGCCTGAGGGCAAATATTTGGTACACAAGATACGGGATTTCACAGTAATGGCATAGGTCCTGTGTTGCAAGCCAGTGCCATTATGGGTAAAAGGCTTTGATTGCACCAAGACCTTTCTCCTCTCATTCCACCACTTCCCTTAGCCTCCCTGCCCCCACAAAAAAAAAAGGTTTTCTCTCCTTACCGTGAATCAAACCAGCTGTCCAATGACAACCCCTTTGGTTCTTTATTCGCAAATTCGTATCTGTAAGTAGATGAAACGAAACTGAGTAGCCCTGGAAGCTTGAGCTTTTCTGAGGCCACTGCTGTTCTACAGCTGACCAGAAGCAGAATTAAATGGGCAGCTCTACAAGGCACTTAGGAAAGAGCTGTATTATTTGGCAAATTATCTTTCCCCATGCCAAGATTCTTCACGGTCCCATTCAACAAAGATTCCAATACTCCACGCAACTGTACCTTTGATTAGTAGCTTCCGGCTTCTCAATCAAGACATAGCCTCCCTCTTTGCAGCCAGAACAGCAGCTGTTTTGTTATCTAATCTATCATCTGTGGTAAATGAATTTATGAAAAGGACAGGACTAAAGGTCTCCATTAGGAACAGCAGGACTGACCAAGAGTACTGTACACAGTGTTGCAGGAATTTATGTATAGGTTGGGGGGGGTTGCCCCTCCAGCAGATATCATGCACATGCAGCCCACTACCAAAATCAGCACAATCACTTTTGTGGCTTTTGTGATTTGTCCCCATAAAACACTTCGACACAAATGCACTGATAAATGTATCTATGTACTGGTTCACTGGGAAAACTTCAGAAATTCATATAGACATGTGAGCTCAGCTACTCAGCAGACAGGTAGCCGTTCCAGAAATAACAAACTCAGATGAAGACAAAAGGGTGTGAGTCACTTGGCTGGGAAGCAGGGAAATGTACCGTAAATGTCTCTTTTGTTACACTTGATGGGTGTTTGGTGGAGGGCAAGGGGGACCATGGGGCAGGGTCCAGGATGCTCAGATTACTGCCACCAGACCTCCCCTTTCATGATGTAACCATGATGTATGAGTGATGTAGTTTGGGGGTGGGTGTAAGATGGGGATTAGCAGCTAATAAAAGTTTGGGGGCTCTTTTGTTTGGGGCTTCCATCTTGTTCCACCTTGTGGCAGGTGGGAGTCCTGTCGCGACAGTCTTCAATCAAGACCAAGCCTACTGGCTGCTGTTTTGCTCTGGTATTCCTGGCTGGTGTCCTTGTTTTTTGTCCAAGGGAGCCCTCAGATTTCTCCGTTAACAGGAAGCAAGTAACTAGCCTCTTGAAACCAAAAGGCAGGGACCAAAGGTAACAACTAATTATATGGACTGTGGGCAGCAAAGCATTAATAGAACCTTGTCAGTCTACACTGAACAAGCCGGGGCTGCCTCTGCATTAAATAAAAAGGGCCTCAAAATAGCCTTTATAGAACCATAGACCAGGTTTCCTCAACCTCAGCACTCCTGATGTTTTGACTACAATTCCCATCATCCTTGACCATTGGTCCTGCTAGCTAGGGATCATGGGAGTTGTAGGCCAGAAACATCTGGAGGGCTGAGGTTGAGGAAGCCTGCCATAGACATACTTACTTACTTACAGTGGTACCCCGCAAGACGAACGCCTCGCGAGACGAAAAACTCGCAAAAAGGAAAGGTTTTTTCGTTTTCGAGTTGCCTCGCAAGACGAATTTCCCTATGGGCTTGCTTCGCAAAACGAAGCTTGCCCCGGGGACAGCGGGTCTTCTCTTTTGAAGCAAGGGGTGGCGGGGAGATCGCTTCTCCCCACCGCCCCTTGGTTCAAAAGAGGTCCAGGGGCAGCGGGAAGCGCTCCCGCTGCCCCCGGACCTCTTTTGAAGCAAGCGGCTGCGGGGAGATCGCTTCTCTCCGCAGCCGCTTGCTTCAAAAGAGGTCCGGGGGCAGCGGGAGCGCTTCCCGCTGCCCCCGTATCTCTTTTGAAGCAAGGGGCGGTGGGGAGAAGCGATCTCCCCGTGCTCCGAAGCCGGGCGGGGGTGTGTGTGGGAACACCTGCCCCAGCCACCCCGCTTCGGAACGCTGCTCCGAAGCGGGGTGGGGGGAACACCTGCCCCAGCCGCCGGGCTTCATAGCGCTGCTGCGAAGCCGGGCGGGGGGGTGGGAACACCTGCCCCAGCCGCCGGGCTTCGTAGCGCTGCTGTGAAGCCGGGCGGGGGGTGGGAACACCTGCCCCAGCCACCCCACTTCGGAACGCTGCTCCGAAGCGGGGTGGGGTGGGGAACACCTGCCCCAGCCGCCAGGCTTCGTAGCGCTGCTGTGAAGCCAGGCGGGGGGTGGGAACACCTGCCCCAGCCACCCCGCTTCGGAACGCTGCTCCGAAGCGGGGTGGAGGGGCGGGAACACCTGCCCCAGCCGCCGGGCTTCGTAGCGCTGCTGCGAAGCCGGGCGGGGGGGTGGGAACACCTTCTGAAGGCGGGCGGGGGGCGAAAGTCTTTGTCCCCCCTGCCTGCCTTCCCAGGGGCTTTTAAATCGCCCCGGACAGCGGAGAAGTCCTCCGCTGTCCCGGGGAGATTTTAAAATGCCGCCCGCCAGCATTTTAAGATCGCCCGGACAGCGGAGAAGTCCTCCGCTGTCCCAGGGTTTTTTAAAATGCTGGGGGTGAGAAGAAAAGCCCTTGTCCCCCCCCCAGCCTTCAGAAGAGGTCCGGGGACAGACTGTCCCCAGACCTGTTCTGAAGGCGGTTTCCCTAGGAACGCATTAATTGATTTTCAATGCATTCTTATGGGAAACCGTGCATCGCAAGACGAAAAAACCGCAAGACGAAGAGACTTGCGGAACGAATTAATTTCGTCTTGCGAGGCACCACTGTATTAAATTTGTATACCACCCGTCATTTGCAGAACTCAGGGCAGTTCACAATATAAAAATACAATATAAGCACAAAATATATGATAAAAACAAACGACAAACACACAAATCAACAACCCCACCTCCCCTGCACTCCCTCCCACAAACACATTTAAGTAAAAGGTGTGTTTATCAGCCAAAGGCCTGGCTGGAAAGGAATGTTTTTGCCTGGCACCTAAAGGTGTATAATGAGGGTGGCAGGCAAACCACGTTGGGGAAATGTACCGTATTTTTCGCACCATAGGACGCACTTTTTCCCTCCTAAAAAGCAAGGGAAAATGTGTGTGCGTCCTATGGAGCGAATGCAGGCTTTCGCTGAAGCCTGGAGAGTGAGAGGGGTCGGTGCGCACCGACTCCTCTCGCTCTCCAGGCTTCAGGAAGCTATCTGCTAGCAGAGGGAGACCCAGCTCTCCCACCGCTAGCGGAGCGCTGCATTAATCCCGAAGCTTGGGGCGTGCGGAGCTCAGCGTGCCCCAAGCTTCTGGGTGCCGGCAAGGTCTCCGCTAGCCCTGGGAGAGCCCCGCGACGTCGCGCGGCTCTCCCAGGGCTAGCGGACCACTGCGCTAATCCCGAAGCTTGGGGCGTGCGGAGCTCAGCACGCCCCAAGCTTCTGGGTGCCGGCAAGGTCTCCGCTAGCCCTGGGAGAGCCCCGCGACGTCGCGCGGCTCTCCCAGGGCTAGCGGACCACTGCGCTAATCCCGAAGTTTGGGGCGTGCGGAGCTGAGCGCGCCCCAAGCTTCTGGGTGCTGGCAAGGTCTCCGCTAGCCCTGGGAGAGCCCCGCGACGTCGCGCGGCTCTCCCAGGGCTAGCGGACCACTGCGCTAATCCCGAAGTTTGGGGCGTGCGGAGCTGAGCGCGCCCCAAGCTTCTGGGTGCTGGCAAGGTCTCCGCTAGCCCTGGGAGAGCCCCGCGACGTCGCACGGCTCTCCCAGGGCTAGCGGACCACTGCGCTAATCCCGAAGCTTGGGGCGTGCGGAGCTGAGCGCGCCCCAAGCTTCTGGGTGCTGGCAAGGTCTCCGCTAGCCCTGGGAGAGCCCCGCGACGTCGCGGGGCTCTCCCAGGGCTAGCGGAGACCTTGCCGGCGCCCAGAAGCTTGGGGCACGCTGAGCTCCGCACGCCCCAAGCTTCGGGATTAGCGCTCCGCTAGCCGTGTCTAGGCTGCGGATAGCAGCCTGCTTCCCGGAGCGTCGGGCGCCCTGAAAGCAGAGCTCCCGGCGCTTTGGGAACACATCCGCAGCATGGGGACCCTTGCAGGAGCTCCCCGCAAGCTTCCCCACGCTGCGGATAGCAGCCTGCCGCCCGGCGGGTGGGGCACCCTGAAGCAGAGCGCCCCTCGCGCCAGGCATACATCCGCAGCGTGGGGAGCCCTGCAGCAGTTCCCCACAAGGCTCCCCAAGCTGCGGATAGCAGCCTGCCGCCCGGCGGGTAGGGCGCCCTGAAGCAGAGCGCCCCGCGCGCTAGGCAGACATCAGCCAGCCCCACAAGCTCGGGGGACAGCAGGGAGGCGCAGCGCCACTATCCCGCTGTTCCTCGACCTGGTTCGGTTTCCCTGACCTGCTTTTGGGGGGGGGAAATAAAGGGAAAATTTTTTTCCTTTATTTCCCCCCCAAAAAACTAGGCGCGTCCTATGGTCCGGTGCGTCCAATCGTGCGAAAAATACGGTAGATAGAAAAGGTCCAAAGTTCTCAGAGTCTCCTGATCCCAAACCAGTCTTCAGTATCAGGGCTGAGTGCTGGAATATATAAAGCAAGGGAAGTACCTCTGAGCTTATGCAGAGGGCCGGCCCAACAGCCAGCGACCAAATGAACAGCAACCAAATGCACATTAGCTCAACATGCTAATACGTTAAAAGTCCCAGTTGCAGTTTGATTTCCTGTATGGCTGGCCAGCTTTGGCCACTATGGAAAGGGCTTGCTGATTTCAGCTTTGGTTCATATTAATATATGGCCCTCTTACCTTGAGTTAAACCAGTTGCTTATGGCCAGCCACTGCTCTGTCTGGTTTTTCAATTGGGAAATCTTTAGGCTCCTGTATATGTAAGGAGAAAACAAAAAGATACTTGGAAGATGAACCCGGAAGGCTAGACCTAGTGGCAACAGCCTGTTTGAAAACAAAAAGATACTTGGAAGATGAACCCGGAAGGCTAGACCTAGTGGCAACAGCCTGTTTGAAAACAAAAAGATACTTGGAAGATGAACCCGGAAGGCTAGACCTAGTGGCAACAGCCTGTTTTCTGCATGCAGAAGGCTCCAGGTGCAACTGAGGAGATCTCCAGTACCTGGGTAGCACCCAGAGGGCAACTGCCAGTCAGAGGAGACCAGGCTTTGCCCTCCAGATGTTTGGAGCTGTCACCCAAAACATCTGGAGGCCCCAGGATTGCAAATACTGGTTCTAGGCAATGCCAGGGTAGATGGAGCGAACTGCCTGACTTGATACAAGGCATTTGGTGCAGATGGGCCCGTAAGGTTGGCAGCAGAGGGACGGAGACACACAAATTGTGCTTCCTGGTTGAGCATATTTCTATCCTTGGCAGAGTGCCATAGCTCAGCTGACATGGCTCGGCAATGTCCCAAGCCAGCAAGCCAGCAAGCAAGCACAGACAGCTGTGGGCAAAATCTGACACCTGGGCCACTTTCCCCAAACCAGGTAAAGGTAAAGGGACCCCTGACCATTAGGTCCAGTTGCAACGACTCTGGGGTTGTGGGGCTCATCTCGCTTTATGGCCAAGGGAGCCGGCGTCCAGCTTCCGGGTCATGTGGCCAGTGTGACTAAGTCGCTTGTGATGAACCAGAGCAGCACACGGAAACGCCGTTTACCTTCCCGCCGGAGGGGTGCCTATTTATCTACTTGCACTTTGACCGTGCTTTTGAACTGCTAGGTTGGCAGGAGCAGGGACTGAGCAACGGCTTTTCATTTAAAATGGACTTCTGGAAAAAGAGGCAGACAAAAATCTGTGTTTTGGCTAGTTTGGCACGATGCCTCCTTCCTGGGACATGACACAGAATGGGGACCACCCAGGCTATTGGATTTAGTACACAGCTGAGAAGCAGCAGGTGGACCAAGATATGTGTTGACAAAACTGTGTAACAAAATATTATCCATTTGCACAGGTGAAAGATACTCGGAGTCGAGTGTGGATTTCATGCTCTTTATTCAGCTCATAGTGGTGAGGAGGAATGGAAGTTCCCCTGAAATGTCTGCTTTATATACATTATTTACACAATGGGCCCCACGTGATTGGCTAATTCTGGGATTCTCCTGTAGGCCAATCAGGTTGCGGATTCACTTCCGCCTGGAGTTGGATTGGGTGGCTCCTGCGGACCAATCAGACTGCTGCATTCTGGATCCTATTGTTCTAGGACCAATCAGACTGCTGCATTTTGCTATCCTATTCAACTCAGTACATAACACCAGGTCTATGAGCTTGCTTTTCCCCTTTGCCCTTCTCATCTCCCCTTCCTCGTGTGCCATGTCTTTTAGGACAAGGACTTTCTTCATAAAGATTTTTGGAACACAGTTCCAAGATCCTGTTTGGCTAATGAGTAGGGTAGGGAAATTGCTTTAAAAGAATCGTTAAAAGACCTCCCTTTTGCCCAAGAACCCTGGCAACCATGAGCAAGACAGACCTATGAGCAAGACAGACGAGACCCCTCTGCATGTTGTCAGCAAAAGGAGCTAGCAGATGCTTACCTGTTCTTGTACATCCATATTAATGTTCCATCACTGCAAAAACAGGATTAAAATGTTATGTATTTCCTTGCAGACTTCTTGTTATACCACAAAGCTGGAAGGGCAGTACAGCCACCTTGAGAATAAATCCCCTGTTGTGGTTAACACGATCCTATGTTGAGCAAATCCACACATGTGTGTGCAGGATCAAGCCCCGTGGACTATCCTCATTCCCTTCACCCAGACCAGCAAGCCACCTCTTAATTAGGAGAAGGGCTCAGTGGTACAGCATCTCCTTTGCATGTAAAGGGTCCTGGGTTCAACTCCTGCCATCTCCAAGTAGAACTGACTGAGAGAGGGAAATATTCTTCTCTGTTGGAAACCCATGGAGAGCTGCTGCCAGTCAGTGTGGACAATACTAAGCTAGATGGGCCAACTGGCTGCACTCAGTAAAAAGCACTTTTTTCTGTTCTCCTATGAAAAGAATCTGTTCTCAAGTTCTCCCCTGTTAAAGTTCACATCTTGGATACATTCTTCGTGTGTCGGGCTACAGTGGTGCCTCGCAAGACGAAATTAATCCGTTCCACGAGTCTCTTCGTCTTGCGGTTTTTTCGTCTTGCGAAGCACGGCTATTAGCGGCTTAGCGGCTATTAGCGGCTATTAACGGCTTAGCGGCTATTAACAGCTTAGCGGCTTTAAGAAAAAGGAAACAAACTCGCAAGAACTCGCAAGACGTTTCGTCTTGCAAAGCAAGCCCATAGGGAAATTCGTCTTGCGGAACGACTCAAAAAACGGAAAACTCTTTCGTCTTGCGCGTTTTTCGTCTTGCGAGGCATTCGTCTTGCGAGGTACCACTGTATTTGTTGAATATTCATTAACCTTTTAATAATGATATTTTATTCCCATATTTCAACAATTTGATAGTTTTATATTTGTGTTACAGAAATTACGGGGGGGGGGGCACATCTTTAAAGTTAAATTTACAAATATTATGCCTGAATGTATCCTTTCAACTTGACAGCTCGGGGAAGTTACCTAGCTTTAAAAATAATATAAAATCAACTCCTTTGCTAGCTTCCTCCATTCCAAAGCTATGTAGCAATGATGTAGCAATGGTGCTGTATGAACTGTATTCTGGGATATGATGGGAAAGTTTTAAAAGTCCTTGTCACCCCATTCTCGTGGTTCAAATTTCCTCTTCGAACCTGTTGCGCAATAAATTTTGGTCTACAGCTATTTGCTCCGGTTGGTGGCTGGACTCCTCCTTTATTCTGCAGGGACCTGCGGGCTCTGCCCGACCAGCTGGGTGACTGAGCAGCCTCGCACCTAGATTTTTCCATAACATTTTGACAACCTGGCATAGCATTTAACCAAACTTAGATTTCCACTCTCAAGAGAGGAAATGTGATGGCATGGAATCTGTGGCAACTAATGAAAATTCATACCAAACCCACCCCACAACTGAAATAGAAGTAATCAGGTCTGGGCCCCCTCTCCTTCAAATGTCACCTGGGGGCAGCCAATCCATCAAACTGTCTCACTAGGAAGGATGGGAAGCCACAGGGTTGATCCCATTAGCTTTGCTCAAAACCCACCTCCACTAGGTAAAAGCGTTTAATAACTGGTACCCATTTTACTTTTTCCTCTCCCCTGCCCCTTTCCCCTTGCAGGGCATGTTTCTTAAGACTGTAAGCCTTCAGGGAAGAGGCTCCCTTGTTTTAATTCAATAACTCTCAAAGGGCGTGTCATGTGCCACACTGTGTGGCAGGAGAGGATGGTAAGTGTGGCAGGAAGATTCAAGGACAATTAGTATTACTGGGAATTTTCTTATGTAGCTGCATTGATTTATACTTTCTGAATGTCCCATTACCATATTATAAATTAGTCGTGTTCTAGGAGTTCTGCTAGGAGTTGTTTCTTACCAATGCATTTCTTACCAATGCAGTCATACCTCGGGTTGAAGTAGCTTCGGGATAAGTATTTTCGGGTTGCGCGCAATGGTGACCCGGAAGTAACAGAGCGCGTTACTTCCGGGTTTTGCTGCTCGCGCATACGCAGACGGTCAAAATGATGATCAGGCGCATGCACGGAAGCAGCGAATCGCAACCCGCGCACGCACAGACGCAGGGACGTGGGTTGCGTTAACTTCTGGATGCAAACGGGGCTCCGGAATGGATCCTGTTCACATCCAGAGGTACCACTGTAAAAAATTCAGTGTGGCAAGCAAATTTTTACTCTGAAACTGTCGCCGAGTCAGAGTGAGAGCCACTGTTTTAACTGATAGCATGAAAGAAAGCCATCCTGGGAGCCTTTTCAGCTGAAGAACAGAGTACAAATGCTCAAAACAAAACAACAGCACTTGTGGATGCAGGCTGCTCTCTGCATGGTAGTGTCAACCATTTCTATAGCACTTGGGGGAGTGGGTTTGACAAAGTGCTTTAGATACATCATGTCAGACTGACGCTTCCTGTGAAAAGTCAGGCTGGACAGCTCTGTCTATGTCCAATCCTCATCAAATTTACATGTAAATTCATGTAAAATTCATTCCATCTCATTTCTGCATTATAATCAGAAAAGTATTTTTTTAAAAGTTTTTATGACAAAATGTATTTAAATATGTATTTCATATCAATTTACACATTTCTAACATTTGATTCAATTTAAATGTATTTTGCTTTATTTTTGAGCTGAAAACTGCACTGCAAAATTCAGAGAAATGTGAAATCGAGAGGGACCAGTGTATTAACAATCCATGCGTTGCTGCACATTAAGCCAGTTTGTTTAAAAACTGCCGACCAACCTGGCTGGTGGGGGGAGGGGTTTGGACAAGATAGCTGGATCCACAATTAAAGTCTCTTATAATTTTCACTTGTTGAAAGTGACTCTTTCAGGGTCAGAAAGGACCCTTGTGCCTACGGGACCGCCTCTCCTGGTATGCCCCACGGAGGACCTTACGGTCCGCAAATAATAACATCTTGGAGGTCCCAGGCCTCAAGGAGATTAGACTGGCCTCGACCAGGGCCAAGGCCTTTTTTGCTGTGGCCCTGACTTGGTGGAACACTCTCCCACAAGGGACCAGGGCCCTGCAGGGATCTGACATCTTTCCGCAGGGCCTGCAAGATGGAGCTGCTCTGCCAGGCCTTTGGTCGGGGTCCAGTCTGACTCCCCCTCTCTCCTTATAAGAATTTGTATGAAAGTGGCCCCCCAACCTTTCTCACAGGCTCATATAAGATCAGTATAAACAGTTAGGCATGGTGGACATTTAAGGTCCCCATCCCAAATTTGCGGGTTGCCATCTGATTGGATTTTATTCTGATCCTGATCTGATTTTAGGATGTATTTTAATTGATTGCCTGATTTTATGTTGGTGTATTATACATTTGATGTTAGCCGCTCTGAGCCCGGTTTTGGCTGGGGAGGGCGGGGTATAATTATTATTATTATTATTATTATTATTATTATTATTATTATTATTACATGGCACAGTACGCTGGGGCCTCGAAGATGACGAAGACATGACACTCACAAGGTGGACAGGCATTAATATTGGGCCACCAAGGACAAATTAGGAAAACGGAATACACAGCTTGAAAGCAGAGTGTGGACATAAATATCCAGAAGCCCCCTCCAACAGTTAAGATTCGTAACTAAAATTAATATGAATGGAATAAATAATTCCAATGGAATGGTGGATGCATGAAGCCTACCAGAGTTAGCAAAATGGCAACATTCTTATAGCATTAAAGTTGTGCTTCCAAAGCTACGGTGTCTAATGATGTCCAAAGAAAATATGAATCTTCCACAACCTCCAGAAGAACAAATTTATAACAATTAATTTTAGCTGAATCCCAAACTTGTCTTAAACAACTTCTACTTATGTTTAATGTCTTGATTCGCAAAGCAAACCACCGATGCATTAAGACATTCTGCTTGTGTGTGTGATCTGGACACTTGAAAGAATGAATATATGTATATGCACGCCCCATATGTTTTCAGGCACAATCAGAGAGAGAAAAGGCAGCACAATTGTTTTCCCTCTTTACCAAGGCACTATAATTTTAAGCACAGATCTGAAGTAGCCCAAAATTGGAGCTTCAATGTTTTCTGATGAAAGCAGCCCTGTTTAGGGAAGTTTTAAGGACTGATGATTTTTTTGTTGTTTTTAGATATGTTGTAAGCCACCCAGAGTGGCTGGGAAAACCCAGCCAGATGGGCGGGGTATAAATAATAAAATTATTATTATTATTATTGTTATTGTTATTAGACAAAAGCATGGCAAGGTCAGGTTGCCATGGAATAATATTTCAGAAAACTTTTTCTAAAGAAGAAAAAGTACAAATGGCATGCTTTATCCATCTTGTTCATTAAAAGCTGACCAAGCCTAATTCTTCTCCATCTATAATGAGAAACAAGATGTTGGGTGTCTTTGACCCTAACCCATGGGTAGGCAAACCAAGGTCTGGGGGCCGGATCTGGTCCAATCGCCTTCTCATCCAGCCCGTGGATGGTCTGGGAATCGGCGTGTTTTTACATGAATAGAATGTGTCCTTTTATTTAAAATGTATTTCTGGGTTATTTGTGGGGCCTGCCTGGTGTTTTTACATGAGTAGAATGTGTGCTTTTATTTAAAATGCATCTCTGGGCTATTTGTGGGGCATAGGAATTCGTTCATTTTCCCCCCTTCAAAATATTGTCCGGCCCCCCAACAAGGTCTGAGGGACAGTGGACCGGCCCCCTGCTGAAAAGTTTGCTGACCCCTGTCCTAAACACTTGCTTCTTGTAAGAACAGTGCATTCTAACTGATTTCCAGGATGCCAGGATCCCTTTTCCTACTTACCTGTCCAGGTAAGCAAAAATTGCCAGTGATAATATTGCCAAGAAGGAAATCGATAGCAGAGCTGTCTTCCCTCTGGAGAGTGTCATCCTTATCAGAAAGAAAAAGAGGAGTTGTTTGCCAATATCTTCGCTAAGCAGAGTTCAGGGAAAGCCTGGAAATGTTTCTGGCCTGAAATGTGACCCACCCCCACCCCACCTCACCCCCAAATTGGTTATCATTGTCAGACAGAAACCCTGGAAGGGTCGCAGCACTCACACAGAGGCTATTCTGTGAGTAGGGATAGAAAGTTCTGCCAATTTCAGTTATCTCGTTTTTTTTTTCATTTTTCCAGTCTTAAATTCAGTTCTCCACATTTCTGCAGCAACATATATGTATTTTAATGCAAGCTCTACCTTAGCACATGCATTTTTGTGAACATTTTCTGGTTGGAGAACTGCGGCACAAAATTTGCATGAGTACAGATTTGAGATGCTCTGTTTCAGGTTTAGTAACGCTTCAGGAAGTGTGAATATGGTAGCTTCAGCTTCAAATGCAAACCCATCTCAGGCAGAGTTTCCCAGGAAGAGAAAGGTGTGACTGTCAAGGTGACCTAAGCCTTTAAGCACCCTCCCCTCTGACTCACAGTGCAAAGCTCCACATGCTTGCAGAATAAATCCCCACTGATTTCAAACTGCAGTTTATTCCCTAGGAGCATGCAAAATGTTGTGCAGTCTTTTAAAAAAAGTTTGTCACTGGGCAAACCATTTTTTGTACAACTATATCCAGCTCTGCTTCCTTGTTACACACACACACACACACACACACAGAGAGAGAGAGAGAGAGAGAGAGAGAGAGAGAGTACTGCTTTTGTAGACCAAGCATTCTACAAAATGAAGGAAATAGAAATTTCAGAGGTAACAGTTACTGAAAGATTGGAAAAATAATTAAAATGGGCCAAAAATTGATTTAAACACACCAGCCGTCTACATATCTGGGTAGACTTGTCTGAACAAAAAGCCTTTTAAGCAGGCACTGAAAAGGAGTACGGTGAAGACAACTGCCTGATGTCAATCTGAAGGGAGTTCCAAAGGGTATGTCCTGCCATGCTAAAAGACCAGTTCCTTACAAATGCAGAATGGTATTCTGTAGCCACTGTAACAGTGCGAGTTACATAGATCAAGGCAGTCAAGTGGGAGTATATAGGGTAAGACGATCTTGCAGGTAAACTGGTCCCAAAGATTTTAAGGGCTTCATAGTAACACACTGAATCTGGCCCAGCAGCAAATGCAGATCTAAATCTTAGGATTAGGGGCAGGCACTTACTTTGGTTTTGTTGTGTGGATTTTATCACCTGAGAGGCCAGCATCAATCTTGTGGTCTTTAGCTGCAAGTAGCAATGCTTTGCTTCTGGTTCTAAAAAGAAGGAATAAAACAGAGTTGTTACAAAACCTCTTCTAGGTTCTCACTTCAAGGGAAGCCCCATGGACCAAAGGTCCAGCCCATATAGATGTTGTTGGATCCAGTTCCCCATAGTGCCAGCCTGCTGCCTAAGACCCCCCTCCTCGCCAGGGTTTACATACGTACAGTGGTGCCCCGCAAGATGAATGCCTTGCAAGACGAAAAACCCGCTAGACGAAAGGGTTTTCCGTTTTTCGATGCGCTTCACAGGATGAATTTCCCTATGGGCTTGCTTCGCAAGACGAAAATGTCTTGCAAGTCTTGAGATTTTTTTCGCTTTCCCCCCTTTTTCTAAGCCACTAATAGCCTTTTAGCCGCTAAGCCTTTAATAGCCGCTAAACCGCTAATAGCGCTAATCCACTAATAGGGTTGCTTCGCAAGACGAAAAAAACGCAAGACGAAGAGACTCGCGGAACGGATTAATTTTGTCTTGCGAGGCACCACTGTACATAAAATTTATTATGGTCAGAAACCAGCTTGAGAAAGACAAATGGGACTCCAATCCCAATAGCAAAACAAACATTTAAAACAATATACAGTGTAAAAGCCCTTCTTGCATTTTTGGATACAAGAAAAAAGAGATATGTTGCTGGTGCAGCTATATCTCTCTCAAGTTCTACCATTTTGTAGTTGGGGCACCTTGCGCAGTCCTGTTGTCTCTCGGTGTCTATAATTCTTTGCCTAACCATTGCTTTTGCTTGGCCCAAGCCCAGACTTAGAAGGGCTTGAGGGGCAAAACCCAGTTTCTGAAGAGTGTTCAGGACTGCTGTCTGCCAGCCTGACTGGAACTGGTCGCCAGGGTTCTTTCCAAGAAATCAGAGACTGTGTCTGCACTACAAGCAGCATCAACGGGGGTTCAAATCCCCACAGGTGTGGGGTTGCACCAGGTGTATAGGGGCACTTCAACCTTCCCCCCCACCCTGCTGTAGTCCAGAGTACAACCCCCCCCCAAAGCAAGATCATTCTACTAACTGAGACACCTGCTGACTCCTCCACCCACCTCACTGAATGGTTTCTATTTATCTCAATTGGTCGTTATAAGAACTCTGTAACCTTAAGAAACTGGAGCTTGAGTTTGCTTTCCTTCCCTCCTCTTTCATGCTGCTTCTTTTAGAATGCAAATCTAAGGACAAAGACCAATCAAATACACATACTCCACAATTTTTCGGTCCCCTCCCACCTTATTCAGGGTGCCAATAGAATTTTCTGAGCCCAGTGCAGTGGATGCTTGGGTTGCAAAAGTGATCCGTGCGGGATGCACGTTCGCAACCTACAGCGTCCGCAACCCGCAGCAGCGCATCTGCGCAGGTTGCGCTTCTGCGTGTCTACGCATGGGCAAAGCGTGATTTAGTGCTTCTGCGCATGCGCGACCACCAAACCCCGGAAGTAACCCGTTCCGGTACTTCTGGGTTTTGGTGGTCCACAACCCGAAAAAAATGCAACCTGAAGCGTCTGTAACCTGAGGTACACTAGATGTGGATTGGAAATGGGTGTTACCTTCTATGCATGGGTTGGAGAGCCCCCAAAATAAATCACTTGTCACAGTGTGACATATCACTTAGAGGACCTGAGAGACCAGGGTTCAAATTCCCACTTGGCCATGACACTCACTGCATGTGACCTTGGGGGCCAGGCACTGCCTCTCAGCCTAACCTACTTCACGGGATTGTTGTGTGGATTAGAATATCAGGGATAAAGAATGCTATTTTTATTTCAATCAGCCCCGGTAATAGGCAGTGCCGGATGCTTTGAGCAATGGCAAAAAGACATATCTAGGTTTATCTGGCATGGGAAGAAACCAAGGATAAAATATAAATTATTAACAGACGCAAAAGAGAGAGGAGGTTTGGCCCTGCCAGATTTGAAACTTTATTATGAAGCATCCTGTATCTGCTGGCTCCGGGACTGGATTATGCTGGAAAGTGCAGACATTCTAGATTTAGAAGGTTATGATAATAGATTTGGATGGCATGCATACCTATAGTATGAAAAAACGAAGGTCCATAAAGCATTTCAGAACCATATAATAAGAACATCAATCTTTAGGGTATGGGGAAAGTATAAAAAATTATTTGAGCAAAAAACACCCTTGTGGCTTTCCTTTGGAAGCAATATCTCTGAGAAAAGTGAATATAAGAAGTAGCTGGCCAACTTATAGAGAGCTGCTAACCAAACTGGAAAATCAGTTAAAATTAAAAGATTTTGAAGAGATAAGGGAACTAGTAACAGATTGGTTGCAGTATTTTCAATTGAATGATATCTTCAAGATAGATATAAAGAGAGGTTTTAGTTATGAGATATCAAGATTCCAAAAATAACTCCTAGAAAATAATATCTGTCCAAAAAAAAAAAATCACTTGCTCCTAGAATGGCGTACAAAGGATGAACAGGTTAAATTGGCTATGATAAACTGGACAAAGGACTTAGGACATAACATACAAATGGCAGATTGGGAGAGGCTATGGAGAAGAGAACTGAAATTCACAGCGTGTTGTACGCTGAAAGAAAATTCTATTAAAATGATCTGACTCCTACTAAGTTATCCAAAATGTATAGAACAAGCTGCAATATTTGTGGGAAGTGTAAAGAAAAGGAGGGTACCTTTTATCATATGTCATGGTCATGTAAGATAACAAAGTATTTTGGGGAATTGATATACAATTAGGCCTTTACATGCCTAAATATCCTTTCCTCAGCAGTTCTGGAGGAAAGACATAAATCCCTTGCTATGAATGCAGGTACCCCTGGCACTCTGGAGAGGTCAAAGTGGCAGCGCATGTCCTCCTGTATTGTTCCTCTTGCCAAGATCTATTCAAAATCTTTATCAAACCCCTCTTATTAAATCTGCCAGGACAATCAGACTGCTAGAGTAGCACAGCCTGTAGAGCATGAGACTCTTAGATCAGATGACTCCCCTGGTCCCTTCCATCTCTACAATTCTAAAATTTTACTCATTTCAGATCAAAATGCATCTATTGCTTTCAGAGTGGCCAAATTCTGTGCTGTAGCAAGCAAAACTCACCAGGAACTGACCTCTCTGACATTTAATAATTTCCCCCTTTGGCGTTTGTGACATGACCATAACTTTTATCATGTTGCTGTTTATCTTAGTTTATTTTATGCTACTTTTATTTATTTTACCACACTGTAAACATTTGTGCCTCATTTTCCCACTCTTTAGCTTTTGACCATAAATCCAATAAATATTTAATTTTATTTGCATGTTCACTTGTTTATATCCAGTGAAAGTTGCCAACTGATGAGAGGGGAGCAATCCTTAGCTTGCTTTTTTGCCTTTAACAGCAGCTTGATCTGTAGAAATTATGCAAATGAAGTTCTTCACAACACTGACTTCTTCCATATGTATGAAGGGCAACCTACTTTTAGAGAGCAGAATGGTAGTTGGCTGAAAAGCTGACAACCCAGTATTAAATTTCACTATTTTTTGCTTTTGTAGAAATTTGGATAATGCCACCAAATATGAAAAGAAAACCAAAGCAAACAGAGCATTTCTGTATTCAAATCGCCAATTATCTGAGACATCAAGGACCTACACCTTTGATTTCCACCCTCTAATGTAGTGTTTCCTAAATGGTGGACCCAGGAGGTCCACGTAGCCCACACAGGGGGTCCATGGTACATCAACTGTCCAGGACATCCCATTTTAGGGGGCCATGAGAGCATGGTGCCCCCAACATGAGCAAGATCACAGTGCTCCAAAATACAAGTTTTGGAGCACTGTGCTCTTGGACAGGTCATATAAGCCACGAGGGAGTGCAACCTGGAAGATGCACAGCCCAGCTTCGCACTGGGACAGACCGGAGGGTATGGTGGCGCAATTCACATAACAAAAACCACCAATGAGATATCAACATTTTCAAAAGTAGGGTCCATGGCTTGGCTTTTAAAAAATAGGAGGTCCACAACACTTAGCTAATTGGGAACCGCTGCTCTAATGGCTCTCACATCGTGCAAATGTCTTAAAATAGTCCCTTGTTTGCAAACTGCTTTGAGTCTTAAAAGAAAATCCGCATGCATATAGACAGCAATGGCCATAACGCCATGAAAACAACCCCCTAAATGTCAGCCCAGTGAGAATTTCCAGACCAGGTAATATCAACTTCCACACAATGCTAAGCCAATTGTCACTATTAAAAGCCAAAGCTTGTTCGAATTTTGGCAGTGAGAGAAGAGCAACCGCAGTCAAAGTGGAACTGACTTTGGCTTTGCCAATTTAACCTCTTCCAAGCACCCGAGGGAAAAGAAACCCAAAGTACCTTCTAATAGAATCAACTAAGATGCCACAAAATAGTGCGACTTTTATTTATTTATTTTAGTTCTTCCTTTTAATTTTTCATGCTGGACTTGAAAGCCACATGCTGGGGAGAATTAAATTTGATTAGGAATACAGGAACATATCAGGCTGCCTTTATGCTGACTCAGAACATTGGTTTACCTTGCTCAGTACTGTCTACACTGATTTGCAGTATCGGCACTCCCAGGGTTTCAGGCAGAAGTCTCCCAGTCCTAGATGGAGCTGCCAGTGATATAAATTGGAACCATCAGCATGCACGGCAGATGTTCCAGCACTGAGCTATGACCCTTCCCTTAGGATTCTGCCAGGTGCAAAGAGAGCAGGTGTTGTGCTATGGTTAGCATGTTGGACTAGAACCTTGGGCCAGTCACACAATCATAGGATCATAGAAATGTGGAGTTGGAAGAGATCCAGATGTACACATCCCTACACCATGTTAATTTCTCTCCATTTCTCATTTTTTTTCCCAATTTTAAATTCAGTTCTCTATCAGTTTCTGGTTGTTTTGTTTTGTTTCGTCCTCATGAAAATTTCTCAGCATTTTGGCACACATTGCTCATAATATTTGTTGATCTATTTATTTCGGCAATTCAAAAGCAGTTTCCAACAAAACAAAACTCTTGAGTGGTTTACAATATATGTTACAAACATATAACATACATAAGATTGTAACATATGCCAGAAACTAAACTCTATGCCATTTAAAACATAGACAATTTTGCATGCACTTTGACTAACAGACACATTTTTGCAAGCAATTTTTTTCTAATATCATGCATTTTGACTAATTTGCATATTTTAATGCTCATTTCCTCCTTACTTATTAACACACTTACTTGGTCGCACCATAAAAGCTGGAGGAGAGTGAGTGTCAAAGGAGTACAATATTTCAGTTCATGTGTTCTTTCAGGAAGTGTGAATTTGGTAGGCTGAACTTTCAACGCAAAAGCTACTGAATTTAGTTACTTAGTATATATACCACCTTTCCCTCCAGGTAGCATATATGGTTCTCTTCCATCCCATTTTATCCTCACAACAACCCTGTGAGGTAGGATAGGCTGAGGGACTGTGACTGGCTCCTGAGGCCACACCCAGAGGTTGAAGTGAGCTTCAAGACTGAGTGGGGGATTCAATTCCTGGTCTCCCATGCCCTATTCCAACACTCTAACCCAGAGTTTTCCAAACCTTTCCTTTTTTGACATGATTTATTATAAAATTTATTAGTATTTTCCACACAACAACAACCCGAAAAATATCGAAAAATAACAATACACAAAACACAAAAACCAACATTCAAAAAAAAAACCACATCTTACAATATAAACACTAAAAAGAAAAACAAACATTGACTTCCACCAATCCCACAGCACCTCCTTTATCTCTCATTGTGTCTTCCTGTTTTCCTGATCATCTCTATCCTAGCATCTAGATATAAATCCCTCTTTCTTATCCTTTCACTTCACAAGCTTATTCCAGACTCAGCCAGATTTCTGCCCTCAAACCTTGACTTTTAAGGTATTCATTTAGACACTCCCATTCCTTTTTCACTTCACTTTTTGGTTTTTGTCTTATTATATCTGTCAATTTGGCTAATTCTAAATATTCTGAAAGCTTACATAACCACTCTCCCCTAGTGGGTAACTGATTCCCTTCCCAATACTTAGCCACCAGTATTCTTGCTGCAGACGTCGCGTATAAGAAAAAATTAGCTTTGTTTTTTGACATGCATCATTTCGTGACACAGTGATCTACTTTTACTAGCAAACCAGAAGTTATACTTTCCCCTGGGGAACATCTGTGTGAAACACCTACACACTGCAGCTGAGCTGCACACTGGCTCTCATTTCTCCCCCATCTCTAGCAAGTTAAGATGCAAATTATTCCTCACCTCCACCGCAACACTTCCCAACATTCAGGCAGGCCAATGGTAAGACTATTAATGTTATTGTTTCAGGGAATGCCTGGGCCCTTAGATCCCAGCTCAATCGCTGAGATCATCTGCAGGAGCATCGCTGGTCATCCCCCAAGTCGGTGAGGCTCATTTGACAAACATAAGTCCTGTGGAAAGCTCTGCCATTAGAGATTCAACAGGCACCTTCTGCCTCAACTTTTTAAATGGCAGCTGAAAAACTTGAGAATTATCTAGTCTAACCCTCTGCAATGCAAGAATCTTTTGCCTAATGTGGGGCTCGATACCACAATGCTGAGATAAAGAGTTTCATGTTCTACTGATATTTTTTTTAATTTTATGAGTAAAGGTAAAGGGACCCCTGACCATTAGGTCCAATCGTGACTGGCTCTGGGTTTGTGGCGCTCATCTCGCTTTATTGGCTGATGAGCCGGCATACAGCTTCCGGGTCATGTGGCCAGCATGACTAAGCCGCTTCTGGCGAACCAGAGCAGCGCACGGAAACGCCGTTTACCTCCCTGCCAGAGCGGTACCTACTTATCTACTTGCACTTTGACGTGCTTTCGAACTGCTAGGTTGGCAGGAGCAGGGACTGAGCAACGGGAGCTCACCCCGACGCGGGGATTCGAACCACCGACCTTCTGATCGGCAAGTCGTAGGCTCTGTGGTTTAACCCACAGCGCCACCCGCGTCCCTAATTTTATGAGTAGTTGTATATTAATATTTTTTTATAAATAACTATCACTACCTCACCCTACTTCTGTACCACCCAATAACTGGAGTTCTCCAAGGTTACAATGACCTTGGGCCGGTTACAATATCTCAGACTAAGCTACCTTGCAGGGTTGCTGTGAGGGTAAACTGGAGAGAGGGAGAAGTGTGCATCCCCCCCTAGAGATGAGATATAAATGTAATAATAAAAGACGGGGGGGGCAGGGGGATGACACACAGATACACCATAATACAGAAGCAGAACCTCCAACCTAACACGGAATAAAAACAACAGTGAGAGTCCTGACAAAAGAACTGTGGCAAGAAAAATTGATGGATTATGCAGAACTGGCGAAATTGACATACAAGCTGCAAGACAAGGGCAACTGTGACTTTAAAGAAGAATGGGAACTTTCTACAAAATACTTAAAAAACAACAACCCAAAATGAATTGGACTCCTTGGCAGGTTTTGAATAAACATACACAAATTTATTGATTGTTAACATAATCTACAGATAATTTAAGGGTTTTTATAATTTCACAATATGCAGAGAATAACATGTGTTGAAAAATCAGAGAGCGGAGCTGAGGGAAGTTGGCGGGGGGAGGGGGGAGGGTTTTTCATGGGGAGGGGAAAAATGGGGGAGGGGAAATGAAGATGATACGTTTTGATAATTTGTTATGTTGAAATTCTTAATAAAAATTATTCTTTTTAAAGCAAAAACACAGCAGTGAGAGATAGCAGCAAAAATTATGCCTGCGAAAACTTTCTGTTGGAAAAAGACTCCTGCTGCTCCCACCACCACCCTCTGGCAGCTGGCAATAACCTTTCCTGTGGCTGCCCCCAGACTGTGAAATTCTCTCCCATGAGAAGCTAGACTGGCTCCCTCCTTGTTATGCTTCTGCTGGCAGGCTAATACCACCCTATCCAGCCAGGTATCTGGAAATGAAGATGCAGACGGTGATTGCCACTAGGGCAAAGTGGAGTTTAATTGCTGGTTTTAAGTGTAATTTTTAAACTAGTTTTTATTGCTTTATATTTTATAACAATGCTGTATACAATGAATGTTGTAGGACTTAGAAGAAAGGTGGTATATAAATATATTGAATAAAGAAAGTACATTCAGCTCATAGTTAAGCTGTGGAACTCGGTTCCACAGCGGGCAGGAAGAGTCACCAACCTAGACAGCTTTAAAAGAGGATTAGTCAAATTCATGGAGGAGAAAGGCTTACAGATTTCCCCAGGTTGGTCACTGTGAGAACAGAGAACACTGCGAGAACAGTGGGCCACTGGTCTGATCTAGCAGGCTCTTCAAATGAGCTCACGTTCCTCATTAGATAAACTACAAGGAAAAGTTCTGTGATGCTCCTCAGCTGTGCAAATTCTGCTCTGCTTAATCTTTCCATTTTGATGTGCTTATTTGGGTAGCTTCCTGCTTTGCTTCTGTCATGAAACCCAAGGCAGCCTGTGTGTGGTTCCTAGGCAGTCTCCCATCTAGGCCCTGTCCATTCTGCCCACTCGCAGGGCAATGAGGCAAGGATCTGAGTTAATGTCTCAAAGCTTAGAGAGAGATGCTTTACGGATGAGTCAGGCTCATGTGGGCGAAAGTGAGTCTTAAGATAGTGTTGGCCTCTGGCCCACAAAGCAGGGGTATTGTTAAGCCTTAAACTTTTGCACACAAGCCCTGGATTTCCTGCCTCTTCCCCGCTCTTTTAAAAAACTTACCTTAAAAATAAAATGCTTACTTAGGTGCTATACATATTGTGAAGACAAGTCCTCTCCTGATTTAGAGAAGCTGTCCCAGTGTCTGATTTGATCCCAGAATGTCCCGCTATCCCTTAGGATGACACTATTTTCATTGGAGAAATGTTGGAGGGTATGGAGTTATCCGGCCCCCAAACCCTCTGAAGGCAACCCTGTATAGGGAAGTTGGTTTTTTAAAAAATGTTTAATGTTATATTATGTTTTTATATATGTTGGAAGCTGCCCAGAGTGGTTGGGGCAACCCAGTAAGATGTGTGGGGTTAAAATAGTAAAATTATCATTATGGAACGGGACATCCCTATTTTCATTGGAGAAATGTTGTAGGGTATGCAAAGAGCCTGTGAGATCCCAGCCTCATCTTAATTTTGTTCCGAAAGTTGGATGTTCATTCACTCATATAAATTATCGCCTGCAGATTTTATGCAAGGTTGTGTTATGGGTTCACAGATTGCATCCAACCTACACAGAGTAGGCCTGTCCTGTTGCAATTAACGGCCATGATGAGCTCGGGTTCGTTAATCTCCATTGGTCTGCTGTTTGTAGGTCTAATGCTGGATGCAACTCTGTATCCTGAGTAGGGATGATGGAGAGATTCAAATCAATTATCCTCTAAAGGCAAAGCCATCTAAAGGCACAGCCTACCTTCAAAATTTGTACTTACCTGAATTTTGCAATGTGCAACTAAACTTTATCGAACTGTGGATATCGGGGGAAATATGCATAAAAATAAATGTGTTGTTGAAATTAACATACAAAGATGCATTATATTAGGAAATGTTGTTTGCAAAAACATGTATGGTAAGCACAACTGAGCACAAAAATATGCTTATCAGGAGAAATTCACCCCAAATTTTTTTTAATGCAAATTGTGGTAGAAATTTAGAGAACTGAATCAGTGTCTGGAAAAATGGGGAACTGAGAATGACATTGAGAGGTCTTTTTACCCCTAATCTCAAATCTTTTAAGTATTTAGCAATATCCTGCATTAGGCTTTTAATGGTTCATGCACTTAACTTGAATGGAGCTATCAAACTAATTGGTTAGGAGGTAAGTTGGTTTTGTAAATTTATTAGCAGCTAAAGGCTAGTAACAATTGTCTTCTTCCCTCCCTGCTCCCCAGTCATCCTTGCAACAAGTCACAGAGGCCTGGTGTAAGCATTGCAATAAGTAAATAAATTCAGGGTTTCCAGGAAAATGTGGGTTTTTTTTCAGAGTTTGATGGTTATGTGCCATGTGCATACATGAGAGAGCAGGGGACAGCAACAAATGACTGGGAAGGTGTGTCATTAAGAATGTGTTGCTTGTTAAAAGGAAGAGGAAAACAGTTGCACTCTTCCGCACGCCGTCCTTGAAGAGCACACAATGGTGCAAAACGTCACTCTGTGCGTTTCAAAGCTCAGCTGGCATGTTTTATCTCGGCACTGGGAAAAGGCACTGGGCACATGGCTGTTTAACTTGAAACTTTGATAAAATATAAAGGATTCTATAATCATATAATTAGGAAACCATTAACGAGGGTTTGGGAGAGAGATAAAGACTTAACAGAACAAAAGACACCTTGGTGGCTCTCACCAGTTGAAGCCTTGTTGCCCAAGCCACTTGGCGAGAAAGGGGAGTCGCTTTCTGGAAACTAAAGGAGTACGATGAAACAAAAGACAAATTTTAGAGTTGGTTACATTATAGGCAATTACATGAGACGTATAAAGAAGACCATAAGAAAGGATTTAGTTACACCACTTCTAGATTTCAAAAAGGAAGTCATAGAAAGGAAAGTGAAGTTGCTGAAAGGCGCATATAGTATTCTGCTAGAATGGGAAACAAAAGATGAAGAGGTGAAATCGGTCATGATCAAATGGACAAAAGAGATATGACATAACATACAATTTGGAGATTGGGAAAATTGTGGAAAACAGATTTAAAATTTACAGATTGTTCTCTTTTGAAAGAAAACTACACGAAAATGATGTATAGATGGTATATATCACCAGTACAGATAGAAAAAATGTATAAAACCAGGTCAAACATATGTTGGAAATGTAAAGAAAAGGAAGGAACCTTTTACCATATGTGGTGGGAATGCAGAGAATTTTTTTTAAAATTGGGAAATTATATATAATGAGTTGAAGAAAATGTTTAAAATGACATTCGTAAAAAAACCAGAAGCATTTTTGTCAGGGATTGTAGGGCAAGACCTGCCAAGGAAAATAAAGAACTTATTTATGTACGTTACAACAGCGGCAAGAGTCTTGATAGCACAAGGATGGACGAATGAGGAAACCCGGCAAAAGAACAGTGGCAAGAGAAATTGATGAACTATGCAGAACTGGCGAAACTGACATACAAATTGAGAGATAAGGACAACTGTGACTTCAAAGAAGAATGGGAACTTTTTACAAATTACTTAATAAGGCAACAAAATGAACTGGACTCCTTGGCAGGTTTTGAATAGACAAACACAAATTTATTGAGGGTTAATGTAGTAGACAGATAATACAATTTTACAATATGAAGAGAATAATACGAATTGAGAAATCAGAGAGAGGAGCTGAGGGAAGTCTCGGGGGGAGGGTTTGTTCGGAAGGTGGGAGGGGGAAAAAGGGGGGGGAATAATGAAGATGATTTGTTTTGATAATTTGTTATGTTGAAATTGTTAATATATTTTTTAAAATAAACTTTGATAAAATACTGCAGGGAGAAACCAGATTGATTCCACGTTTGCTGCTTAAAATATGTGGGTTGGTGGGTATGGTTAGTATCTTCAGGGTTCTGTTCATTTATTTATTTCATAGAATTTATACACTGCTTAATCGTAAAAAAACACCCCAAACCCGCAAAGCTGTTTAACAATAAAACAATATTATCATAAATAAGAAGAATTAACGACAATACAGTGGTGCCTCGCAAGATGAAAAGAATCTGTTCTGTGATTCTCTTCGTCTAGCGGTTTTTTCGTCTTGCGAAGCAAGCCCATTGACGGATTAGCGGATTAGCGCTATTAGCGGCTTATCTGCTGATCGGATCAGCTGATAAGCGGCTTAGCGGCTTGGGAAAAAGGGGGGGGAGGAAAAAAACCCAGCAGGACCTCGCAAGACATTGTCGTCTTGCGAAGCAAGCCCATAGGAAATTCGTTTTGCGAAGCACCTCCAAAACGGAAAACTCTTTCGTCTAGCGAGTTTTCCATCTTGCGAGGCATTCGTCTTGCGGGGCACCACTGTATTGTAAGACATTCAAAAAGTGAAAATTAACAACAAGCTAAGAACACTAGGTCAGCTTCCCTAAACAAAATATTTTTCACAGGCACCAAAAAGAGCATAGCTAAGGCACCAGTCCTGCTGTCAAGAGACAGTGAGTTCCAAAGGGTGGGTGGTGCCACACTGAAATATTGAGTTCTTACAAATGAGGAACAAGTATTACGTGGCACCTGCAATGGTGCCAGTTCTGCAGATCAAAGCATTTGAGTAGGCCCATATGGGGTAAGGCGATCTCGCATGTAAACTAGCCCCAAGTTGTTAAGGGCTTTCTATACCAATATCAATGCCTCTGGATATTTTTAGATCATGGGTAGGCAACCTAAGGCCCAGGGGCCGGATCCGGCCCAATCGCCTTCTAAATCTGGCCCATAGACGGTCCAGGAATCAGCATGTTTTTACATGAGTAGAATGTGTCCTTTTATTTCAAATGCATGTTTGGGTTATTTGTTGGGCATAGGAATTCATTCACCCCTGCCCCCAATATATATAGTCCGGCCCCCCACAAGGTCTGAGGGACAGTGGACCGGCCCCCTGCTGAAAAAGTTTGCTGACCCCTGCTTTAGATAGCGTGTCCCAATGTCTGTGGTGTATTGCATCTGAATATTTGGCCCCATATCAAGAGAATCCGAAGCACTTTTCTCACAGGGAAGCTGGTGGCTCACATTGGAGAAACGCAAGTTCAAATCCCTAGTTAGTCCACAGATCTCATTGGGGGCTAAGGCAGTCCCTAACTCTCGTTAGCTTGCCTTTCAGGGTTGTTGTGAAGCTGCAGGGGACTGCCTGAGAGCTCCTTTGGAAGGAAAGTGGGAGGCAGACTACCGATTCTCAGAGGGCTTCTCTGAGCCCCTTCTTCAGAGAGGGTAGTCCAGGGACAAACAGCATACAGTTTTCTCAAAGGGACCCTTGCCCCCTGAGAATAAAGTTCTGCAGCATCTGCAGTAAAGGCTTCACAGGTCTGTGGAGTGCAGAAGCTCACACCTGACATATAGGCTGCCGTTTACCCTTTTCTGTCTGCAATCATGCGCTGATAAGAGCCATTTTGCACCTCTTGGAGGTCATTAGCTGGTGAAAGGAGATGGCTTAAAAATAATAATAATAAATAAATGTTAAAAACAGAGAAATGAACATGCACCTCTCAAGCACTACACATGTATGCTCAGAGTCATGCTAAACTCAATGGTGCCCACCCCCACAAGCAAGCATGCCTAGGGACTGTCGCTGTGTTTATTTCGATGTCGCAAATGCATTTCCCTGGTGAAGAGTTCTGTTAAGCCCCTGTTCTGCGCCACCTTAAATCTACTGGTTTGCCTCACCTACCCCTGTTGTTCCATTTCGCCCTACATCGTTCCTGAGAAAACATACCCATGTCCTCAAATTCACTTCTCCCAGGAACCGCTGTCTTGCCAGAGGCTCACTGTTAACTTACTGCACACCGCTGGGGAACCTTCAGACGCACTTGAAAACAAAGAGAAGAGAGAAATAGAACCAACTTCTCTTTTGTGCCTGAGAAGCTTGGGTGGGGAGGAATGATGGAAAAGATCACGCACAGCGAGGTCTGAGAGGAAATAGATGTGGATTTCACCCTGAGCAGATGGTCTGTGGGCTAAAAGGCAAAATGACATTTCAGTTTCTTTGGAGCGAAACTGGGAGGAAGCTATTTGCAGGATCACAATCAAATCCAAAACTTTTAAAATAAAAATAATTCTCACCACCACCACCGATGAACCGAAATCATTTTAGTAGCCGGAGTGTATACATACCGTTTGGCTGGACCTGACTTCTCTGAGCTGGAGAACAGCCTATGGAGGGATGAGTGTGGAGTTGTAACCTGCCCAGTCTATATTCTGCTGAACTAGGCAGGACTTGCATAAAAGGAAACTGTCCCAGCACTTTCTGTCAAAATTAAGCCCTGTTTTGTTATTTCCAAGAGGGATTGTTCTAGATCTCACATCCTGAGCTATTTTGACAGAAACCCTGGGGATAGGGGAGAGAGAGCGAAGTTTTCGATGTCAAAACATGGGTAGTTGTGGAAGGGCAAGTTGCAGGCAGAGTGCGTCTTATGTTCTCTCTCTCTCTCTCTCTCTGTGCTGCTGCTTGCCACGTTTCCTTGTTTTGCTTGCAAAAAGCTGGTGAATCACATTCTAATTGGTGCAATTGCGATGGTTTGGGGGGGGAACATAGTTTGAAGGCGGGGCCTTTTCCTTCCTGACCAAAAGTACTGTTTTGAATAGTGTGGCTTTGGCAATGCTATTTTTGTAGGAAGGAAAAGAAACAGAATGTGCGAGCATTTTGGAAGAGAAATGCAATCCGTTCAGTTTCCCTGTTTTCAAATTGTCCAGCCTTCTGGCCTTTTTCAGACGGGCGAGGCCTGCAGATTCCTAAGCGGAGTCTTGTTCCATGGAAGGGCTGTGACCAGAGCTCAACCTTCAGGATGGGGGGGGGGGGAGAGAGAATAGCAATAGTGGGCGATTCTTAAGAGGCAGGCAGCCTTTTAAGACCAGGGCCTCTAGAGGCAGCTAGCAATAAAATCATTAAGAACAGAACAACGGGGCAAAGAGCAGGTTCTATCTCAGATCCTCCCAAGTGTCCTTGTTTTCCAGGGACAGTCTCAGATTAACAGAAGTCGCCACAAGTTTCTGATTTGATCCTAAAATGTCCTGCTTTTCCTTAGGACGTCCCTATTTTCATCAGATAAATGATGGCGGTTATGATACTTAACGGACTCTGCTCTCATCTGTGACTCCTAGAAGCTGCCAGCATGCAACAGCAGCCACACCCTGGGAAATGGGTTTGACTGGCTGGCTAAGCCAAGTGGGGATTGAACTGTGTGCAACGCAGGTGCTGTGCTGGACCTGCACCACTTTAAAGACCAACAAATTTATTGTGGTGTATTGTTTTTGTGGACTATTTTAAAAAAAATGCAGCAGCGTCTTCAGAAGGATGAATGTATCTCAGTTCCTTATTTTCCTAGTCTTCAATTTGCCACATTTCCTAATCAGTTTATTTTTGTTTTTATTTATTTGTCATGAAAACAAGGATTTCTCCTTATACACACATTTCTGCAAGCAATTCCCCCTAATCTAATGCATTTTAATATCCCACCCCCCACCCCCGCCACTGTAGCAGGAACCCCAATCATTCAGTTTGTACAAACTTCACACACTCACACTCACACACTACATATGCCACACTTCTGTTATAAATTCATAGAAAAATCAACCATACATCGGATTTGCACTGTTCCATTTTTATTTTACTCCATATGACAAGGACTATCAAAGGGGGGTGGCTTGGTTCTGGTCAGCCGTAATCCCTTCACCATCCCAGCACATCCACAGGAGCCCTGCCCAGTTGCTATGCCAACCCTGATGGTCCTAGACAGAAGACCATCAAGATCACAAAGAACTTGCATATGGGAGTGAATTCAGCATGGACTGAAACAAAGGACAATGATCAGATCTTCCCTCTGGGGGCAGGAAACTGCAAACTCCCCTTTGTCTCCTGGAAGTGACTCATGGGGAGGGGGGGGGGAGGAGGAACCAGCCAGGTGACAGGACACTCAGGTTACCACCACAACTCCTCCCTCAACCCCTCCTTTCTGTAATGTATGCATGATGTTTCTGGGGGTGGGCTTGACCTAGAGCAGTGTTTCCCAAACTTTTTTGGGCAAAGGCACACTTGTTTGATGAAAAAAATCTTGAGGCACACCACCATTACAGCCCCGTGACGTCAGAGCGCAGCGTCACGCCGGGAGGGACGCACAAAAGTGTAAGTTTCAATTTTTTCCCCTCCCCCTTGCCGTGGAACCTCCAAGCTTTGGGGGTGGGGGGGAGGAGGCAGCAAAGCGAGGCAGGAAGGAGAGCGCGGCTTGGCTGGGTGAGCTTTGGCAGGGGCAGGGAATGAGAGCCGCGAGGCGGGCGCTGCGGATGGAGGCGCTGCCCGCCGAGCTCGCAGGCAGCCAGGCAGGCAGACGGCGAGAGCCCCGCGCTGGGCGGCCTCTCCTCGCCGCCGCCGCCCCGCCTCTCGCCGCCCGACTCGCCCGCCTCCCTCCAGGCAACATCTCGCGGCACACCAGGCAACATCTTGCGGCACACTAGTGTGCCACGGAACAGTGGTTGGGAAACACTGACCTAGAGGATGGGAATTTCAAAAGTTTTTATAAGGTCTTGCACACCATCTTCCTGGGTCTTTCCTCTCTCCTGCAAGTGAGGGGAACACCCTGTTGCAACAGTTCAATAAAGGCCAAGCCTACAGGCTGCTGTTTTGCTCCAAGTTATCCTGGTTGGTGTCTTTGTTTTTGTCCAAGGGAGCCCTCGGATTTTTCCGGTAACACCACTAATGCACACCTTTTAATGGATGATGGCCCTGAATATGTGCCTTTTAGGGACACATATTTTGGTTTGAGAGCTTCATTCACCAAATTTGGAGAAGTGCAGAATTACAAAGAGTAGCCACATTCACGTTTGTGGTTGCTCCAGGAGGTGTGAATTTGGCAGATTGCCATTAAAATGAGAACTGAACTGAATTTCCTCCCCATCCTTCTTCCCAAATAAGCTTCTGTAAAGCATCAGGATGCCCCTTTAAGCAAATAATTCTGGGTGTTTGTTAAGGGTTCTGGGTGCTGTTAGTAGACCCCTACTTCCCTCACAGAGCTACAATTCCCAGAGTTTCTTGACAAGAAGGGATGATCATCCCCCCCCCCCCCAGTTGTTGGTCTTTATAGAGTTGGAAGGGCCACCTAGTTCAAACTCATGCAATGCAGGAATCTCAACACCCCTCCCCACCACACTTGAAACCAGACCCTGCTTAATTCTGCAAATGTGTGAGCAGTAAAACTGACGCACCACTCCTGTTTTGGGTAGTGTGCTCCTCAAATTCTTTCCCCACATACCTTATGTTCTGTTTGCATTTCTTTTTGCCAAAGTTCCTGCTCATTTCTCTTCTCCTCATGTGAGGAGCCAGCAGTGGTTTAGAGGTTAGAGCGCTGGCCTAGGACGTGGGAGAGAGCCAGGTTCAAATCCCCCACTTGGCTGTGAAGCTCACTGAGTGCGGCCTCTTGGGCCAGTCACCATCTCTCAGCCTAACCTACTTCACAGGGTAATAATAATAATAATTTATTATTTATACCAGCCACTCTGGGCGGCTTCCAAAAAAAATATTAAAATACTGTAATACATCAAACATTAAAAGCTTCCCTAAACAGGGCTGCCTTCAGATGTCATCTAAAAGTCTGGTAGTTGTTTTTCTCTTTAACATCTGGTGGGAGGGCGTTCCACAGGGCAGGTGCCACTACCGAGAAGGCCCTCTGCCTGGTTCCCTATAACTTGGCTTCTTGCAGCGAGGGAACTGTCAGAAGGCCCTCGGTGCTGGACCTCAGTGTCCAGGCAGAACGATGGGGGTGGAGACGCTCCTTCAGGTATATTGGACCGAGGCTGTTTAGGGCTTTAAAGGTCAGCACCAACACTTTGAATTGTGCTCTGAAACGTACCGGTGTTATATGGTCTCGGTGGCCGCTCCCAGTCACCAGTCTAGCTGCCACATTCTGGATTAGTTGTAGTTTCCAGGTCACCTTCAAAGGTAGCCCCACGTAGAGCGCATGGCAGTAGTCCAAGCGGGAGATAACTAGAGCATGCACCACTCTGGCGAGACAGTCCGCAGGCAGATAGGGTCTCAGCCTGCGTACCAGGTGGAGCCGGTAAACAGCTGCCCTGGACACAGATTGTTGTGAGAATGAAATTGGGGGGGGGAGAAGTATGTACACCACCTTAAGCTTCTTGGGGGGAAAGGTGGACTATAAAATGTCATTAATGAAAATAAATAAATTTGGACAAGACTTCCATTTGCTGAAGCAGGGGTGGGGAGATTCAGGCTTGGGGCCAAATGCTGTGCTCTAGACATCTCTATCTGGCCCACACCCTTCACTGGACCTGGTTTGCACCACAAATGTCTATCTAGCCCAGCGGTTCTCAAACTTTTTTCTCTGGGCAACACTTTCAGAATAAAAATTTGCTTGCTTCACACCATTTATTTTTACTGATAAGAAATACGTTGGGGAACAAAAAGAAATAACTCCTAGCAGTGCTTGATTTATAACACAGAACACAGATACTTTGCAATATGGGACACCCAGGAAGTATAAAACAATGCAGCTACATAAGAACACAAATCCTTCCTAAAATAGAATTATAAACCAGCCTCTTATGTATACAAACTCAGTGAGAGGTGTTGAGCTTGCTTTCCCCAGCTAATCTCATTTGTATTAGGTCTACGCAGGCTGAGACCCTCCCTGCCCGTGGACTGCCTCGCCAGAGTGGTGCATACTCTGGTTATCTCCCTCTTGGACTACTGCCATGCGCTCTACGTGGGGCTACCTTTGAAGGTGACCGGGAAACTGCAATTAATCCAGAATGCGGCAGCTAGACTGGTGACTGGGAGCGGCCGCTGAGACCATATGAGAGATCTGCATTGGCTCCCAGTACATTTCCGAGCACAATTCAAAGTGTTGGTGCTGACCTTTAAAGCCCTAAACAGCCTCAGTCCAGTATGCCTGAGGGAGTGTCTCCACCCCCCTTGTTCAGCCCAGACACTGAGGTCCACTGCTGAGGGCCTTCTGGCGGTTCCCTCACTGCAAGAAGCCAAGTTACAGGGAACCAGGCAGAGGGCCTTCTCAGTGGTGGCGCCCACTCTGTGGAACACCCTCCCATCAGATGCCAAGGAAATAAGTAGCTATCCTATTTTTAAAAGGCATCTGAAGGCAGCCCTGTTTAGGGAAGTTTTTAATATTTAATGCTGTTTTGTTGTTAACACTCAATTGGGAGCCGCCCAGAGTGGCTGGGGAAACTCAGCCAGATGGGTGGGGTATAAATATTATTATTATTATTATTATTATTATTATTATTATTATTATTATTATTATTATTATTCTTATTCTCCTCATCAATACAAAGAAGCTTCTCTTTTTTTCTGATCTTTCATATTTGTCAGGAAACCCATGTTTGCTACAATATGTTGTGGAGATCTGTAGAAGACTAATCAATGTGGATACTGTTGCTGGTTGTATGTACCATATTTTTTGCTCTATAAGACGCACCAGACCACAAGATGCACCTAGTTTTTGGAGGAGGAAAACAAGAAAAAAAATATTCTGAATCCCAGAAGCCAGAACAGCAAGAGGGATCGCTGCGCAGTGAAAGCAGCAATCCCTCTTGCTGTTCTGGCTTCTGGGATAGCTGCGCAGCCTGCATTCGCCCCATAAGACGCACACACAGTTCCCCTTACTTTTTAGGAGGGGAAAAGTGAGTCTTATAGAGAAAAAAATACGGTATATATAAAATGTATGTTGATACTATACAATACTATGCCACATTGAAATGTTTAAACATTTGATTTGTCCTTGAATCTTCTCACCATACATGTCATCCTCCTCCCCTGCCACTCCAGGATGGCACACCACACACTGCTGGAGGGCCACTGCCCTAGCCTCCTTCTAGTCTGGGTGGTGGACAGAGAGGGGTGGGCGAGCGTAACTGCCCCTCCCACTTTTGCCTCTGGCCCCACCCACCACGGGCGTCCTGCTCTCGGGATGTTGCGCAAGAGGTGATGCAGTCCTCAGGCTGCAAAATGGGTCCCAACCCTTGGAGCCTCCTTGCCTCTGACAGTGTTGTTTTCTCTGCTTGCTGGTTGGCATTATTATTGTGGTAAGTTATTAAAATGGGACGCGGGTGGCGCTGTGGGTTAAACCACAGAGCCTAGGACTTGCCGATCAGAAGGTCGGCGGTTCGAATCCCCGCGACAGGGTGAACTCCCGTTGCTTGGTCCCTGCTCCTGCCAACCTAGCAGTTCGAAAGCACATCAAAGTGCAAGTAGATAAATAGGTACCGCTCTGGCGGGAAGGTAAATGGTGTTTCCGTGCACTGCTCTGGTTCGCCAGAAGCGGCTTAGTCATGCTGGCCACATGACCCGGAAGCTGTACGCCGGCTCCCTCGGCCAGTAAAGCGAGATGAGCGCCGCAACCCCAGAGTCGGTCACGACTGGACCTAATGGTCAGGGGTCCCTTTACCTTTATTAAAACGGTGAATAGTAAAACAAATTGCATTGAAAAGACAGCAGAAATATATATATATATATATATATATATATATATGCTTTCGTAGATTTTCACGGGTACAGGAATGCAGGTTTTGGTGTCTTCGGGTGTCTTCCCGTGTAAGAGTTGGGGATATATATATATAGATATATATATATATCTCACAACTGCAACCAGCTGAAGTAAAACACAGCACTGCAATCAACCAGCCAAATGCATTGCGTCTTTGTGGGCTACAGTCTCTTGAGGTCTGCAGGGCTAGTTGTGGGACAGACAGTTCTATTCCCCAATAATTCTCCACCACTTCTCTACACCCGCCCCCGCATATCCCCCTCCACAAGTACCTGCTGCCCAGAGTGGTTTTCTCGTGCTGCCCAATGGCAGAGCTGGTAATTGATCTGCCCAGATGTCGCACAGCAATCCAAGTTCTCTGATGAGTAGGACTCAGCAGGCACCCAACGCAGCCCCCATTTGCACCATAAATGTAAATCGCTATGATGCTACTTTAAAAGGCCATAGCTTCTCCTAAAGAATTCTGGGAGCTATAATTAGTTAAGGGTTCTCAGAGTTGTCAGGAGATTCCTGTTCCCCTCACAGTGCTGCAGTTTCCAGGACTGATTAGCAGCCAGTCGCTTTCCCCAGGGAACTCCGGGAACTGTAGTTCTCTGAGAGGAATGGGGGGGGGGCATCCTACCCACCCTGGGCGCCCTCAATGTGCTACAGCTTCCATAATTCTTTGGGGAAAGCCAGGGCTATTTAAAGTGGTCATGGTGTTCATGCAGCCTTGGAAAACAACACCTAATTAGCAACAAGTATTTTTCCACAGAAAATTACACAATCCTATGCAAGGTTCGTCTGCATCACCCTCGACATTATGTTCAGTGGGGCTCACTCTTAGCCAACAACGGCAGCATGCTACAGTCTTTAAGAGATGAGAAATTCAACATATGAGGTTCAAAGCTTCTCTATACAGGTGTCAGTCTCGCTGAATGTTTCTTTTTTTTTGTTTTATTTATTTATTTATTTATTTATTTATTTATTTTAAATTCATCATTAATACACATATACAAGCATACAAACATACATTTCATACAATCCTTAAAAATGTTCAAACATACTTACACTCAATCCCACAAATAGTTTCTTTCCCCATCACCATCCACCAACCCTTCACCGCACCTTTGTGTTTGACTTCCAATCTACTCAATTACAATTTCTTAGTCTCGCTGAATGTTTCAACATTCTCCCTCTGCCCCCACATACAAAGAGCAAACGTCAATATCCCCTTTCAACATTTCCATTATTGCACTAACAAGGAAAGCCCAAGCCTCAAAAATTGAATTCTGATATGTCAACACTGATTTTATTTATATCTTTTCTAAATATATGCAGGCCAGGGTTGTCAATTCCATATTGCAGGCGGCAAGGCTGTGAGGGAGGCCTGGCAAGTTTTGAGAATATATGGGATTCGAATCTAGCCCTTCTTCCTCAAGGCCTCATATGCAAATACTGCATTAGAACGATTGCATTAATTCCACACGCACACCCCAGCCGCTTTCTAAGTCTTCTCAGGCAGTTAAAATCTCCTCCGCTAAAAGCATTTCTGAGCAGACACTTCTGCGTTTTACTGGATTCCCCCACCCCACCCGCGCGCGCTTTCCTTTTTTGCAACATCATCTTTGCTCTGCGTAAAAGCCCTTTGCAAAACCGCTTATCGCTGCCAGAAAGGCAGAGAACAGCTACGCTTTCCCCACCCACCTCCCCCAAAACACACGCCACCCTTTTTCCCTAATACCATTTCCTGCAGATCAACTGCTTTTGGGCAGACCACCACAAGACGGCAGAAAGAAAGAAAGAAAGAAAGAAAGAAAGAAAGAAAGAAAGAAAGAAAGAAAGAAAGAAAAAGAAAGCGCCCGTAGGATCCAAAGAACAAGTTCTATGCCCTGGAGACACGTGCGCGTGTGTGTTTGGGAACATATTTCTCAAGCTCAAGCTAGCAGCGCATCAAAAGAGGCAAAATCTGTTGGGGGGGGGGGGGAGTCTGGAAAGCAGTTTGCCGTACGCCATGCGGGGGCGGGGACACTCGCTGTATGAAGAGGAAACAAAAAACCTCATAAATATTACTGGGGCACGCCTGGTATCTTCAGCCTGTCGATCTTTGGAGCCCGAACAGAGGAAGTAGAAGCACTGACAAACCTTGCCGAAACGCCCTGCTGCCGCTTTCTTACAGCCACAGGTCTCGGGAAACGACCCTTAGCCTGGGAGGCATTGTGGCGCTGATCAGCCGGCAGGATCTCTCCCAGTGCCTCAGGGTGGGGTATGTTGTTCTTGCCTCTGCTGCACAGCTTTGGCCCAGGTCCTGAGGGCCCGCCTGACTTTCTGTGCTCCCTTCTTCCTGAGCCTTTTGAAAGGGCCTTTTTGGGTCTGTACAGCACTCTCCTGCCAATCATGATCAGCCTCCTGTCTCTGGCATCTTCTGGGTTGGCATCTTTTTGGACCGGGCACTCTCCGACGTGGAGAGAATTGGGCAAAGGGAGGTGTCGCCCGCCCCCCCTTGTAACATACAAAGTTCTCAGCTAGTGAAGCTGATTTGGACTGCTGGGTTCATTTGTGTGCATATGTGTGTGTGCTTGGATTTTTTCACATGGCTTGTGGAACTCACCACCACAAGGTGCGGGCAGCAAAGTGGACAAATTCTCAAATGTGGTGGGATCATAGAATCATAGATGGGTAGAATTGGATGGGAGTCAAAAGGGTTACCCCCAAACATGCCCATTTGACTGCTTCAGTCTACAGAACTTGCACTATTGCAAGTGCCACATAATATTCATAGAATATTCAGGAAAAGATCCCAAGGGTCACTTAGTCCAACCCCTCTGCAATGCAGGAATCTCAGCTCAAGCATCCATGGCAGATGGCCATCTTCTGAGAGAGACCGTCAAAACAGCTCTTACTGCCCCAAAATTTCTCCTCATGTTTAGTCAGAATCTCCTTGTCATTTGAATCTATAGGTTCAGGTCTGAATAGTTTTTCGAAGTTGCAAACGGGGAAAATGATGAATTCTCAAGTACCTCTAGTTCCTGTGGAGAATTATAAGCACCACAATTTGTTTTTCAGATGAACACACTCCTTAAGGACTTAGGAAGTTGTCTTGTGACCTTTGGTTCATTTTGCTCAGTACTGTCCACTGGGATTGGTTCTTCAGAATGTCATAATATTCTTCAGAATATTATGTGGCACTTGCAAGCCCTACCTGGGGATTCTGGGAACTGAATCTTTTGCATAACATGCTTTACCATTGCACCACAGGCTGAAATTTGCTGTCCACAATTTAATATTGAGGTGTGGACAGACAAAGATTGGGCTTTTACGCATAATTTCTAAATAGATGGACTTTTGTGGACAGGGGCAGTGTACTTCTGCCTGGCAATTACAGGAGCTAAGTAAGGACGGGGGGGGGGGCTGTTATCTACACACCACAAATGAGGAAAGCTATAATCTACAATCACAGCTATTTGTTAACAACCTACATTCTCCGCAAAAATGCATGACAAGAGCTGTTATCCGTGAAAGAGTAACAAATAAGTAACTATGAACTAATTTTAGGAGAGGTACTTACACCAACAGATTTTGTACTTGCTTAAAATATAACGTTCCCCGGAACACACACCCCATCTCAGAATCTCACGTACCCTTTCGATTTTTGTGAAGTCCTCCTGGATTTTCTAAAGGTGTTTTACATCTAGTAGCTGCGTCCGGTGGAAGTTGACACTGTAAATAAGAGGGAAGGAAGAAGAACTGGGGTTTCCTGCTGTGGCGGTGAGCATAGTAGCTAAGCAGATGGCTACTTCCTTACTGAGCAGAACACGTGCCACGTTGGGATAGGAGCTCAGCAGCTTACAAACGGGGATATGCTGTGGACCTATAGAAGGCACCCTCTTTTCCCTTTCCCTTTCTCATTTTCTTTTCAAAAGATTTCATTATCTAAAAGAGGGGTGGGGAAGCACAAGGTAAGGGGAACATTAGTGCATAAGTGTACAAGTAAGATTAATCATCACGTATGACAAAAAATAAATATTGCCAAAGTTAATCACCAGACCAATATAAATTGATAAACCATTGTAATCTCCTCCCAAAGGTGGAGGGTGGCGCACGGAATGGGTTGGAAGAAGAGGAGGAGGAGGAGGAGGCAGGCCAGGCAAGTGAAGGGCTGGGTACTTCCCCACCCTCTTCTGCACCAGGAGGGGATTGAAAAGGGATGAGCAGAGGATATTTCCATGCAGGTGTATGTGCACAGGCCATAGGGCAGGGGTCAGCAAACATTTTCAGCAGGGGGCCAGTCCACTGTCCTTCAGATGTCAGCTTTGACTTTAAATACTTTACTATCTGTCATGTGCATACTTTGGGTTGGGAAATGCCTTTGACACCTTGACTCTTAGGACCCTGTAGGTGAGAGGTCAGTCTGTTACCCACTGCTATGTTCCAGGTCCTGAAGCACAATGGGCAGACATGCTACTGCCATAATAAAGGTAAAGGGACCCCTGACCATTAGGTCCAGTCGTGACCGACTCTGGGGTTGCGGCGCTCATCTCACTTTACTGGTCGAGGGAGCTGGCGTACAGCTTCCGGGTCATGTGGCCAGCATGACTAAGCCGCTTCTGGTGAACCAGAGCAGCGCACGGAAACGCCATTTACCTTCCTGCCGGAGCGGTACCTATTTATCTACTTGCACTTTGACGTGCTTTCGAACTGCTAGGTTGGCAGGAGCAGGGACCGAGCAACGGGAGCTCACCCCGTCGCGGGTATTCGAACCGCCGACCTTCTGATCGGCAAGTCCTAGTTTCTGTGGTTTAACCCACAGCGCCACCCGCGTCCCTTAGTGCCATAATAAGTATTAACAAATCTTTGGATTGAATGTCTTCGTTGCTGCCTTCAAACATATTCAAGAGAAGTGGCTGATGGTTGAGATCTACCTGTTCGTTTGAGCTACCGAAGCAGTTGCTATAGGGCACTCCCACCAGAGGTGTGCATGGGTTCCTCCAACAGCTCTGAGATATTCCTCCAGTCACATGAGAGAGGTGCACTGGGGTTCTGAACCACTGATATACAGCTTCGAGAATGTTTTGCCTGAAATATGCAGAAGCTGATACCAGTTCCATAGGAGCCCAGATTTTTCCATAATTATGTTCATCCAATGTTTGGCTATTTGAATTTGAGTCACTGGGAATCACCAGCAGGGACAATGCTCTTGCACTCGCACTAGATGGTTCTGGCAAGCCTCTCCTTTTGGCCTTAGATAACTGAGATGTTCAAGGGTAAACAAGGCTGTTGTGTCCAACTACCTGTTCGGTCCATATTTTACATTTACATCTTTTGGCTCAGCTCCTGAGCTGGTTGAGTGGAAAATCAGCAAGTAGTGCTGGACACACCCTAACTGATAGTATGGGAAGTGTGTGTGTCTTTTTGCTTCGGATTGATTTTTCCATTCCGGCTCATTTGTCATATTTGCAGTTGTGTTTTTTGTTTGTTTTTTTGTTTCAGTTATTATGAAACAGTCCCCAGGGCAGAAAAGCACCTGACGAAAGATAAATGAGATTTGCGTGAGATTTGGAGCATTAAATCAATATTCCAATTAGCGTCATGAATGTGGCATCAGTTTTGTGGTTCTTCTGGATGCTTGTTGACAGAGAGAGAGAGAGAAAGGAATTGTTCTTGGCTACATGCTAAGTCATGAAAGCATCTAACTAACAGGGTAAATGTTAATTTAGGAGTGTGTGAGAAGCTCTCTTAGGTCAGTGTTTCCCAACCGGTGTTCCGCGGCACACGAGTGTGCCGTGAGACATCGGCTGGTGTGCCGCGAGATGCCTGGAGGGAGGCGGGCGAGTCGGGCGGCGAGAGGCGGGGCGGCGGCGGCGAGGAGAGGCCGCGCCTCCTGCTGCTGCCTGGCGCTCCTCCTCGCAGCCGGCAGCGCTGCCTGGGCGCCTCCGCGCGACTCTGCCTCGCTGGGTTTGGTCTCCCAGCAGAGACGGGTCACACGCGCACCTCCCTCCCTCCCTCAGCCTGCGCGGAGGGAGAGCCAGAGAGAGGCATCGCTCCTGCGCGGCGGGAGAGGGAGCAGCCGGAGCGATGCCCCAAACGAGCTGAATTCCGAGCGAGGGACTGAGGGGGGAGGGAAAAAACTTTCACTTTCGTGCGTCCCTCCCGGCGTGGCGCTGCGCGCTGACGTCACGGGGCGGGGCTTTAATGGTGGTGTGCCGCGAGATTTTTTTTCAGTAAACAGGTGTGCCGTTGCCCAAAAAAGTTTGGGAAACACTGTCTTAGGTATCCCTCCTTTGTCACATGCTCTGGGGGGCAATGTGGGAAATTTAAAATGGCAACTCACTGCATCTTTCTGAACAACGCAGTGTGTGCCCCAAGAACTATCCAAGGCACTGTTTCTAGTCAGATCAGAAGTTATATAAACTGGGTCTACAAACCAAGAGATTGAAAAAATTGTTTATTCATTCAGATGCTGGGCAGAGCACAAGTTCACAAACTCTGTTCTGTGGACCGCCACTGGTCTACAAGCTTCATTCAGGAGGTACATGGCATTGTCCACATTCACTTTTTCTATTGACTTTTAATTGTTTATTTATTTCTTTGATTGCATTTTATTGTATTGCCGTTTAAATTCTGTGGAATGCAAATTGTAAGACAATAAAATACAGTGTGTGAAATAAAAGAAGCAATTAAAGTGCAATTAAAGTGCATATGGAATCTAGCAATGCACACTACACAGCACATTACAGTAGCTCAAACTGAAAAATCATTAAGTGGGATGTCTTGAATCTCCCCACATTCAGCTTCATGGGGTCTCCATGAGTTCTAGCCTTATAAGAGAGATAGAGAAACTTCCCCATCTCCACTTCCTCTATGCCGTCCAAAATTTTATAAACTTCAGTCATGTTGCTTCTTATTTGCCTTTTCTCAAAAGTAAAAGAAACCCCACCCCAAAGGCTGCAATTGTGTTACCCCTTGCAAGGGCCAGGTGGGTCTCCAGCAACTTCCATGAAGCTGCCCCCATCATTTACCAAGGCTGAAGTCCATTGTGCTATACAGAGGTTGCTGACGTGTTCATCCTGTATTTCCCTCTTGATGGGTTATTTCAAAGTTTGTTCTATTACCTTTCAACCTCCTACTGTAATTTCCCAATGTTCCAAGTGTACATATGTATGCTTTAATCACTTTGAAGCATGATTGCTCATGAAGCAGCATGGCACTCATTCAGGCTGGTGAATATGAAATAGAAGTTTCAGGTTTGGGGGTGCCAAAGCAGGGGCAGACGCTAAACCTGAGGTCAGCAAACTTTTTCAGCAGGGGGTCAGTCCACTGTCCCTCAGACCTTGTGGGGGGTCCGGACTATATTTTGAAAAAAAATAAATGAATGAATTCCTATGCCCCACAAACAACCCAGAGATGCACTTTAAATAAAAGGACACACTCTACTCATGTAAAAATACACTGATTGCCGGATCATCCGCGGGCCAGATTGAGAAGGCGATTGGACCAGATCCGGCCCCCAGGCCTTAGTTTGCCCACCCATGTGCTAAACCCTGCTTCAGTCTTTGAAAAATGACCCTGTTTGCTCTGGACCACATTCCCAATGTTTGTTCTCTTTTGGTAATTTATAGAGAAGCTATGCCTTTTCAGAAAATGTAAAGTCACACGAAAGAATCAGCAGGGCTTTTAGAGAATGAGTATCAGAGGAGGGTGTGGGACGCAGGTGGCGCTGTGGGTTAAACCACAGAGCCTGGGACTTGCTGATCAGAAGGTCAGCGGGTTCGAATCCCCGCAATGACGGGTTGAGCTCCCGTTGCTCGGTCCCTGCTCCTGCCAACCTAGCAGTTCAAAAGCATGTCAAAGTGCAAGTAGATAAATAGGTGCCGCTCCGGCGGGAAGGTAAACGCCGTTTCCGTGTGCTGCTCTGTTTCGCCAGAAGCGGCTTAGTCATGCTGGCCACATGACCCGGAAGCTGTACGCCGGCTCCCTCGGCCAATAAAGCGAGATGAGCGCTGCAACCCCAGAGTCGGCCATGACTGGACCTAATGGTCAGTGGTCCCTTTACCTTTACCTTATCAGAGGAGGGTAGCACCTTCAAGTTGACTCACACCCTTCATGGTTCAAGTGAACAATCCACTTCTCCTCACTGTGATCCCATACATTAAATTGTTTCCCAGCACATCATGAGATCACATGACCCGTTAACATACAGCTGAACTTTCCCCACATTTCTGGGCTCGTCCACACTTCTGCTTGTGGGTCCCCTTGCCTTGCTCCTTTCCAAGGGAAAACCTGCTCTTCGGTACAGGGGTGCCAACTTGAATAAAATATTGGGGGCCCCAGGTAATCCGTGCCCTGCTTAATCAAGCACATGATGTGGCGTGCACACACCATTTGAATGCCAATGCCCTTCAACTTGGGGTGTGTGTGCCAAACCTCAAATATTTTATTGGGCGGGGAAGGGAGTTGACTCCTATGCTTTAGCCATAGATAAGAGGAAATGTGAATCAGGGCAAAACTCCAAATTGCCCTTTGCTCCAACTGCACATTCAATGCCAGTTTTTCCCTGCAGCAAAACAGTCAGACATGACAAGGAAGCGTGGATAAGCCCTAAGTCATGTTGTAGGGAAAGAATGGAATCCCCGAGGCACCCTAGAAAATAAATATTGCTGCCCTTTAAAGCTATAGACTCACCAATAGTAGCCTGTACAGTGCTCAGTTTAGCCACAGTCCCCGGAGGTGCCACAAGCTGCCAATTAGGGAGGAAGCTCCCATCAGTCAAAATTCTAAAAACCCTTTTGCTTCCTGGTTTTCACCCGTCACACACGGTTTGCAAAGCACCTGCCTCACTCATTGCAATGATGGTTTATGTAGCCAAGAGTAGCTGGAAGTCACACTCAGGTGTGTGTGTGTGTTGTGGGGGACGACGACCTTTTATTTTTATTTTTTCATAAAGTTGGGACTAACACTTTAAAATTGCAACTCTTGAGTAGCCATTCAGTGGAACAGTACAGAGATAAATAAGAAAACAGGCCGATTCAAAACTTGGTCCATACACTCCAGGTCATGGGTAGGCAAACTAAGGCCCCGGGGGCCGGATCCGCCCCAATCGCTTTCTAAATCCAGCTCGCGGACATCAGCATAGGAATCAGCGTGTTTTTACATGAGTAGAATGTGTCCTTTTTTTAAAGCCTTTTTTTAATTTAACAAATAATTTTTATTAAGGACAAATTAGAAAACAAAAGAAAATACAAAGGAAAAAGAAAATACATATAACCAAGGAAAAAAATTACAGAATACTTTGCCTCTTTTCATATTTACAGTTATTCATACCTCTATAAAATGCTATTCACAATAAAGGAGTGAAATGAAAGATAAGATATCAGAAAAAAAGAAAAAAAGAACAAAGAAAAAATAAAGAAGTAAAAGAAAAGGATCATAGGTGAAAAATTTTAAAAGTAGGTAAGTATTCGCTATACATAGCCATTTCTCATCTGTATTTATATTCAGTTTTATAATTTCATCTTGTCCTTATCTACCTTAAAAAGTGTTGTTGTTTTTAAAAGACTTCCACCATTTGCGTCACACGTTTTTAATAATCCGTTCGTCAGAACCTCTGTTCTTCATATTTTCCCTTTGGATTTCCTTAATGTCTCAAATTGTATTTTTTATATTACGCACAAGATTATTCTAAACACAATGTGTCCTTTGTATAACTCTGGGTTATTTGTGGGGCATAGGAATTCGTTCATCGCCCCCCTCCAAAAAAAAATAGAGTCCGGTCCCCCACAAGGTCTAAGGGATAGTGGACCGGCCCCCTGCTTAAAGTTTGCTGACCCCTGCTCCAGATAGTGTTGGATTTGGCACCTCAACAAGCTGCTCCCTCTGCCCACATTTCCTGCCCCATTCACCTTTGCAGTCATGAGAGATAAACTGAATTAAAGGCATACTATGGATTGATACTGAAAGTATCAGTGCTGTTATTCTTGTGCCTTAAATGAGCCTTCCAGAAAGACTCAGATTTCACTTCAGCTGCGCCACAGAGTGCTTAGTCGTTTTTGCATCACAATAAACATCTGTTTTTCTCTGCCTGCCCCACCCTGCTTCCATCTTTGTTGTGTGAAGGAGGTTGCATTGCCGCTCTTTTGTAATGCTGTGCTCTTGTTGCTTTGCTCCCACAATTTACTGATTTTTTCTAAGCCACATTGTAAATATCTCTGAAGCGAAAAGCAGCCGGATTGAAAGTAGTGAAAGCATCACCCCTGAATCTGCAATTGGTTCTCCAGAACATTATTTGGCAACACAGCGCAGACCATCCCCTCTGCACAGATCTCCTTTCACACTCCTTTTGCAAAAATGCTCCAGAAATCTTTTATGAAAGAGATAACATTTTCCTTCTAATTACCTTTACGATCTTGGGTTTCCTAGTACAGTGGTACCTCGGTTTAAGAACAGTCCAGTTTACTAACGATTCGGTTTAAGAACTCCGCAAAACCGGAAATAGTGTCCCAGTTTGAGAACTTTACCTCGGTCTAAGAACGGAATCTGAACAGTGGAAGGGCACCGGCGGCGGGAGGCCTCATTAGGGACAGCGCGCCTCGGTTTAAGAATGGTTTTGGTTTAAGAACGGACTTCCAGAACAGATTAAGTTTGTAAACTGAGGTACCACTGTATTTTAGTTGACCTAGACAGCTGTTGATATTATGCAGCAGCTTCCCCTGCCCGTCAGTTCCCAAAATGTCACGTGAAGAGGAAGGAGGTACAAACCAATTTGTGGTTAGAGTGTCAGACTAGGACCTTGGAGACCAGGGTTCAAATTCCCACCTGACCATGAAGCTCACTGGGTGATTTTGAGCCAACCACTGCCTCCCAGGATTGTTGTGGGGATTAAATGAGGAGGGGGAGAACCATGTGTTCCACCTTGAACTTCTTAGAGAAAAATGTGGGATATAAATGCAATAAATCAAGCTAATGGTCATCTGCTTTCATAGCTGGTCAGACTAGGGTAGCTTTTGTTCGCCATCTGTTTTCTGAAATCCTACGTAATGCAGCCAGGGCAACACGCCACCACAAGCACAAGAGGGAGGTATCAGCAGCAAGCGGATGTAAACATAAAGGCTTGTGCAAGTACAAAGAGTCTACAGGAGATAGGAAATGACCTACGCGGTAAGGAGGAAAGAACAAGCCTAAAGCAGCCCAATTTTAGTTTTATTTATTTATTGCATTTATTTCCTACCATTTTTCTCTCTAAGGAGATCAAGGATAAGTCAGTTGGAGAGCTTTATACTTGCTAGTTCTTTCGTTTTGTGTTTTTGCTTTGCTTTGCAGCTTGGAAATGAATGAATGAAGCCCAAGTTCAGTCTTTTATGTCCGTCCTGATGCAGAGGAATAATGCAGTCTTCATATTTAAACAGGAGAACCATGTTTGCTGTGCAACTGATGATAATCGTGGTTGCCATTCGTGTATGAAATCATACACCAAGACGTGAAAAAGGTGCCCAGTTTTTCCCTGGGCATCACCCTGGATATTGCGTGTTGACTTTTCGGCTATAGCCGGTTTCCAAATGTTTTTGGACCAATAGATCTATTTGAAGGCCTTGTAGGTATTTCCAAGTTTGGGCAATGGATAAGTGGGCTGCAGTTCTCTATCTCCTTTTTTTGAAATAAAAGCTTGTAATTGTTTTGGTTTAGGCCACGGAACCCTTTGCAATCACAGAACACCCATCCTTTTCCTCTTGGCATGTATTATTTATTGTCAGTCAATCAGACCAAGGATGTATCCAAGGTTTCCCTGTTGTCAGTTGTCAGAGCTCTGCCATTTTTAAACTTGTTGCTTCTTACATTTCCTTGTTTCTGTAAGTTGTCCATTGTTCTTAAAATTCAATTTAAAAAAAGAAAGGGGGGCAGAGAAGGGCATCAACAAATCAAGAGTGTGTGTGAAGAACTGGCTTTCCCAAAACAATGCCTGAAATTCAATCCTGGAACCCTCCTCTGTGTTGCCTCTTGGGGCTGACGGATGTCCACTCACATCTGGAGGCACCAGATTTATATTTTTTTTGGGGGGGGGGAGCTGGTCCACAGAAGCGTAACAAGGATAGAAGTCCAGCCTTATAAGGAACAGTTGAAATTTGTATAGAATGTGTAGAAATTTATTAAGTAAGTAAGCTTAAAGGTAAAGGTAAAGGGACCCCTGCCCATTAGGTCCAGTCATGACCGACTCTGGAGTTGCAGCGCTCATCTCGCTTTACTGGCTGAGGGAGCCGGCGTACAGTTTCCGGGTCATGTGGCCAGCAGGACTAAGCCGCTTCTGGCGAACCAGAGCAGTGCACAGAAACGCCGTTCACCTTCCCGATGGAGCAGTACCTATTTATCTACTTGCACTTTGACATGTTTTCGAACTGATAGGTTGGCAGGAGCAGGGACCGAGCAACCGGAGCTCACCCCGTCGTGGGGATTCGAACCGTCAACCTTCTGATCAGCAAGTCCTAGGTTCTGTGGTTTAACCCACAGTGCCACCCACGTCCCTAAGTAAGCTTAAGAGGAGGCAAAAATAATACCCCCTACTTTGGCCACATCATGAGAAGAGAAGACTCCCTGGAAAAGACCCTGATGTTGGGAAAGATGGAGGGCACAAGGAGAAGGGGACGACAGAGGACGAGATGGTTGGACAGTGTTCTCGAAGCTACCAGCATGAGTTTGACCAAACTGCGGGAGGCAGTGGAAGACAGGAATGCCTGGCGTGCTCTGGTCCATGGGGGCACGAAGAGTCAGACACGACGAAACAACAACAAGCTTAAAAGGCAAAAAATTGTTTCATTAGCCTAAGGCATGGGATAATAGGAATGTTTTCACCTGGCAACTAAAGATATGCAATGAAGGTGCCAGGCAGGCCTCTCTGGGGAGAGCATCCACAAGTGGGGAGCCACTTCAGAAAAGGCCCATTCTCATGTTGCTGCTCTGCAGACCTCTCAAGGGAGGGGGCACACAGAGAAGGACCTCAGATGATATCTTTTTAACATCTGATTCAGGAGAGGCCATGTGTGTCCCTAACTGGTTCCTGGATCACGTCATGATTTGGATGAGGACTAACAAACTGACTGGGATGGGGTGTTGTTTGGGAGTTTTTGTTTGTAGGGGGGTTGTTGCTGCTGTTGTTGGTTTTTGTGTGTGTGTGTTTTTTGTATCTCTGTTTTAGATCTTGTGATTTATGAAACCTGGTCTCCCTTTTTTCATACATAAAGGAAGAAGAAAGTAATGTTCTCCCACCAGCCTCACAATCCTGTATGTGGAGAACTGGCATGGACTGCCAATGTTCTAAGACTGTGTAAAATGATATTTGCCTTGTACCAGCATCATATAATGTTGGCAGGTGGTTAAAAAACTATTCTATTTTCTCAAGTTTCAATCAACACATTGTGGCTGGTTTTTTGAGCTGCTTTGGAACTGCTGTTGTTACACTATGTACTGCTTTGTGCTGTCTACTCTGTTTTATTGAATTTGCATGTAGCCATTTTACTGAATTTTTAATTAAAATTTAATTTAGAAACAAACAAATAAACAAGGAAAAGTACATATGGCGACTATTCAATTTTTCACAGTTTGTTTACATTTGGTATGATACACTATTGTCATAGACATTGGGGAGAAAGAGGGGGAGGGAGAGAGACTGGGGAGATAATGATCTTTTGTTCTATTGCATAGGGTTTGTGCAGGGATTTTGTGTCAGCATCTCACGGTCAGGTCCTTTTTTATATAATTATGTATTTTTATTGGCATTGCAAGAGATTGGAGGGTTGGTTGGTTGCATTTGCTTGGTTGCAGAATAGTTTGTTTGTATGTGTCAGGGGCAGGGGGTTGTTGGGTCAGTTTAGCGTATTGATTTGTGTTATGTACTGAAGTTCTCACCCTGGGCCAGCAGGGAATACTGTAGATAGTTTTTATTCAGGTCCACATATGCAAATAAGGGAACGAAAGTGACGTTCAGTGATTGGATAGTTACAGAAAGTTGTTACAGTTACGTGGTACTGGAGCTCTATATAAGCAGGCTGGCTGAACCCTTCAGTTCAGTTCTGTCCTGGCCTGTGAATAAACAAGAGCTGTTTGAAGAATCGCTGTGTCGTCTAATATGTTCACCCACAACTTAACAATTTGTATGCTGTGGGTGGGGGGCAGGATAGGTCATTATCTTGTTGTGCTATATATATGATAAAGGGGGGCCACACCGGGGTAAACATATCCTTGTGGATATGTAAAATTATCAGTTAAAACCAATAGCTTCAAACAATAAAAAAGAGAATTAAAATCAACAATGAACTAAAACAGGATTCAAACACCCATAAAGATTTTACATAACTGGACAGGCCTGCCTAAAAGCATGCTTTTAGCAGGTGCCAAAAAGAGTACAGCAAGGTTGCCTTACCTGCTGGCAATAAGCAGAGAATTCTGAAGTGTGGGAGCCACCACACTTAAGATAATGGCAAAAAACATTTTTGACTGTTGCCTAATGAGTTTTCTTTCCATCACTCTGCTGGCCTCCAGTCTTGGTTTCTCTGTCTTCATGACAGTTTATTAATCTCGCCCACTTTGAATCTTTGTAGAACTGGCCAGGGACGTTATGCTCTTGCCTTTCTGAGTAAGCTGCCATTGGATGTCCAGAAGTCTGTGCAGTGTGTTCCAGGCCAGTCATCATGTCAGTGGCCTTGAACTCTTGCAGTGTAGCTTTGTCCTCCCTCCCTCCCTCCCTCTCTTTCTTTTCAAAAAAACCTTGTGGTTTATAATGGAACAGGGCATAATGCACCCTCTTATGCTGCGCTGCTTGCTTGGCGGTTTCGAGGCATTGCAGGAGACAGAAGACAGCAAAAAAGAGCACTGCTGGATCAGGCCAAGAGTCCACCTGATCCGGCACCCTTTCCTCACAGTGGCCAACAAACCCTCAAGCAAGCTCTGTGCAACACCAGCTCTTTCCTCCTGTGGCTTCCAGCCATTGGTTTTCAGAGGCTTCTCTGCTTCTGATTGCAGAGGCAGAGCATAGCCACTGTGGCTAGCATTTATATTAATTTATTGCATTTATATCCCACCTTTTTCTCCAAAAGCTCAAGTTGACACACACATGGTTCTCCCACTGCTCATTCCTTACAACAACCCTGCAACCCTAGCAAACTCGAGGTTAAACTAACCTCCTATAAGAGATACAGACACATACATAAATTGTAATAATGAAATGTATGGGGAAACACCTACACACTGCAGCCGATACACTAACGTGTATGACACACCACTACGCCACACACTGGCTCACACTAGGAGCCACCAATAGCTTTCTGCTCCATGAATTTGTCTGTTCTTCTTTTAAAGCCATATAAAAAGGGGTTCTGCAGCCTGAGAGGGCTGGGAAGGGAGATAAGGCAAATTTGGGTTTCCTTTTCTGGCCAACTGCTGGGGTGTGTGTGTGTGGATACTGACTGGAAATTCCCCCCTCCTTCCATTTAATCCTCTTTTGTTGACCATCAGCATTATGCTTTCCAATTTTAAGTTCGGAATAGAGTAGTTGCTTTGGAAGACCATAATCAGACATCCAATCAACGTGACCAGTCCAATGAAGTTGATGTTGAACAATCATTGCTTCAACACTGGTGATCTTTACACTGGCATTAGTTCGCCTGTCTTCCAAAGTGATGTGTAATTTTTTTTGGAGTCATCTTCCAACCTCTATAAAAGCATAATAAAACATTAAACATTATTAAAACTTCCCTGTACAGGATTGCCTTCAGTTGGTTCAGGGGTTGGATAACTCCATAACCTCCAACATTTCTCCAATGAAAATAGAGACATCCTAAGGATAAGTTAAGTATTTTTTTCATAACTGCAGAGCTGATCAAGTACAGGTGACTGGTTGCCATCAGAGCTAATAAATGTAAAGGGACCCCTGACCATTAGGTCCAGTCGTGGCCGACTCTGGGGTTGTGGCGCTCATCTCACTTTACTGGTCGAGGGAGCCAGCGTACAGCTTCCGGGTCATGTGGCCAGCATGACTAAGCCGCTTCTGGCGAACCAGAGCAGCGCACGGAAACACCGTTTACCTTCCCACCGGAGTGGTACCTATTTATCTACTTGCACTTTGTGCTTTAGAACTGCTAGGTCGGCAGGAGCAGGGACCGAGCAATGGGAGCTCACCCCGTTACAGGGATTCGAACCACTGACCTTCTGATCAGCAAGCCCTAGACTCTGTGGTTTAACCCACAGTGCCACTCGTGTCCTATCAGAGCTAATGGTTGGAGGCTATTCTGGGTAGTGAGTCGAAGGGAGCGAGGCTTTCTCCTACTCCCTCCTCCTGGTTTGGGTCAGTGCCATCAAGTTATGCATGAAGGAAAGGAAAGGTAGTCTGAAGTCCACCAGGAAAGACCTAGTGGTTTGACATGCTCTCTCTGCTGAAACCAGCACTATGGCTATGTCTCTCCACCCCACTAGAAACTTAATTTCAGAGGGGACTAGAATATCTGTTGGAGGGTTAATGCTGTGAGACTTTCCTCAGTGTTGTAGCTGTGGAGGACAGGGCAGGGGGCAGAGGGCTAGCCAGGTTTTTTGCCTGTATTCCCAAGTGATGTGTTAAATTTTATGGAGACCTCTTCCAATGTCTATAAAAACATAATAAAACATCACTGAAACCTGGTGGGATAAGTCCCACGATTGGAATGTAATAATGGGGGGATACAATCTATTTCAGAGAAACAGACCAGACAAGAAAGGAGGAGGAGTGGCGTTATATGTCAGGGATGTGTATACCTGTGAAGAGATCCAAGATTTAGAACCTCAAAGCCAAAGTGAGAGCATTTTGGTCAAAATTAAGGGAGAGAAGAATAACAGAAACCTCATTGTGGGAATTTACTACAGTGGTGCCTCGCAAGACGAAATTAATTCGTTCCGCAAGTTTTTTCTTCTTGCGAGTTTTTCGTCTTGCGAAGCACGGTTTCCCATAGGAATGCATTGAAAATCAATCAATGCGTTCCTATGGAGACCGTCCGGGGACAGAGGGGACCTGTTTTAAAGCAAGGGAAGGGGCATCGGGGAGAATCGCTTCTCCCCGTTGCCGCCCCTTGGTTCAAAAGGGGTCTGGGGACAGAGGGGAAGGCGCGTGCGCGCCTTCCCCTCTGTCCCCTCTTTTGAAGCAAGGGACAGAGGGGAGAAGATCGCTTCTCCCCGTTGCCGCCCCTTGCTTCAAAAGAGGTCCGGGGTGCGGGGGCAAGCTTCGTTTTGCGAAGCAAGCCCATAGGGAAATTCGTCTTGCGAAGCAACTCAAAAACGAAAAAACCTTTCGTCTTGCGAGTTTTTCATCTCGCGAGGCGTTCGTCTTGTGGGGCACCACTGTATAGATCCCCAAGCCAAACGGAGGACATAGATGATGCCTTCCTGGAACAGATGGCCAAGCATGCAAAAGGAAGGGAGATAGTAGTAATGGGGGACTTCAATTACCCGGATATTTGTTGGATGTCAAACTCAGCCAAGAGCATAAGGTCAAACAGATTCCTCACTGGCCTTGCAGACAACTTCATTGTCCAGAAAGTGGGAGAAGCAACAAGAGGAACAGCCATTTTAGATCTGGTCCTAACCAATGTTGATGACCTGGTTAGTGGGGTAGAAGTGGAAGGATCATTAGGCGTGAGTGATCATGCTCTTCTGAAGTTTACTATACAGCGGAAAGGAGCAGCCAAGCATACTAGGACTCAATTTCTTGACTTTAAGAAAGCCGACTTCATAAAACTTAGGGAAGTGCTGGGTGAGATCCCATGGACAGTAATACTAAAAGGAAAGGGAGTTCATGATGGCTGGGAATTTGTTAAGAGGGAGATAGTAAAAGCACAACGTCAGGCAACACTAATGAGACGGAAACATGGAAGGTGCCTAAAGAAGCCAGGGTGGCTATCTAAAGAACTTTTAACTGAGTTAAGATTAAAAAAGGATGTGTACAAAAAATGGAAAAGGGGGGAAACCACCAAAGAGGAATTCAAACAAATAGCCAGCACGTGTAGACACAAAGTCAGAAAAGCTAAAGCACAGAATGAACTCAGGCTTGCTAGAGAGGTTAAAAGCAACAAAAAAGGCTTTTATGGGTATGTTCATAGCAAAAGGAAGAACAAAGAAACAGTGGGGTCACTCAGAGGAGAAGATGGTGAAATGCAAATAGGGGACACAGAAAGGGCTGAACTCCTCAATGCCTTCTTTGCCTCAGTCTTCTCCGATAAAGAAAACAATGCCCGACCTGAAAAATTTGGAGCAAATGATTCAGCAAAGGAAACACAGCCCAGAATAACTAAGGAGATAGTACAAGAATACTTGGCTAGTTTAGATGTATTCAAGTCTCCAGGGCCAGATGAACTGCATCCAAGAGTATTAAAAGAACTGGCAGATGTGATCTCAGAACCACTGGCAGTCATCTTTGAGAATTCCTGGAGAACAGGCGAAGTCCCGGCAGACTGGAGGAGGGCAAATGTTGTCCCTATTTTCAAAAAGGGGAAAAGAGAGGACCCAAATAATTACCGCCCAGTCAGTCTGACATCAATACCAGGGAAGATTCTGGAGCAGATCATTAAGCAAACAGTCTGTGAGCACCTAGAAAGGAATGCTGTGATCACCAATAGTCAGCATGGATTTCTGAAAAATAAGTCATGTCAGACTAACCTGATCTCGTTTTTTGACAGAATTACAAGCCTGGTAGATGAAGGGAACGCAGTGGATGTAGCCTACCTTGATTTCAGCAAGGCATTTGACAAGGTGCCCCATGATATTCTTTTTTTTTTAAAAAAGATTTTTATTGGTTTTACAAATTTTAAAAAACAGACAAACACTTAAGAAAACAAACATACACGTATAAATTCATAACATATTTTCATAAACCTCTTTTCTGGGACTTCCCCATAACCCCCCTTTCTGCATCCCAATGTCTATAATTTTATAGCAACTCCCAGTTGTTACTTTCCAACCTCAGTCATCTTAGTCATCTCTATATTCTAACCTTATGTCACTGTATCCCTTTGTTCCTAAGAACCAAAACACTCTAACATTCATTGAGTTTATATCACATCCTTAGAGAAGTCTGGAAAGAGAGAAATATTCTTCTGTTCCCACTTCACTGGGGCTTCTACTGATTTTTGGCTTAATTTGCATAAGAGCTCATCTCTATCTTGAAAATGCACAAACCTGACAATTACTATACTTGATGAACCCCTGGTCTTTTGACTTTCCACTGGGATTTTGAAAATGTGTTCTATGTCAAGCTGACCTTGAGCAGGCAGACGGAGCACCTCTCTGAATACCTGTTGCAAGTAATTTGCCATCTCTGTTTGGCTTTGCAGGTTTTCAAGGCCAGTAATTTACAAGTTCTTTGGTCTTTGCTGGGATTCTAAGTCATTAAGGCAATGATTAAGAGTGCCGTGAGAGGTAAGCTAAAGCACAGAATGAACTCAGGCTTGCTAGAGAGGTTAAAAGCAACAAAAAAGGCTTTTATTGGTATGTCCGTAGCAAAAGGAAGAACAAAGAAACAGTGGGGTCACTCAGAGGAGAAGATGGTGAAATGCAAACAGGGGACACAGAAAGGGCTGAACTCCTCAATGCCTTCTTTGCCTCAGTCTTCTCCAATAAAGAAACAATGCCTGACCTGAAGAATTTGGAGCAAATGATTCAGCAGAGGAAACACAGCCCAGAATAACTAAGGAGATAGTACAAGAATACTTGGCTAGTTTAGATGTATTCAAGTCTCCAGGGCCAGATGAACTGAATCCAAGAATATTAAAAAGAACTGGCAGATGTGATCTCAGAACCACTGGCAGTCATCTTTGAGAATTCCTGGAGAACAGGCAAAGTCCCGATAGACTGGAGGAGGGCAAATGTTGTCCCTATTTTCAAAAAGGGGAAAAGAGAGGACCCAAATAATTATTGCCCAGTCAGTCTGACATCAATACCAGGGAAGATTCTGGAGCAGATCATTAAGCAAACAGTCTGTGAGCACCTAGAAAGGAATGCCGTGATCACCAATAGTCAGCATGGATTTCTGAGAAATAAGTCATGTCAGACTAACCTGATCTCGTTTTTTGACAGAATTACAAGCCTGGTAGATGAAGGGAACGCAGTGAATGTAGCCTACCTTGATTTCAGCAAGGCATTTGACAAGGTGCCCCATGATATTCTTGTAAAGAAGCTGGTAAAATGCGGTCTTGACTATGCTACCACTCAGTGGATTTGTAACTGGCTGACTGACCGAACCCAAAGGGTCTCATCAATGGTTCCTCTTCATCCTGGAGAAGAGTGACTAGTGGGGTGCCACAGGGTTCTGTCTTGGGCCCGGTCTTATTCAACATCTTTATCAACGACTTGGATGATGGACTCAAGGGCATCCTGATCAAATTTGCAGATGACACCAAACTGGGAGGGGTGGCTAACACCCCAGAGGACAGGATCACACTTCAAAATGACCTTGACAGATTAGAGAACTGGGCAAAAACAAACAAGATGAATTTCAACGGGGAGAAATGTAAAGTATTGCACTTGGGCAAAAAAAATGAGAGGCACAAATACAAGATGGGTGACACCTGGCTTGAGAGCAGTACATGTGAAAAGGATCTAGGAGTCTTGGTTGACCACAAACTTGACATGAGCCAACAGTGTGACGCGGCAGCTAAAAAAGCCAATGCAATTCTGGGGTGCATCAATAGGAGTATAGCATCTAGATCAAGGGAAGTAATATTGCCACTGTATTCTGCTCTGGTCAGACCTCACCTGGAGTACTGTGTCCAGTTCTGGGCACCACAATTCAAGAAGGACACTGACAAACTGGAACATGCCCAGAGGAGGGCAACCAAAATGGTCAAAGGCCTGGAAACGATGCCTTATGAGGAACGGCTAAGGGAGCTGGGCATGTTTAGCCTGGAGAAGAGGAGGTTAAGGGGTGATATGATAGCCATGTTCAAATATATAAAAGGATGTCACATAGAGGAGGGAGAAAGGTTGTTTTCTGCAGCTCCCGAGAAGCGGACATGGAGCAATGGATCCAAACTACAAGAAAGAAGATTCCACCTAAACATTAGGAAGAACTTCCTGACAGTAAGAGCTGTTCGACAGTGGAACTTGCTGCCAAGGAGTGTGGTGGAGTCTCCTACTTTGGAGGTCTTTAAGCAGAGGCTTGACAACCATATGTCAGGAGTGCTCTGATGGTGTTTCCTGCTTGGCAGGGGGTTGGACTCGATGGCCCTTGTGGTCTCTTCCAACTCTTATGATTCTATGATTCTAAACATTAATAAAACTTCCCTATACAGGATTGCCTTCAGACGGCTCAGGGGTCAGATAACTCCATACCCTCCATTATTTCTCCACTTTCTCCAATGAATATAGAGAAATCCTAAGGAAAAGTGATCCTTCATGGATCACTGCCTTGTCGTGGTGAAGGGGCTTCAATAATAATAATAATAATAATACTAAATTTTTATTTATACCCCGCCCTTCCCGGTTCAGAAAACTGGGCTCAGGGCAGCTAACAACAAATTTAAAACACTTAATTGTAGAAGCAGCATAAAATACAGTATAAAAACATGAATAACAATAAAATTCAAAGTTCAGAAATCAATTGAGGGTGGTAATCCATCCAATAAACATTAGATGATCACCAGGGCTAGCTGGCTAAATTAGCCCTACCTGGGCCAGCGAGGAGACCAGGGGAGAATTAGCTGTGGGATCCCAGAGCGGGTAATCTTCATAAAAAGGGGAGGGGGAGGGAAGAGAAGGGAAATAAAAGATCAGGCTGAATTCAAATTAAAGGCCAGGTGGAATAGCTGTCTTACAGGCCTGGCGGAAGGCGGTTAAATCCTGAAGGGCCCTAGTGTCCTGGGACAGAGCCATCACTCAGAGAAGCTATGAGTTATGCCATGCAGGGCCACCCAGGAAAGATAGGTCATAGTGGAGAGTTTTGACTAAACGTGATCCACCTGGAGCAGGAACCGGCAAGTCGCTCCAATATCCCTGCCAAGAAAACTCCATGGACAAAAACAACAGGCATATAAAAGTTATGATGCTGGAAGATGAGCCCCTCAGGTCGGAAGGCGTCCAACATGCTACTGAGGAAGAGCAGAGGACAAGTACAAGCATATTCAGAGCTGATGAAGCGGCTGGGCCAAAGCCGAAAGGTCGCTCAGTTGTGGATGTGCCTGGAAGTGAAAGGAAAGTCCAATGCACAGGTGTGCACCCTGGGTGAAGCCTCCAGAGGGGTGCCACTGAGGCTCCCAGCTTGTGTATGTGTGTGGGTTGTTTGTGTGCCAAACTGGGTCTTTGACCTGGGTGAAATAAAGCGAAGTTTTGCCCCTGCTTTCCATCTTACGCAGGGGTGTGGCATTGGGAGGGGCTGCAGGGGCAGTCACCCTGGGCTCACTTTGTACTATGAGGTGGCCTGCTTCACCTGGCTGAAAGTATGGTCTGCATTGCAGGACTCGGACTTACTGGAAGGGTTTGACAACCGATGGGGTTGACATGCATATTTGGCCTATGGGAAAGCTAAAATACACAGAGGCTTTATAAACCACATTATTAGGAAATCATTGTTTGATGTATGGGAGAAATACAAAAGCTTGCTAGAACCCAAAATCTCCCGATGGATATCCCCAATAGAGGCCTGTGCAGTTAAGAGGAATAATACCCTGGCAACGTGGCCATCATATACTCCTAAAGGAAGAAGATAATCAATTTAAGTTAAAAAGCTTTGAGGAAATGAGGAGTACGTAATGAACTGGTTTCAATATCATCAACTATACGAGACATTCAAATAGACAAACGAAAAGGTTTCGCCACAGAGACTTCCTGATTCAAAGCCAATATGTTGGTGTTGTTGTTTAATCGTTTAGTCGTGTTCGACTCTTCGTGACCCCCTGGACCAGAGTACGCCAGGCCCTCCTGTCTTCCACTGCCTCCCGCAGTTTGGTCAAACTCATGCTGGTAGCTTCGAGAACACTGTCCCACCATCTCGTCCTCTGTCGTCCCCTTCTCCCTGTGCCCTCCATCTTTCCCAACATCAGGGTCTTTTCCAGGGAGTCTTCTCTTCTCATGAGGTAGCCAAAGTCTTGGAGCCTCAGCTTCAGGATCTGTCCTTCCAGTGAGCACTCAGGGCTGATTTCCTTCAGAATGGAGAGGTTTGATCTTCTTGCAGTCCATGGGACACTCAAGAGTTTCCTCCAGCACCGTAATTCAAAAGCATCAATTCTTTGGCGATCAGCCTTTATGGTCTAGCTCTCACTTCCATACATCACTCTTGGGACAATATAGTAAATTCTAAATCTAAAACACTCGCTCCTGCTTTCCACCTTATGCAGGGGTGTGTGGGTGGGGCCCCTGCAGCGGCAGTCACCCTGGGCACACTTTCCAGTTGGGGAGAAGGCAGTGCTCACCCCACCCTCCCCATGCCAGCCCTGTGCTGCTTTGTGAGGTTGGGATCTGATCTTCACACTGCCACGCACTATTTGATCACGGCGTCACTCCCAGAGGGCTGGTATCAAAGAGTGCATGGCTGTCATGTCCTTCTCATAGCAAAGCAGGGATGGCTCTGGGCAGTTGGAATGAGAAGGGCACACAGTGTCATTCTCACGCCACCCTTCCCTAGCCACTTTGCAAGCCTTTCAAAGCAGCTTGGCGATGGTGTCACACTGGCAACAAGAACTGGGCTGGGACACAATGGGCTCCTTTCACCCTCCACACCCTGCCCCCTGATACAGGCGCAGGTGCGCGCCCTGGGTGTGGTTAAATCATGCACCACCACTGGCGTTATGTTCAGTCTGTGTATATTGCGTGCAAATAAAAGCATCCATTACAAGCCTCCAGTGACCTTTTTTCTAAGGTTACCAGATTTTTTTCCAGCGAATCCAGGGACACTTTTCAACTTCCTACTAAATAGATGGGTTTTGTCAGGGGACTGATTTGTAAATCCGGGGACTGTCCCTGGGAAACGGGGACGTCTGGTAACTTTATTCCAAGGAAACCAAAGCTGGGGTATGCACTGGGATCTCTGAGACGTCTCAGCACTCAGAGGTTGGAGTGCTTATCAGTCACAATGTGCTTCCCTAACTCCCCTGCAGTACAGTATCAGCAGTATCAGCAGAGGTTAACCAGCAGAGGGAGCCAAAACCTATTTTCAGGATGAAAGGAGCTGCTTTTTCTCACTTTCTATCAATGCCTCAAATCAGAAAAGCATGGCGGGGAAAGGGCAAGCAAGGGGAAGGAGTGACTCCGCTATGACAAAAGCCTGCAGTATTTGAGGCCTTTTGTTGTTGTTTAGTCATTTAGTCATGTCTGACTCTTCATGACCCCTTTGAGGCCTTTTAGTTTGGAGAAAAGGCAAGTACAGTGGTTACAGATGCTTCAGTTTGCGTGTTTTCGGGTTACAGACGCGCCAAAACCCAGAAGTACCAGAACGGGTTACTTCCGGGTTTCGGCACTCGCACATGCGCAGAAGCGCTATATCGTGCTTTGCGCAGAAGCGCCAAATATCAACCTGCGCATGCGCAGACACGGCACTGCGGGTTGCAGACGCTGCAGGTTGCGAATGTGCCTCCCGCACAGATCATGTTCGCAACCTGAGCGTCCACTGTAATAAGTGAAATGATAGAAATTCATGACATTATGTGTTAGGCATGGAGAAAGCAGACAGAGAAAAGCTTTTCTCCGTCTCTCAAAGCACCAGGACTAACGGACACCCAGTGAAGCTGAATGTTGAAAGATTTGGGACAGATAAAAGGAAGGGCTTTTTCATGTGGCACACAGTTAAACTATGGAACTCATTCCAGTGTGAGGCAGTGATGGCCGCCAAGCTGGTTGGCTGTAAAAGAGGAATGGACAAATCCATGGAAAGGAACTTCTGTAGCTCAGTTGGTAGAGCATGGCTTCAGGGTTGTGGTTTCAAGCTCCGTGCTGGGCAAAATATATCTCTGCATTGCAGGGGGTTGGGACTAGATGATCCTTGAGGTCTCTTCCAACAATTCTGAGTTTCTGTGATAAGGCTATTAATAGGTACTTGTCACGATGGTTATGTTTTACCTCTATGGTCAGAGGCAGAAAAGCTTCTGAATAACAGTTGCTTGGAGCCAAAGAGTGGAGAATGCTCTTGTGTTTGGCTCCTGCTTGGTGGTTTCTTACTGGGGCACCTGTTTGGCCACTATGAAAACAGGGTGTTGGACTAGATGGACCAAAATAGGCAGGAGTTGACTTCTAACCACAGAGGGGCACGGGTGGGGGGGGGTAATGGTGTCCCAGACACACAGGGAGTCACACCCCAGAGACAGGGGTTGAAAATCTGAAGTGCCAGAGTCAGGAGTATCATCCAGCTCCCTTCAACACTGGCGGTGTGGCTGATGGGAGTTGTAGGCCAAAAGTTCTGGAGGGTACCAGCTTGCAATCCAAAACAAGGAGGGAAGGAACTTTTCAGTATGGGAGAAAGGAGCTCAGCTTAGCCAGGCAAAGTCATCTATTCTGGTGAGATGACTTGCTCAGGTTGAGAAGTTTCTGAGGCATCAATGGGCAGGAGGTTCATCTGGCATGAAGACTGTTTAGACACAAGTCTAGGGTGTACCAAGTCCCAAACAAGTGGTGCAGTGATTAAAAAAACCCAACACCTGCTAGCACCTTTGCAAAGCTAAGCAGGGTCTGGCATGGTTTCAAATTGGATGGGGGACCAGATGCTGAGATTCCTGCATTGCAGGGGGTTGGGCCAGATGGCCTCAGGGTCCCCTCCAGCTCTACAATTCTATGATTCTATGGGAACTGGGAATGTTGGGCTGGGTGCCCCTGACACCTCTGGCCACTGTGAGGCAGGGAGAGAAGCCATATTGGCCATCAGAAGCTGGTGGGGCTTGGAGTGGGGCATTTTTAGGGACAGGGCTTGGCTTCTGTGGGTCATCTGATGGACTGCTAAGCTAGCTGGCAGGGCTACAGTTGCAGCCTAGGTGCTGCCTTTGAAGCACTGAGCTTAGCCTGCAAAACTTGTTGTTGGTACACACTCACATACACACAGCAGAAATGGTCAGGGATGATGCTTTCTATCAGCTTCAGCTGGTGGCCAGCTGAGCAGGGATAGCTTAACTTCTGTTGACCATGCTCTGGTGACCTCTGTGTTAGAGTTGTGCATTGCACTATAGGTAGGGCTGCCTCTGTCAATGGTTAGGAAACAGCTGTTGCAGAATTCAGCGGCCAGGTTGCTCAATGGGGCAAGATGGTTTGAGCATATTACACCGATCTTGTCCTGACTTCACTGGCTGCAAATCAGTTCCCACGCCCAATCCAAAGCACTAGTTTTGACCTATATAGGCTTGAACAGCTCAGGACTGCAATACCGCAAGGATCGCCTCTCTCCCAAGGAACTGCCCCAGACCCTGTGATCATCACCTGAGGCCCTTCTCCGTGTGCCTCCACTGCAAGAGATCTGGAGGGTGGCAACATGAGAATAGGCCTTTTCTGCAGCGGTTCCCCATTTGTGGAATGCTCCCCCCAAGGAGGCCCGCTTGGCACCTTCTCTACATATCTTTATGCACCAGGCAAAACATTCCTCTTCTCCCAGGCCTTTAGCTAATCAAACCATCTGTGGCCTTTTAATCTGTGTAGGGGAGTATTGTTTTTGATTTGTTATTATGTTATGCATTTTTGTGTTTCTATATTGTAAACCATCCTGTGACCCTTAAATGAAGAGCAGTATAATACATACATACATACATACAGTGGTGCCCCGCAAGACGAATGCCTCGCAAGACGAAAAACTCGCTAGACGAAAGAGTTTTCCGTTTTTTGAGTTGCTTCGCAAGACGAATTTCCCTTTGGGCTTTCTTCGCAAGACGAAAACGTCTTGCAAGTTTGCTTCCTTTTTCTTAACACCGTTAATACAGTTGTGACTTGACTTCGAGGAGTAGAACGCAGTGTACATAGTAGCCTTTTTTGAGGTTTTTAAAGACTTTGGTGATTTTTGAAGCTTTTCCAAAACTTCTTTTGCAGCCATTTGGTAAGTTAAGCTTTTAAAACTTTTTTGGGGGGTTTTGTATTTTGGGTTGGGGTGTTTGGAATTCAAGGACTTGGTGTTGGGGAGGGTTTGCAAGAATCTGGAAGCTTGTGTGTTTTTTTCTGCATTTTTATGATTTTTTGTGACCATTGGGGCACTCTGCTGTTGTTTTTTTAAAAAAATCTGGGTTTGAATTTCTGTGTGCTGGGTGGCTGGGGAAACAGTTGGAGAGGGGTTTGCAAGAATCTGGAAGCTTGTGTTTTTTTTTCTGGCATGGAGAGGCTGCCAGTTCTGATGTTTCTGCAGCTGAAGACTTTGCAGCGGAGTTCCTGGAGGTTGTGAAGACGGAGGGCTACGTTCCACAGCAGGTCTTCAACTGCGACGAGACTGGGCTGTTTTGGAAGAGGATGCCCAAAAGGACTTTCATCACACAGGAGGAGGCCAAGTTGCCTGGCCACAAGCCCACAAAGGACTGTCTGACCCTGCTCTTCTGTGCCAACGCAAGCGGCGACCTGAAGATCAAGCCCCTGCTGGTGTACCACTCGGAGAACCCATGGGCCTTCAAGAAACACAAGGTCGACAAGGAGCAGCTGAGTGTCATGTGGTGATCCAACAGTAAGGCTTGGGTCACACGTGTGCTGTTTGTGGACTGGGTCAATCATGCTTTTGGCCCTGCTGTCAAACAGTACCTGCTGGACAACGACCTGCCGCTGAAGACTTTGCTTCTGATGGACAATGCTCCTGCTCAGCGGCGTAGCGTGAGTTGTCAGCACCCGGGGCAACGCAAGTAATTTGCGCCCCCTAACCTGGGGCAAGGCAAGCAATTTGCGCCCCCCCTAACCCCTAACCTGCGAGTTGCCGCTGGCGATGCCGCCCAAACGACGCCGCTTGCCCGGAGGAGGAGGGGGGGCAGAGAGGCGAGGAAAATGCAACGGCCCAGCAGCTGCAGCAGCAGCGGCGGAGGCGGGGCTGTGAGGAGGGGCTGCCTGGCGTGTCCTCCACGGCGAGCGCTGAGAGCCGCTGCCTGCCGGGTGCCTTCAGCCCGGACGCGCGCACAGCTCGTCGGTTCCGCGAGACATGCGGCTCCGCTGCAGCCTGCGCCCGAGGCTCTTCGGCGACTCCGGAGGCAGCGAGCGCGCCCCCCCAGATGTTGCGCCCGGTGCGGCCGGCCCCCCTGGCACCCCCCACGCTATGCCACTGCTCCTGCTCATCCTAAAGGCCTTGAGGAGGACTTGTTGGAGGAGTTCAGCTTCATCAACATCATGTTCCTGCCGCCTAACACCACGCCACTGCTCCAGCCAATGGATCAGCAGCTCATTGCCAATTTCAAAAAACTCTACACCAAGGAGCTTTTCAGGCGATGCTTCGAGGTGACTGATTGCGCCACCATCACCCTGCGGGAATTCTGGAAGGACCACTTCGACATCGTCACCTGCTTGAAGATGATCACCACGGCCTGGAAAGGGATCAGCCAGAGAAATTTGAATTGCGTTTGGCGCAGCCTGTGGCCGGACTGTGTGGCACCAAGTGACTCTGATGCACCAGAGTCAACAGTGGTGCAGGACATTGTTGCCTTGGGGAGGACCATGGGCCTGGAGGTCACAGAGGAGGACATCAGCGAGCTGGTGGAGGAGCACAACCACGAGCTGACCACCCAGGAGCTGGTCGAACTGCAGGCAGAGGCTGCGCAGGAGCAGGCCTTGCTGGAAGAGGAGGAAGCAACTGAGGAACGGCTGTCCTCTAAAGAACTGAGGGACATTTGCCTGAAGTGGAAGGATGTGCAGGCTTTTGCACAGCGGCACCACCCTGACAAGCACGTGGCACATGACCTTGTGAACACTTTTGATACGAGGGTCATGTCGCCTTTCAGGGAGGTGCTGAAAAGGCGGATGAAGCAGCAGACCATGGACAGGTTCTTCAGCAAGAAGCAAAGAGTGGAAGAGGAACCTTCTTCGAGTTGTCCCCCAGAGTCTTAGAAAATGTACTGTACACTTTGTTGATTTTTAAATGTTTTTCTGTCATGTTTAGAAACTTAAATTATTGTTCCTTCAGTTTTTGAAATGCTCTTTACAGTATGTGTGACTTTAAAGAGCACTTAATAAACTCTTGTTGTACCAAATTTGGCTTTGTTTGGACTTTTTTTGACCATAGGAACGCATTAATTGATTTTCAATGCATTCCTATGGGAATTCATGATTCGCAAGACGAAAAATTCGCTAGATGAAAAAACTTGCGGAATGAATTAATTTCGTCTTGCGAGGCACCACTGTACATACATACATACATACATACATACATACATGTGCTGTTTACAACCTCTGGGAAATATTCATTGGCAATAAGAGAGGTCATGATAGGAAGGCAACTTTTGAAGCTTGAAAGGGTTTTTGCTTATCACTTCTGATCAAAGATCAAAACCAGACCAGACATTCGTATTTGCAATTTATTTCCTTTCTTTCCCAATTGTGTTCTTGTGCATATGCGGAAAGCAATGTCTTCAGACTTGCAAAGGCTGAACAGCAGATTTGTGTGTCTGTTATTACCTTCTTGTGTACTTCTTGAGCCAAGTGAACTCTGCAAAGGCTGGATTTTAGATCTGAGCTACGGAACAAGATCAATCTCAATCAATTTGCAAAGCAGTTGCTTAGAGTTCTGTTCACCTTGAGTAGCAAGAATTTGGCAAGGGCTTCCTGATATTCAGTGTGTGTTCACAAGCTCGTTCCTTTGCAATTGAGCTGAGCTGTGGAGATTCCTATCCAATGTGCAAAAGGTGAGTTTCAAAATGCACTTTGCAATGAACTCCTTGTTCTCTTCAATAAGGTTTCCATGTTCACAAGTAGGACAAGCACCTGAGAGCTGTCGGTTGACAGAAATTGTTGCTTTTGCTCAAAACCAGTCACATAGATCTGGTTGCTCTCTTACTGCAAGTGGGTTCACTGGGTGGGGAGCGTGGTTTGATGGGTATGGCCATTCAGAAGCAAGATTATTAAAATGCAATCTATTTGCACATTTATAACTAGCTGGCAAGGAAGAAGAATGTCAGGACATTATCTGGTTTTGGAACCTCATGCAGTTGCAACTGGAAATAGAAAACAGAGCAACACAGATCTCACAAAGGCAATTCTGAGTCAGAATGGTGTTCTCTCTGCCACAAAATAAAAGGGAGCTCTAAATGAGAGAGGCCTGCTTGCTGTGACCAATTCTTCTGAAGTGCTGGACCTGAGAAGGCAGCTGCATTAATAGAAAGGAACTACTCAATCTGTCCTAAGGGCCTCTGCTGTTAGGAAGGGGGCTGGGGTGTGTGAGCTTCTGGGTGAATTATATCATTATTCATCTTTCAATGGAAGATCCATTAGAGGCAAGAGATGGGCACAATATAGATCTTGCATTAAGAATATAAAAAGAGTGCTGCTAGGTCAGGTCGAAGGGGAAGCGGGTGGTGCTGTGGTCTAAACCACTGAGCCTCTTGGGCTTGCCAATCAGAAGGTCAGCGGTTCGAATCCCCGCGACGGGGTGAGCTCCCGTTGCTTGGTCCCTGCTCCTGCCAACCTAGCAGTTCAAAAGCACGCCAAAAAGTGCAAGTAGATAAATAGGTACTGCTCCGGTGGGAAGGTAAACGGTGTTTCCCTGCGCTGCTCTGGTTCGCCAGAAGCGGCTTAGTCCTGCTGGCCACATGACCCGGAAGCTGTATGCCGGCTCCCTCAGCCAGTAAAGCGAGATGATTGCCGCAACCCCAGAGTCGTCTGCGACTGAACTTAGCTGTCAGGGGTCCTTTACCTTTACCTTTAGGTCAGGCTGAAGGTGACCAATCTCACTGTGGTCAACCATATACTCCGATGGGAAGCTTGCAAGCAGGACCCGGGTGCAACAGCAATGGCCTCAACTTGTGACTCCCAACAACTGGACCTCAGAGGCAATAGCGGAGATCCAGTGGTACCTCAGGTTACATACGCTTCAGGTTACAGACTCCGCTAACCCAGAAATAGTACCTCAGGTTAAGAACTTTGCTTCAGGATGAGAACATAAAACGCGCGGCAGCAGTGGGAGGCCCCATTAGCTAAAGTGGTGCTTCCGGTTAAGAACAGTTTCAGGTTAAGAATGAACCTCCGGAACGAATTAAGTATGTAACCAGAGGTACCACTATAGAATGTAGCCCACAGGGTTAGTAGCCATTGATTCACCTTATTTTCAATGGATGTCAAATCCTATTTTAAAGCCGTGCAGGTTGATAGCCTTTTATGGTTTTATGATAGCTTCATAGTTTTCACTACACACCAAAAGAAAGGTCATTCTTTTGTCTGTCCTGAATCTTCCAACATTCAGCTTTGTAAATGACCCCATGTGAGTTCTTGTATTATGAGAGGGTTTATCCACTTCCCCCCACATGATACAGGTGAAACTCGAAAAATTAGAATATCGTGGAAAAGTTCCTTTATTTCAGTAATTCAACTTAAAAGGTGAAACTCATATATGAGATAGACTCATGACATGCAAAGCGAGATATGTCAAACCTTGCTTTGTTATCATGGCGTACAGCTGATGAAAACCCCAGATCTCAGAAAATTAGAATATTCAAGGAAATCAGCAAAACAAGGATTGCAAATTGAGCAAGATTGGACCTCTGAGAAGTAGAAGCATGTCTTGCTTGGCATGTCATGAGTCGATCTCATATATTAGTTTCACCATTCAAGTTGAATTCCTGAAATCAATGAACTTTCCCACGATATTCTAATTTTTCGAGGTTCACCTGTATGCAATTTGCTTTATTATTAATGTTAATTATTAATATTAATATTATTCCTACTGTCCCCCCAACTTTGAGAAAGTTTACTAGCCTTTATTAACAGTGCAATCAACCACCACTGTTGTGATTTCCCCTCCCCTCAAATTTATTCACATATTTCATTGCAGGAGAACTTCTAAAGTTCAGTTTAGGTCAAGATTTCCAGGGCAGTGCAGATCCCCTCCTTTCTCTTCCAGCAAAAGTGTGTGTGTGTGTGCGCGCGCGCTCCCCCCCCCCCCCGCAAATCATAGTCCATGAAAGCTTGTCCAAAATGCTTTGCGACCCCTGCGGTCAGATGCAGCTCAGCACCCTCCCTCGTAGCTAAGGGAGACAGACACTTTAAATCCGTTTTAGCTCATTCAAGCTGAATAAACTTGCGGCGTGTTTGTGCCAAGCGCTATAAATGGGACTGCAGAATTGTTCCTCAGAGAGGCCTTTGAGCCCTCTCTGAGCTCCTCACTCAGAGTCATTAGTGACTGCTTGTTGCCATGTCCCTTGATGCGCCTAAACAGCAACGAGAATGGGGTGGGGTGGGGTGGGGTGGGGGGTGATGGCACTCAAGCTGCCCTGAATTTTCTTCCCTCCCCCATGACACCCCTCTGTAAATTTTGAGGGTGCACATCCTCTTCGGTTTCTCCGGGCATGCAGCTAATCAGTGAATATTCCATTATTCAGCATCACTGCATAATATCCAAAGGCTGTGCAATAGCATTCGGGATTATATTTGATGGCATCTGATAGGTGCTATTGCAGCCCCACAGCAGCAGGGGGAGGGTAAGTTTCATTGAAAACAGTTGGTTTAGGACTTACATTTGAGTAAATATATCCAGGATTGGGCTGCTAGACAGTTTTAAATTAGCTCCATCCATTCAGTTGGAAATATATACGTATAGAACTCCAGTGTCAAAGTAAGATGTTAAGATCTGACACTGACATCAATGCCCAAACTGCAAAATACAATAACATATGGTAGAGTCTGAAATTTGATACAATTCCATTTCAGCTCTACTAGCTACTCGGTTCAGAATGAAAGCAGGGTGATAACAGGTCAGTCTTGGGCCCGTTGTTTTTCACTGTCTTCATAAATGACTTGGATGAAGAAATTGAGAGGATGCTCATTAAATTTGCAGATGACACCGAAGTGGGAGGGGTACCTAATGCCACAGAACACAGAATGAGAATACAAAAATGATCTTAACAGATTGGAGAACTGGGGCCAAGCTAACAAAATGAATTTCAATAGGGACAAATGTAAGGTTCTGCACTTAGGCAGAAAGAAACAGATGCACAAAAATAAGATGGGGGACACCTGGTTTATTAGCAGTACATGAGAAAAGGATCTAGGGGTTTTGGTGGACCACAAGCTTAACTTGAGTCAACAGTGTGATGCAGCAGCAAAAAAGTGGGTGGCGCTGTGGTCTAAACCACTGAGCCTCTTGGACTTGCTGATCAGAAGGTCAGCAGTTTGAATCCCTGTGACGGGGTGAACTCCCGTTGCTCTGTCCCAACTTCTGCCAACCTAGCAGTTTGAAAGCATGCCAGTGAAAGTAGATAAATAAGTACTGCCGCGTAGTGGCGGAGCTTCATGCTCCGGCACTGGGGGGCAGAGAGCAGGTGGGGGTGGGGCTGGTGCATGTCCCAGGTGCCCAGCATGGACGGCGGGGGGCAGCCGTGATGGACACCCACAGGGATCGCGCTGCCAAGGGCAGTGTGCTCCCCCCGCACTCCTCTTCCTCTGCCAGTGCCACTGTGGTGGGAAGGTAAACACATTTCCATGTGCTCTGGCTTCCATCACAGTGTCCCATTGCACCAGAAGTGATTTAGTCATGCTGGCCACATGACCTGGAAAGCTGTCTGTGGATAAACACCGGCTCCCTCGGCCTTGAAAGTGAGATGAGCACCACAAACCCATAGTCGCCTTTGACTGGATTTAACTGTCTAGGGCTCCTTTACCTTTTACCTTATTCTGCCTTGGTCAGACCACACCTGGAATCCTGTGTCCAATTCTGGGCACCACAATTTAAGAAGGATGTTGACAAACTGGAACATGTACAGAGGAAAGCACCCAAGGTGATCATGGGTGTGGAAACCAAGCCTTATGAGGAACGGTTGAAGGAGCTGGGTAGGTTTAGCCTGGAAAAGAGGAGACTGAGAGGAGATATGACAGCAATCACACGGAAGAGGGTATAAGCTTGTTTTCTCCTGTTCTGGAGGGTAGGATCTGAATCAAGGGCTTCAAGTTACAAGAAAAAGGATTCTAGCTAAACATCAGGAAGAACTTTCTGACAGAGCTGTTCAACTGTGGAATGGTCTCCCTTGGGAGGTGGTGGACTCTCCTTCCTTGAAGGTTTTGAAGCAGAGGTTGGATGGTCATCAGTCATGGATGCTTGAGCTGAGATTCCTGCATTGCAGGGGGTTGGACTAGATGACCCTCAAGGTCCCTTCCAGCTCTACAATTCTATAATTCTTTGATTCTATGAACTCTTGTTTCAGCCTTCCAAAATGTCCTTTCCCACCGCCAGTTGTGGTATTTTGGTGGTAAATGGAAGGTATAGTGCACATGACCAGAGGAACTCCATATCATTTGATTTTCTCCACATCAAACTGATCTGACCACACCTGAGTGCTGGGTCCAGTTCTGCATATCACATTTTAAGAAGGACGTTAACAGACTGGAACATGTCCAGGAGAGGAGCACTAGGATGGCAAGATGTCTAGAAACCAAGTCTTAAGAGAAGTAACTGGAAAAGTTGGATATGTTTGGCCCAGAGGGAAGAAGATTAAGGGGAGACATGATGAGAGCTGCCTTCAAATTTCTGAAGGGCTGTCTGTCATGCAGAAACTGGAGCAGGCTTGTTGTTTGTTGCTGCAGAGAAATCAGGAGGGAGACTGCAGAGAAGCAGATTTTGGGCTAAACATTAGGGGGAGTTTCTGATGGCAAGGGCTGTCTCATAGTGGAGCAGCTGGCCTTTGGAGATGGATGGACTCTCCTTCACTGGAAATATTTAAGTATAGATTACAGTTGCAAGATCCCACATTGAAGATACTTCACTAATCCAGGAGTTGGACGAGATCAGGGGTCAGCAACCTTTTTCAGCTGTGGGCCAGTCCACCATCTCTCAGACCATGTGGTGGGCTGGACTATATTTTTTGGGGGAGAAATGAATGAATTCCTATGCCCCACAAATAACCCAGAGATGCATTTTAAATAAAAGGGCACATTCTATTCATGTAAAAACATGCTGATTCCCGGACCGCCTGCGGGCCGGATTGAGAAGGCGATTGGGCCGCATCTGGCCCACAGGTCTTAGGTAATAAAAATAAGAATAAGAATAATTTATTATTTATACCCCGCCCATCTGGCTGGGTTTCCCCAGCCACTCTGGGTGGCTTCCAACAAAACACTAAAATACAATAACCTATGAAACATTGAAAGCTTCCCTAAACAGGGCTGCCTTTAGATGTCTTCTAAAAGACATCTACCCCTGGACTAGAGGATGCCTTAGGTCCGTCAGATAATTCAGCATCCCCCTTCAGAGGCTGGTGGAGATCAGGCCACATGCAACAGTCAGAGGGAAGCCTTGTGCAAAATGTCATGGAGGGGGGTGTCTTGGTGTGCATTGCTATGCTTACAATTGCTATTGTAAGCATAGACCAGTGCATCGTAAGAATGTAAGAAGAGCCTAAAGGATCAAGCCAATGGTCCATCTAGTCTAGCATCCTGCTCTCACTGTGGTCAACCAGAAGAAGAAGAAGAAGAAGAAGAAGAAGAAGAAGAAGAGGAGGAGTTTGGATTTGATATCCCGCTTTATCACTACCCGAAGGAGTCTCAAAGCGGCTCACATTCTCCTTTCCCTTCCTCCCCCACAACAAACACTCTGTGAGGTGAGTGGGGCTGAGAGACTTCAGAGAAGTGTGACTGGCCCAAGGTCACCCAGCAGCTGCATGTGGAGGAGCGGGGAAGCGAACCCAGTTCACCAGATTACGAGTCCACTGCTCTTAACCACTACACCATGCTGGCATCCAGATGCCAGTGGGAAAGCAGTGTTGGCCTCCAACCTAGATGCCTTCAAAAGAGGGTTAGGGAAAATCATGGAGGAGAGGGCTAGTCCAATCCCTGGATTAGTGAAGGATCTTGCAACAGTTGGAGGGGAGAGTTGCTTCTGTGTTTGGGTCCTATGGGCTTCTCACTGAAGCATCAGGCTGGCCACTGTGAGAACAGGATACTGGACTGAGTGGGTCATTGTCCGGACCCAGAAGGCTCATCTTATGTTTTTATGTTCTGAACTGACAAGCAGCAGTTGAGCACAAGAGCAATCTTCTCCCCTCCTGCAGTTTTCAGCAAGTGGCATTCAGAAGCATTGCTAGCTGCTCAAACCATGGAGGCCAGGCTTAGCCATTATGGCTAGTCGCCATTGAATGTTGCAGGATGTTCCCCGACTAAAGAACTATGGCAAGAGAAACCGATGGAGTATGCAGAACTGGCAAAATTGACACACAAATTACGGGACAAGGACAACTGTGACTTTAAAGATGATTGGGAACCTTTTACAAAGTATTTAAAGAAGCAACAAAGTGAACCGGACTCCTTGGCAGGCTTTGAATAAACACTCACAAACTCTTTATTGATAATAACTAGTCATATAAATTAAGGATTTATACAATTTTGTAACATACAGAGAATAGCATCTATAGAGAAACCAGAGATTGGAACTGAGGGAAATCTGGGGGGGGAGGGGGGGATGTTTTATGGGGGGAGGGGGAGGGGGAATTGGGGGGGACTAAGGATGATATCTTGTAAGCTAATATGTTGTATTTAAATTCCTAATATTTTTTTTTAATAATTCTTTTTTTTAAAAAAGAATGTTGCAGGATATTAAAGTGAGTAGAAGCAAAGTGCCCTCTGTTATCTCAGAACAGGAACCCAGTCAGACAGGTGAGGTACAAATAATAAAATTATTAATATTAATATTAATATTAATATTAATATTTCCTTGTCTACTGCCCCTGTTCGGTTTTCAGCTGTCTGAGAAAATGAAGCATCCGTCCGCACGGATGAAATTCACAGCCTTTCCAGCAGGCCAGTCTGCCCTTGCCTCTTCCCACGCTCAATTGCTAAGCAACACGTGTGAGCAGGTTCTTAGTTTCCTGCAGTCAGGAAGAGGCTGGCCTCTCATATGCAGGACTTAATAGAGCTGCCTTGAAGGCTGGCTTCATCTCCCACCTCCCACACACTTGATTTCACACCCCAAGTACAGCTTAGAGATGCAGAACACTGTATGCCTGTGGCCTGGACCCACCACTGCTGCTGTGGCTGGGTCCTGGAATTACAGCGTGTGGCCAGTCAGAAGTAGGGTGGGTCTTCGGCAGCTTAACTCTAGGGCTAATCTAAGTGGGACAGCACCTGGGGTAATGGCTACAGGGTGTCCATCAAGATACTCTGAGCCCCTCTCATCAACTGCCATCATGCCTGACCATTGACTATGCTGGCTACAGCTGGCAGAAGCTGGAGTCCATCAACAGGCTTTGAAGGCAAGAGCACTTCCCCCTTTTACAATATGACCCCCATCATCTAGTCCTCTGGGGTCTGGAGGTTCCACTGAGCCAGGGTGACTAGTGCTGTTGAATGTGACTCAAAGCCAGGATAACCATACATTTCTGGATGTGCGTTCATGTAGTGTGTTCCACAACTCTCCAGCAGAGAGCTGCTAGGATGTCATGGGTGCTCCCCAGCCAAAGGAATGCACATGGCAGATAGTTAACTCCTTATTGTCAAAACTGACACCCCTTCCACCAGCTTATGCAGTGCTTTTTCTGGGGGACCACAGGGGTATGCATACCCCTAAACATTCTGTGAATCTAAGTTTGGCCTCATTGAGGGGCAGTATTTCAATATGAGTAGGAAAATGAGAGTACCCCTAAACATTTTTTTTCAAAAAAGCACTGTCTTCCCCCAACAGGCCACACAAATGCAGCCAACAGGCCACACACCTGCATGGAAGTTGCCTCTGTTCTTCCCACTTCAGTTCTTTCCAGGGGCCCATAGGACGTTGTTTACTCTGCCTGTTTGGTAATCCGGCACTGTTGGTGACTACTGGTCACAATGTCTCAGCTTCACGTCTGCTGATGGAAGAAGCATGTACAAGTTGCTGGGAATCGCAAGCAAGGAGAATGCTGTTTGGGGGCATCATCTGGAGCAGGGATGAGGAACCTGTGACCTGCCAAATATTACAATATTACAATGCCAATCATGTCTAACCATTAGCCATGCTGCCTGGAGCTGAGGGGAGTTACATAGGAAGCTTCCTTATTCCTACTCAGTTCATCAAGATTTGAGGAGCACCAGGTTGGGGAAGTCTGTGCTAGAACATTTTGGGGCTGAGTAGGGCAGCCTTCTTCTAAAGAGGAAGAGGTCCTGAGTCCAGGTATTGGCAATGACCCCTCATGTTTATATCAGGCTGGGGTTAAGGTGAGACTCCATATCACTTACCAGTCAAAGGGGTCAACATGACATTTCCCTGCAGTGCCTGAAGGGGGTGCTGAAGCCTTGATTGCGTGCAGCCCTTGACATCCCACTCAAGTTGCGTTCCAGTCCTAGACTACTTTGTTTCCAGGGCAAGCTGTGGGTCTCCTCTTGTCAGGCATCTTAATCTACCCATTGGCCATCTTGCCGCTTTCCCCAACCTACAGATCTGCTCCCACGCTAGCCTGCCACAAAATGGGAACAGCGGTTCTTGAGCTGGAATCCTACACCCAGTCCACTGCTGTATTGCACTGAAGTGGCCCTGAATTCAGTGAAAATGTGTTTTTCCAAGAACCCCTGCTTCCCTCCCTATCTCGTCACCCTTCTTAGTGGGACAAACCCACCCTCCTCCTCCTCCTCCTCCAGCTGATTCCTTTTGAGCTTTTGGCAAAAGCATGCAAAAGTCCTCCCCCCCCCCTCTCTCTCTGGCAGACAGCTCTTTACAGATTCAAAACATTCCCCCACAGCTCTTGAAGAATATATTTAAAAGGAGCTAAGAAATCAGCACAATCATTCTGTTGCAACCATTTCGGAATACAATGAGAGCCGCTGGAGCCTTCCTTTCAAATGCCACCACTGTGATATTCAGTCCATCTGCACAGGTCTTTCCTTCCTCCACAATTAATACCTGCCTTGTTTCAGATAATTTGATAATGTCCATGGGTACTGGATACGCTTCAGTTGCCTCTACCCTGCTAGATCAGACCAATCAAAGGTCCGTCTCATCCATTATTCTGTCTCTAACTGGATCCTCACAAGCAGCGGATGAAGGCGACCCCTTTCTGTTGCTAGTCCTTGTAATCAGCGGTATAGTGCTTTTGAACATGGGAGGTGTGCTTTCCCTCGTGGTGGGGATCCAGCCCTAAATCTGGATAACTACTTTGGCACAGCTGAGGCTGGTGTGCCAACTGCAGCCATTCCTGGAGATGCCAGATCTTGCTACTGTGACACACGCCTTAGTTACATCTCATTTGAACTGCTGCAACATGCTATCTGGGGGGCTGCCTTTGAAGGGTGTTCAGAAATGTCAGCTGGCTCAGAATGCTGCAGCCAGGCTATCCCCCCCCCCCAATTTTCCCAGTATCTCCTGATGACCTCCTCCTCCTTCTTCTTCTGGTCTCCAGCCTCCTCCCACGCCCCCCACCTGGCTCCCCTTCCTTCCTCCATGGCTGCTGCTCTCCTCTGCAGCCAGGCTATTGACTGGTGCCAATTAAAACAAGCAAGTGACTCTTGTGTCACAACAGCTTCCTTCGTGGTGGGTCCATTTCCAGGCATAATTCAAAGTGCTGGTTAAGGTCCACAAAGTCCCAGACACAGCTCAGAACCAGCTGACTTGGAAGATGGTCCTCTCCCATGTGAGCCTGCCAGCTTAAGAGATACAGGAGAGATCCATGTTTCTATCCCACCAATACCCAAAGCCTAATTGGTGGGGCTTTCTCAGTTCATGCATATGTGCTTGGGTCATGTTTGCAGATTTCCCACTGAGGCATTTGGATATTCAGAGTTAAGACAGCATGCTGGGCTGGAGAGGCCATTGGCCTGATCCAGCAGGACTCTCATTGGCCACAAACTTTGATGGCTTTAAAAGAGAATTTAGACAAAACCATGGAGAGAAAGGCTTATTAATGGCTACTACCAACAATGCCTATATACTATGTCTCTATGATTGGAGCATCCCATGGACTGCAAGAAGATCAAACCTCTCCATTCTGAAGGAAATCAGCCCTGAGTGCTCACTGGAAGGACAGATCCTGAAGCTGAGGCTCCAAGACTTTGGCCACCTCATGAGAAGAGAAGACTCCCTGGAAAAGACCCTGATGCTGGGAAAGATGGAGGGCACAAGGAGAAGGGGATGACAGAGGATGAGATGGTTGGACAGTGTTCTCGAAGCTACCAGCATGAGTCTGACCAAACTGCAGGAGGCAGTGGAAGACAGGAGTGCCTGGCGTGCTCTGGTCCAGGGGGTCACAAAGAGTCGGGCACGACTAAATGACTAAACAAGAACAATGATCGGAGGCAGTATATGCTTCTGAGTACCAGTTGCTGGGGGATGCTGTTGGCGCTGTGGGTTAAACCACAGAGCCTAGGACTTGCTAATCAGAAGGTTGGCGGTTCAAATCCCCACGACGGGGTGAGCTCCCGTTGCTCGGTCTCTGATCCTGCCAACCTAGCAGTTCGAAAGCACGTCAAAGTGCAAGTAGATAAATAGGTACCGTTCCGATGGGAAGGTAAAACGGTGTTTCCGTGCGTGGCTCTGGTTTGCAAGAAGCGGCTTAGTCATGCTGGCCACATGACCCTGAAGCTGTACACTGGCTCCCTCGGCCAATAAAGTGAGATGAGTGACGCAACCCCAGAGTTGTCAGCAACTGGACCTAATGGTCAGAGGTCCCTTTGCTTTTATGATTGGAGGCAGTATATGCTTCTGAGCACCAGTTGATGGGAAAAGCTGCAGGAGGGGAGATTGCTCATGTGAAACCCTTTGTGGGTTTCCTATTGGGGCATCTGCTTGGCCACTGTGGGCTTGACCACTAACCTGACCCAGCAGCCTTTTCTTAAGTTCTTCAGTCCAGAAGAGCAGCCTAGAAATTTGCCTCTCTCCTTCTCCCTCCCTCCCTCTCCTTCCCTCCCTCTCTCTCTGAGTGCTGGCTGGAATTGTGGTACAGTCACCGTAGTTTCATGCCACCCCCCTCTCCCCCATGCAGTGCTTGTGAACTTCTCCGACTCTCCATCATTTGTCCGCCCACCACTGCCATTGGCGCTGTGGCTGGAAATGCCAATCTGCCTGCAACCCCCCCTTTTACAGTCCTGGAAGGTTTGGCTGATTCATTCAAATCAGGGCCTGTCCATGTACGATTATGATCTGGACAAGCGCTCTCTTCCTAGCTTCCTTGTCAGTCTCCTGGCCAAATGTTTGCAGGGTTGACACCCCCCAGCCAAATGCGCAACCTTCCCTGTCTCTGGGTCATGCCTGGGGGGGGGGTGTGCCCTCCCTGCTTTCCTACCCATTTGCCTCCCTCTGCCCAAATATAATGGCCAGCCCCTGCAGGATTTCAATGCAAAAGGTGTGCCAGGGGGATTCTGTTTTAGCTTGCTGGATCTATCCACCAGAGGAGGGGAAGTCAGTAGCGGGGCAACTCACCATGCAAGGAGAAACCTGCACTCCCCAAATTCCCTCTGGGACATGCCCCTCCCCCAAACAACCTATCTTATGGAATTTCCTGCCACATGAATGTGGTTGTAGTAGCATCTGGCTCCAATGGCTTTGGAAGGGGGATTCTTCCCTGCATTTGTGGGAGAAATCAGTGGTGTTTGTGGACATTCCATAGCTGACACTTTCCCCTCAGAGCAGTGTGTTCGCAACCGGACCTCAGTGGCGGGGTAGGGGGGGTTAGGTTAGTGGATGCAACTACTGCTAGGGGGCTCAGTTGAATCACGGTGCTAATCCCTCTATGGTCTGTTCAGTGGGCTTGACAGGGGCAAGAAATTATTTCTGCATCCTTTTAGGCAACCCCCCTGCCTCCCCCGCCCCCACTGCAGCCTCTAGATTCCTCAGCAGCTCTGTTAAGGGCAAATGACAACAGTGCAGCTCCTGGCAGGAGCTCTGCTGCTCTTGGAGCCCATGCAAACCCGCCAGCAGCACCAGAGGCTTGCCAAAAGGAGGTAAATATAGGACAAGGCACTGCAGCAAGGAAGGCGCAGCTGGTGCCCTAGTGCAGAGTCACCCAAGTCCATGCCTGCCAGGATTTTATTTTATTTTATTGGGGGGGGGGAAGACCCCTCTCTGGCCAACAAGGGGCTCAAATGCAGCCAGGGTGTATGAGGATGCTCAGAAAGTAAGCCAGCCATGATCAGGAGAGAGACGTCTGTGGGCCTTCCTGGGGTTCAGTCAATTCTGTATTTCCTGAGATGTTTGGGGTGGGTTTTCCTTCCCCTTCCTAAGCGTTGATTCTTCCTGCCGACTCTCTCTCTCTCCCTTTCCCTCTCCTTCTCCGTCTCCCCCCCCCCCACGCTCTTTCTCCCTCCCTCCTTCCTCCCCAAGGAACACACCACTTTATATGTGTTATTATTATAGCAGCCCTTTGCGTTATGCAACAGTGTGGCTTGGAGGCTGGTCTTCTCTCTTTCCACCCCCCCCCGCAACCTTACCGCTTGCAAGGAGCTCTTTCTTCATCCTCCTCTGCCAACCTCGTGTCCCCCCACCGCACACCTCCCCCCCCCACCTCCGCACGGCTTCTGAACTTTCGTCCGAGAGAGCTGGCGATTTCGGGAGAGGAGCCGAGAGTTTGAAAGGCTCGCGCACAGTGGGGGGAAGAAAGAGCGGTATGCCTTTTGCTCGAGATGTTGGAGAAAGACCCGCGAGCCGCGAGGGTCAGCCGGCGAATTGGGAAGCCGGCCAGGCCGTGTCACGCCAAGGGAGGCGCCTCCCGATGTCCCCTTTTGGATGTGGCGCTAGCTCGTCAGGCAGGTGAATTGGTTTGAGGCAGCAGCAGGGCTTCGCTTTTCCTGCTCCTCCTCCCCCTCCAAGTTTTCCTTTTAAGATAACCTTTCCTCTCGCTTCGCTGCATGGAGACACGGCGCGGTGGGAGCTTCTCCCGGAAGTAATGGATCCCAACAACCCGTCGGACCAAGAGGACGACTCTCGGGGTAAGGAGCCACCGGAGGGGACTCTTTTTTTTTTTTTAAAGTAACTTTTCAGGTGCGACCTGTCCTATTCTAGTCCTGGGCTGGGATCAGTTTGTGCCTCCGTAAAAGGAATAGGTGGCACCAAAAGTGCAAAAAGGGATAAGAATTTGGGAGGCAGCTGGCTGGATTTGGTTTCGGAATGTGCAGGCTTCCGGGCTTCACCAGCTTCTTCTTCAGGAAGTGCTGCCCTGGACTCCTTTGGGATATACATTCAACAAACAGCAAGTGAACAAAAGTTCATACGGAAGCATTTCATCCCCAAAGTTTTGGGTTGCTTGCTTTCCTCTGGTGCTGAAGGCGGTTCTGGCTCTGGTCGGTTTTGTAACTCGGAAAGAAGCTGAGTTAGGCAGAGGTTGTGGGTGTTCTGGGAGCCTTCCTGGGAGGGATAAAAAATATTGAGCTTGTGGCATCATAGAATTGTAGAGTTGGAAATGGCCATGGAGGTCATCTTGTCCAATCCCCTGCAATGTAGGAATCTTTGGCCCAACGTGGAGTTCGAACCCACAACCGTGAGATAAAGAGTCCTATGAGCTACCATCAGGAACAAAGTGACTGGTTTCTGCCCAGAGCTGACAACCTGATCTCTGTTCTCGCAGGCTGGCAAATGTTATATTGAGGATGCTGATGTGTCTATAAGAGAGCATCATGTGAGAGTCGGGACTTCTTGAGCTCTTCCTCCTCCTTTCTCTTAAAAATTAAGTTTCTAGACCTCATGGCACTGTGCTTGGATATGGGTGGGTGACAGCACCTGAAATGCCTAAAACTGCACTGGGGACCCCTAGTCTGCCTGCTTCCCCCAGAACTCTCTGTCTGGCTCTTGGAATTCTCCCCACACCGGTCTGTGGCCCTCCTTGCCCCATCCTCATGCATTTTTGCCTGGCTGGAATGTGGAATAATACTCCTTGCTTGTCTGGATGGAGAATAGAGAGAGGGGTGTGCATGGGTGTGTGTAAAACAGCCTAAGGTACAAAGGCAAAATGAATGCCTGTTGTTCTGCCAACTTTTGCCTCTGCCCCTGCCCACAAACTGGCATGTGGCCCCAGGAAGGTCCCCCAGAACCGAATGTGGTCCTCAGGTTAAAAGGGATTCCCCATGTCTGCTCTTATGCTAGAAAGATAGCTGGAAGAGATTCCAGTTGTGGGGGGCAGGATTTAATGCCCCATGACTAGCAAAAGTTGAATAAATTACACAATTGTCTTAATTTGCATAATTTATGCAAGTTGTAGAATTTAGCATTTTTTGGGGCAGAGAACATGGATTGTCTGGAGGCAGAATATTAATATGGTATGGTTGTGTGGGCTCCCCCACCGTGGAGTAAACACATGATTTCTGTTTAAACTTCTGATGGAATGTCAGAAGTGGGGAGGAGACCAGCAGATTGGTACTGTGTTGCTATTGGTAGTTATTTGTTAAGCTGTGCATATTTTGTAAGGTGTGCAGAGCTCTTATGGGAATCATAGAATTTAGAGTTGGAAGGTACCCAAGGGTCATCTAGTCCAACCCCATGCAATGCAGGAATCTCAGCTCAAGCATCCATGACTGATGGCCATCCAACCTCTGCTTAACAACCTCCAGAGAAGGAGAGTCCACCACCTCCTAAGGGAGACCATTCCACAGTTGAACAGCTCTTACTGTCAGAAAGTTCTTCCTGATGTCTAGCTGGAATCTGTTTTCTTGTAACTTGAAGCCCTTGGTTCAGGTCCTACCCTCCAGAGCAGGAGAAAACAAGCACGCTCCCTCTTCCATCTGACAGCCCTTGAGATATTTGAAGATGGCTATGATATCTCCTCTCAGTCTCCTCTTTTCCAGGCTAAACCTACCCAGCTCCTTCAACTATTCTCATAAGGCTTGGTTTCTAGACCCTTGATCATCTTGGGTGCCTCCATTGCTCACCTTCCAGCTTGTCAACATCCATCCTAAATTGTGGTGCCCAGAATTAGACACACTATTCCAGGTGTGGTCTGACCAAGGCAGAATAGAGTAGTACTATTATTTCCCTCGATATGGACACTATACTTCTGTTGATGCAGCCTAGAATAGCATTAGCTTTTTTGCTGCTCCATCACACTGTTAAGTTTGTGGTCCACCAAGACCCCTAGATCATTTTCTCATGTACTGCTGGTAAGCCATGGGTCCTCCATCCTATATTTGTGCAGCTGGTTCTTCCTGCCTAAGTGCAGAACCTGACATTTGTCCCTATTGTAAAACATTTTGTTAGCTTGGACCCAGTTCTCCAATTCCTTCATCCAAGTCATTTATAAAGATGTCAGACAACAGTGGGCCCAGGACAGAACCCTGCAGCACCCCACTTGTCATTTTTCCCCAGGTTGACAAGGAACCATTAGTGAGAACTCTTTGGGTTCGGTCAGGCAACCAGCTAAAAATCCACCTCATTCAACCCACATTTTACCAGCTTCCTCACAAGAATATCATGGGAGACCTTGTCAAATGCTTTACTGAAATCAAGATAGACTATGTCAACAGCGTTCCTCTGATCCACCAAGTGGCAATCATAAAGAAAAGTCTTCCTTATTGCCCTTTCCATGGATTGGTTGGAAAGGCTGGAAAAATGCTGGGAGCTGCCTGATAGCAGATCTGATTCTTTGCCCGACTCTCCTTGTTCCAGGACCTGGGAGATCTTTCCCATCACTTGATCAAAACTAACAAAACAAATTTCAACAGGGACTAATGTACACTTAGGTACAAAGCCCTACTGGCTATGAAAAAAAGGCAGTTTGAACAAAACTCCTGGTCCCTGTTACTTAATGCTTTGCTAAATAAAGACCTTAAACACTTAGGTAGGAATAGCTGAATGCACAAATACAGGATGGGGGCACCTTGCTTGATAGCAGTACTTGTGAAAAGGATCTAGGGGGCTTAGGAGATCACAGGCTTAGCATGCGTCTACAGTGTGATGCAGCAGCAAAAAAATCTAATGTAGTTCTAGGTTGCATCAACTGAAGTCTAGTGTCCTAATCAAGGGAAGTAATCATATCACTCTCTTCTGCCTATACCTGGAATACTGTGTCTACTTCTGGACGTTACAGTTTAAGGATATTGATAAGCTGGACCATGTGCAGAGGAGTGAGAGGTCAGGATGATCAAGGGTCTGGAAACCAAGCCTAATGAAGAGCAGTTGAGGGGTAAGTTTAGCCTGGAGAGAGAAGACTGAGAGGGGATAGGATTTGTTGTTGTTGTTTAGTCATTTAGTCGTGCCCAACTCTTCGTGACCCCATGGACCAGAGCATGCCAGGCACTCCTGTCTTCCACTGCCTCCTGCAGTTTGGTCAAACTCATGCTGGTAGCTTTGCGAACACTGTCCAACCATCACTACAAGAAAGAAGATTCCACCTAAACATTAGGAAGAACTTCCTGACAGTAAGAGCTGTTCGACAGTGGAATTTGCTGCCAAGGAGTGTGGTGGAGTCTCCTTCTTTGGAGGTCTTTAAGCAGAGGCTTGACAACCATATGTCAGGAGTGCTCTGATGGTCTTTCCTGCTTGGCAGGGGGTTGGACTCGATGGCCCTTGTGGTCTATTCCAACTCTATGCTTCTATGATTCGTCCTCTGTTGTCCCATTCTCCTTGTGCCCTCCATCTTTCCCAACATCAGGGTCTTTTCCAGGGAGTCTTCTCTTCTCATGAGGTGGCCACAGTATTGGAGCCTCAGCTTCAGGATCTGTCCTTCCAGTGAGCACTCAGGGCTGATCTCCTTCAGAATGGATAGGTTTGATCTTCTTGCAGTCCATGGGACTCTCAAGAGTCTCCTCCAGCATCATAATTCAAAAGCATCAATTCTTCGGTGATCAGCCATCTTTATGGTCCAGCTCTCACTTCCATACATCACTACTGGGAAAACCATAGCTTTGACTATACGGATAACTGTCATCAAATGCCTGAGAGTCTGCCACATGGAAGATTGAGCAAGCTTGCTTCCTGATGTTCCAGAGGTGAGGACCCAAACCAATGGATTAGAATGACAAGGAAGGTGATTCTGACTAAGCATTAGGAGGAACTTGCATGGCCATCTGCCAGGAATTCTTTAGCTGTAATTCCTGCATAGTCGTGGGTTGGACTAGATGACCCCTAGGGGAACCTTCCAACTTTACGATATGATTCTGTGATATGGAGGGCCAGAACAATGTTCCCCAGCTGCCGGTAGCCACCCCTGCTTTGCACTCCCCAGGGCGCTGCATAATACGGTATCAGGTTTGGCTTTTGCAGGAGAAACCGACTTTGCACTCCAAATGTGTGCACTCATTACTCCCCCCCCATCCCTCACATATAATGTCAATCATGGCATACTTATATAATTGCCAACTATATATAGAATAAGTATTTTCAAGATTATTGTTGCTCAGCTGGCTTCAGAGAAATTTCTGTAAGAAAAGGTTCAGCTATGGAACATTTGCAAAGGAGTAAGAAGAGCCTTGGAAGATTCTAGGGGAAGCTTTAGAAGGAATCTCTCTGACATCCCAACATGCTCTGAGCTGGGGTTCCGGAAGAGATTGATCATAGAATTCTGCAATACACAGGAATCACAACAAAGAATCCCTGACAGATGGCCATCGAACCACTGTTTAAAAACGTCAAATGAAGGAGACTATCTGAGGTAGTCTGTTCTACTGTTGAGCAGCTCTTACTGTCAGAAATTTCCTCCTAATGTTCAGTCCTAAACAGCCTCAGTCCAGTATACCTGAAGGAGCATCTCCACCCCCCTCATTCTGCCCGGACACCGAGGTCCAGTGCTGAGGGCCTTCTGGTGGTTCCCTCACTGCGAGAAGCCAAGTTACAGGGAACCAGGCACAGAGCCTTCTCGGTAGTGGCACCCACCCTGTGGAATGCCCTCCCATCAGATGTCAAAGAGAAGAACAACTACCAGACTTTTAGAAGACATCTGAAGGCAGCCCTGTTTAGGGAAGCTTTTAATGTTTAATAGACTATTGTATTTTAATAATCTGTTGGAAGCCGCCCAGAGTGGCTGGGGAAACCTAGCCAGATGGGCAGGGTATAAATAATAAATTATTATTATTATAGTCAGAATCTCCCTTCTTGGAGATCTAGCAGTAGTGTTTCCGAATTCCAGTTGCTGGACACAACAGTATGGAACAGTGCTCAGATTTTGCATGAAGGTTTCCCATAGACATCTGACTGACCACTGTGAGAACTTGCCCATCCAGCCCAGACTCCTGTTCTCACAGTAGCCAATGAGATGTCTATGGGGAACCAACAACCAGGACCCAAGCAATAGAACACTCTCTGCACCTGTGGTTTCCAGAGTGGTATTCAGAAGTGTCATTGACTCTGACTGGTGAGGCAGAGCAGAGCCATCATGGCTGGTAGCCATGGATAGCTCTCTCCTCCTCCACAAATTTGTGTAATCCTCTTTTAAAGCCGTCCAAGTTGGTGCCCATCTGAGTGCAACAGCATTCTACTCTCCTGCCATTTCCAGAAACTGGCATTCAGAAACACTGCTGGCTCTGGCCATGGAGACAGAACATAGCCCATGGAAGCTTCCATTGCTGCTGAACTCAACATGATGCTTCAGTCTTGGAAGTTATTCTGATTAAACAAAGATTCTAGAGGAAAAGAACACATGGTATGGAAAGGGCAAAACCATCTCATCTCTAGGCATCAGTCAAAGAACTTGTATGGCCCACCCTGCTCCTGCTGGGTGGCACCCAGATGTTTTGAACTACAGCTCCCATCACCACGAACCATTGGTCAGGCTGGCTGGGGGTGATGTGGTCCAAAACATCTGGACAGCACTGATTTGGGGTAGGGACACAGGTGGCGCTGTGGTCCACAGAGCCTCTTGGGCTTGCCAATCAGAAGGTTGGCAGTTTGAATCCCCATGACAGGATGAACCCCCATTGCTCGGTCCCAGCTCCTGCCAACCTAGCAGTTCAAAAGCATACCAGTGCAAGTAGATAAATAGGTACCACTCCAGCGGGAAGGTAAACGGCGTTTCCGTGCACTGCTCTGGTTCGCCAGAAGTGGCTTAGTCATGCTGGCCACATGACCTGGAAGCTGCCTGTGGACAAACACCGACTCCCTTGGCCAGTAAAGTGAGATGAGCACCACAACCCCAGAGTCGTCGGTGACTGGGCTTAACGGTCAGGAGTCCCTTTACCCTCTACCTTTTAGCATCCCTATATTTCAACTGGATAACACAATAGCAAATGATAAATCCTTTTTGGATTTTGGCCTTTTGGATTTTGAATAGTTGTGTCTGAAATGGGTGACTCCAGCAGATCAGTAATGCTGGCCTGCTTCATAGGAAACCTTTGTTCAGGGAAGCTTTTAAACGTGCAGGTTTGGTGCCAACTCTACCTGGCACTGAATCTGCAGGTTTAAAACATCTCTGAATAATGTTCCTCACTTTGGTGGGACTTAGCATGAGGTAAAGGGAGCTGAACTTTCAGGGTTGTGATGAAGCTGGGGAAGGCATCAAAAGAGCACTACTATGGAACAATTTATACTCTTTCCACCACCACCATGCCACACAAAAAACCTTAAGAGACTTTGGAAACGTTGGAAAAGGTTCATGATTTGTAAACTACCTCCTTACATGTTCGGTAGTAATTAGCAAACAAACAGAAATTAGAAAATCCTTAGGTTTCTTTTAAGGCCGTTGATCAAGGTGCCTGTGCTGCCACAGAATTCACAGAATGTCTACAAACATTCTGAGCAGGTAGGACCTGTTGTGGAATGTTGGTACTCAGTGGAAGCCACCTTGAAGGAATGGCTGCTTCGCCCAGAGGAAAAGTCTCACATGGGGACAGGGGGATTTTTGGGGCTTCAGATGGGGAAGCAGCACTGGGGGAGGTGAGGTGGGGAGGTGGAAGAGGAACCAGCTACTTTGCCCACAACCTTTCCTTCTTTCAAGCTATGAAAAGGAAAGCTGAAGAGCTGCATAAAAGTCTGAAATGTCATCGAGATTCAGCCAAATTTGCAGAATCATAGATTTGGAAGGGACCCAAAGGGCCATCTGGTCTGTTGCCCTGAAATGCTGGCATCACAGCGTTGGTTCACAGAACTGTAGAGTTGGGAGGGCCCCAATGGGCTTCTACTGGTGGTAGGGACAAATATGAAATGAACTGTTATGTGATGAGGGCTTTGTTTCCAAATGCGAGCTTTGTTATCCCATTCCGCTCTCCAAGATGAGAAGGCAGCAAGTCTGGAAAGACCCAGAGATGAGAAGGGTGGACGCTAAGGCTCCAGACCTTTTGTTTATGGATAAGGCCAGAAGTTGTTGTTGCTTATTAAGAGGGTTAAGTGCTGTGGGTGGGGTAGAGAGGGAGCAACAGCTATTGCTGGTATCCATTTGGAGGCTCACCATTCAAGAGAGAGAATCTTGACCCTTGGCACTGGACTGGTGGTCAGTTATTTTTAAGGATGGGACTTCAATACATGAGAAGAGCAGACTTTTCCTTCAGCGCCATGCTTGGCACAACTCAGATGCCGTATGCCTGATATGCATGCATGTATCAGAGATCCTATGACTCAGAGATGCTAGGCGGCTGAGGATGCTTCAAATTTCACTGCCTTGTCTGGACCATGAAGAATGCACAAAGTGGTCTTGCTCTGCATGAAGGTTCCTTTGGGGTTGGCTGAAATCTCCTGTGCAGACACTGCTTCGTGCTGTCATTTCATTTTTATTTATTAAATTTATATATCACCTTTTTCTTTCAAGGAGTTCAAGACGAAAAGGCTAAGAAGTAAACTTTACATAAGTCCAGAGCAGAGTCCCTAAGGTGGTTAGATGACTCCTTGTACGCCTCCTTCCAGCATCTCCTGCAGGCAAGCAGGTGCCAAACATCTTGCTCCGCTTTCCCTTGGACCATATCAGTGAGGCAGAGAGGGAGCTCTTGTTGTCTGGGCAGCCCAAGACCTCCAGACACACAGCCCAGACACACAGCCCCTGGGAGGTAACTTGGGTGCTGCCAACACAGCACTTCATCCTGACGGGCACACTCCATTGTCTATTGAGACAGATGGATGCCAACAAAATGGTGGTCATTTATACCTGCTGTGCCCCCTTGCCATCCCCTTACTGCCTCGCTAGGAAGAGCCAGCCCAGGATATTCTGCTTGAGGCAAAACATGCTGTCTCCCCCAGCAGATCCAGGCATAGCTGTCAACTTACAGATTTGAAAATAAGGGACCAGCAGCCTCGAAAATAAGGGATCAGCAGCCAAAATAAGGGATCAACAATTACTTCGATAAAATACATATTTTGTTGCGTGCAAATGGCTTTAGATACCTATTAGGTCCATAAATTACCATATAGCATATATTCAACACAAAAAACAGCAACAATTTGTTGTTGACAAAGCACAGCTGGACATAGAAAGGGCCCCATTACCTTCAGTAGCTTATTTAAGGGACATCATCAATAAGGGACAGCAGTGGGACATGGCGCTGGGATAAGGGACTGTCCCGCCAAATAAGGGACGCTTGACAGCTATGGATCCAGGCCTGCGCCCCCACATCCTCACTGCCGTGCACTGCCTCTGACAGAGGAGGTGGATCATGGCCATCCTGGCTAGCAGCCATTGATCGCCGTTTCCTCTGTGAATTTGTCAAATTCTCTTTTAAAGCCGTCCAAGTTGGTGGCCACACTCTCTTTGCCCAAAGGTAAGCCAGTGTATTTTGCTCCCTCCCCCTTTCTCTTTGTGGCATGTGGCCCCTGGAAAGTGTCCAGGAGAGAATGTGGCCCTTAGGCAGAAAAAGGTATCTTCTTCCTCTTTCTTTCATCTCTCTTGTTTGTTTGTTTGTTTGGCGGCGGCAGCAGCAGCCAAGTGTTAGCTATGAATGAAAACAGCTTCAGGCAGCAGCGGTTGTGTGAAAAGTAATTTTCTGCTGTAAACGTAGGTTGCTAAGTGTCTACATAGAGTGCGTTTCCTCAAAAACAACAACAGAAGCTGTTGCTTTTTCACCGTATTTTTCGCACCATAGGGCGCACCGGACCATAGGGCGCACCCAGTTTTTAGGGGGGGAATTCAAGAAAAAAAATCTTTTTCCCCCCCCGCAGCCCCAAAGAGCAGCGTACAGGCTGCACACAACCTCTCCCTGCCGGAGGGGTTGCGTGCAGCTATGGATCAAGCCAAGGCAGCGAGCGGGATGGATCCCGCTCGCTGTTTTGGCTTCCCCTTTAGCCCCGTGCAGCCTCTCCTTGGCGGAGGGGCTGCACAGGGCTTTCCTGGCTTCACTGGGAGGTGGGGGGGATTCCCTCACCTCTCCCCAAAGCCCGCAGAAGCCGTGCAAACCCTTTGAAGAGATCACGGCTTCTCCTGGCTTTCCTGGGAGGCGGGGGATTCCCCCACCTCCCGCAAAACCGGCAGAAGCCGCGCGCCTTTTAAAAGGGCTGCACGGCTTCTCCTGGCTTTCCTGGGAGGCGGGGGGATTCCCCCACCTCCCGCAAAACCGGCAGAAGCCGCGCGCCTTTTAAAAGGGCTGCACGGCTTCTCCTGGCTTTCCTGGGAGGCGGGGGGATTCCCCCACCTCCCGCAAAACTGGCAGAAGCCACGCGCCTTTTAAAAGGGCTGCACGGCTTCTCCTGGCTTTCCTGGGAGGCGGGGGGATTCCCCCACCTCCCGCAAAACCGGCAGAAGCCACGCGCCTTTTAAAAGGGCTGCACGGCTTCTCCTGGCTTTCCTGGGAGGCGGGGGGATTCCCCCGCCTCCCGCAAAACCAGGCTCCCCCCCCAGCCTTCTAACCAAGTCGGGGGACAGCGGCAAAGGCGCGCTGCGCCCCTGCCGCTGTCCCCCGAGTTTGCGGGGCTGGCGACGGGGAGGAGCAGGCTTCTCCCCCCGCCAGCCTTCTAGCCAAGTCGGGGGACAGCGGCAAAGGCGCGCTGCGCCCCTGCCGCTGTCTCCCGAGTTTGCGGGGCTGGCGACGGGGAGGAGCAGGCTTCTCCCCCCGCCAGCCTTCTAGCCAAGTCGGGGGACAGCGGCAAAGGCGCGCTGCGCCCCTGCCGCTGTCCCCCGAGTTTGCGGGGCTGGCGACGGGGAGGAGCAGGCTTCTCCCCCCGCCAGCCTTCTAGACAAGTCGGGGGACAGCGGCAAAGGCGCGCTGCGTCCCTGCCACTGTCCCCCGAGTTTGCGGGGCTGGCGACGGGGAGGAGCAGGCTTCTCCCCCCGCCAGCCTTCTAGCCAAGTCGGGGGACAGCGGCAAAGGCGCGCTGCGCCCCTGCCGCTGTCTCCCGAGTTTGCGGGGCTGGCGACGGGGAGGAGCAGGCTTCTCCCCCCGCCAGCCTTCTAGCCAAGTCGGGGGACAGCGGCAAAGGCGCGCTGCGCCCCTGCCGCTGTCTCCCGAGTTTGCGGGGCTGGCGACGGGGAGGAGCAGGCTTCTCCCCCCGCCAGCCTTCTAGACAAGTCGGGGGACAGCGGCAAAGGCGCGCTGCGCCCCTGCCGCTGTCCCCCGAGTTTGCGGGGCTGGCGACGGGGAGGAGCAGGCTTCTCCCCCCGCCACCCTTCTAGCCAAGTCGGGGGACAGCGGCAAAGGCGCGCTGCGCCCCTGCCGCTATCCCCCGAGTTTGCGGGGCTGGCGACGGGGAGGAGCAGGCTTCTCCCCCCGCCAGCCTTCTAGCCAAGTCGGGGGACAGCGGCAAAGGCGCGCTGCGCCCCTGCCGCTGTCCCCCGAGTTTGCGGGGCTGGCGACGGGGAGGAGCAGGCTTCTCCCCCCGCCAGCCTTCTAGACAAGTCGGGGGACAGCGGCAAAGGCGCGCTGCGCCTCTCCCGCTGTCTCCCGAGTTTGCGGGGCTGGCGACGGGGAGGAGCAGGCTTCTCCCCCCGCCAGCCTTCTAGACAAGTCGGGGGACAGCGGCAAAGGCGCGCTGCGCCTCTCCCGCTGTCTCCCGAGTTTGCGGGGCTGGCGATGGGGAGGAGCAGGCTTCTCCCCCCGCCAGCCTTCTAGCCAAGTCGGGGGACAGCGGGAATGGCGCGCTGCGCCTCTCCCGCTGTCTCCCGAGTTTGCGGGGCTGGCGAGGGGGAGGAGCAGGCTCCCCCCCCGCCAGCCTTCTAACCAAGTCGGGGGACAGCGGCAAAGGCACGCTGCGCCCCTGCCGCTGTCCCCCGAGTTTGTGGGGCTGGCGGTGGGGCTCTCCTGAAGCCTGGAGAGCGAGAGGGGTCGGTGCGCACCGACCCCTCTCGCTCTCCAGGCTTCAGCGAAAGCCTGCATTCGCACCATAGGACGCACACACATTTCCCCTTCATTTTTGGAGGGGAAAAAGTGCGTCCTATAGTGCGAAAAATACGGTAAATGAAGGCACTTCATGTTATATTTTTATCATTCTTACAGTATTATTATTATTATTAAATGCTGGCTGCATTGTGAGCAAGTGTGGGTGAGAAGCTTTCGTGGTGCAGGATGCAAATTTCATGCCTCTTGTCCTGTGACTCTTTCTAAGGCCCTGCCTTTCATCCTGCTCTGCCTTCTCCCACACCCCTGGTGGGAAATGACAAAGGAAGCCACGTTGCAAAACTGGTGGTTGCAGTGGGAAGCAGAACTGCCTGGAGACGGTGGAGGTCTGGAGGCACAGGTGGTTTTGGATTAGGATTTCAGAGGGACAAAGAGGTCAAGAGTGGGGTAGGAAGGGACACCAGGGCACCGCATCACCTTAGCCATGTCCACTGGGGCTGATTCGCCTGATTGGCAACTGTTCCCGCTCCCTCTGGATAAGGAACTGGCCTCAGATTATGTTTTCTTCCCCCCAAAAAAGTGATGCTCAAATCAGTACAGAACACAACCTCCATAATCAATTCTGTGTTCTGGAGAGGATGTGGGGTTAAGGCACATATGACCCCCTGTAGGAATGCACTTCTATATGAGGGTTTGTGTCTGATATACATGAGGAACTGATCAGCATTACAGGTGCTAATACCAAATTTACCCCAGAATTATTTTTTCTGTCTGTGTTTACGGAACATAGCAAGGATTTCGCATTTGCTATCATCGACTAGACGAGCCAACGCTTGTCACAGGGAAGATTTGAATAATCTGAACTTACCATCCTGGTACAGAATGATTTGGACTTTAGCAGCAGCAGAGAAAGTGAGGCAGAAAATCTGGGTTATGCAAGGAAAAGGAAAACCGCAATCATTTTATGGCACCTGGCAGAACTTTATCACATGCACATCCAGCAAAGACTTCCTAAAACATGCAACAGCTGTAATGGACAGTTGGAAATTTTAATGCATTTAAAGTAAACTGTGGAACTGCTTATTATTTGAGGAGGTAAAGATGTGCCTTGCATATTGCAGTGGTCCTGTTGCTGCACCCCCCCCCAATTTTCTAGGTTTTATATTGTGTTTTCCCCACCCCCCCACCCCTCTCAGGCTCCCATTATAAAGAATGCAGTCTGCTGACTTTAGTGCGACAAGTGGGATGTTTTTTTATGCGCCTGTCACAGTAAGGCCTCTGGGCAGGCTTTAGCAATACTACAAAGTCCCTTATTAATATTAATTAAAACAATTATCAGATTGTGGGGATAAAAAAATATGATTTTGCAAAATCCATCTTGTCTTGCTTTTGAGCCCTTACAAACCTCAACTCGCTAACTTTAGTGGGGCTTCCTAACAGTATGACCTAGTGTAAGCCCCACCATGTTCCCATGTGCATTCTCCTTCCTTCCAGTATGAAGATGTTGATCATTATTAATTAGTTAGCCATGTTGGCATCCATCTGTTGGTTTTCCATTTAGGTTTTTCATCTCTAGATCCCATCTGAAAAGGGGGAAAAAACACACACCCAAGAAATAAAATAAGATAGCATATTGATGTGTAAGTTGGCATTAAATATTTAAGGTCCTCCCTTGATATTCAGTGCAGAACAAGCTCTGCTTGGTATGCCAAGAGGAGAACTTCTTTAAGTCTGCAAAACTCCAGTTTTTGTGATGTTTACAGCCCAGCCTAAGTTTGTGGGCTGCAGAAGTATATTAAGAAGGATCTAACAGACACCCGCAGGACTGGAATTCACAAAAGGGCTGTCGCTTGGGGTAGTGTATCTGCTTTGCATGCAGAAGGCTCCTAGTTCAGTCCCCAGTGGCATCTGAAACCTTGGACAGCCACTGCCAGTCAGTGTAGACAATATTGACCTGGATGGAGCAATAGTCAGTATATGGCAGTTTCCCGTGTTCTCATCTCACTACGTTCCTAAATCTTAAAATGTGTTATTACCAAAGGACAAGATCACCATTCGCAAAGAACTTGTATAAGGCAGGTTGCTGAGTTACTGTTAGCTGTGGAAGCACCGTGAAGCACTCAGGAGTCAAACTTTGTTCTAGGATGTCTTCCAGTTATTCCAGTTTCAGTCTTGCATAATCGCCAGGGGGGCCAGCTCATGGGGGCCAAGCTGTTTTTGGCTCCTTCCAATATCCTTTAGGAGGGGGTCGCCCCCAAATGTTGAGGGGGCAGAGGAGGCCAGGCGTGGAGCCAAGTGCAGAGCCAAGCATGGCATGGCTTCAGTGGCCGGCTGTTCCTCCTCCTGCCATGGAAGTAGGCCAGGTGTGAGAGGGGAGGAGCGGCTGCCCGTTGAGGCCACACCACACTCAGCCTTCTCTCAATGATGCGACAGGCACTGCACATGACGCACAGTCACATGCACACGACACACCCTCCCTCAATCTTTGGTGCAAGCTGGCCCTCTGATCAGCATAAAGCAGTCTTCTTACACTACCAAAATACACAGGTAGTGTGGGATCACATACAGGTGAGAAGCCAGTGAGGAGAGTCAACCATACCTTCTTTCTACTACTAACCGGCTATAGACCAATTAGCCAACTTCCCACCACTCGTGATGCTGACTTGTACCTCACGACTTGGCATTTCCACTTAACACAGAGTATTAACTTCTTGATACCCAGAACATACCAACACAGGTGAGGTCCAGGTTTTGGTGCCCACTCTCCAGCCAAGACACATTTTCCTTAGTTCAGCCTTTGCTAGCCTGGAGCTTCAGTTGTTTTACACAGTGCCTTTTCCCCTTTAAAAATGTTTAGGGCTACAGTGGACGCTTGGGTTGTGAACGTGATCCATGCGGGAAGCACTTTTGCAACCCACAGCATTCGCAACCTGCAGCGCCGCGCGCATGTGCGGTTGCGATTTGGTGCTTCTGTGCATGCGCAAAGTGTGATTTAGCGCTTCTGCACATGCGCCGAAACCTGGAAGTAACCCATTACGGTACCTCCGGGTTCGGCGCAATGCGCAACCCGAAATTGTGTAACCCGAAGCGTCTGTAACCCAAGGTATGACTGTACTCTCATTTTGACTCAAGAAAAGCACCATTTTATAGTTCAAACCAGGGAAAATAAAAACAGTACTGTATATACTCCAGTATAAGCTGATTTTTTCAGCACATTTTTTATGCTGAAAAAGCTCCCCTCGGCTTATACTCGAGTGAGGGTCCCCTTTGCTGCTGTCGGTGGCAGTGGTAGAAGAACGAGCAGCCCGAAAGCAGCCCTTTTGGGCTGCTCCTTCCTCCTCCTCCGCTGCCACCACCAACCTCTGCCTCTCAGCAGCACCCTAGGTAGGCAGGGCGACTGGAGGGGTGGGGGGGGAGAGAGAAGCCCCCTCTGCCATGTGCGCATGTGCATGCGCATGTGCGCACACGCACTTCGGCCCACCAGGAGGTTTGTGGTGTGGTGAACCGGCTTATACTCGAGTCAATAAGTTTTCCCAGTTTTTTGTGGTAAAATTAGGTGCCTCAGCTTATATTTGGGTCGGCTTATACTCGAGTATATACGTTAAGTGGACAAAAGTACAAAGAACATGCATTCCATGGCTGACAGCTGACAGTAACTCAGTTTTCATTTCTTAGTACAGAAAGTATTGATCGGCTGTGTAGAGATTTTTCCTATTCTGATTCGTTCAGGACCGTTCTAGAATGTTTCTTTCTTTGTGAAAGAAGCAAGCAGAGGGATGTGATGTTTTTGGTTATTTCTCTGGGAAGCTGTGTGCAGCTGGTTTAAACCGGTTCAGTTACCTTTCTGACAAGGTCACACTGACCATAATAGTCAGGTCAGGAGGAGCTGGGTCTCGCTTGCTTGCTCACTCTTTCTCTTTCTTTGTTCTAGTGTTCAGTTTCTGTTTGCTTAGTGTTAAGGTTTAGTATTTTAAGTGTAAGTTTTATTTTAAGTGCTGCAACTGAATTGTTTTAGGAACAGTGCCAATCCTGAATGTACTGGATTTGTGACCATTATGCTCACTTGCCTTCAGTAGCAGTAAAGCTCTGCTGGATGAAGTACAATTGCCTCTGGTCTATTTTTTGGGAACTCTGCTATGTGTTTAAGTTTTTTCCTGCTCCCTGCTTCCATGGGCGACAGTAGCTTCCACATTGGCATGAGGTTGTATGCACTAACATCTTTCCGATTCCTCTGCTTGTTGTTGGTGTCCACCGCTCAAGAACCACTGGGAAAGGAAAGGAAGCTGCCATTGGAGGTGGTAACAACGAAACTGACCAATCACCATGTTAGATCCCAACTCCTACTTCACACATTAAACACCCACTTCCGCCTGAGACTCAGGAAACACCATGACAGGGAATGAGGCCACCATTGGGGTTAGCAACGGAACTGACGATTCAGTCGGTTCAATTTGGAATTTTAGTTTCTTCTCCCGTTAGATTCACAAAATATTTAGGGGTATGCATACCACTGCGCACCCCCTGAAAAAAGCACTGGTTTTACACAACAACTCACACCAGCCCCTACCAGAATGGCTGTACTGTCTACTCTAGCCAGGGCCGGTGCATCCTGTTTCACTGTCTGAGGGGGCATGGGAATGTGCCATCCTAATGTCACTGCTCTGGCACTGCCCACTGCCTGCCCTGTTGAAGCCTCTTTTACATGGGTTTGTCTTGTGGCACCCATGAAGCAGCAATGATGACTGGTCCTGGTGAGATCTCATGAGATTTCAGTGAAATCTCGCTGGAAGCTGCCACTGCTGCTGCCACTGCTTCTCCAGTCGTGACCAACTCTGGGGTTGTGGCGCTCATCTCGCTTTACTGGCCGAGAGAGCCAGTGTACAGCTTCCGGGTCATGTGGCCAGCATGACTAAGCCGCTTCTGGCAAACCAGAGCAGCGTACGGAAACGCCGTTTACCTTCCCGGAGGAGCAGTACCTATTTATCTATTTGCACTTTGACGTGCTTTCAAACTGCTAGGTTGGCAGAAGCAGGGACCGAGCAACAGGAGCTCACCTCGTCATGGGGATTCGAACTGCCAACCTTCTGATCGGCAAGCCCAAGAGGCTCAGTAGTTTAACCCACAGCGCCACCCGCGTCCCTTGGGCCGAAGGGAATTGCAGGGCAAAAGCAGGGAGGGCGAAACAGAATTTTTTAAAAAAGCAAAAAGCTGTTGTTAGATTGTACAAAATTTGGGAACATGTATTTGGAATGACAAGAGAATTTCTAATGTGTCTGGAGGCCACAGGAGCGGAGAGAGCTGTTGTGCTCAAGGCTTGCTTGATGATTTCCCAATGGAGTCTCCTGGTTGGCCACTGTGAGAACAGAATGCAGGACCAGGATGCATGGGCCTGATCCAGCCTCAGGGCTCTTGTTAGGTTCACCTTGGAAGCAAGACCTGGTCATTACTCTGCACTGATAAATTTGGAAGCATCCTTGAGCCCACCCCTTTTTTGCTGATGCCATGACTGACAAGAGCTCTGGACAGCTGGCCAACCATCTTTGGTAACAGTGCTAGGCCTCTGGAATTAAGCTTGGAAGAGTGTCCCCTGTGGCACTAAAACAGACACGAAGGTTTAATCCCCAGCACGGTAATAACGGGTGCTCATCTTGTAGTCATGGTGGATCTACTCACAGCTGTTTTGGTCACCTGCCATTGAGAGACCTGTCTCTTCATGACCTTTTGAGATGCTTAGGACTCTTTAGAGAAAAAGGGAACAAGGGGTGGAGATTTTACGAAATTATACACAGCATGGTGAAGGTGGATAGAAAAAAGTTTCTCTCCCTCCCTCATAAGGTCAGAACTGAGGGACATCCGATGAAACTAAGTGTTGGAAGATTCAGCACAGTGCATAAACTATGGAACTCGCTCCCAAAGGAGACTGTAATGGCCACCAACTTGGAAAGCTTGGACACTACTTTGTTTGTACCCAGGTGAGGGAACACCCTTAAATGAAAAACACGGAACCAAGAGAATTAGAGCAAGCTTCAGCAGATTTAGTTTGCTGGTTTTACACTCCAGTGCTAACTCATGATATACTTAGAATAACATCCTGGAGGGCCATTTGTGCAGTAAAGGAATGCAGCGTAGGAGTCATAAAATGCAGGCACACAAAATCAAGCCTGATACATTCTAGTCAAATGTTCAACATAATTAATAATGGAACATGTTTAAAATAAAATAAAAAACTGCACCCTGGGTTCTCTAATTCTTACATCAGCATCAAAAGAGGGATTGATAAATTCATGGAAGAGAAGGCTATTCATGGCCCCTATCCCTGATGGCTCTGCTCTGCTTCCATGGTCAGAGGCTGCAATACTTCTGAATACCAGTTGCTGGAAGAAGCCACGGGATGGGAGAGTTGCTCATGAGTCCTGTTTGATGGCTGTCCACAGGCATCTGGGTGGTCACTGATAGTTGTTTGTTTATTTGCATGCAAAGCAAAATACATAGAAGCAAGATAGAATACATTACACAGTTATTAAAACTAGGCATACTGTCAAATAGAGAATTTCTACATTGAATAATTTAATTTTTCATCCCCACAGTTTCCTTCTTGAAGTTATTATTCTAAAGGCAAAACAGACCACCTTTTCAGACCTGTTCCTCAATAGAAAGTTAGTCAAGTACCCAACTGATCTGTCAACTGACAGAGGAATTTAAATAATTGAACAAGGCAGCTCCTAAGTCCTCAAAAATAGGTCAAACAAATAGCGGGGTGAATTTTCAGACCCGTGACCTCCCAGTGGCGTAGCGTGGGGGGTGCAGGGGGGGCCGGCCGCACCGGGCGCAACATCTGGGGGTTAGGGTTAGGGGGCGCAAATCCACGGGTTAGGGGGCGCAAATTACTTGCTTTGCCCCGGGTGCTGACAACCCACGCTACGCCACTGTGACCTCCATATGTACAGACTCTCTCTTCATGGGGAATTTGGTGGCCGTGTTCTTCGATTATAGAGCAGTGCATGGATCAGAATGGCAGAGCTGCAGAAGCTTTTCTCCATTTAAGACTTGTAATGCTGTTTACATAGTGGGAATGAGGCATATAAATGGGTAGTCAGGTATACCAAGGAGCACATTTTGACAGGCCAGCAGAAGTGTGGTCAGCACATAAGAAATGTTTTACTATAGGAAATTCATATAGCAAGACACCATTTTGTTTAAGGACAAAAGCGGGAAGCAAGCTTTCTAGGAGACCACGGGGATCTTGCATCCGTTAGCAGTGTATACAGTGGTACCTCGGGTTAAGAACTTAATTCGTTCTGGAGGTCTGTTCTTAACCTGAAACTGTTCTTAATCTGAGGTACCACTTTAGCTAATGGGGCCTCCCGCTGCCACCGCCGCATGATTTCTGTTCTCATCCTGAAGCAAAGTTCTTAACCCGAGGTACTATTTCTGGGTTAGTGGAGTCTGTAACTTGAAGCGTCTGTAACCTGAAGAGTCTGTAACCCGAGGTACCACTGTAAAAGCAAAATCATACCCAATCAAACAAGATTCAGTAACGCGATCATCAAAATTATTAGAATACAGTGGTACCTCAGGTTAAGAACTTAATTCGTTCCAGAGGTCCGTTCTTAACCTGAAACTGTTCTTAACGTGAGGTACCACTTTAGCTAATGGGGCCTCCTGCTGCCGCTGTGCGATTTCTGTTCTCATCCTGAAGCAAAGTTCTTATCCTGAGGTACTATTTCTGGGTTAGCGGAGTCTGTAACCTGAAGCATCTGTAACCTGGAGCGTCTGTAACCTGAGGTACCACTGTACAGTGGTACCTCAGTTTAAGAACAGCCCTGTTTACAAACGATTCGGTTTACGAACTCCGCAAAACCGGAAGTAGTGTTCCGGTTTGCGAACTTTGCCTCGGTCTAAGAACGGAAGCTGAACGGTAGAAGGAGGCCTCATTAGGGAAAGCGGGCCTCAGTTTAAGAACGGATTCAGTTTAAGAACAGACTTCAGGAACGGATTAGGTTCATAAACCGAGGTACCACTGTATTTAGAGATCGTCAAGCCCACACCATTCCTGAGTTGATGGCTCACATTGTTTCCAAAATGGCCTGAGCTTTTCTTCTTGGGAGGGAGGGAAGGGAGGCAGAGGCAGAATGCACTGGCTCCTCCAATCTCTCATAAACTGTTTGGGATTTTGGAGCAAAATGTTCTTGCACCAAATAAATACAGGATTTTCCACTTAACTTTAATGTTTAATTCATCTTTTAAAAGGAAAAAAAAATGTGGAGAGAGGAGAGGGAGAGAAGCAAAGGCTTTGATTGAAATTTAAGCTGCCTCTGGATTTTCCCGCGAGGGAATCACTCAGAAACTTTGGTTCTTTGAGCTGCAATTTGCCAGCGATGCATTACAGCCAATCATGCAATAACGAAATAGTTCGTAGCTGTCCAGGGCTGACTTCAACTGGGTCACATTGCTGTGGACATTTCTGTGTTCCAGATTCCAGCTGGCTGGACAGTCATCCTCTCTCACCAAGGACATGGGAATGGCAAAAAAATAATTAAAAAATTCCCTGCACCCTCACAAAACTTAAACAAGAAGGCACATTCCATGCTAGGGACAATTAGGTAAAGAATTGGAAATAAAAAGAATTGGAAATAAAACTGCCAATATTCTAATGCTCTTATACAAATCTACTCTGTGACCTCATTTGCAATACTGTGTTCTGTTCTATCCACCTCACCTACAGAAATGATATTGTGGAGTTGGAAAAGTAGGTGGAATGATTGATTGCTAAATTCGAAATGTCAAACTGTTTGTTGAATATATATATATATTAAAGAAAATTATATATAAAAAGGGAAAATGTTCGGAAAAGGGCAACTAAAATGGTTAAGGAAATGCAGCCTTTTAAGGAACTTTTTAGGTTAGAAATAAGGCATATAAGTGGTGAGGGACGCGGGTGGTGCTGTGGGTTAAACCACAGAGCCTAGGACTTGCCGATCAGAAGGTTGGCGGTTTGAATGCCCGCGACGGGGTGAGCTCCCGTTGCTCGGTCCCAGCTCCTGCCAACCTAGCAGTTTGAAAGCACATCCAAGTGCAAGTAGATAAATAGGTACCGCTCCGGCGGGAAGGTAAACAGTGTTTCTGTGCGCTGCTCTGGTTCGCCAGAAGCGGCTTAGTCATGCTGGCCACATGACCTGGAAGCTGTACGCCAGCTCCCTCGGCCAGTAAAGCGAGATGAGCGCCACAACCCAAGTCAGTCACGACTGGACCTAATGGTCAGGGGTCCCTTTACCTTTATGTAAGTGGTGACATGGTAGATGTCCATCCATGGCATGGAGAAAGTGGACAAAGAAAAGTCCCCCCCCATAATGCTAGTAACCCATCAAAATCCAATAAAGTACAGTGGTACCTCTGGTTGTGAACAGGATCTGTTCTGGAGGCCCGTTCACAACATGAAAAGAGCGCAACCTGCAGCGCCGCGCCTGCGCATGCGTGGGTTGCGATTTGCTGCTTCTGTGCATGCGCGTGACGTCATTTTGCGCATCTGCGCATGAGCGAGTGGTGAAACCCGGAAGTAACCCTTTCCGGTACTTCCGGGTCGCCGTGGGACGTAACCTGAAAGAACGTAAGATGAAGGGGATGTAACATGAGGCATGACTGTATTTCTTCCCACCGCACATAGTTAAACTACAGAACACCTTCCCACAGGAGACAGGGCTGGCCACTGGCTTGGATGACTTTAAAAGAGGACTGGACAAATTCATGGAGGAGAGAGTTACCAATGGCTCCTGGCCACAATGGAAGCCACAGGAGGGGAGAAGAGGGCTCTTGTCATTGGATTCTGCTTATGGGTTTCCCACAGGCATCTTCCTGGCCACTGTGAGAACAGGATGCTGGACTCAGGGGCCATTGGCCTGATCCAGCAGGCTCTACTTAGATTCTGATGTTCTTATGTAAAACTACAAATTCTGGGGTGTTTCCACACTGTCCTGATGCATGGAAATGTTTACTACCATGAACATGTGATGTCCCAACTGTGTGTGTGTTCTGTAGTCCCAGGGATCCAGCAAGGCAAGGCAAGGCAAGGCAAGGCAAGGCAAGGCAAGGCAAGGCAAGGCAAGGCAAGGCAAGGCAAGGCAAGGCAAGGCAGTATTAGCACCTTGGAGAGAGACTTAAGTGCAGGTTTCAGGACCATGGTTGCCAACACCCACAGCTGAGACAAACATGCAAGTTTTCTTAGCAGTGTGACTAGGAATGGAGCCGTGACCTTCTGATCTCTCCGACTAAAAGGCCTTCAAATACTTGGAAAGCAGCTCCGTGCGGCCATAAGACTAACATTAAAGGGTAAATAAACTTCTTACTATCTCTTTACAAGACTAATTAAGATAAATCTACCAACACGCGAGCTGCTGAAAGAAAAAAGTGGCAGAAGCCAGTGCTGAAAAATGCATGGCTGATGCAAGAAAAGCTGACTCAGGGACTATTGAGCATGGGTCAGCAAACTAAGTCCCGTGGGCCGGATCAGGCCCAATTGCCCTCTGGATCTGGCCCACGGACAGTCCTGGAATTGCTGGTTGGATCGCCATGATTGTTTGGGCTGTGCCATTTTTTTGCAATTTTTCCCCAGGCACCGTTTCCCGCCCCCCTCACACACTGCAGCAGCGCCTACTCCCTCCCTCCTCCTGGCTTCTCCCCACCCTGTGGAGGAAGGGAGCTGGTCTTTGATTGTTGCCAGCCAATCCAAACCTCGCCGCCTGTGTGCTGAGGTGTGGCTCAAACTCACCACCCGCTCGCCAGCCTCTCTGTCTGTGGCCGCGCTGTGGGCATCATGACAGGCACATCGCATGGCTTCGACTGGAGCTTTGCACGCTTGCTGCCTGCATGCCTGGCGCCTGGGAAAGCTGGCCCGGAAAGGAGAGGCGCTGGCAGAGCGGTGGAGGGGGAAGGAAAGCAGGTGGGGGGCTGGGGGGGGGAAGAGAAGCCCCACCCCCGCAAGCCACATGCGTGCAGTCCAGCCCACCACAAGGTCTGAGGGGCGGTGAACCAGCCCCCTCCTAAAAAAGTTTGCTGACCCCTGCTATTGAGCATAAACAGGCAGACCCAAATACAGCTACAGTGGTGCCTCTGGTTGCGAACTGGATCCGTTCCGGAGGCCCGTTCGCAACATGAAAACAGTGCAACCTTAAGCGCTGTATCTGCGCAGGTGCTTGTGCAGATGTGTGAGTGGCGAAACCCATAAGTAACCCTTTCCGATAGTTCCGGGTTGCCGCAGGATACAACCTGAAAAAACGTAACATGAAGCAAACGTAACGTGAGGTATGACTGTATTTTACAAAATATCCTGGCCCGGCTTCAAACCCTAAACCATATACCAGACTGGCTAAAAACTCTAACAAAAGTTTTTAATGAGTTCTGGGTGCAATTGGCAAACTGTGAAGGCAGATTGGGCTCATTTGAGACATTTCCAGAGACCTCTCACGGCACTCTTAATCATTGCCTTAACGACTTAGAATCTCAGCAAAGACTAAAGAACTTGTAAATTACTGGCCTTGAAAACCTGCAAAGCCAAACAGAGATGGCAAATTACTTGCAACAGGTATTCAAAGAGGTGCTCTGTCTGCCTGCTCAAGGTCAGCTTGACACAGAACACATTTTCAAAATCCCAGTGGAAAGGCAAAGGACGGGGGCTTCCTCAAGTTTGTGCTTTTTCAAGATAGAGATGAGCTCTTATGCAAATTAAGCCAAAAATCAGTAGAAGCTCCAGTGAAGTGGGAACAGAAGAATATTTCTCTCTTTCCGGACTTCTCCAAGGATGTGATTCAAGCGTGCTCTAAATTTGTTAAAAACAAAAGCCCTTGCTAGGGCAAAGAATGTGGAATACTACATTCAGTTCCCGGCAAAGTTTTGTATTCAATATTCAGGTGAAACTTGCAGATTCGACTAGCCAGACTTTGCAGAGGCATTCCTCACTAAAATTGGTGAACATCCTGGAAATGAAACTTTGGGTGACTCCATAAACTAATTAACGATACACTGTTGAAGACATTGTTTTGCCAATATGGGCGTTCTGGTTGTGAACAGGATCCATTCCGGAGGCCCGTTCGCAACATGAAAAGAGTGCAACCTGAAGCGCCATATTTGCGCAGGTGTGCGGTGCGATTTGGCACTTGTGCGCATGCGTGAAGCGTGATTTAGCGCCTTTCCACATGCACGAGCGGCAAAACCCGTAAGTAACCCTTTCCTGTACTTCTGGGTTGCCATGGGACATAACATGAAAGAACGTAACATGAAGCAAACCTAACATGATGTATGGCTGTACCAGACCAGCTGAAAACTCTAACAAAAGTTTTTAATGAGTTCTGGGTGCAATTGGCAAACTGTGAAGGCAGATTGGGCTCATTTGAGACATTTCCAGAGACCTCTCACGGCACTCTTAGAATCATAGAATCATAGAGTTGGAATAGACCACAAGGGCCATCGAGTCCAACCCCCTGCCAAGCAGGAAACACCATCAGAGCACTCCTGAAATATGGTTGTCAAGCCTCTGCTTAAAGACCTCCAAAAAAGGAGACTCCACCACACTCCTTGGCAGCAAATTCCACTGTCAAACAGCTCTTACTGTCAGGAAGTTCTTCCTAATGTTTAGGTGGAATCTTCTTTCTTGTAGTTTGGATCCATTGCTCCGTGTCCGCTTCTCTGGAGCAGCAGAAAACAACCTTTCTCCCTCCTCTATGTGACATCCTTTTATATATTTGAACATGGCTATCATATCACCCCTTAACCTCCTCTTCTCCAGGCTAAACATGCCCAGCTCCCTTAGCCGTACCTCATAAGGCATCGTTTCCAGACCTTTGACCATTTTGGTTGCCCTCCTCTGGACACGTTCCAGTTTGTCAGTGTCCTTCTTGAATTGTGGTGCCCAGAACTGGACACAGTACTCCAGGTGAGGTCTGACCAGAGCAGAATACAGTGGCACTATTACTTCCTTGATCTAGATGCTATACTCCTATTGATGCAGCCCAGAATTGCTTTGGCTTTTTTAGCTGCTGCGTCACACTGTTGGCTCATGTTAAGTTTGTGGTCAACCGAGACTCCTAGATCCTTTTCACATGTACTGCTCTCAAGCCAGGTGTCACCCATCTTGTATTTGTGCCTCTCATTTTTTTTGCCCAAGTGCAATACTTTACATTTCTCCCTGTTAAAGTTCATCTTGTTTGTTTTGGCCCAGTTCTCTAATCTGTCAAGGTCGTTTTGAAGTGTGATCCTGTCCTCTGGGGTGTTAGCCACCCCTCCCAGTTTGATGTCATCTGCAAATTTGATCAGGATGCCCTTGAGTCCATCATCCAAGTCGTTGATAAAGATGTTGAATAAGACCGGGCCCAAGACAGAACCCTGTGGCACCCCACTAATCACTCTTCTCCAGGATGAAGAGGAACCATTGATGAGCACCCTTTGGGTTCGGTCAGTCAGCCAGTTACAAATCCACTGAGTGGTAGCATAGTCAAGACCGCATTTTACCAGCTTCTTTACAAGAATATCATGGGGCACCTTGTCGATTGCCTTGCTGAAATCAAGGTAGGCTACATCCACTGCGTTCCCTTCATCTACCAGGCTTGTAATTCTGTCAAAAAACGAGATCAGGTTAGTCTGACATGACTTATTTCTCAGAAATCCATGCTGACTATTGGTGATCACAGCATTCCTTTCTAGGTGCTCACAGACTGTTTGCTTAATGATCTGCTCCAGAATCTTCCCTGGTATTGATGTCAGACTGACTGGGCGGTAATTATTTGGGTCCTCTCTTTCCCCCTTTTTGAAAATAGGGACAACATTTGCCCTCCTCCAGTCTGCTGGGACTTCGCATGTTCTCCAGGAATTCTCAAAGATGACTGCCAGTGGTTCTGAGATCACATCTGCCAGTTCTTTTAATACTCTTGGATGCAGTTCATCTGGCCCTGGAGACTTGAATACATCTAAACTAGCCAAGTATTCTTGTACTATCTCCTTAGTTATTCTGGGCTGTGTTTCCTCTGCTGAATCATTTGCTCCAAATTCTTCAGGTCAGGCATTGTTTTCTTTATCGGAGAAGACTGAGGCAAAGAAGGCATTGAGGAGTTCAGCCCTTTCTGTGTCCCCTGTTTGCATTTCACCATCTTCTCCTCTGAGTGACCCCACTGTTTCTTTGTTCTTCCTTTTGCTACAAACATACCCATAAAAGCCTTTTTTGTTGCTTTTAACCTCTCTAGCAAGCCTGAGTTCATTCTGTGCTTTAGCTTACCTCTCACGGCACTCTTAATCATTGCCTTAATGACTTAGAATCCCAGCAAAGACCAAAGAACTTGTAAATTACTGGCCTTGAAAACCTGCAAAGCCAAACAGAGATGGCAAATTACTTGCAACAGGTATTCAAAGAGGTGCTCTGTCTGCCTGCTCAAGGTCAGCTTGACATAGAACACATTTTCAAAATCCCAGTGGAAAGTCAAAAGACCAGGGGTTCCTCAAGTATAGTAATTGTCAGGTTTGTGCATTTTCAAGACAGAGATGAGCTCTTATGCAAATTAAGCCAAAAATCAGTAGAAGCCCCAGTGAAGTGGGAACAGAAGAATATTTCTCTCTTTCCAGACTTCTCTAAGGATGTGATTCAAGCGTGCTCTAAATTTGTTAAAAACAAAAAGCCCTTGCTAGGGCAAAGAATGTGGAATACTACATTCAGTTCCCAGCAAAGTTTTGTATTCAGTACAGTGGTACCTCGGGTTACAGACGCTTCAGGTTACATACGCTTCAGATTTCAGACTCCGTTAACCCAGAAATAGTGCTTCAGGTTAAGAACTTTGCTTCAGGATAAGAACAGAAATTGTGCTCCGGCAGCGCGGCAGCAGCAGGAGGCCCCATTAGCTAAAGTGGTGCTTCAGGTTAAGAACAGTTTCAGGTTAAGAACAGACCTCCGGATCGAATTAAGTACTTAACCTGAGGTACCACTGTATTCGTGAAGCTGAGGCTCCAAGACTTTGGCCACCTCATGAGAAGAGAAGACTCCCTGGAAAAGACCCTGATGTTGGGAAAGATGGAGGGCACAAGGAGAAGGGGACGACAGAGGACAAGATGTTTGGACAGTGTTCTCGAAGCTACAAACATGAGTCTGACCAAACTGTGGGAGGCATTGGAAGACAGGAGTGCCTGGCGTGCTCTGGTCCATGGGGTCACGAAGAGTCGGACACGACTAAACGACTAAACAACAACAACAACCCTTGTATTCAGGTGAAACTCACAGATTCAACTAGCCAGAGTTTGCAGAGGCATTCCTGACTAAAATTGGTGAACACCCTGGAACTGAAGCTTTGGGTGACTTCATAAACTAATTAACAATACACTGTTGAAGACATTGTTTTGCCAATCTGGGCGTTCTGCCAATAGATTGGAGTGTAAATAGTCAGCATTGAAAATCAGCAACAAAAGAACATTTTCTATTACCTGTTTATCAACTAGTGAAGCAGCAAAAGTCACCACCACCTTTTGAATAAAAACATTAACAAGTCAGAGTCAAGCTGATAGGGAAGAAGGAGGAGGAGACTGCGAGCTCAGCCCACTCTGGAAGTCATGATTTCCCTTTTTCTGTCTTTATTTACATTTTCAAAACTGATTAAGTTGGATAAGCTGCCCCCCCCCCCCCGGTTATGTAACACTAATGTAGTAGGGGATTTTTTTCCTGTCCCTTCTTATTTTTGTTCTGGTTTTTTTTTTGTCTTCACTTTTTTATTCTTTATTCCCCCCTCCTTTCAACAACAACAATAATGAAATTGCTTGGTTATGATTATTATTATGTATATAAAGCTAAATTATATAGAGAGACACATGTAAGGTATTTGAGGTGTATGAACGGCAGGTTATATATATATATATATATATATATATATATATATATATATAGTGTGTGTGTGTGTGTGTGTGTGTGTGTGTGTGTGTGTGTACACAAGAAACCTTGTAACAATGAATATTGGATTTACGACCAAGATAAGAGGGGCCGAAAGGAACTTAATAATACAATATGAAGTTAGTTAGTCTAAACGTAAAAGGGCTGAGAGATTTCAAAAAAAGCGAGTAATTCTGCAATACTTAAAATCTTTCAATACTGATATCGCTTATTTACAAGACACACATTTGTTGGAACAAGACAAAAAAGTGTTAATGAAGGATTGGGTAGGAAAGCTATATACTACAGATTATACTTCCAATGCCATAGGCCTCGCTATCTTGATATGAAAAGGATTGAGGGTGGATATACAATAAGTTATTAGTGATGAAAATGGATGCTATTTAATTTTGTGTGTGAAAATTGCTGAAATGGTAATAATGTTGGTTAATATATATATAGGCCAAATATAGATTCCCCAGATATGTTTTATCAATGTTTTAGTCATCTGAGTCAAAGTACATACAATAAACTTATAATAGGAGATGATTTCAATGAAATAATTGATCCTAACCTGGATTGAAACATGCCTCCATGAAAAAAGATTCATTAGTCAGAGAAACTCTCAGAAAGTACATGCAAGAGTTGAATTTGGTTGACCCTTGGCACTTAAGGCATCCTAGTGAAAGGAAATTTATGTTTCATAGTCAAGTACATAAAAATTGTTTTAAGTTGGATTTTTTCTTAATATCAGCATCCTTGTACCATCAAATTCAAGACTGTGATATTGATGTATGTTGTGTATCTGATCACAGTGCAATTAGCTTGGATTGGAAGTATTATAATACAGCTGAGATATCAAGAAACTGGTATTTTAACACCTCACTACTTAATGATGACCAGTTTGTAAAACAAATGAAGACCAAGACTGAACAATTCTTCGATATAAATACTGAGACTTCGACCACTAAGATATATGAATGGGAAGCATATAGAGCTTTTATTAGAAGTCGAATTATAATGTACTCATCACATTAAATAAAACTTAGAAATAGTAAGGGGAAAAAATTGAAAGAGGAATTAAATGACTTATGGACATTAATAGTTAAGAAGCCAACTGATGAATTGCATAGTAAGATACAAAAGAAGAAATTTGAGCTAAAGAATATATTGTCCAACAAGTTGAAAGGGCAGGTAAGATTCTTGTGATTCTTGTGAAAGAAAAGTCAATAATCTCACAAATTAGAGGTGAATCAGATGAAGCGCACACTTCAACTGTGATTAACAACCAGTTCCTAAAATTCTGTTCTAAAATGAACATAATACCTAGACTAGTTTATATCACAAGAAGAATTCCAATTCACATACCAAGCAAATACAAAAGTAAGTCTTTGTTTAGAAAATGCCTTTGGGGCTCTTGAGTTCCGAGAATATCTATGCAAAAAAAGAGAGAAAATACTGATAAAAGGAGGGGAATTCGGGATCCCAGACTTGTATCACCAAGCATATTTTGTTGGACTTTCTTTGCCAACTGAGTTTGCGCAGCGACTGGGGAGATGGAATAAAAACTTGCTCGCAATATTTTTGCTTCCTTTTTATTTTTAAATAATAATCAAACAGCTGCAACTCCAGCCAGTACCATACAAAGCATTTGGCCAACTTAAATACAGTTTTCAAATAATTACCTTTCAAATCGCTGCATTCGGCGCAGTAGGTAAACTCCCCCTGCTAATTAGTTAAATTGTTAAGATACCTCAGGTGTGCTGAATTGTCAAGAGCTCACAAATGTGCTGCCATGCAGGTTATAATTACAAACACACACCTCTGAGTAGCACCATTGACCACATTAATATTAAGAAAACCCAACATATTTACTGCCAGATACACAATTCTGGAGACCCATAACTGAAAACAACTGTCCAAATTGGACTGCTTTGGAATATTTCTATGTAGCACCTCTAGAAAGATGGGCCCAGCCTACCAGAAGGAATTCTCAGGCCTAGGCTATCTGAAGGATCGTATTCTCACAAATGAACCTGTCCAGGCTATGAGATCTTCTCTCAGTCCTACCACCATTACAGGCAAACCTGGTGGGGATGTGTGAAAGGGCCTTCTCAGTGGCTGCTCCTAGGCTTTGGAACTCTCTCCCTGGAGAGGCAAAACTGGCTCTCTGTTTGTTGTCCTTCTGCCAGCAGGTGAAGACCTTGTTCCAAGATGCTTTTGGGAACTGGCTGGGTTTTTTTTTTGGGGGGGGGGGGCTTTATTAGGGTTTCTCCAGGTCATGTGGCCAGCATGACTAAGCCACTTCTGGCGCAATGGGACACCACTTTTGGGAATTGGCTGGGTTGGGGGGGCGGTTTATTAAGGAAAGGCCTTATTATCTGGATTTTAATAGATTTGTTTTTTATGTAGTTTTGATTCTATTATAGCTTAATTCCTTTTAAACAATTATCTTTTACATGATTTTAGCTTTTTGTATTTTATCTATGTCATTTTCATTTGTGGAAGCCTCCAAAAATCCCCCTGGGGAAAAGGCAGGATAGAAGAAGAAGAAGAAGAAGAAGAAGAAGAAGAAGAAGAAGAAGAAGAAGAAGAAGAAGAAGAAGAAGAGGTGGTGGTGGTGGTGGTGGAGGAGGAGGAGGAGGAGGAGGAAGTTTTTGCCCAGCTCAGAGATGCATTCCCCTTCCCACACTGAAGTCACGGTCTCCCCACTCCTTTACAACAGAAGTCAAGGGGGCATTTCAACTGTCTTAGCTTGTTTAGCCATCCCTTGCACCTGCTGTGTGTTTGACCCTCACCTTCCTTATGATTCAAGCATTTAAGTTTTTGGTGGACACCATATCTGAATTTGAGTTCAACATCCAACAGGAGTCAGGACAGGACCGACCATCAGAGTTTGGTAGCCAAGGCTTCTTCTTGGGGTTCAGGGAAGGAGATGTAGACTCTGGTGACCACATGAGGTGGACCACCAGGAAGTAGCTCAATCTCCTCCCTGGCACTGCTGTCATAGGAGGACTGTGTCTCTAGGGATTTATGGTCCACATAGAATTTTTGGAGGGCCCTCCCATGCATCCCTTTCCCTCGCAGGGTCTTCACCCCAACTTCCATTATTGCCAGCTTGTGCTCTTCTTCCAGAGCATGGCTTTTACCTACCTGCTTGCCAGGCAGCCAGCCAGTGAGCAGGCAGGCACCAGCATCTTAGCTACCACAGTTACCTGTTCCAGAGCGAGAGGCAAATTCACAAGCTGGCTGCAATGGTAAACAGGAGGACACATTTGAGCAGAAATGTGTCAAGTGGAAATTGAAGGTGGTGCTGAATAAGCCTCTGAATTCCATTTTGCAGAGTGTAGGAGGTGACAAGTTTATGTCCAGTTCTGGGCACTACAGTTTTAAGGAGGATATTGATGTGCTGGGTGACTAGGATGATAAAGGGTCTGGAAACCAAGCCTCAAGAGCAATGGTTGAGGGAGCTGCAGGCTATGTTCAGCCTGCAGAAGAGGAGAGTGGGAGAAGGCATATCTGCCCCATGGAAGACGGGGCAGGCTTGCTTTCTTCTGCTCCAGAAGCTGTGACTCAAACCAACAGAAGGAGATTCTGACTAAACATTAGAAAGAACATCCTGATGGCAGGAGCCATTTGAAAGTGGAATGGGCTCCCTTGGAAAGGGGGACAACACTGCTTCATTGGAGGTTTCTAAGCAGAGGCTGGAAGGCCATCTGAATCAGGGAAGCTTAAGTTGTGATTCATGCAATGCAGGGGGTTGGACTAGATGACCCTGGAGGTTGCTTTCAACTTGCAATTCTGTGTTTCTATGAATATGTGTGAGATATCTATCTATCTATCTATCTATCTATCTATCTATCATCTGTCTATATCTATCTATCTATCATCTATCTATCTATCATCTGTCTATATCTATCTATCTATCATCTATCTATCTATCATCTGTCTATATCTATCTATCATCTATCTATCTATCTCTATCTCTATCTATCTATCTATCTATCTATCTATCTATCTATCTATCTATCTACATCTATCATCTATCTATCTATCTATCTATCTATCTATCTATCTATCTATCATCTATCATCTATCTATCATCTATCTATCTATCTATCATCTATCATCTATCTATCTATCTATCTATCTATCTATCTATCTATCTATCTATCATCATCTATCATCTATCTATCTATCTATCTATCTATCTATCTATCTATATCTATCTATCTATCTATCTATCTATCTATCTATCTATCTATCTATCTATCCATCTATCTATCATCTATCTATCATCTATCATCTATCATCTCTCTCTCTCTCTCTCTCTCTCTCTCTCTCTCTCTCTCTCTATCATCTATCTATATCTATCTATCTATCATCTATCTATCTATCATCTATCTATCTATCATCTATCATATCTATCTATATCTATCTATCTATATCTATATCTATCTATCTATCTATCTAATCTATCTATCTATCTATCTATCTATCTATCTATCTATCTATCTATCATCTATCATCTATCTATATCTATCATCTAATCTATCATCTATCTCATCTATCTATCTATCTATCTATCTATCTATCTATCTATCTATCTATCTATCACTGGGGCAGGGGGAGCGCACTGCCCCAGGCAACACAATCCTAGTGGGGTGCCATCGCAGCTGCCCCCCCACGTGCTGGGTGCCATACCCCCGCAGGTGGTGCACCACGCTCCAGGATGCGCACCACGCCCCCTGGGATGTGTGCCAGCCACACCCCCACCTGCTCTCCACCCCTGGTGCCAGAGTATGAAGCTCTGCCACTGCTGTCTGTCTATCTATCTATCATCTATCTATCTGTCCATCTTTAAGCTTTTGGAAGTAATTGCTGTTCAGGACCGTAAGCCATTTCATAACCAGCTATCATATTTGATAACCTTTACTATATAACACTCTTTCCTGATTGCCCAGCTGCATTACCTGCCTGCACATCATACAAATGGCAGCTGCCAGCCACCACATGAGTCATTTCTTCGGAAGCCTCTTTTTGCTCCACTAATAGGAATTTAGCACTGAGCATGTCATTTATACCTTGGCAACCAGTGCAAACAGTGGTGTGTAGCAATTTGCAAAGGCCAGTCCCTGCAGAGGCTCTGATTCTTCCTCCAGCCCTCTCACCTAGTCAGGTTTGTCTTTCTGATACCCGGACATTATCTGTTTTAAAGCGATGTGTGTGAGAGAGAGGTTGGGAGTGGGGAGAATTATAGAATGGTAGAGTTGGAAGGGACCCAGAGCTCATGTAGTCCAACCCCCTGAAATTCATTTCAATTCAACTCAATCCAACTTGCACTTTCCAAAGCAATACACAAACTGAAACAGAGCCATCATTTGAAATTCACACTTCTCCAGATTTTGCAATGCAGTTCTCCAGCCAATGGATGCATACATAAATAAATAAATGTGCATTTACGAGTACTAAAGTGTGCATATAAGCACATGGAGGTGTTATTGGGGTTATTTTTGTTTTGATTATGTATTTTGAGATTTTATATTGTGAACTGCCTTGCAGGTAGAGAGTGGTATACAATTTTTTAAATAAATGACGGCAATAAGGTATTAGTGCGAATAAATGACTTTGTAGACAAAATTGTACAAATGTGTGTGTATGGGGAGGCACACTAAAATGCTGGTGAATTTTCAAAAGAACTTTTAAAATAAATAAATCACACAGTGATGTGGAAATGTGGGGAACTGAAATTAAGGCTGCAGAAAAGAGAAACTGAGAGAAACTCAAACTGACAACTCTACCTCTCCCTAGTTCCAAGTCTCCCATCCCACCAAGCATGTAAAATGACATTTTGTACCATGCACGGTGCTTTAGTGTTTATGTATATCCACTGACATGCATGCATCCACCCCACCTTTCAGACACTTGGGAGGAAGATTATTTATTTGTTTCATACAATTTATACACCAGTTGACTTTTCTTTAAAACAACAACAACCCTCAAAGTGTTTACAGAACAGACGAAACAATAAAATTAGCACCAGGAAACATTAACGAAAATAATCGAAGACTTTCAGAAAGTTGAAATAACAATGTAGTCATACCTCAGGTTACAGACGTTACAGGTTGCGTTTTTTTGAGTTGCAGACCACCGAAAACTGGAAGTACTGGAATGAGTTACTTCTGGGTTTTGGTGGTCATGCATGCACAGAAGAGCTAAATCATGCTTTGTGCATGCGCAGAAGCGCCGAATCGCAACCCGTGCGTGCACAGTCAGCAGACGCAGGTTGCAAACGCTGCGGGTTGCGAACGTGCCTCCCGCACGGATCACATTTGCAACCTGAGCGTCCACTGTAGACTAAAAACAGATTAAAACTCACACCCACTTTCTAAACAACTGGGTAGGCTAGTCTAGACAAAAAGTTTTTAGCAGCCACTTAAAAGAGTACAGTGAGGGCAGCTGCCTGATGTCAAAAGGCAAGGAGTTCCAAATATGAACTCTAAGGGACATGCTCACTGGAACATCCTGTGAGCCTTTTCTCCTTGTTCTTTTTAATGTCTTGCTTGAGCAAATTACTCCACATTTGCTTCAGATATTAGGGTTACTGGTAAGTCAGTGAGTCTCACATCAGATGGGCTGAGACAGGCACAGAACCCCTGGAAGCCAGCCTGGGAAAGGACATCATGAATCTTCCTCTCACTACCAGGCCAGGACACAGCATTTATTTCTCCTCCTGTATATTTCTTTATGAAGCAAAAGCTGTGTGGGTGTCCGTGTCTCCCCCCAGTATGGGACCCCATCCACGGCTATTCAGAAGGAAAACCCACCCCAGTGAGTTCCATCTATGCACATGAAAGTACGTATGGGGTTGCAGTGTGAGTGGTTTTCTCAAAGAAGATTACACATTTGGATTCCCCATTCAGACAGCAGCACAGAACTAAACCAGCTCATTCACTTATGTGTCAGACCCCATTCTAAAGCATAAACTGCTACATCTTTCTGTACCAACCATAGCTGTCAACCTTCCCTTTTTTTGGCGGGAAATTCCCTTATTCCAGCGCCATTTCCCGCTGCTTCCCACTGCTATCCCGGATTGTTAGATACCCCGTAGACTGTCCCTGGGACAGGTGAGGCTGCTGATCCCTTATTTTTGAGGCTGCTGATCCCTTATTTTAAAATCTGAAAGTTGACAGCTATGGTACCAACCTAGACTACAGTTGCTGCACATTGCATGCACAGTTGAACTAAACATTCAGTAGTTTGCACAATTGAACTAAATAAACGTTTACTAGCTTGCACAATAATGGGACTGGGTGGCGCTGTGGGTAAAACCTCAGCGCCTAGGACTTGCCGATCGCATGGTCGGCGGTTCGAATCCCCGCGGCGGGGTGCGCTCCAGTTGCTCGGTCCCAGCGCCTGCCAACCTAGCAGTTCAAAAGCACCCCCGGGTGCAAGTAGATAAATAGGGACCGCTTACTAGCGGGAAGGTAAATGGCGTTTCCGTGTGCTGCTCTGGCTCGCCAGAACAGCTTCGTCACGCTGGCCACATGACCCAGAAGTGTCTGTGGACAGCGCTGGCTCCCGGCCTCTAGAGTGAGATGAGCGCACAACCCTAGAGTCTGTCAAGACTGGCCCGTACGGGCAGGGGTACCTCTACCTTTTTAGCTTGCACAATTAAACCACTGCTTTTTTAAAAACAACAACAACAACTATTCTGGCTTTAACATTTGCAGTTCTACTGTCTGTTCAGATGCACCTCGGTATCAATGAGGCATTTGGTTATTTAATCTTCTGCTTCAGGGATGGAATATTTTCCTGGAAAGTTTTCCACATCCTGAAGAATCATTCCTTCACTCAGTCTCCTTTAAGACAAGAGAAACCACCAGTAGAGAAAACAGCAGCCCACCCCCCACCCCCCGGCTGGGCACCGTTTCAAGACATCCCCATGTTCTTCTGCCGCGTAATTAATGCCATGTTTTATTAGCAATGAAAGCCAGGCTTGTTTTGTACAAATGCTGGTGCAGTAAAGTGTGACTCTGCAGACAGTAAAAAAAAGCGGAGCATAACATTACTTCTGCGATTTATCGCCTGCCAGAGTTGCTTATTCACTGTGTAAAACAAGTTTATTGGTATTTGGCCAATGGCAGCCCAAAAGCCCGCATTAGTTACGTCTTGGGGAAAGTGCCGCTCTTCCCACCACTGTCTGGCGAGAAAACCTGCGGGAACAAATCTCCTCTTGCTAACGCTCATGTGCTTAGCTGGGCTGCTGTAAAGGCCCACCCTTGAACCCTTGGGATCTCCTCCCTGAGTTTGCCCCAAGGCATCCCTGCTAGCAAAACCAAGGAAACTGCCTCACACCCAGTTGGACTCTTGGTGCATCCAGCTCAGTACCGTCTTACACTGACAGGAAGTGACTTTCCGGGGTTTCAAAGCAGGGGACGTTCCCAGCCTTACCTGGAGATGTCATCAGGGAAAGAACCTGGGACTCTCTGCGTGCAAGACAGATGCCCCTTCACCTGGAATGAGAAACTTATATTCAGTGGGTTGGGAGCACTGTGGGGCGGAGTGTGGAGGGAGTCCGCTGCGCCTTGGCAGCATCCTCACGCAGCGCAACCCAGCCAAGAAGAAGGGCGGCAAGGCTGCTGTGACTCTTTCCCTCTCCACCTCAGACCTGACCTGAGAGTGGAGCTATGGCTGGGCATGAGCTCCTGTGAGGGAGCTTCTGTGTCATGCCCTCTCTGGTCACATCTCCTCTCAAAAATGGTCCCAGGGCTGCAGCCCCCCAGCCCCCCATGCTACACCCTTGCTTATATTCAATCAGACCTTTGGCCCATCTAGCTCAGTATTATCTACATTGATCTATCCCAGCCCTGCCTGAAGATGCCTGCAGGGACTAAACCCGGGTCCTTCTGCAAGCAAAGCAGGTGCTCTGTTACTGAGCTTCAGTCCTTCTGTGTATTTTGTTCCCTTAACTCTCCCACCCTTCATAGCAGGAAGGAGAACAGTCCAGGTGTCCTGTTCCCTTTTTTTTTTTCATTTTATGTACAGTGGACACTCGGGTTGCGAATGTGATCCGTGCGGGATGCACATGCGCAACCCGCAGCGTTTGCAACCTGCAGTGGCGTGTCTGCTCACACGTGGGTTGCGATTCTGAGCCTGTGCAAAGCGTGATTTAGCGCTTCAGCACATGCGCGACCGCCGAAACCTGGAAGTAATGTGATCCGTGCGGGATGCACGTGCGCAACCCGCAGCGGCATGTCTGCGCACACGAGGGTTGCAATTCTGCAATTCTGAGCATGCGCAAAGCGTGATTTAGCACTTCTGCACATGCGCAACCGCCGAAACCTGGAAGTAACCTGTTTCAGTACTTCCGGGTTTTGGCAGGTTCATAACTCGAAAAAATGCAACCCAAGGTATGACTGTGAATCACAGGCGCCGCCTGCGAACCTGTGGCTTCCAGAAGCCATGTGACAGCGGCTGCACCTTGGGAATGGCTTTGTCTGGCCAACTTATCTAGGTGAGGGGAGCCAAGGGGTCTCAAACCTTCAGTATGCAAAAGCAGGCTCCAGTGGGTAGAGCAGGTGAGAACAACAATGAGTCCAACAGTCAAGAAAGCGGTTTCTGCCCATGCTGTAGAGGGAAGTGAGGGGCAGAGGGAAGGTAGCCCATCTAGGAGAATGAAAGCTTTGATCTTAAACCTCTGCTGCTTTGCACCTATACAGTCATAGCTCTTGTTACGTTTGCTTCAGGTTAAATCTTTTCAGGTTGCGTCCTGCGGCGTCCCGGAAGTACTGGAAAGGGTTACGTCCGGGTTTCACCGCTCGCGCATGTGCAGACGCTCAAAATGGTGTCACGCGCATGCACAGAAGCGGCGAATCGCAACATGCGCATGCGTGGGTTGCATTCTGCTCATGTTGTGAACGGGGCTCCAGAACGGATCCCGTTCGCAACCAGAGGTACCACTGTACTCATTTGTGCACTAGGCCTTGGGGGGTAAACATGGAGGAAAAATCTGTACCCTCTACCTTGCAGAACATCTTTGGGAGAAGATAAGTCTAAGCAGTAAACCCTACACAAATCCAGAGTGGAATCCCTAGGCCGGTTGGGTAGTACCTTGTACACCTCCTTCCAGCACCTCCTGCAGCCTCGCTGGTGCCAAACATATTGCTCTGTTTCCTTTGGAACACTTCAGCGAGGCCGAGAGGGAGGTCTTGTCATTTGTAATATAATATTACTTATTATATTTGTATCCCACTTTTCCTCTCAGGAGCTCAAGGTGGTTCTCACTTCTTCTTCCCCTGCCCAATTTTATCCTCGCAACATCCCTGTGAGGTAGGTTAGGCTGGGTGCCCAGAGGCAGTACACCAATGAACACCATGGTAGGAAAAGGCTGTTGCTTTTGAGCTGAGCGCAGGAGCTTCCTGGGGCATCTACTAGGTCACTGTGGGGGGAAAGATTCTGGATTAGATGGGCCTTAAGCCTGAGCCAGATGCTGGACTCTTCAACTTGTTCAGTCAGGGATGTGTCACAAATTAATTCAGGGCTCTGGCGCGATGGGGTGGTGTAGGAGGGGGAGAGCTTGTTGTTGTTTAGTCTTTTAGTCGTGTCCGACTCTGCGTGACCCCCTGGACCAGAGCACGCCAGGCCCTCCTGTCTTCCACTGCCTCCCGCAGTTTGGTCAAACTCATGCTGGTAGCTTCGAGAACACTGTCCAGCCATCTTGTCCTCTGTCGTCCCCTTCTCCTTGTGCCCTACATCTTTCCCAACATCAGGGTCTTTTCCAGGGAGTCTTCTCTTCTCATGAGGTGGCCAAAGTATTGGAGCCTCAGCTTCAGGATCTGTCCTTCCAGTGAGCCCTCAGGGCTGATTTCCTTCAGAGTGGAGAGGTTTGATCTTCTTGCAGTCCATGGGGCTCTCAAGAGTCTCCTCCAGCACCAGAATTCAAAAGCATCAATTCTTCGGCGATCAGCCTTCTTTATGTTCCAGCTCTCACTTCCTAACATCACTACTGGGAAAACCATAGCTTTTACTATACGGACTTTTGTTGGCAAGGTGATGTCTCTACTTTTTAAGATGCTGTCTAGCTTAGTTCCTCTATATCTTGGTCTTGATCCTCATATTTCTGGAGCCCTACAACCTGTTGTCTGGAACTGCCACTGCCTAGCAAACCTCGCTTGCCATTTCACATCCCTTTTGTTTTTAATGCAAAAGCTTCAATTTTACTGCCAGGGAAAGCAACAATTAACTTCTGCTTAGAAAGGGCGGTGGGGTTGTGGTGGGTTAGAGGCTGGGGTGGGGTAGGAGGGGAAGGAAAAGCTGTGGATTTTGGAAAAGGAACAACACTTTGGAGGTGGAAGTAGTAATAGTGAAGGAGAAAAGCAGGAAGCACAAGTTGCCCTGGCAACCAGTGTTTGTGGGAAGGGGGTGAAGCAGGAAAACTTGGGAGAGACTGTTGCAACAACCCCCTCACACACACACACCTCTGTCTATCCTTGGTCTCTGAGCTTTTCTGTCCTGATGGCTGCTGTGAATGAGAAACAGCTTTGAGGTAAAGATGGAGCCTGCCGTGGAAGGGTCGGCCGGAGGTAGCAGTCAGGGGGCCTGGAGTATGTATCCAATTGCTTGCTGCAAAAGTCTCAAAGAGGAAGAAAGAGGGGGCTTTGCCAGGGCTTTGGGATATGGGAGCTGGTCTGGAGAGGCATCTGCAGGTCTGTTGTGTCTTTCCAAGGCTGCTGGTTTTGGGGATTTCCAGGCCACTGGGTGGGTGGCAGGGAGCTAAATGGTACTAAGCTCTTGAAGATTGGCAGGTTGGTGCTTTGGGGTTGCAGCTAGGGAATGGGAGAGAGATTCAATTCATACTTAAGGATGCGAACTACCAATTTCCAAAAAGTATCTGAAGCAGAACATGGTCATCTTCTGAAATTTGCACTTCTCCAAATTTTCAGTGTGGCTCTTCTGCCATGCAGTGTGTACAAACATGCATGCCCAAGGTTGAAGTGTGCAGGAAATGCATGCATTGCTGAAGATAACATAGAGAAATATATCACTTTAAGCTGGAGGGAATGCTCAGCAGAAATGTGCACAAGAGAGGAAATTCACATTAGCATTTAGGGAATTTTCACTAGGAATTGTTTCAAAACAAAATCAGAAACTGAAGGGTTAATATGGAGAACTGAACCTGGTGGCCCTTTCATGTGGGCTTTCATTAGAATTAAATAGAGAAATTGCAGACTGGAAAAACAGAGAAACTGACAGAAAGTGAAATTGACTGATTCACCCAGCTCTTGTTGCAAGGGGGCTCTGTTAGCAGACTGCAGATTAGGGGGGGGGATAGAGAGCTGTTATGACGAGTCAAAGGTAGCCTGTGATCTGTGCATGAATGAGCTCTTGGATTTTGCTCAAGGGACAGAGAGTGGGGACAATCCTATGATGGAGTGGGAATTCTCCTTTGCTCCTCATCTTCCTGTCCTTTGAAGATACAACTAGTAGTAGCACGGACAGCGTGCAAGGGGGCTGTCCCCAACACAAACATAAATGGTTAAAAGCCCCTTTGAGCTCCCTCCTTCCCTTCAGCTTATCTGCTTGTTTCCACCACATAATGTCACTACAGCTACACTTCTAGGCACTTTTCATAAAATCATAGAATTGGAAAGTATCCAGTGGGTCAACCGGTCCAGCCCTCTGCAATGCTTTTTATGTCTTGCTGAATAGAGTCACTGCCTCTTGCCAGCAATCATTCCAATTTTATTGCAACTCAGCTGTACTAAGAGTAAAGGTAAAGGTAAGGTAGCCCTGACCATCAGGTCCAGTCGCAGATGATTCTGGGGTTGCGGTGCTCATCTCGCTTTATTGGCTGTAGGAGCCGGCGTACAGCTTCCGGGTCATGTGGCCAGCATGACTAAGCCGCTTCTGGCGAACCAGAGCAGCGCACTGAAACGCTGTTTACCTTCCCGCTGGAGTGGTACCTATTGATCTACTTGCACTTGGACGTGCTTTCGAACTGCTAGGTTGGCAGGAGCAGGGACCAAGCAACGGGAGCTCAGCCCGTCGCGGGGATTCAAACCACCGACCTTCTGATCGGCAAGCCCTAGGCTCTGTGGTTTAACCCACAGCGCCACCTGCGTGGGTAGACTAAGGGTAGACTCAACTGAAATCAACACACTTAGTTGGATCCATTGTTTTAGATGGGGGGGGCACAGTCTGACTTAGCTGGATGCCACTGTTGTATATTTGGGGTGCAGCCATTTTAATTTATTTAAAAGGAGCTCAAGATTAAATAAATAGATAGATGATAGATAGATGATAGATTAGATAGATAGATAGATAGATAGATAGATAGATAGATGCTAGATAGATGCTAGATAGATAGATGATAGATAGATGATAGATAGATGATAGATAGATAGATGATAGAGATATAGATGATAGATAGATAGATAGATAGATAGATAGATGATAGATAGATGATAGATAGATAGATAGATATAGATAGATAGATAGATAATAGATAGATAGATAGATAGATAGATAGATGATATAGATAGAAGATAGATATATATAGATAGATAGATAGATAGATATAGATGATAGATAGATAGATAGATAGATAGATAGATAGATGCTAGATAGATAGATAGATGATAGATGATAGATAGATAGATAGATAGATAGATATAGATAGATGATAGATATAGATAGATAGATGATAGATAGATGATAGATAGATAGATAGATAGATAGATAGATAGATGATAGATAGATGATAGATAGATGATAGATAGATGATAGATAGATAGATATAGATAGATAGATGATAGATGATAGATAGATAGATGATAGATAGATAGATAGATAGATAGATGATAGAGATAGATGATAGATAGATAATAGATAGATAGATATAGATGATAGATAGATAGATAGATAGATAGATAGATAGGTGATAGATAGATAGATGATAGATAGATGATAGATAGATACATAGATAGATAGATAGATAGATATAGATAGATAGATGATAGATATAGATAGATAGATAGATGGATGGATGGATGGATGGATGGATGGATGGAAGCAATACCGCAGCCCCATGCATGCAGAGAAGCACAGCACCTGCATCCTTAGGCTGAAGACTGTAGAATTAAATATTTTATGGGTGTGCAAAACAAACCCACCCTTGTAAACTGGAGGCAATTTATTTGTTTGTGTTGGAGAGGATGGAAAAATCAGTCTCTAACATTAAGCAGAGTGAAACAGCCACTTTGAATGGGAGATGCTGGGGGCGAGTGGGGGGTGGAGAGCTGCACGAAAACGCGGGTGGATATTTGTGGCAACGTAAAAAGCAAAAAAATGCAAACTGGTGTGAGTAATCTGGCAAACCAAACTTAAAAGTGAAAAATGGAGATACCCAAAACTGACAGATTTGCCTGTCTTTTTATCTGGCTGCCATTGCTGAGCAACACTCTTTTCCCTAAGGAAGAAGCATCTTCAACAAGCTTTACAGAAACACGGCTTCCCATCAGCATCCAAACAAGTGGTCATCTTTTCCCTTGACACAGCACAGTAGCTATTCCCTCATGCTGTGTTTCTCTGCCAGCAGCTCCCAAGAGAGATCCTTTTCTCAAACCAAAACAGATAATAAAACATTGTTGGTGATTTCAAACCCGACAATGTGCAATGCACAATTGCTCCTCCAGGGGACAGCAAGCTGTAAGGAATGGAGGCCACTTCAGACGCATGAGAGATTTTTCTGTGGTTAGAGGGCAGTCTTTCCTATTGCCCATCACAACGGCAATCAGAAAGAGAATTCATGGTTGCAATTGAGCAAATTCGCACAAAAATGTGTCCGCACAACTTAATCCAGGATTTGACATGCCCTGAATATATTTGTCTAGCTGGACATCCTGCCTGCTGGACTTTTCAGGGTTCATCAGCCCCATTTCCTTAATGGGGAGGGACGGTCATTTGGAGCATCCATCACCATCCTCCTGAATCTACTGAGATCACTGAAATAAAAGCAGGAGGGTTTTGGTGGAGCAATGACCCATCCCATATCCTTCTCCGTGCAGATCCTGGTATCTGGGAGCAAAGGAAGATTGCACAGGGATGAGTGTGCTGGCCATCAATGCATCTTTAAAGAGACCTTGATATTAAACGACATTACAAGTGTCCCTTCCTTAGTGAGGAAGCTCTTGCTGCTTCCGGGGCTGGCAAGAGATATGAGAGCCATCCACTCACTTTTGCCTCTGCCTAAGAGAGAACGTGGCCTTCAAGTTGAATAGGTTGCCAGCCCCTAAAATAATCTCACTGCAAGGCAAGATAAAGGCTTGGAGAAAATGAGGGCACTTGGGGCGTTCACATTCATTAGGGCAGGCCTCCTCCAGGAAAAGGATTTCGCCCTGTCCTAGACTGGGCGGATAGAAAGCAGGAGGTCCCAAGGAGTGGATGTTTTGCTTCAGAAATAAAGTGTTTCCTTTCATTCTGCACCAGCCGGGCCTCTGCCAGAAACTTAATTGCTTGCAGATGACTCTTTTTCTTTCATGGTCTGCCAGACTGAAACTTGTTTGGGGCATGGCGGGGGGGGGGGGGGAGCTCCGCCATGTGGCCTTTGAGGTGGAGAAAGAGATGTTCATTCTTGATATTTGTGCCATATGCTGCTTCCAAGTTTCATGGTGGGCCCTTTGCATTTTGAAAGGAGCTTTAGTCTGGTCTTGTTGGGTTGGGAGACCCACTCAAAGAAAGAGGAGGAATGTAGGTCTTCCAGGCAGGTGGAGACCAAGGTACTAGAGGTGCTTAGGATAGGGTTACCAGACCTCCCCGGTTCCCGGGGACAGTCCCTGGATTTGCAAATCTGTACCCAGACAAATTATGTCCCCAGATTTGCAAATCTGTTCCCGGGAAATATGGCAGCGGCAGCCTCAGCAGCCCAGAGCCAGCCTGGTAGCACAGTTGGTTCTGGCTGGTTTCAGGAGCTGCTTGCTGCCGTGGCGCCCACTGTTTTCCCTGCACCACAGCAGTGAGCAGCAAGCAGCGAGCAGCTCCTGAAGCCAGCCAGAGCCAACTGCGCTACCAGGCTGGCCCCTCCTGGGCAACGGCCGCCTGCCCGTGACTCTCGAGCCTCCCCTGATCTGTCAAAACAAAGGGGGAAGAGGGAAGGAGACCAGGAAAGGCTCAGGAGACATGGGCGTGTGGCGTGCCATTGCCCAGGTAAAAGGTAAAGGGACCCCTGACCATTAGGTCCAGTTGTGACCCACTCTGGGATTGAGGCGCTCATCTCGCTTTATTGGCCAAAGGAGCCGGCGTACAGCTTCCGGGTCATGTGGCCAGCATGACTAAGCCGCTTCTGGCAAACCAAAGCAGTGCATGGAAACACCGTTTACCTTCCCACCGGAGCAGTACCTATTTAACTACTTGCACTTTGACGTGCTTTCGAACTGCTAGGTTGGCAGGAGCTGGGACCGAGCAACTGGAGCTCACCCCGTCACGGGGATTCGAACTGCCGACCTTATGATCGGCAAGTCCTAGGCTTTGTGGTTTAACCCAAAACTCTGTGCATTTATGTTTCACATGGTGCGAAAGAAGGGCTTTTCACCTTTATACAATATGCATGTCTGCTTGGGCCCAGGGTCTTTTGCCTCACCATTCCCACTACTGACTCCCTGTTGCTACTCAGCTTCAGGGGGAAAAAAAGGGTCACCGGATTCATTGAAAAAAATCTGGGAACCATAGCTTAAGAACAAGAGGAAAACTTTGCTGCTGGATCAAGCCAGCAACCTATCTAGTCCCGCTTCCCATTCTCACATTGGCCAACCAGATGCCCCAATGAGAAGCCTGCAAGCAGGACATGAGCACAACTGCAGCACTCCACATGTGCCTCCAGCGATGGACTTAGACTGTAACCATCATGGCTAGTAGCCATTGATCGTTTCCTCCTCCTCCATGACAGTTGAGGGACTTGGGTATGTTTAGCCTGGAGAGGAGAAGATGACTGAGAGCTGATATGAGAGTCATCTTCAAATACCTGAAGGGCTGTCATGTGAAAGATCTAGCAAGCTTGGTTTCTGCAGCTTCAGAGGGGAGGGCCCAAACCAATGGATTCAAATTACAAGAAAGGAGATTGAGGCTGAACATTGGGAAGAACTTTTTGAGGGCAAGAGCGGTTTGACGGTGGAGTGGACTCCCTTGGAAAGGAGTGGACTCTCCTTGGTTGGAGGTTTTCAAACGGAGGTTGGATGCTCATCTGTCAGGGATTCTTCAGCTGTGATTTCCTGCATTGTAGACTTTGGACTTGGTGACCACTAGTTTGCCAGTGGGGAAAGCAGAATGCTCATCTAGGTAAGAGGTAGGGAACAACAGGCCTGGGGGAGTGGGGAGGGGATCTGTCCCTCCAGCTCTCTCTATCACAAGCCGCTATGGAAGCAATAACTTACCCTTACTGTTGCCTCCAGCTACTGAGGTTCCATACCGGAGCTAGTTGCCAGTGTTATAACCTGTACTGTTGAGAATACAAAGATCAGCAAGCAATGACATTGGGGTGGAGATTTGGAAAGTGACAATTTGTTACCTAAAGGGATGCTTATTTATGGGACTTTTAACCCACATTGCTGAATAATTAGCAGGCCAGGCATCACCAAACAGGGACATTGCCTTGTTTGTTCAATCTAGCCTTCCATTGGCTCTAGTAGATTTCTAGCTTCTGTGCAATAATCATGTGAGGTTCAACCGTTGCAGGAAAGCCACACTGCGGTATGAGTGCATTAAAATTTCAGAAAGCTTTTTGCAGATTTTGTGGGTGTGAAAAGCAAGAGCATGGCTCCTCCTGCTTTTTCTGATTTACAGTGGTACCTCGGGTTAAGAACTTAATTCGTTCTGCAGATCTGTTCTTAACCTGAAACTGTTCTTAACCTGAAGCACCACTTTACCTAATGGGGCCTCCTGCTGCCGTCGTGCCGCCGGAACACAGTTTCTGTTCTCATCCTGAAGCAAAGTTCTTAACTGCAGGGCCTGCTCCCTTCCAGGGCCTTCTCCAACTGGCCCAGGGGGCGTGGCCCAGGCCCTTATTTGGAACAAACTTTTGGGGAAGTGTGGGAAGTGTTCTGCCATTGCTTCCCTGTTCCAGGTGGTTAATGTGCTTTAAAATGTCCTCAAGCAGTCGGTGGCAGTTTAAATGTTTATTTCTTTTTTTCCTTTTTTCCTTTGTTGGGGGTGGGTGGGATGGATATTTGGTTGGGGATTAATTTTAGTATAATTGTTCTGTCCCTTTTTTGTTGTTGTTGTTTTATTGGTTCTGTATAGTTTGTGTTTTGTTTTTAAGGGGCGGGATCAGGGCTGCCTGGGAGTGAGGCCCCAGCCAACACGATGGCTGGGACAAGTCCCACAGAGGGGGAAGCACTGGGACATCCGATCTTGGTGATCATGGGCAGGAGGCGGAGTTACGCTACGACCAGACCATGTCATTACCGAGGAGGCAGGTTTAGTCGTTGTTTGAAGACTATCCCTGCCTCCAGGTCTGGCCTTGACCAGATGGATACTGGAATCAACAGGGGAAACCCACATGACCTGAAGGTGTTGCTGTGTAATGCCAGGTCAATGATGAATAAAACCACTGCCATCCATGACCTGATTGTGGATGGAGGATTTGACCTGGCATGTGTGACAGAGACCTGGTTGGATGAAGCAGATGGGCCTGTCCTTGCCGCTGCTTGCCCACCAGGTTTCTCTTACGCACAGCAACCCAGGTCATGTGGGTGGGGAGGGGGGGTTGCAGTGATTTTTAGGAAGTCACTAGCTTGCACCAGGCGTCCTACTGGGAAGATCCAGTTCTCTGAGTGCATGTTCTGGAAGTTGGGCAATAGGGGCAGTACAGGATTCCTATTGGTGTACCGACCTCCCCGCTGCACCAAGGATTCCCTGTCCGAGCTGCTTCATGACTTGGTGGATGTTCTCCTGGAGACACCTAGTTTGGTTGTCCTAGGGGATTTTAACATCCATGCCGATACGACCTTACAAGGGGCCGCTCGGGACTTCATGGAAAGCATGGCCTCCATGGGGCTGTCCCTGAATAAATTTGGCCCAACTCATAGTCATGGACATGCCTTAGACCTGGTATTCACCTCTAGTGACGTGGGTGATCTGACACTAAGTAAAAGTGAAACAAAAGAAGTGCCATCGTCAGATCACTTCCTGGTGCAACTGGACTTCTCCGCGACCCTTCCCCTCTGCAGGGAGGTGGGACCAATTCGGATGGTCCACCCCCGCCACTCAATGGATCCAAATGGTTTCCAGAGAGTGGTAGGGGATGCTTTATCCCAGGGGTGTCAAACTCAAATTCATCGGGGGCCGCACCAGCAGTTTGGTCACCCTCAAAGGGCCGGTTGTATCGGCCTAAAATATTTGAGCAGGCTGAGACCCCTGAAGTTGATGGGCTTTTACCGTATTTTTCGCTCTATTGGACGCACCGGACCACAGGACGCACCTAGTTTTTACAGGGGAAAATCAAGGAAAAAAATATTATCCCTCCCCCCCAGCCCCAAAGAGCAACGGACAGGCTGCGTGCAGCCTGTCTACTTCTCCCAGAGCTTCTCGGGGCTGCGGGGGAAGCCCGGGTTCCCCCACCAGCCCCAAAGAGCAAAGAAGCCAAGACAGCGCACGGGATCCATAGCCGCGCAACCTCTCCAGCCAGGAGCTAAACCTCTCCAGCGCGGCTAAAGAAGACAAGGCAGTGAGCGCGATCCATCCCACTCACTGCCCTGGCTTCCTCTTTAGCCTTGCGCAGCATCTTTAGTCTTGCGCAACGGTATGGATTGCGCCCGCTGTCCACCGGGGCTGGACTAGATGACTCCTGGGGTTCCCTTCCAACCCTGCAATTCTATGACCTCGGAAGGTGTTTGGGGTCTCCACCACTGGAGGCTTTTAAGCAGCGGTTGGGGGACCATCTGTCTGGCGTTCTTTAGCTGTGATTCCTACATTGTGAGGGGGCTGGGCTAGATGACCCTCGGGTGGCCCTCCCAACTCTATACAGTCCTACAGTTCTGCAGCAGGAGATCCACAGCCACTTAGAATCATAGAATCATAGAGTTGGAATAGACCACAAGGGCCATCAAGTCCAACCCCCTGCCAAGTAGGAAACACCATCAGAGCACTTCACACAATGCCCACACCATCAGAGCACTTCACACAATGCCCACCATCAGACCACTTCACACAATGCCCACTCCCAATTTTCATCTGAGAGACATGTGGCTTCAGTGTCTAGGCAGGTACCCCCCTACCTGCCACACTTCCCCCACCCCACTTAAGCTAAGGGAATTCCTGCCCAGAGAAGCTCCCAGGTGAGGCAAGGGTTAAGATCTACCTCTGGTAGATCTCTTGCGGCTGGAGAGGCATGCAAGGCTAAAGAGGAAGCCAGGGCAGTGGGATGGATCGCGCTCGCTGCCCTGGCTTCCTCATTAGCCTTGCGAAGCCTCCTCCCCCCCCCCCGGAGAGGCGCGCAAGTCTAAAGAGGAAGCCAGAGCAGCGAACGGGGATGGATCGCGTTCCCTGCCCTGGCTCCCTCTTTAGCCTTGCGAAGCCTCCCCCCCCCCCCTGGAGAGGCGCGCAAGTCTAAAGAGGAAGCCAGAGCAGCGAACGGGATGGATCGCGTTCCCTGCCCTGGCTCCCTCTTTAGCCTTGCGAAGCCTCCCCCCTCCCCCCCGCTGGAGAGGCGCGCAAGTCTAAAGAGGAAGCCAGGGCAGCGAACGGGATGGATCGCGTTCCCTGCCCTGGCTTCCTCTTTAGCCTTGCGAAGCCTCCTCCTCCCCCCCCCAGGCGCGCAAGGCTAAAGAGGAAGCCAAGGCAGCGAACGGGATGGATCGCGCTCGCTGCCCTGGCTTCCTCTTTAGCCTTGCGAAGCCTCCCCCCCCTGCCAGAGACGCGGCAGCCCGTGGGACGAGGCGGGCGGCCTGCGGGGTCGCGCCGGTGGGGGACCTCCGGAGGCGGCCTCTCTGCTCACCACCTCCTTCGTGCTGAAAGGCGACGCGGCGCACAACCAGGCGATGGTGCACTGGACGGGCGAGAACGGCGGCTACGCGGGCCACATGATGAGGTCTGGCGGGCCGGATTCGGCCCGCGGGCCTTGTGTTTGACACCCGTGCTTTATCCCATGTTGATGGCCTTTCAGCTGATTCCCCGGTGGCCCGCTGGAATGCGGAGTTAACCAGGGCTATCGACTGTCTGGCTCCGAAGTGCCCTCTCTGATTGCATGGAGCCTGGACAGCCCCGTGGTTTGCTTCGGAGCTGAGGGTGATGAAACAATCGCTGAGACGGCTAGAGCGTCGGTGGCAGAAAACTCACTCCAAATCTGACCGGACACAGGTTAGAGCTCAACGTCGAGCCTACCAAGTGGCGATAGTGACGGCGAAGAAGACTTTCTTCACCGCCTCTATTGCATCTGCAGAAAATAGTAGCAGGAGACTCTTTCAGGTGGTTCGCAATTTAACGGAACCACCCTTACCACCGGGGCCTTGTAAAGACCCCAAGATCTCCTGCAACGATTTTTTTTGCAGATAAAATCACTCATATTCGGAAGGAGCTAGACACCACCGTGGGAGCAGGGCTGGGGCGGGAGAGTGCTAGAGCTCTGTCTGGTCAAGTTGCATGGAATCAATTTCAATCCGTTACCCCCGAGGATGTGGACAGGCTGCTTGGACGCGTGAAACCAACCACCTGTCTCCTTGATCCTTGCCCATCCTGGCTAATAAAAGCAAGCCGGGAAGGGCTGGGCGATGGGCTCTGCGGGGTGGTGAATGCTTCCCTCTGTGAGGGAACATTCCCAGATCCGCTGAAAGAGGCGGTCATTAAACCGCTTCTTAAAAAACCATCTTTAGACCCGGCCAGTATGGCCAACTATCTCCCAGTCTCCAATCTTCCATTCTTGGGCAAGGTGATTGAGCACGTGGTTGCTGAACAACTCCAGGCATGCCTGGAGGATGCGGACCATTTGGATCCCTTCCAATCGGGATTCAGGCCTCATCATGGGACTGAAACTGCCTTGGTCGCGATGGTTGATGATCTCCGGAGAGCTAGGGACAAAGGTAAGAGTTGTTTCCTAGTTCTGCTGGATCTCTCAGCAGCCTTTGATACAATCGACCATAACATCCTTCTGGACCGTCTAGAGGGGCTGGGAGCTGGGGGCACTGTTATACAGTGGTTTCGCTCCTTCCTCCTGGGCCATGTTCAGAAAGTGGTGGGGGGGGATAAGTGTTCAGATCCCATGGCCCTCACTTGTGGGGTGCCTCAGGGTTCCGTCCTCTCCCCCATGCTTTTTAACATCTATATGAAGCCACTGGGAGAGATCATCAGGGGGTTTGGACTGGGTGTCCATCAATATGCAGATGATACCCAGCTCTACCTCTCAAATCAGAACCAGTGAAGGCGGTGAAGGTCCTGTGTCAGTGCCTGGAGGCGGTTAGAGGATGGATGGCAGCTAATGGATTGAAGTTGAATCCTGACAAGACAGAAGTACTGTTTTTGGGGGACAGGGGGCGGGCTGGTGTGGAGGACTCCCTGGTCCTGAATGGGGTAACTGTGCCCCTGAAGGACCAGGTGCGCAGCCTGGGAGTCATTTTGGACTCACAGCTGTCCATGGAGGCGCAGGTCAATTCTGTATCCAGGACAGCTGTCTACCAACTCCACCTGGTACGCAGGCTGAGACCCTACCTGCCTGCGGACTGTCTTGCCAGAGTGGTGCATGCTCTAGTTATCTCCTGCTTGGACAACTGCAATGCGCTCTACGTGGGGCTACCTTTGAAGGTGACTCGGAAACTACAACTAATCCAGAATGCGGCAGCTAGACTGGTGACTGGGGGCGGCCGCCGAGACCACATTACACCGGTCTTGAAAGACCTACATTGGCTCCCAGTACGTTTCTGAGCACAATTCAAAGTGCTGGTGCTGACCTTTAAAGCCCTAAATGGCCTCGGTCCAGTATACCTGAAGGAGCGTCTCCACCCCCATCATTCTGCCCGGATGCTGAGGTCCAGGGCCAAGGGCCTTCTGGCGGTTCCCTCATTGCGAGAAGCAAAGCTACAGGGAACCAGGCAGAGGGCCTTCTCGGTAGTGGCACCCGCCCTGTGGAACGCCCTCCCATCAGATGTCAAAGCGATAAATAACTACCTGACATTCAGAAGACATCTTAAGGCAGCCCTGTTCAGGGAAGTTTTTAATCTGTGATATTTTAGTGTATTTTTGGTTTCTATGGAAGCCGCCCAGAGTGGCTGGGGAAACCCAGCCAGATGGGTGGGGTACAAATAATAAATTATTATTATTATTATTATTATTATTATTATTATTATTATTATTATTAACCCAAGGTACTATTTCTGAGACAGCGGAGTCTGTAAACTGAAGCGTCTGTAACCAGGGGTACCACTGTATTTGCTACTTGCTCAAGGCAGGAGGTTACATCACAGAAACTCTTGAGGTCAATGGAGAAAAGTGAGTGCCCCCCTCAAAACATAGCTATGGTGTAATCACTTGGAATGGGATCAAAGGTAAAATGCCAGGGGAAAGCCCCCTCACCCCAGCTGAAAACCCAGGGAGGTTATTGTTGGATCGGTGGTGCCTTGGTAGTTAGTGATGTGGATTGGAGCCTCTGCTAAAGAGCAGGAATTGGGGGTCCTCACAGCTGCAAAAATCCCACAGTCAGAAAAGCATCCAAAAAGCACATGTTAACATAAAAGAATATAAATCTATGCACAATCTATTACCACAGCGTTTAGACCTTGCATTAGTTTGGTTGCTATGCCAGTTGCTAGAATATGGTTACCAGATTTTTTTCAATGAACTTGCAAAGCCCTTCTTTCGTACGCTGTGAAACATAAATGCGCAGAGTTTTTAAAAAACTGGGCAACAACCACCCACCCATGACTCCCGAGCCTCCCCCGATCAGTCAAAACGAAGGGGGAAGGGGGCAGTAAATCTGTCCCCAGTTCCCCTTTGGCAGCGGTGGCAGCAGTGGCAGTCAGCAGCCCGGAGCCAGCCTGGTAGCACAGTTGGCTCTGGCTGGCTTCAGGAGCTGCTCGCTGCCCGCTGCCATGGCACCCGCCATTTTTCCTCGCCGGAAGTTCCTGAAGCCAGCCAGAGCTGCTGCTGCCACTGCCACATTTCCCTGGGACAGATTTGCAAATCGGGGGACATTCTGGGGACGGAATTTGTCCGGGGACAGATTTGCAAGTTCGAGGGCTGTCCCTGGGAACCGGGGACGTCTGGTAACCCTATGCTTGAAGCCACGGGAGGGCAGAGTGCTGCTCTTTTGCTCAAATCCTGCTTGGGAGTTTTCCACTGGGGGCATCTGGTGCTGTGGGAACGTGGTGCTGGACTACGTGGCCACTGGTCTGATCCATCAGGTGCTTCTTGTGAACTGGGCTTGAGTGCCTTCTGCAAGCAGGTCATTGGATTTTGAAGGCGGTGGGAGCTGCTGCTCTCATTGCAGTTGGTGGTTTCTTGATTGATGCTTCTTGTTGCCTGTAGAGTCCAAGGAACAGGGCAGGTGATACATCAAAGAGAGTGGCTTCTAAAAACATTTCTTTGGGCAGTTCCAGTGTGCCGAAGAGCTGCAACACATACGCAGAACCTGAGATAAGCAGGAAAATTCCACTGGGCTGTAAATTGAGTTGACTGCCAAATAGCAAAATTATACCCTGGGGGGCCATAAAGTGTTCCTGGTATATTTTTGTTTTTGAAAAGGAAACTGGAGAGTCTTGGAGACTAAGAGCAGAAGTCTCTCTCCTGCCCAGACCCCAACTCCCCCCCCCCACCTCACTTTTAAAAGTCAAAGGGCCATGGAAGTTTTATGCTCAGAACATGATTGGTAGGAGATTTAGGACGGGGGGAAAATACATCTTCGTGCATTACTTAATTGACTGGTGGAATCTCTTGCCAAAAGGAGGAATGGGCAAACCTACAGAGCAGGAGGAGAGGTCTATCAACAGTCATTATGCTTAAGTAGAACCTCAGTGTTCAGAAGCAGTCTACCGCAGCATACTAGTTGCTGGGTGTAGTGATAGGAAAGGGCTACATTCTCCAGGCCATTCTTGTGGTCTTCCTGGAGAAATCTCTGGGCTGCAGGGTGCTTGTCTAGGTAGAACTTTTGCCTGATCCAGCACTCAGAAAATGACCTCTTGGATGGGGAACTCTAAAACAAGCGACTGAGAAAGAAAAAAAGAAACAAATTTTCAGCAAAGTAAACAGAGAGAGTGTTTCAAATTGATTCAAATGGGAATTCAAATGTGTCTTTATTTCAGGTCTTTTCTGCAACTAGACAGTATATTGTTGGTGGTTGTTGTTAGTTTGTTTTGTTCTTGTATTTGGCATTTTTATCTTGCATTTTTATGCTGTGAACTGCCCTGAGATATTTGGATGAAGGGCGGTATACAAATTAAATGAATAAATATCTGATTAAGGCAAGGTTGTGGGAGAAATCTGATTCAGCTCACCTTTAAAGGCCTACTTACTACCAAATCCACTATGCGAACTGAAGCACAGCCGTCCTTCAAAATTCACACTTCTTCGAATTTTGCAGTGCAGTTCTCCAGCTGAGTGATGGGGTACAAAAAATGCATATTCTGAGGGTGAAGCACACAAATGAATGCATATATTGATGAAAATAACATACAAAACAATGCATGATATTAGGGAACATCGCTCTGCAGAAAAATGTGCAAAGGTAAAATTGCACATAAAAAGGTATATACAGTTGGAAGAAATTCACACAGTGGCTCTATGATACAACTTTAAACAGTCATGGCTTTCTGCAAAGACTTCTGCAACCTGCTTTTTTGTTAAAGGTGCTGAGAGTTGTTAGGAGACCCTGTATTCCAGAACTACAATTTTCAGAGTTCCCTGGGGGAAAGGGCTTGATTGTTAAGTCACGCTGGAAATTATATTTCTGTGGGAGGAATAAAGATCTCTCAATGATTCTCAGCACCCTTAGCAAACCAAAATTCTCTAGGGGAAGCAATGGCTGTTTAAAGTGGTATCATAGTGCTTTAAAGGTATGGCACAAATACACTTGTGAATTCTCATGGGAACTTGAGAAAATAAGGGGAGGAGGAATTGCAAGCTGATGTAGATATGTGGAAAAATGAAGACCTGAGAGAAACCAAAACTGACAGATTCACCTGTCCCTACTTACAATTAAGCCCCCCCCCCCAACATTTAGCAGCCTGCCTGCTCTCAGACAACTAACTCCCTCTGTGTCAGTCGCTGCCTGGGCTTGAACCAGGAGCCCATGGGGCTTCGTCCACAGCCACCTTGGGTAGTGAGCCACCAGCGGATCCCTTGGCTCGCAGGACCTAGAGTTGGGGTGAGGAGCCTGTAGCTGGATTCAAATGAAAAGACAGGAGATTCCAACTAAAAATTTGGAAGAACTTTCTCTGTGTAAGAGCTGTTCAACAGTGGAACAAACTCCCTTGCAAGGCAATCCATTGATGGAGGTGTTCAAACAGAGGTTGGGTGGCCACCTGTCAGGGCTACTTTAGCTGTGACCCCTGTGTTGCAGGGGGCTGGACTAGATGGCCTTTAAAGGATCCCTTCCATACCCTCCAGCATTGCTGTGATGAAAATAGGGATGTCCTAAATACTACTACAACTATTACTATTACTACTAATGCTATTTATACCCCACCAATCTGACTGGGTTTCCCCAGCCACTCTGGGCAGCTTCCAACATATATAAAAACATAAAACATTAAACTTTTTTTTAATATAAAAAAACCCTTCCCTATACAGCAGGCATGGCCAAACTTGGCCCTCCAGTTGTTTTCAGACTCCAATTCCTATCATCCCTGACCAATGGTCCTGTTAGCTAGGGATGACGGGAGTTGTAGTCCCAAAACAGCTGGAGGGCCAAGTTTGGCCATGCCTGCTATAGAGGAGTGCCTTCAGATGGCTCGGGGGCTGGATAACTCCATATCCTCCCTCTGATGGAAATAGGGACATCCTAAGGAAAAGTGTGGCATTCTGGAATCAGATCAGAAACTGAGACGACTTCCGTAAATCTGGGACTGTCCCTAGAAAATAGGGACACTTGGAGGCTCTGCCCTTCCCGCTCCACAATTCTGACTTGCTGTTCCTTGACCACAACTCTCATAACCTCTGGTCACTGACCATGCAGGCTGTAGAGCTGCAGGTTCCCAACACCTTTGCTTGTGTGCCCTTCCACGATGGTCATTGGCTCTTTTCAAAAGGGAGACTCGCTCTTCTGGCATGGCCTCTGCCTGGCCCATTTGACCCCACAACTGGATCTGGGAGAAACCTGGTGCCAACACAAAGCTGGTGTTCTCCCCTTGTAATATGGGCACATCAGGTTCAGAGATAACCATAGCTAGAAGGGGCCAGCCCTAGGGTGGGGTTCACCATGACCCTGGCACCCTATCCAATGTGAAAGAGCAGTCTGCTTGTATGTACATCCAGCCCTGTGACAGAAAGATAGCAAAGCTATTCAGAGAGTAGGCTTGTGAAGTTGCATTTTTTTGGCAGATTTTTATGGATACGAGGGCCAGGCAATTTTGTTTCTGTTGGCTGGGGATTCTTGGGTCGGAACAGAGTTCACGGCAGGGGGCACAGGTTGCCCAGGGCATCAGCAGTCACTGGGTAGCAATGTGTCCCCTGCCAGCTCTTGTGAATGATTGATCTCGGCCTCTCTGTAGCTGGCAGAGCCCTCGGGCTATGAAAGGCTGTTCTCACTCGGGAAGCAAACAAACCAATATTAGTGTCTCCCTGCAGCCATCTTAGAATTTTCTCTGGTGCTGACCCAGCAATTTCTGACGATCTTGCACAAACCACCGCAAGTTGAGGAATAAATCTGAGCTCTCAGAAGTCCAATTGCAAGCAACATTTCCACCCTCCCCCTAGAAAATGGGGTGGTGGGGATTGCAGCAAAGCCTTTTAGGGACAGGAGCAAACTGCAATGTTCAGTGATTAGAAATCTCTCTTGAGCCAGAGAACCTTAAGGTAATTTTTGCTGAATGTCAGGCTATTTCTATCTGAGTGTAGTTTTAATGAGTGTAATAGAATGAAGCTGAAGGAAAAAGTTATCTAGTGGGAACATTCAGCTTGGATTTTCTGGACCATTGTGAAACACCAGTTTGTATGTGTGAAGTTCTCAAACAGCTTTGAGGAGCTCTCTGGCAGCCTCCGTCTTTACAACAGCACCGTTCCATTGTCACAGCCCAGAAGCCATTTTGTTTTTCCCACAGTGCCCTGGAGTGCACCAGAGCATTGTGGACCAAAATGACAGCCACCACACACAAAAATGGCAGTTCTGACCATAGCTGTCAACGTTTTTCCTTTTTTTAAGGGAAATTCCCTTATTCCGAATAGGATTCCTCACAAGAAAAGGGAAAAGTTGACAGCTATGGTTCTGACTGAACATGAAAAAGGGCAAAATCACGTAAAGTTCTCCTGGTGAGCCCCACTTCAATTCTGTGGGATTACCAACCTCATATAACAAACATGCTTGAATCTAATCAATGCATGAAGGGGTTAAGATGACAGAGTACAGTGGTACCTTGGGTTAAGAACTTAATTCGTTCTGGAGGTCAGTTCTTAACCTGAAGCAAAGTTCTTAACCCGAGGTACTATTTCTGGGCTAGCAGAGTCTGTAACCTGAAGCGTCTGTATCCCGAGGTACCACTGTAAATGTCCTTCAAGTCTTAGGTCACTTTGGGAATAGGTAATCAAGCCTGTGTCCCCTCTCAGTCCACCTGATGAACTCAGTGTGTGAAGAGACTAGCATGTGAAGAACATGTGGTCTTTTTCTATGCTATAAGAAGAGGGAATGTTGGAAGGAACTTGGAAGGGGATATTTTAAAGGTCCAACAACCTAAATTTTCACACTTTACTCAGCTGCATATTTTGCAATTTTAAATCACTGCTGGGGTTTTCCCAGCAAAGAGTACTTGCTCCAAACTTGGACCCTGGCATCATCCTTATTAGGTAGTGGGTTGACAAAGCAGACCACACAGAGATTTCTCCAAGTGATTCTTTATAGCAAGCTGGAACTGAACTGAACTGAACTGAACTGAACAGCCCTAAATTAACTGATGTGGACCTGAGTGAAAACTATATACACAATACCCCTGGTGGCCAGGGTGAGAACTTCAATACATAACAATCCTGGATCTTGGACTTCTTATTTTCGACTATCTTCTTTTCTGTGCCACCAATGAATCCCTCAAAGGGACTGGCATATTTGAGGGGGACCCTTTGCTCAGCACAGTCCACTTGATGGCATGTTGGTCATGGCTGGGACTTGGGAGTGGTTTTACAACCAATCACTCTTCAATTGAAACTTTGGGATTAGTAGCTCTTTGAGGGGGAAAGGGTTCACCTAACAACTGCCTGATATCAACAGGTGGGGAGTTCCAAAGTGCAGGGGTGCTGCCGCACCAAAAGGTGGAATTCTTACAAACCAAAGACTGCATTGGAGACCTCCTGCGTGCAAAGTAGGTGTTCTGCCACTGAGCCACATTTCAGCTCCCAGCACAGTTAGTAGAGCATGAGACCCTTAATCTCAGGGTTGTGGGGTTCAAACCCCAGCTTGGGTAAAATATTCCTGCACTGCAGGGGGTTGGACTAGATGATCCTTGCGGTCCCTTCCAACTCTACAGTTCTATGATCCTATGATCATGCCTCACCTCAAGCTGCTGCCCACCAGGCAGTCCAGCCACACCAGTCAGAACAATGACCACGACCCTGGCGTCTTTTTTTCTTGGCTCCCCTTTGACAGCTGCCTCCAGCTCAGCCTTCACACGAGGAGGGATGCACCCCCCCATATTGGCCATCCATGATTTGTCACCACCACCATTAATCATTCCCATTGTGCTTCCGTTCTGCTCTAACAGGGAGTGGTGGTGGTTGGGGAGAGTATCATTAATCTTTTTATATAAGGGCCCTTATCTTCTCTGAAGCACTTCTGTGAGACTGGCCATTTTTCCCCACCACTTACTGGCTCCTTGAAATGCTTCTTGTGTTTTGCGGGAGAGGGAGCCTTGCTCTCTTGTCTCTTGCTGAGAGAGCAGCCTCTTCGGCCAGCAGGTAAATATTAAAAGGAGCTCCCAGAGGTGGGGTGGTAGAGAAGGCGCAGGCACCCCCCCCATCCGCACCCCACAGGAAGAGCAGGAGTCATCTGTCAGCCAGCTGTGTTCTTGTTTGCTTGACCTGAACATGATGTGTTGATTGGCCCGCTCCGCAGGGCCTTCAGAAAGTTACTTTAGGGTGCCTCGTGTGGAGCTGCAAAACCTGGCCTGGACTCTTAGGAGGAAGGATGACTGAAGACCAGCTGCAGGAGAACAACAGGGGGAGGAGCAATACCATGCCTCTGCCCTAATTGGGGGCTTCCTGGGGCAACCAGGGTTGGTGGCCATCTGCCAAGGGTTCTTTAGCTGCACTGCAGGTGGTTGAACTCCTTCGGAGCTGCCTTCTTACCCTACAGTTCTATGGTTATGTGACTGCTGTGGGAAGCAGGATGGCAGACTCGCCAGCTATTCACGGTTCGAAGTACAGCCTCCCTATTCAGAAGCAGTCTACCTCAGAGTACCATCCAGTGGTGATGATGTAAAACTATTGTCTGTGAACTTCTCATTCCATCATGGATTCAGTGAGATCCAGCTGCCAAGCTCCGCTCTCTTGCTTCTGAGATACCACACCATAAAAATACTACCTGGGCAAACATGGTTTCATATGGATTCTTTATATCTTTATGACATTTATCTCCTGCCTTGTCTCAGGGCTGCAAACCATGCATTTGCAAAACAATACACTTAAAAAATAAGCTAAGGAACACATTTAAACAATTTAAAAGCACCTTCCTTTGTTATTTTTGCCTCTTTATGATGCACACTTCCTCAGTGCAAGCGTCTGCTGTGCATATTTTGGCCAGAGAACTGCATCAACAAAATCTGGAGAAGCATGACATTTTAGGGAGTTTGCACATTGCTTCGAGAAACAGAAATTGGGCAGCTTCAGGTTCAGCTTTGAGCTGAACTTCTCTTTCCTACCCCCTACCTCAAAGGGGTTCATGGTGGAGACGAGGCAGGCAGTGCTAGCCAGCTGGAAACCACGAGGACAAACAAGTGAGACCCAGACATCCCTAGTGGCGGGAGTCCAGTCCAGGATTTCCCCCTTCTTAACTTGCTCACAATCTCCTGCTTCCTTTTTCCAACTCTTGAAAAAAGAGCTTATCTTTGAAGAGGAGAAGGGGGTGGGAATGGATATGGTGTGTTTATATTGCCTGCTGCTGAGAATGTTGGTTCGGGAGCCATGGACTGTGTTCCTGGCTTTTATTTCTGAAATAGCCCATGGCTGCCTTTGAGGACCCCCAATTTCTAAATTGTTATTTCTCCCTACTCCTCTTCTCCTTCCCTCCCTCCCTCCCTCCCTCCCTCCTCCCCCTCCTTTTTTATAAAAAAATAATAATTACTTTCTTCTGTAAACTGAGAAGGTAGAAAGATCCGGGTGGGGGCTGGCCTTGCACATAAGAGAGAGATCTAAAAAGAAAGAGAGAGAGCGTGAGGCGAGAAGACATGTCGGTCAACGGTAGGAGAAGTTGTGGGAGACCCTCTTACTACTACCGTCTACTGCGGAGGTCACGTCTACAGAGGCAGCGGAGCCGGTCCAGAAGCAGGAACAGGCCACTGAGCCGGGGTAATTTTCTCTAGCCGATGTTTTCCTTGGTTGAAACGGTAAACCACTTTTTTCCTTTTCTCAATCTGCTGGTTGATAAGGCGCATGGATAAGACTGGGGTCCCGGGATTTACGAAAGGACTAACCAACGGCAGATACACGGTGTGGAACTCTGTTGGTGCAAGGAGGATGCAAACTTTTGGATTGCTCAGCTGAGAACTATTTCCAGGTGGGATGCCAGGTTGCTCTGTTGCACCTTGAAGGGAAAAAAAGATTTGTTATGCCTCGACCGAATTGTCAGATTATAAGCAGAAACAAGTGAATTTTGCTTTTATCCCCCTTCCCACATACTCTTTTGTTCCTCTCATTATCTCCCTGGTTTGCTGTGCCCCTCCCCCTGGATTTTGATTCAATTAGAAGAATATCTTGCAATTGCAGAGAGTTGGACTAGTTGATACTTCTGCATTGCAGGAGATTGGACTAGATGACTAGATGGCTAGATGACTAGAACAATTCTCCAGTTCTAGAGTTCTGGAATCAGAGCTTGTGAGTTTACCTTGGGCTTTCCATTCCTTCAGTCAAGGGTATCACTAGGTACCGTACTTAGATGACTCAGGGTGCAAGCCCATGGCACAAAATGTCACTCTGGGGAAGTTGAGATGGTGAGTGGCTGGAAGCTCTGCAATGCTCCCAGCTATGTTAGAGAGATGTTTTTGAGCTTTCTTTTATAGGAAACTCACCAAAATCTCCACTTCCAACATGGGTTACCATACGTCCGGACGTAACTCTAAGCTATGATATAAGCAAATGTTAATTTTTCTTTTTCCAATTATAGGGTGTGTGTGTGTGTGTGTGTGTGTTTGTGTGTGTGTGTGGGAAAAGGCAAGAGCAAAAGGCAGGGTTGGGTGTGGGGGGGACACAGTGTTGGCAGATTCAGGATAGATAAAAAGAGGTGCTTCTTCAAGCAGCATGATGATGATGATGATGATGATGATTTATTTATACCCCACCCATCTGGTTGGGTCTCTCCAGCCACTCTGGGTGGCTTCCTACAAAGTATTAAAATACAATAGTCTGTTAAACATTAAAAGCTTCCCTAAAGGGGGCTGCCTTCAGATGTCTTCTAAAAGTCTGGTAGTTGTTGTTCTTTTTGACATCTGGTGGGTGGGCGTTCTACAGGGCGGGTGCCACTACCGAGAAGGTCCTCTGCCTGGTTCCCTGTTACTTGGCTTCTCGCAGTGAGGGAACCACCAGAAGGCCCTCAGAGCTGAACCTCAGTGTCCTGGCAGAACAATGGGGGTGGAGACGCTCCTTCAGATATACTGGACCGAGGCCGTTTAGGGCTTTAAAGGTCAGCAAACTATGGAACTCCTTTCCCCAGAAGGCAGTGATGGCCACCAACTTGGATGGCTTTAGAAGACAATTCATGGAGAAGGATAGTGTTGTTGATGGCTGTTAGCCACCATAACTACGCTCTGCCTCCACATTCGGAGGCAGCAATGCTTTTCAATGCTGCTTTCTGGAAGCACATGGACTAAGATTGCCCTCATACTTTGGTCCTGCTTGCTGGTCACACACTGTGCGAACAGGATGTTGGACCAGATGGGTCATTGGCCTGATCCAGCAGGGCTCTTCTAAAGTTGGTATGAAGGACAAAATGGTTTGCACGCAAACACACACAATGTCCTCCACTGCACCTGAAAACAGCAGAATAGTTCCTGAGTTGTAGGCCAGGCTGTGTGGCACACACGCAAGAGGACTTGCAGCAGGAAGGACAGCAGGAGGACTGTCCCCCCTGCCGCCCAGCACCTGCCATCTGAGGCAGCAGCCTCTCTCTGCCTCATGGTAGGGTCAGCCCCATCCCAGTTTGCCTCTTAATTGTGCCCCTACATTCACTTTATGTGTATTTCCTTTCCTCTAAGCCTCTCCAGGTTGTATCCAGCTAAGTGCAGACTTGTTGAATTGATGAACCAAAGTTAGTCATGTACATCAAGAAACTCTGGTGGATCTACTCCTATTTGGGCTCCTATTTGGCTACATCCAACAAAATGCTGGATGGAACCCAGTGTTGATGGAATCATAGACTTAATGTCCAAAGCTTAGAACCAGGGTATACAGTGGTACCTCAGGTTAAGTACTTAATTTGTTCCAGAGGTCCGTTCTTAACCTGAAACTGTTCTTAACCTGAAGCACCACTTTAGCTAATGGGGCCTCCTGCTGCCACTGCACCGCCAGAGCACGATTTCTCTTCTCATCCTGAAGCAAAGTTCTTAACCCGAGGTAATATTTCTGTATTAGCGGAGTCTGTAACCTGAAGCGTATGTAACCTGAGGGACCACTGTACTTGAGTGTCTGCATAGATCTTCAGCAGGGGACCTCCTGTGGGTGTCTCAGCTGTCTGAGGGCCTCATGGGTGGTTACAATGTGGGGCAGTTTCCCCTTGGTAGGGCATGAGACTCCTAATCTCAGGTTAATGGGTTTGATCCCCACATTGGGCAAAAGATTCCTAAGTGCAGGGGATTGGACTCTATAGCTCTATGGTTCTGTGATTCAGGGGGCTGCTTTGTTCTCGTTATTATTTCAGCACCAGGCAGAGACTTTTATTACTTTCTCAAACATTTTGAATGCCATTTTAATTCTGCTGACTGTTTTATGACGCGCTCTGGGATCTCACAGCCTTTTCCATTTATTAATAATGTTGTGCTGGCATTTCCATTTTAATTGTTTTGCTGTTTCTTGTAAACCGCCCTGGGTATAAAAATACCTTATAATAAATAATCGCTAAATAATAAGGGCAGTGCCAATATTCCTTCTTCAAAAACCTTGTGTGTGGAGTGCCTAAAACACTGCTAAATGGAAGTCCTGGTCAAACAGTTGTATCTTTTCTTGCACACTGACCCTCATTCTCCTGCACACCAGTGCAACTCCCATATTTTAGGGACTTTAGGGAATTTTTGCTTTAGGGTAAAGGTAAGAGGTGGCGAGAAAAACATATGCAGTTGTGAATGACACCTCTCTCGTAACACTAGACCTCGTGGACATCCAATGAAGTCAAATCTTGGAGGATTTAAGGCAGATAAAGGGAAGTCCTTCTTGATGCAGCGCAGAGTTAAACCAGAGATCTCTCTCCTGCAGGGAGGCACTGCTGGCCACTAACTTGGGTGGCTTTAAAAGAGGGTTAGACAAATTCATGGAGGAGAAAGATATCAGTGGCCCCTATCCATGATGGCGATGCTCTGCCTCCACAGTCAGAGGCAGCAATGCTTCTGAATACCAGGAACTACAGGAAGAGAGAGGGCTTTTGTACTTGGGTCCTGCCAATCGGTTTCCCATTGGGGCATCTGGGTAATAATAATAATAATAATAATAATAATAATAATAATAATAATAATAATAAAAAAATTATTTGTACCCCGCCCACTCTAGACAGCTTCCAACAAAGATTAAGAATACATTGAAATTTCACACATTAAAAACTTCCCTGAACAGGGCTGCCTTCAGATGTCTTCTAAAAGTCTGGTAGTTGTTGTTCTCTTTGACATTCTGGTGGGAGGGTGTTCCACAGGGAGGGCGCCACTACTGAGAAGGCCCTCTGCCTGCTTCCCTGTAGCTTGGCTTCTCGCAGTGAGGGAACCACCAGAAGGCCCTCAGCGGTGGACCTCAGTGTCTGGGCAGAACGATGGGGGTGGAGACACTCCTTCAGGTATATTGGGCTGAGGACAGGATGCTGGACGAGATGGGCCATGGGCCTGATCCAGCAGAATCTTCTTATGTCCTTAGAAATATACTTATTTGCATATTATATTGATACTCTTCTTTTCCTCCCAGGGCCTCAAGATGGTTCTCATCTTTCCATCCCTTGCCCAATCTTATCCTCACAACATCCCTGTGAAATAGGTTCAGCTGAGGTCACTCAGTGGTCACCCTCCATGGCTGAGGGGAGAATCTCAACCTGCATTTCTTTTTAAAAAAACAACCCAAAGTGACTATTAAATAGATGAATACTATTTGCTCAGTCCCTGCTCCTGCCAACCTAGCAGTTTGAAAGCACGTCAAAGTGCAAGTAGATAAATAGGTACCGCTCGGGCGGGAAGGTACACGGCGTTTCCGTGCGCTGCTCTGGTTCGCCAGAAGTGGCTTAGTCATGCTGGCCACATGACCCGGAAGCTGTACAATGGCTCCCTCGGCCAATAAAGCGAGATGAGCGCCGCAACCCCAGAGTCGGTCACGAGTGGACCTAATGGTCAGGGGTCCCTTTACCTTTACATTTTTATGGCATAAAAAGGCTGTTGCTTTCATACCCCACTGCTTGGCCACTGTGGGGGAGAAATATGCTGGACCAGATGCTGGATCCAGATGTTGGGCTTTTCCTTGAGGCCCCACTTCCAACTCTGTAATTCCCATTGATTTGAAACTCCCTGATGGTTACCTGGGGAGAGGTGGGGATCCTCGTCTTCTCTGGAAGTCAAGGTTACCTGCAGAGTTCCTTTCAACTAAAAACAAACAAACGGGATGCTGAACAGATTGGTTGGAAGGTCTTGGGAATCTTGAGGCTACCAATATATGGCTGCCCTGAAGTTCTTGTCATTTGTGGTTGAAAACGATACACAGTGGTATCTTGGGTCACATACGCTTCAGGTTACATACGCTTCAGGTTACATACGCTTCAGGTTACAGAATCCACTAACCCAGAAATAGTGCTTCAGGTTAAGAACTTTGCTTCAGGATGAGAACAGAAATCGTGCTCCGGCAGCAACGGGAGGCCCCATTAGCTAAAGTGGTGCTTCAGGTTAAGAACAGTTTCAGGTTAAGTACGGACCTCCGGAACGAATTAAGTACTTAACCCGAGGTACCACTGTATGAGAAGCATACTTGATGAAAGTAGATTCCTGACTTACTGGGTTGGCAAAATCTATCTCCTGTCTCCCCCTCCAATTTTTTAAAAATTCATTGCATATAAGCTCCAACGTTTTTCCTCCTAGGTGCTCAAAGTGGCACAGCGCATGGTTCTCGCCCTCCTCATTTAATCTCCACAACAACCCTGCGAAGTGGGTTAGCCAGGGGGAAACAGTGACCGGCCCAAGGCTTCATGTGGCCAAGTGGGGATATAAACCCTGGCCTCCCAGGTCTTGACCTGGCACTCAAACCCAGGGGTCAGCAAACTTTTTCAGCAGGGGGCTGGTCCACTGTCCCTCAGACCTTGTGGGGGGCCGGACTATATGTGTGTGTGTGTGTGTGTGTGTGTGTGTGTGTGTGTGTGTGTATTCTTCAAATTTTTAAATTCATTTTATAACACAAATAAAAAACACAAACAGAAAATACAAACAAGTTCTTGTCATATCCAAATTGTCTAAACATTGTTAGGTGGGCTTCCCCAAGTACTTCACCTGGAGTACTGTGTCCAGTTCTGGGCACCACAGTTCAAGAAGGACACTGACAAACTGGAACGTGTCCAGAGGAGGGCAACCAAAATGGTCAAAGGCCTGGAAACGATGCCTTATGAGGAACGGTTAAGGGAGCTGGGCATGTTCAGCCTGGAGAAGAGGAGGTTAAGGGGTGATATGATAGCCATGTTCAAATATATAAAAGGATGTCACATAGAGGAGGGAGAAAGGTTGTTTTCTGCTGCTCCAGAGAAGCGGACACGGAGCAATGGATCCAAACTACAAGAAAGAAGATTCCACCTAAACATTAGGAAGAACTTCCTGACAGTAAGAGCTGTTCGACAGTGGAATTTGCTGCCAAGGAGTGTGGTGGAGTCTCCTACTTTGGAGGTCTTTAAGCAGAGGCTTGACAACCATATGTCAGGAGTGCTCTGATGGTGTTTCCTGCTTGGCAGGGGGTTGGACTCGATGGCCCTTGTGGTCTCTTCCAACTCTGTGATTCTATGATTCTAAGTCCCACCTATCTGCTTTTCATTTTACTTCATCTTTAGCAGTTTACATATATCATAATTTCTAACCATCTCCCCCCCCACTTACTTTAACCATAAAAAACTTCACATTTTCTCACTTATAAAATACACTATCTTCTATTTCTAACCCTACCACCTATATCCACTTCCAAAGCTATTCTAAGATTTAAATATTAACTTGTTTTTTTTTCAAATATTCCTTAAACTTCTTCCAATCTTCTTCCACCTTCTCTTCTCTCTGGTCTTGGAGTCTTCCGGTCAGTTCGGCAAGTTCCATATAGTCCATCATCTTCATCTGCCATTATGGACTATATTTTGAAGGGGGAAAATGAACGAATTCCTATACCCCACAAATAACCCAGAGGTGCATTTTAAATAAAAGCACACATTCTACTCATGTAAAAACACACTGATTCCCAGACCGTCCATGGGCTGGATTTAGTAGGCAACTGGGCCGGATCTGGCCCCCGGGCCTTTGTTTGCCTACCTACCCATGCTCTAACCATTACATCACACTGACTCTCCTTTTGACATTGGAAGTGTGGCTCTTTAGGACGGTACACTAGGCAGGTGGGGTCTTGAGCATCCCCTGCGCTGGGCTTCAGCAAGCGATGTGTGCTTGATTTTATTTTACTTTCCCTTGATGTGCTTGCTGATACGGTTCGTTCATTCAACTCCAGGCAGCTACTGACCCAGTTGCGGTGTTAAAAATAAGATCTTACACTCTCCCTCCCAGGACATGGAGTGCTCATTCCTGCTGTCTTCCCCACAGTGCACACATTAATGCAAGCACATTTGCACACAGAGAGAATGGTAGAATTGTAGGGTTGGAAAGCATCCTAAAGTCTAACCCCCTGCAATGCAGGGATCACAGCAAAACAACAACAACAACAACAACAACAACAACAACAACAACAACAACAACAACAACAACAACAACATATTATTTATACCCTGCCCATCTGGCTGGGTCCCCCCAGCCACTCTGGGCGGTTCCAACAAAACACTAAAATACAATAACCTATTAAACATTAAAAGCTTCCCTAAACAGGGCTGCCTTTAGATGTCTTCTAAATGTTTGGTAGCTATTTTTCTCTTTGACAACTGGTGGGAGGGCGTTCCACAGGGCGGGCACCACCACCAAGAAGGCCCTCTGCCTGGTTCCCTGTAACTTGGCTTCTCACAGTGAGGGAACTGCCAGAAGGCCCTCGGCGCTGGACCTCAGTGTCTGGCAGAACAATGGGGGTGGAGACGCTCCTTCAGGTATACTGGACTGAGGCCGTTTAGAGCTTTAAAGGTCAGCACCAACACTTTGAATTGTGTTCGGAAACATACTGGGAGCCAGTGTAGGTCTTTCAAGACCAGTGTTATATGGTCCCGGTGGCCACTCCCAGTCACCAGTCTAGCTGCCGCATTCTGGATTAGTTGTAGTTTCCGGGTCACCTTCAAAGGTAGCCCCACATAGAGCACATTGCAGTAGTCCAAGCGAGAGATAACCAGAGCATGCACCACTCTGGAGAGACAGTCCGTGGGCAGGTAGGGTCTCAGCCTGCGTACCAGGTGGAGCTCGTAGACAGCTGTCCTGGACACAGAATTGACCTGCGCCTCCATGGACAGCTGTGAGTCCAGAATGACTCCCAGGCTGCGCACCTGGTCCTTCAGGGGCACAGTTACCCCATTCAGGACCAGGGAGTCCTCCATACCAGCCTGCCCCTGTCCCCCCAAAACAGTACTTCTGTCTTGTCAGGATTCAATCCGTGACAGATGACCATCCACCCTCTGTTTAAAAACAGTCCATTGCCATCTGTGGTCATCCATTCCACAGTCAAAGAGCTCTTGTCCTCAGAAAGTTCTTCCTGATGTTTAGTTGGAATCTTCTTGCAACGTGAATCCGTTGGTTTGGGTCCTCCGCTCTGGAGCAGGAGAAAACCTGCACCCTCTTCTATGTGACAGCTCTTCAGGTATTGGAAGATGGCTATTGTATCTCCTATCAGGCTTCTCTTCTCCAGGCTAAACATCCCCAGTCTCAACAGTATTTGTAGCCACTGCAGCAAATGGCGCCCGTGGTGCAGGGGCTTTCCTGACCGCCTTGCCAAAAATGCCTCGCACTGAGGAAGAACCCCATTGGCACTTCCAAGATAAAAATGTTGGATGGAGAGCCTTGCCAGGCAGTCTTTGATGGCATTAGTGGCATTGCCAGGCAAACCAACTGGGGGCCAGGGGCTGGGGGCAGTTTCCAATCAGAAATTGCCTCAGACAATTGCCTCAGTTTGCTACCTGAAAGGGCTGCCCTGGCCCTATTTATGAGACATAATGTGCGGGTATTTATGAACTCCATGAGAGAACCTTCTCTGCTCTTTCCAGACAGGCTGCTTCTTCAGTTCACCGCCTTCTAACTGTGGGGGCGAGACCACTCCAGGGGTTCCCCTTTCTCTGCTCTTCTCTGAGTCATGCCTTACCTAAAATCTGACAGCACAAGGAAATTCATTCTCATTCCCACTGATCCTTCCCTGAGAGTTATTCATTTCATGAGGCAATGTGACTCACGGGGCTGAAGAGAAGCTCAAACCGAGAGTTTAATCATGAGAAATATTGGCTATGAGCAGGGAGGGGAGCCCTGGAATGTTGGCAGGGGCAGGCGCTGTTTGCTTTGGTCAATAATCTCTTCTAAGCGGGAGGATTCGTTTCATAGACACAAAGCTGTTTCCAGGAATATGTTAGTGGCATGGAGCAAATCTCCTTTGAGGAAAGACTGCGGTGCTTGGGACTTTTTTCATTTAGAGAAAAGGTGAGTAAGAGGCAATGTGACAGAGTACATGATGTTAATTGTAGGGGTAAAGCTCATAGATCTACTTTTAAGTGACAGCCCACAAGGTACAGCCACAACTTTAGGGATCTGAATTTTCAGATTTGGAGCAATTATTTCTTTTTCTTCTTCTTCTTCTTCTTCTTCTTCTTCTTCTTCTTCTTCTTCTTCTTCTTCTTCTTCTTCTTCTTCTTCTTCTTTGAATTTATATACCACCCTATACTCAGAGGTCACAGGGTGGTTCAAAGAAAAGATTCTTCCTTGCAGATGTAACCACAAATGATGCCCATAATTTATTTGATTACTTTTATTTTAAAATCATTATTTAGATGTCTCCCCATAACACAATTTTCTCTTGGTAGCTTACAGGTAAGACACAAAAATCAAAATATACAAAGCAATAATCACATCCACTGAAGCCCCCCCCCCCTAATCACAGCAAAGGTTTGGCATTTGGGCTAGTGGTACCAGCACCAAGGTGAAAGGAGGAAACTTTGCAGAGATGCTGGGGTGAGATTTGATGGGGTGAGGGTTGGCATGTAGGAAAGGTAAGTGGGGGGTGGGGGTGGGGGTGGGGAGTACATATGCTGCACCCAGAAGATTCTTGGCCAGCTCTGCGTTGTTGTGTGAGGCAGAATGGAGGCATATTCCTCTCCTTCTAAGCTTGGAAAGAAAAGCTGGCTACAGAAATGTGACTTTCCTTGGCCTGGACCTTTCATATATATATATTTATTAGTTTTTTAACATATCATTTTCAACAATTATTAAACATACTTTTATATCTTATACAAAAAAAAATTAGTTCCATCAATCACATCTGAAAATTTTCCAATCTTTTCCACTTAATTTACATTTCTTACTTTCACTATTACATTTAAGTATCATAACTAATTTCTCTCTTCTTTATCTTCTTTGCAATATTTCATATAATCCTCCTTACAAAACTTCTTGTAGTCCTACTAGCGTAATTTGTTGATTACAGTTGGTCTTCAAATAGTTCGTATATTTCTTCCAATCTTCTGTGAATCTCTGGTCCTGCAGGTTTCGAATCCTTCCTGTCATCTTATCCAGTTCTGAGTAGTCCGTTAATTGCGTCTGCCATTCTTCTTTTGTCGGTATTTCTTCTTGCTTCCTGGTCTGGACATTTCAGTGATGAGAACCATAGGTGACTACTGCTCTGCCATTTATCACATGCTTTGGAAATGGTCCAAACTCTGGGAAGGTGGGACCCAGTGCCCTAGGGAGAACTGGCTGTGAGCTCGCCTAGGCCAGAGGCAGATAAGAACAAGAGCAACAGGCAGGGGCCATGATCCAAGGGAGCTGGGGGTGTCCTCACACCAGAGGTGAGTTGCTCAGTAACTAAGAAGAAGCCTCTGAGGCTGGGATTGATGCCTTTGTGGGGGTCAAACAAAGAAATGTCCAGGCCAGCCGGTACTGTATTCTAGGTGGTGCCCTTGACTTAGGAACACAACTTGTTGTCTTGTACTGACTTGGTCCACCTGGCTCAAGCTTTTCTACACTGACCGGCAGAGACTCTTCAGGATTTCCAGCAGGGAATGTCTCCCAGGCCCTTCCCTATTCTCTGCTATCTGTGGACTGAACTGAATAATGCTAAAAGGACTCAGAATTTAATTTAATTGGAAGTATATTTGCTTATCTTCAGCTGAAGGGGGGGGGGGGATGAACGGAATCTGCCTGCTTGCCAAAGAAGGTTCATTACCGAGCTATCTGAAGTACATTAGATCAATCCTTTCCTAGGTAGGAGGGGGGGGGATGTCGAAAACAGGACTTACACCGGGACAGTGTGATTTTTGCAGCTGCTGTTGAAGTTGCAAAACAATGTGAACACAGATTTTGGGGAGCTTTTTGGTAAAAGTTGTAAAACAATGAACCACATGGCAGAGCAATGGAGAACTTCTGAAGCAACAATGGGATGTTAGCTCTGCCCAAGGCATGATGAAAGCATCAGCTGGGAAAAGATAGACATAAGTTTTAACAAGGAAGGAAAGAACACCACGGACAGAGTAAGTGTCACAAACAGGAGGAATAAGGATATAGCTTCACCTATAAGTTTATAAATCATTTAATGTGTCAAGACCAATGGATGTCGTTAATGTTGCAGATGTTATATAAGGGATGGTTATTTTGAATGGAATGGAATTGAGAGGACTAAGATCTTGGAATGCAGAAACTAAGTAAATCATCAAACCATCAATTCTAGCACGCGGGAGGCCACCTAAATTATATAATTTGGCATCTGAATGATTGGGATTAGTAACTGTGTTGTAATTTGGCATTGTTATAATGAGGCTACCATTGGATCATTGTAATTGAAAATTAATAAAAACTATTGTCAAAAAACGCCCTCCCAAAAAACCAAAATACATTAATTCTGGCAAATGAACCACCATAGCCAATAGATAGCTGTAAAAATCTTTGCCCCTGGCGTTTTGGACTTGCCTCCTCGTGTACTATTTGAAACTAAAGCAGCACATTGGCTGCCAGATGTGAAATATATTGGCATTATTTTCAGCTCTCCTACCCTGCTACATCTGCACTATATGTTTACCATTAAAGGATATATATCGAGAGCTACTTGAGTGCTTTGCAGGATCAGGTCTCTCACTTTTGTTATTTTTACTATTTGTAGTCTCTCGGTTATCAAGTCCAGACCAGTTACACCCCTGTACAGGATGGTCTTGGGGGAGGGCAAGACTGTGGTCAGCCTCTTTAGTATTGAGGGAGCTATTTCTGGCCGCCAGAAGCACCAACTCCATCAGGAGAGACATTACCTTTCTAGTTTGGTGTTAATTTCCTCCACTGCTCTTGCAGTCAGCAGACAGTGGTCCGCGAGTATTTCTGCATAGAGTGGTGCCCCCTCAGATAGTAGTTCATGGGATAGTTCATGAGCGCTCATCTCTGCATTCTCACCTGGGTGGTCTCCACCCATTAAAGCGTCCCCACCTACCTGGGGAATTGTGCATTGCTTTGTAACAATTTGTTGGGTCTCTGGACCGTAATAAAGATTGATTGATTGATATGTTTACAGCAGTATCATGACACTTTAAACAACCATGGTTTCCCCCAAAGAATCATGGCAACTGTAGTTTGTTAGTGGTTTGAGAGTTTCTAGAAGACCATCCCCCCACCCCGAGTGGTTTAACAAAATAATGTCTCTTCCCAGGGTTTGCTAGGAACTGTAGCTCTGGGAGCAGAATAGGGAGACCTCCTAAGAATGCTCAGCACCCTTAACAAACTACAGCTCCTAGAATTCTCTAGGGGAAGCCACAACTGTTTAAAGTGGTATCACAGTGCTTTAAATGTACCGTGTGAGAGAGTGGCTTTAAATTAAGCAAAGTTGTGGCAAAACAAGAAGCTAGGGGCATGTTGCCCTGTCAGTCCTTTTTACTCATTGCTCTGGTCACTCCTGTCCAGGCAGCCGGCCATGCTCAGACCCTGGAGCCAGAGCCCGCGATTAATGTACAGCCTCCGTCTTCTGTCATGCTGGCCACCTCAGGGTGTCATAGTTCAGGCTCAGCCTTGTTCTTGAGTATATGAAGGTTACTGTAGCCCGACCGATGGCATTATTGCATCGGGATGCTCTCTGGGCCTGTGGGTTGCCATGGCAACCAGTAGCCTTCATCCCCGATGATTAAACGGTATCCATGGCAACCCCAGCGAACAGTTCTGGAGCTAACCTGGTTTTTCTCTTTTCCCCCTCCAGCCGTTCCATCTTTCCAATTGTAGATAAACCTTCACCATTTCATCATACAGGGCAGAGGAACAAACCTAGATAAGTTAAGGGTCTCCAGCTCACCTCCTTGTCCTCATTATGGACTGTCTCCCCTCTATAGATGGAGGGGCATTTTCCCAGGAGAATGAGGAATGGGCCCTGGAGGCATTTCAAGGGCAGAGTTTGGAGACTGACGTAATGGACACCGGACCTCAGCATGGGCCAGAAGCACGCCATTGAGGCTCCCAGCCTCTCTCTCTCTCTGTGTCTACACAACTGCACATGGGAGAGGCAAACTGCCTTTGATCCGAGTGAAACGAAGCCTAGTTTTGCCCCTGCTTTAAATGCATGGTTTGAGTGTGGCCTGAGTTTCTCAGAGAGGGCAAGGCAACCAGACTCCACTTTTCTAAGGCCTGGAGTGCTGGGATTGGCCCTTGGGTGGGGGTCAGCTGATGGAATTCTGAGGGGGGCCCAGTGTAGCCCTTGAAGTCTGGAGCTCAGTCTGCTAGGGTTAGAAATGAGAACTCAACACTGGGGCAGCAGGAGGATGAGTGCCAAGCTACTGGGCAGTGGTATAGTTAGTGGGGATTTTAGATTCTGCAATTCCTGGTCCAATGGGGCATTCTTTAGGTAGTAATGTGTGTGAGACAGCCCTGGAGCTTATGGGGTGCCACCCCCCTGCTCATTCTGCATTGAGGGGCTCAAGATTCCTGCTCTAAAATTCTGCTCCGATGGTATTGCTTGTGGTGGTTACGCTGAGCCCCAGTTTAGGACCCACCCAACCACTCATCCCCACATGCCCACCAACATTTCTCAGATGAAAATAGGGACGTTCCATTCCTTACTATTTATGCCCCACACTTCTTACTGGGTTGTCCTAGCCCCTCTGTGCAGCTTCCAAAATATATAAAAAAACATAATAAAACATTAAACCTTAAAAAAACCCCTTCCCTATACAGGGTTGCCTTCAGACAGCTTGGGGGTCGGATGACTCAATACCCTCCAATATTTCTCAAATGAAAATAGGGACTTCCTAGGGGAAAGCGGGACATTCCGGGATCAAATCAGACTGCTTCTCTAAATCAGGGACGTCCCTGGAAAGTAGGGACACTTGGAGAGTCTGTGGCAATCATTATTAAGCCACTAAATCTAGTGACCCATTTAAGTTGGCTTTCAGACCCAATTCTGGCATGGGATGGTCTTTTTCAGGAGAGAGATGGGAGCATGGACCTTTTGGTTCTTCTGGAAACTTCTGAAACCTTTGACCAGGGTGGTCTCTGAGGGCGGTTGTGTCACTCAGGATTTGGGGTACAGTAGTGGTTCCACTCCTGTCTGCATGGTTTGGCATTTGTGTGACCGGGTTCCACTGCCTTCCATCTTGTCCCCTGTGCTATTTTGCATTCCCGTGAAGAGCTGGCTTGTTGTCTGAGCTTACTAATGGGCTGGATGAGGGCCAATAAACTGAAACTCACTCCTGGTGAAATGGAGGTGCTGTGATGGGTGGTCCCCTTATCCAGGAAGGAGGGGCAGGATTAAATCTGTTTGGATAGGGTTGCACTCCCTTGGAAAGTTCAGTGTTTGGGAATACTGCTTGATCTGGCTTTATCACTTGAGACGCCTGACTCCCCAGTAGTGCAGAGTGCTTTCTATCTGCATAGGTGCCTTCACCAGCTGCAGCCTCTTCTGGACAAGGATAGTCCAGAAATGCTGAGTCACACGCTGGAAACATGCCATCTAGGCTACTGCCCTGCATCAAACTAGGGGCTGCCCTTGAAAGTTGTTCAGAGGATGCAATTACTGTAGTTCATTGGCAACATATTTTACCAGTCTGCAAAGGATCTACTCTGGTTCCACAGTGTGCTTATAAGCCCAACTCAAGATGCTGTCTTAGACCTTCAAATTCCCTTTAGGAACATCTTCTCTTTCAACACACACAGAGGCCAAGACCTTCCACTGAGGCTCAGAGTGATTGCAGAGATCATACAACAACTGAGCTCTCATCTGTGGCCGCATCAAATTGTGGCACACCTGGCACCTGCTTTGTTATCTTTTAGGGATCAGTTTAGGACACACACCTTCTCTTATGCATGTCAGTGATTTGTATTTGAAGTAGTGGATGGATGCTATCTTTAAACACTGAAAGTTTCCACTTAGTGGTTTTTCTTTTCTTTTCAACTGCTATTTTAATTGTGCAGTGTGCTGATGGATTCCAATTGTTTTTATTTTCGTTGAACTCTATGCAGCAAACCGCTCTGGCATGCCTTATGAGGGGCATTATATACAATCCCTTACATAAAAGGAATAAATAAAATAAATGGCTGCAGAAAAGCAAGCAGCCTCCTGAGCTCAACCGGGCTCTTGCTCTGCCTTGCTCCAGCCTCCCCTTCTGTGAGCGGACACTGCCCTTTCCTGAATTTATTTCATAGCCTTCCCCTTCCTGTGGATGAACTCTGGCTGCCTTTCTCCATGTGTATAGATGTGGCTTGATTACTCTGGGGTTCCTTGATGTGGGGCAACTGAAGGTGCGGAACTGGTTCCACTGGGAGGATTTGTGGCCACGTTCACACCATACATTTAAAGAGCCATGATGCCACTTAATACACTTGTAGCTTCCCCCAAAGAATTCTGGGAGCTGTAGTTTAATAAGGGTGCTGAGACACCCCCTTCATTCTCCTCCCAGAGTGGTTTAACAATCAACTCCTCTTCACAAGGAACACTGGAAATCGTAGCTCTGAGAGGGGAAGGGAGGGGCTCCTAACAACACTCAGCACCCTTATCAAACTACAACTCCCAGAATTCTCTGGGGGAAGCCCTCACTGTTTAAAGTGGCAGTGTAACACTTAAGTGCACGCCATGGAGGTGGCCTGTGGCTTCTTGGGTGAGACGAAAGCTTGGCTTTATTATTATTATTATTATTAGAGCTTGCATGAGCAATGCTGATGACTTCAACATCCGATGCGTGCACAGACTAGCCTATATTCATTCATTCATTCATTCATTTTATCTATATACCACCAAAGATCTCAGGCTGGCATACATGGTTTTTTCCCCCCCTCCTTTGAGGTAGGCCAGGCATGGTTGGCCCTGTGTCTCACCCAGTGAGCTGAGCAGGGATTCAAACCCTGGTTTCCCAGGTCTCAGTCCAACACTAACCATAACACCACACTTGCACTTGAGCTGGTGCAGTGAAGCACCCAACATGGGTGGCTCTGCTCCCCTGCCTCTCCCAACTGGTTCTTCTCAGCTCCACCCCCAAAGGCTTTTCCATAGTCCTATCCACACTGCTTCCAGCCACTCTGCCTGAGAGGCACCACTAGCAGGTGACCCGCGCCTTTTGCACCAGGTCCCTTCCTCTCCTGCTCCTTCCACTACCCACTTTTTCAATGTCAAAGAACGTATTTCCACTTGTGTTTTGCAGGGCAGCGGGGCACAGTGAAGGGCACTGCTGGTGAGACACTCCAACCCCCAGCCCCCCCACAAAAAATACCTGCCACCTTAATTTGCCCAGAGGCATCTATACATATGCAGTTAGCATATGCAAACTTGTACTCCCAATCCTGTAATTATCTACAAATGCCCTAGCCTGCTTCTGCCTTCCCTCTGGCTTTCATCTCACTCTCAGAATTGCTCTTCACCTGCTATCTCCTTTTATCTCCTTTTTAGGGAAGCAGAGTAAGCTGCTTCCCTAAAACCACGGAGCCTAGGACTTGCCGATCAGAAGGTCGGCGGTTCGAATCCCCGCGACGGGGTGAGCTCCCGTTGCTCGGTCCCTGCTCCTGCCAACCTAGCAGTTCAAAAGCACATCAAAGTGCAAGTAGATAAATAGGTACCACTCCAGCGGGAAGGTAAATGGCATTTCCATGCGCTGCTCTGGTTTGCCAGAAGCGGCTTAGTGATGCTGGCCACATGACCCGGAAGCTGTACTCCGGCTCCCTTGACAAGTAAAGCGAGATGAGCACCGCAACCCCAGAGTCAGCCACGACTGGACCTAATGGTCAGGGGTCCCTTTACCTTTACCTTACTAGCAATCTGGGGCAGTCCCAGGCAGAGAAGGGATGCCTGCTACCTCATATCGTTGTTAACCTGATATGCCACCAGAGACTGAACCTCGGACATTCTGCCTGCCAAGCAGACACTCTCCCTGATCCTCTAGGCCAGCAGTTCTCAAGCTGTGGGTCCCCAGATGTTGTTGGACTACAACTCCCATCATCCCTGAGCTCTGGCCTTGCTAGCTAGGGGTGATGGGAGTTGTAGTTCAACAACATCTGGGGACCCACAGTTTGAGAAAGGCTGCTCTAGGCCATGAGTAGGCAAACTAAGGCCTGGGGGCCGGATCTGGCCCCATCGCCTTCTAAATCCAGCCCGCAGATGGTCCAAGAATCAGCATGTTTTAACATGAGGAGAATGTGTCCTTTTATTTAAAAACCTCTCTGGGTTATTTGTGGGGCATAGGAATTGCTTCCTTCCGCACGCCTCCAAAAATAGAGTCTGCCCCCCCCCAAAAAGTCTGAGGGACAGTGGACTGGCCCTCTGCTGAAAAAGTTTGCTGACCCCTGCTCTAGGCATACCCACCAGTGAGGGCGACGGCCAGAGTGGGGTGTGAGGCCTAGCAAGAGATCTGCAGGCCACATGGACATGCCTGGGGGGCTATCTTTGTTCCGCAGCCCTGGGGCTTCCCACCCGTCCTTTAGATAAGTGAGGTTGAAAGCAGCAAAATGTAGGTCTTCTAGGGAGGCACTGGTTTGATGGAGCAGGGAAGAGGCAAAACAGGCAGAAAGATTGTGAAGATTTTTCACCCTGTTATAGTGTAACTGAATATTATGTTTGAAAGGAGAATATATATAAACCTTTTTTTTTCTTTCAAAAAATAATAATAATGCTGGTATGAGAAGCCCTCCCACTCAAAACCTATTTTGTGGTGACTTTGCTGTAAACAGACATGCTTTCTCTCTCTCTCTCTCTCTTTCTTCCTCCTCCTGAATATACAAAACCCCCCCAGAGTTTCTTTTCTTCCCAAAATGACTTATTTATTAAACTCCACCAATAAAATGAGTATGATATTTATCTTGATGCAGCGCTGGGTGAACAAATTCACCGCTCGTCGACAGCCCATGCCTACGCCCTTCTTCTTCTTCTTCTTCCTCTTTCTGCCTCTCAGGGGCAAAGTTGAAAGATGAATTAAGAAAATACATCAGAGTGAGATAAAAAATTGAGCTTGGTTTCAGAGGGTAGTGGGGGGCGGAGCAGACAAAGAGATAGCTCTCCTGCACCTCAGTTGAACAGGATGATGGAGTGGAAGAGAAGAGCCAGCTTCATCTACTCCCTGCCACGTGGCTCTCTGACAAAGAGGGAGGCAGCTCTGGGGAGGTTTAAAATTAGACCCATTTGTCATTCTCCAAGAGGCTGGTGCACGGCTTGGAACTGTGTCTCTGCCGCCTCCCAGTGGGGGCAGGTGCATCCTCTCAAAGCTCGTGGAAACCAGCAAGCGGCCTTTCTGCTGTTTAGTTTTCTTTTATTCCATCACAGAATTGTAGAGTTGGTTATCAAATCCAACCCACTGTAATGCATAGAGACACCACCTTGCCGACAAAGGTCCGTATAGTTAAAGCTATGGTTTCCCCAGTAGTGATGTGTGGAAGTGAGAGCTGGACCATAAAGAAGGCTGGTCGCCGAAGAATGGATGCTTTTGAATTATGGTGCTGGAGGAGACTCTTGAGAGTCCCATGGACTGCAAGAAGATCAAACCTCTCCACTCTGAAGGAAATCAGCCCTGAGGGCTCACTGGAAGGACAGATCCTGAAGCTGAGGCTCCAATACTTTGGCCACCTCATGAGAAGAGAAGACTCCCTGGAAAAGACCCTGATGTTGGGAAAGATGGAGGGCACAAGGAGAAGGGGATGACAGAGGACGAGACGGTGGGACAGTGTTCCCGAAGCTACCAGCATGAGTTTGACCAAACTGCGGGAAGCAGTGGAAGACAGGAGTGCCTGGTGTGCTCTGGTCCATGGGGTCACGAAGAGTCGGACACAACTAAACGACTAAACAACAACATAGGTAAAGGGTAAAGGGGACCCCTGACCATTAGGTCCAGTTGTGGCCGACTCTGGGGTTGCGGCGCTCATCTCTCTTTACTGACCGAGGGAGCCGGCGTACAGCTTCCGGGTCATGTGACCAGCATGACTAAGCCACTTCTGGTGAACCAGAGCAGCACACGGAAACGTCGTTTACCTTCCCGCCAGAGCGGTACCTATTTATCTACTTGCACTTTGACGTGCTTTCGGACTGCTAGGTTGGCAGGAGCAGGGACTGAGCAACGGGAGCTCACCCCATCACGGGGATTCGAACCACCGACCTTCTGATCGGCAAGTCCTAGGCTCTGTGGTTTAACCCACAGCGCCACCTGCAAACAAAACACAAAAATATCAGAAATGACCAAGGGGGGCATGGGTAGAGTCCAGGTCAAGGGAAGTACAGTAATAGTCCTGTTCAGGAGTGCCAACTCCAGGGGACCCAACCCTTTTGGGGGAGGGGTCAAGGCCCCCAATGTAAAAAAATGGGGCAAGCACTGAGCCGAGAGTGGCGCAGCCTCAGGAACCAGTTCCCCCCCTCCTGCCATATAGGGGAAGGAAGGGGAAGGAAGTGGAAGCCTCTCTTTTAAAGCTGTTCTTCAGTTCTGGACACCACCATTTTAGAAGGATGTTGACACGCTGGGAAGTGTGCAGAGGAGGGCGACAGGTCTGGAAACCAGGCCTTATGAGGAGTGGCTGAAGGAGCTGGGTATGTTTAGCTTGGAGAAGTGAAGACTGAGAGGAGACAGGATATACCCAAACGACCTTCACATGGAAGATGATGCAAGCTAGTTTTCTCCTGCTCTGGAAGGGACGACCCAAGCCAATAGATTCAAATTACAAGAAAGGAGTTTCCAACTAAACATTTCTAAGGGTAAGAACTGTTCAATTGTGGAATGGACTAACTCAGAAGGTGTTGGACCTTCACTGGAGGTTTTTAAGCAGAGGTTGGATGTTCCTCTCTCAGAGATTCTCTTGATTGCAAGGGGTTCGACTACAAGATCCTTGAAGCCCTTTCCAACTCTACAGTTCTATAGATTTCCTTCGGAGGCCCATGTAGCTCCCTCCTTTTTGGCATTTTATATAATAGTAATAATAATTTATGATTTGTACCCCGCCCATCTGGCTGAGTTTCCCCAGCCACTCTGGGCGGCTCCCAATCAAGTGTTAAAAACAATACAGCATTAAATATTAAAAACTTCCCTAAACAGGGCTGTCTTTTAAAGATAAGATAGCTACTTATTTCCTTCACATCTGAAGGGAGGGCGTTCCACAGGGTGGGTGCCACCACCGAGAAGGCCCTCTGCCTGGTTCCCTGTAACCTCACTTCTCGCAGGGAGGGAACCACCAGAAGGCCCTCGGAGCTGGACTTCAGTGTCCGGGCAGAACGATGGGGGTGGAGACGCTCATTCATGGATGATGGCAGTGGCCCCCCTTTTAAAGCTGTCCTTCAGTCTGAGATAACTGTGTGGAAAAGGACCCCCTGGAGAGCTAAAAGCAAGAGCCCTGTTTGAGTTCAGGTTTCACCACCAATGCAGGCTGGTCCATGAGGATGACTGGGGCCTTGCCCCCGCCAACCCCATTCTGCCCTTAGTCAGCCCCTACCAGCCTACCGTCCAACTTACCTGCATCCTGTCCAGCAGGTGGCCTTGTCTTCCAGTTTCCTCCTCCTCTTCCATCTCAGTTTTGCACTTGTAGATGAGGAAGATTGGGTACAAAACCAGAATTACTGAATTCCGCCATTCATTGGCTCTGCTGCCACCTGCTGCTGGTTATTGCCTTTCACCCTACCTGTCCCAATAGGCACCAGCCACCACTGAAGCGATGGCTGAGAACGTTGCAGTGCCTCTGACCATGTCCAAAGTGCCGCCACAACACCACACAACCTGCAACTATCTGAGATCAGAGGCTAATATTTCTGAATCTGAGGATATAATTTCAGTACAGGACAAGACCTCTATAATCTTCCATCATACTAATCACTGTGTTGTGTGTGTGGATTTCTTGGGTTCTGATACTGGAGTACCCCCAGGGTGCAAATCCTACCAGGACCCATGGGTGTAGCCAAGGAGGGGCAGCTGGCACCCTAAATAAATTAAAATAAATTAAAATATATAGCAAACTGAGGTTCTGCCCCCCTAACAAAAGACCTGTCCCCCCAAACAAAAGGCCTGCCCTCCCCTACACCCATGTGGAATCCTCTCTGCATTTGCCCTGCTAGTCCTGATGACCATGTTCTATCACTAGGTTGCACAATGGGAACAGTAAGCCTCTGCTCTGGGAATAAAATGGCAGCCCTCTAGGAGCAGATAATCAATGGAAATGGTTTACGGGGAGGGGTCTGCCGACTTTGTAGCAACAAGAGCCAAACAAGACCCTTTGAGCAGTTTAATTACCAGGCTGGTTTCTTGCTGTCAAGCCTGATGGCGATGACAGTTCAGGGAGTTCACACAGGGCAGCAGATAGATAAATAACAGCTAGTAGAAGTGTTGCTCATTGAGAGAATTAGAATCACATAATTGTAGAGCAAGAAGAAACTCCCTTAAAAAATAGAAGCAGCTCTTTTTGAAAACATTTTCCCGCCTGTTGCAAGGGGGAAACAGATGTTCTGCTGATGGTGCTTCATTAGCAAGATGAATGAGGTCGCTGGTGCAATTGTGGCTCATGTTCATTTACATAACAGACCATACCATTAAGACTTGACATTTGGGGGTGGTAAAAGTCTGGGAGGGGGGTCAATATTACTGAGCGGTTTCTTTTGGGGGGGATGGTGTAATGTCTGGAGGGGCAGAGCCCAAATGGGCTGGTGGCGATGTGGAGCAACCAAACTCAGGGAAGGAGCATTAGCTTTGAACATAGAATGTCCCAAGTTCAGTCCCCGACATCCTCAGGTTTTTCTTAAAAATAAAATAAAATCAGGTAGTAGGCCTGAAGCCCTACTGACAGTCAGAGTAGACAAGATAATACTGGCTTAGATAGACAAATAGCCAGACCTCATATAAGGCAGCGTCATAAGTCCGGATTTGATTTGAAAAACTATTGTAGGAAGTCCACATATGGGATGAGTTGACTCTTGCGTAGAAAAGAGGGGATATCAGCATGTGTAGATCCCCACACAGGGAATAAGAGAACCTGCATCTACTAAAATCCCCTCTTCTACACAGGATATGAGCTATCCTGGCTTCCCAGATTTCGGCAAGCGTTTCTTACACATTTTCAAACATTCCTCAGGATTGCAAGCTTACTATTTTCTTTTCTTTTCGGGATGCTGCACTGGGTAGCTTCCTCCTTGTCTCTTGACATTGCTTGAACACTGACCATTGACCATAATGAAGAGATTGATTGGCTGATGCCTCGTTAGTCATCCCATTAGTACTGAAGTTGCCACCAACTTTCAACTAAAGCAGAATGATGGACAAATTTTGAAAGTTCCTTCTTGGGTGGGGATTGTTATGGGAGATAGCAAAATGAGTGCCTATAATGCTAGTGAAATTTCACTCTGGGTGTGCCTGTGTGTTCCTGTGTCTGTAGATCACACACCCCGGGCCTACATCTTAGCCCTAGCACAGGTGTTCTCTCCCCCCCCCCCCCCGTTCCTTCTTGAATGAGTTGCTGAAGAAGCGTTAGTGCCCTCTAGCGATGCAATTGCTTAATTTCACTTGGAGCTGTGCGGGCTCAGCTCTGCCTTCCTCAAAGGATGCTGATGAGATGGCAACCAAGAAACACAAATCTGATGAGCAAAATATGGGTGCCGGAGGCAAAAGAGGAGAGCAGGGCTGTTGAGTCGTCTAAGGGATCGTGTACGGAGCCTGGTTTAAATGTGATGCTGGACATAAAAGGAAAGCCTTCTCTGTGCTGTTGGAGCTTGACCTTTGATGAAAAGAAAAAGAGAGGAAGGGTACATATATTAATTTATTGGATTTATATCCCCCACCATCTGCCCTAAAGAGCGCATGGCAGCAGACACACCCACAGGAAAATGGTTTTTGAAAACCCACCATTCCAAAAATAGTTAAAACCAGGGCTTTATTTCAGCTGGAACTTACCAGAACAAAGTTCCAGTGGGTACCATTGCTATTATAAGAGAACAAGGGAGGTGTTCATGGTGAGTTCCGGCACCTCTTTTCTTAGCACTGGTTAAAACATTCCAGATACAGTTACACACTGCGTACACTGCAAGAGGAAGAGCAGGATAGAAACTGAATAACAAGAATCTGTAGCGCAAAAATTCAGGTTTTCTCCCAATCCAGAATTGTTTGTGCTAGTCCTCAGTGTGCTGCTTTTAACCTAAGTTGAGTGTAAATTCTGCCGTCCACAAGACTGAGTGTGGTTACTTGGTTTTATTACCTAGAATCATAGAATCATAGAGTTGGAAGAGACCACAAGGGCCATCGAGTCCAACCCCCTGCCAAGCAGGAAACACCATCAGAGCACTCCTGACATATGATTGTCAAGCCTCTGCTTAAAGACCTCCAAAGGAGGAGACTCCACCACACTCCTTGGCAGCAAATTCCACTGTCGAACAGCTCTTACTGTCAGGAAGTTCTTCCTAATGTTTAGGTGGAATCTTCTTTCTTGTAGTTTGGATCTATTGCTCCGTGTCTGCTTCTCTGGAGCAGCAGAAAACAACCTTCCTCCCTCCTCTATGTGACATCCTTTTATATATTTGAACATGGCTATCATATCACCCCTTAACCTCCTCTTCTCCAGGCTAAACATGCCCAGCTCCCTTAACCGTTCCTCATAAGGCATCGTTTCCAGGCCTTTGACCATTTTGGTTGCCCTCCTCTGGACACGTTCCAGTTTGTCAGTGTCCTTCTTGTACCTATTTGCTTCTTTTTTCCATTTATATCCCGCCTTTCCTCCAAGGTGCTCAGGGTGGCATAGATACTTCTCCTCCTCCCCATTTTATCCTTTCAACAAGGAATGAGAAGGAAATACTCGAGCCATAAGGTTCCTGCCTATGTAACTTACCCCCACGATATCAAAATAAGCTCCAGTAGACAAGAGGGGCCCCTTCATGGATCACTGCCTTGCCGTGGCGAAGGGGCTTGAATAACTCAGAAAAGCTATGAGCTATGCTGTGCAGGGCCATCCAAGATGGACAGGTCATAGTGGAGAGTTTTGACCAAACGTGACCCACCTGGAGCAGGAACCGGCAAGCCACTCCAGTAACCCTGCCAAGAAACAGGCATATAAAAGAGATTGTTCTCGAAGCTACAAACATGAGTCTGACCAAACTGTGGGAGGCAGTGGAAGACAGGAGTGCCTGGCATGCTCTGGTCCATGGGGTCACGAAGAGTCGGACACAACTAAACGACTAAACAACAACAACAAAGACAAGAGGGGAAGACTCAAGAGCAGCAGGTGCAGACCTTAGAGCGCTCCAAGCAGGCTTTGGAAGGCACAGCACATAGAACGATTCCTGTCCTCCCCAGAGGAGGAAGAGACATGAGGAGGTGGCAGGTGTCTCCCAACTGAGGGGAACAGAGGCAGCAGCGTGCAGGGGAAACAGGATGTCCCGGGAGGTGTGCTGTCTTCCAGGTGCAAAAATTGACGATGTGGCGGAGAAGTTGCCAAGTGTTATCAAGCCCACTGAGCACTCTCGCTTCCTTCAGACTCATGTGGATACAAATGATACTGCCACACACAGCCTTTAACGTATAGCAAGGGACTATGAGACTCTGGGCACGGAGCTGAAGAGCCTTGGGGCACAGGTGGTCTTTTTATCACTCCTTCCTGTTGAAGGTCATGGCCCAAGAAGAGAGAGGGAAATCCTGGAGGAAAACCACTGGCTTCGCAGGTAGTGTTGTCAGGAAGCGTTTCATTTCTTCGATCATGGCCCCCGCTTCCTTGAGGAAGGACTTTTGGCAAGAGATGGGCTGGCCCTCACAGCGGTTGGCAATAATGTGTTTGCTAAGAGTCTCATGAAGGTGGTCAGGAGAGCTTTAAACTAGAACTTTAGGGGGAAGGAGACAACATTACAGACGACAGAAGAACACATGGAACTGGGGATAATAGCTACATTGATGCTCAGCAAACTGAGGTGATGTTCCAGAAACCTGCTAAAGGGCAAAAAAGTACAAGAAGGAAGCAGCTGGAGGGAAGGACTCGTGGTTTCAGTTGTCTCTGCACAAATGCACAGAGTATGGGAACCAAGCCAGACCAACTGCAGCTTTTAATTCAGGATGGCAAATATGACCTGGTAGCAGTGGCGAAGCTGCATGCTCCAGCACCAGGGGCGGAGAGTACATGGGGGCGTGGCTGGTGCGCATCCTGGGGGCATGGCATGTCACCTGTGGGGATATGGTGTGCATCCTGGGGGCGTGGCATGCAGCCCATGGGAGCGTGGTGTGCATCCTGGGGGCGTGGTGCGCTACCCATGGGGGCGTGATGCCCGGCATGGTGGGGAGGTGCACGACGCGTATCCAGGGGTAGCCGTGATGGTACCCCCTCCCCGCCGGTGCCTGGTAGGCATTACTGAAATATTGTGGGATGAGACCCATGACTGGAATGTAGGAATTGAGGGGTATGACCCGTTCAAGAGAAAAGGGACAAACACGAATTTGCGTCCCCCGTTTCCTGTTGCACCACTGATTTGCGTCCCCCTATATTTCCTGTTCTGCCACTGATTTGCAACCCCCCTTGTGTTTCCTGTTGCACCATGAATTTGCGTCCCCGTCATTCCTGTTGCACTTCTAATTTGTGTCTCTACACAAATACACAGAGTATGGGAACCAAGCAAGACAAATTGGAGCTTTTAATACAGGATAGCAAATATGACCTGGTGGGCATTACTGAAACATCATGGGATGAGACCCATGACTGGAAAGTAGGAATTAAAGGGTATAAAATGTTCAAAAGGAAAAAAACAAACAGAAAGGAAGGGGGAGCATCATTATGTGTAAAGGATGTGTACACTTGTGAAGAAATCCATGACCTAGAGCAGGTATACCAGGGTGGAGGGGTCTTCGGACCCCTCAATATTTGCTGGCAGGGGCCAGGCCCCTTGATGTTGAGCTACCCCTCCCAATTTGGTGTCATCTGCAAATTTGAGGAGCACCCCCTCAATTCCTTCATCCAAGGCATTTATAAAGATGTTGAAGAACCCTGTGGCACTCCCCTTTTTCCAGTCCCTTTTTTGCAGGATGTTTTTCTTCCTCTTTGGACTATTGTTCAGACACTGCACAGAAAGAACCTAATACAATCAATACAGTCATATGTACCATATGTACAGTCACACCAAGAGACAGCCAGTGTGGGGTTGTGGCTAGAGTGCTAAACAAGGACCTGGGAGACCAGGGTTCAAATCCCCACTTTGCCATGAAGCTTACTGGGTGTGACCCTGGCCCAGTCATTGCCTCTCGGCCTTGCCTACCTCATGGGGTTGTTGTAGGGAGAACCATATATTCCACCGTGAGCTCCTTGAAGAAAAACTGTGTGTAAATGCAGCAAACAAATAATAAGCTTGCTTTTTGGTGGATTTGTTTTTCATCAGTCTGCAATAAAACTGCAGAAAAGGGGTCTTGATTCTGTCACATAAAAAAATAGCTTCTTGCAGGGGTTTTTGTTGTTTGCTTAGATCAATGCACACTAGTGAGACGGGGTGAATGTGACTGTAATGCAAGAGGTGTCGGGGAGATTCAGATCTCTGGCAAACCGCACATGTCCTGCTGGGCCGTCTTAAGCATATCTGGCGCCGTGGTGCAAAGCTCCCTCCAATGCACCCCCACCCCATTTCCCAGACTTTTTTTAGGGAGGGCGGTACTGCCGGAGGGGCTGGAGGAGGCGGGCAGCGCCTGGAGGGCGGCTCCTCCAGCGGGGAAGAGGTGGAGGCTGTACACGGTGCCTCCCAGCTCAGCTGGCTGCTTCGTGCCACAGTGGCCATGGGAGACGGAGGCTCTAGGTGCAGCGCTGCTTCTGTGGGGCATAGCGGTGGTGGGCGAGGGCGGTGAGCTGATGCCAGGAGGTGCCACACCCAAACACTGCTTCTTCCCTGGCGCCCTCCAGAACTTGACGCCCTGGTGCCCCACGCCACTAGCCTCTATGGGTAAGACGGCCCTGATGGAGTTGAGAGATGGCCTACCCTGTTTAGAAGACAGTGGTTATATTTTCTGAGAATCCTCCAGAAAAACAATCTCTCAAAGGACCTGTTGATGGCATTTTACCATTGTACTGTGGAGAGTGTCTTGACTTGTGGTCTGTGTGTGTGGCTTGGGAGCTGCACGGCCAGGGGAAAAACAATGCTGTCCAGGGTTGTAAAGACTGTGGAGAGAATAATTGGGTGCACTCTTCCCACCTTAGATCAAATCTACGCTTCCAGGTGTCATAAGAAAGCTGCAGAGATAGCACAGGATAGTGCACACCCTGGAAATGATCTCTTTCAGCTTCTGCCTTCTGGAAGAAGGTACAGGGTAATAAAGACTAGGACTAGCCGCCTGAGAAACAGTTTCTATCCAAATGTGATTTTGGTTTTAAACGCAGTGTAAGGTAGTCTCTGTGGGAGCATATTATATTTAATTATGGGGTATCAGAGTTTTTAGGGGGCTAACCAGGCTGGGATAGCAGGCTTGTTGGTTTTTGAATGTCTGGTGTAGAATTTTCAATTTCATTGTTCTGTATGGGACAATGACAATAAAGATTATCGTATCGTATGTCCTGCACTCTGTGCAGAACTCTGAAATACAAACTGGAATAATGGGAAATTCTTAAATGTTTTGGTTCCACTTTCAAACCCAAGACTGGGCAATTGGGAACTTCTGCAATCCCTAGAAGATATTTGGATGGCAAGAACTGCAGGTGTATCCTTCTCTGCCTTCCACCGGCATAGCAACCCCCGCTGGCACTTGGGGTGGAAGGGGGGGTACACGCACACCCACACGAAAGGGGCTGAGCATCCAAGTGGGCAGGGCACGCCGTCCAAGTAAATGCACCCTCCTGTGAGTGAAGCATCTAACGTTTTCTGGCAGCGCTGAGCCCTCTACAGAGCAGCCGCGGTTGAGAGGAAGGTGGTGGCTGGGCTGCCCTAGGGTGCTCTGCTGCCCATAGTGCCCGTACCAACCCCCCACCCCCTTCCTCCACTATTGGAGAGCAGCCTTTACCAAAGGTGTCATGGGCTCTGAAGACACTCGAACTCAGGACGCAAGGGGAAAACATGCTAAGAGGAAGGCATGCAGGGCAAATCCACACCGTGATCAGCTCCTGCCTGGAAACCAGTGTCCCCACTGTGGAAGGACGTGTGGATCCAGAATTGGCCTCCACAGTCACTTACAGACTCATTGTTAAAACTGTGTTTATAGAAAACAATCTTACCCGGCTACAAGTGATTGCCAAAGAAGAAGTTTTCTTCCCTTGTTTGCTATATTTTTATCCCACTTTTCAGACAGTTTGTGGTCTTCCAAAGCGGCTCCCAGATAGAGGGAGAAGGAGAGGTTGACCTCACTCAAGGAAAAGAGAGTGGAGGGGAAAGGGAGAGAATTGGACTTCATGGCTAGAAGCAAGTGGGGATCTGCAAGGGGCCATCGATGCCCCGGTGGGGGCAGGCAGATCTTCCAGTGCTGGTTTCCTGGCTTGAATAGCTCTGTTTTCCTCTGGCCAATGGATGAGATCCTAATGGTGTGACCCCGCTGAAGAAAGGCTACAATGTTTGGGACTTTTTAGCGTGGAGAATTTCCTGAGAAAGAGGTGGCATGACAGAAGTTTAGAAAATGATGCATCTATGGAAAAAGTGGACAGAGGACAGCTTTTCTCCCTCTCTCATAAGATTCAGGATGGATTACCAAAAAAAAGTGTTCCTTCATGCAGCACAGCAAACTCGCTCCCATAGACGGCAGTGATGGTCACCAACATGGATTTCATGCTTATAAATATAGGATTGGACATATCCATGGAGGACAAGGCTTTTGGTGCCTACTAGCTCTGCTCTGCTTCCATAGTCGAAGGCAGGAAATGCTTCTGAATACTAGTTGCTAGAAACTACAGGAGGGGAGAAAAGGGCTCTTGTGTTCAGGTCCTGCTTGTGGGTTTCCCATTGGAGAATCTGCTTGGCCACCATGAGAACAGGTTGTGAGTGGAGGACCCGCCACCCGCATGGGATTATAATAAGACACAAAGACACATTATTTTTGGTTAATGGACAAACCACAACTTTATTGGTTATAGCATGTGAGTAGTATTGGCTTAGGCATTGGATAAAACAGCAATACATGACTCCACCTGACTCAGCAGGGAGTCATTTCAGGGTTGACAACCAGTGCGAGGAGCTTGTTGATGCAAATACAACTGGAAGCTTCCCCATGACGTCACTGGGGGTCGTGCCATGGCTCGAGAGCCAGTGTGGTGTAGTGGTTAAGAGCGGTAGTCTTGTAATCTGGGGAACTGGGTTCACGTCTCCGCTCCTCCACATGCAGCTGCTGGGTGACCTTGGGCCAGTCACACTTTTCTGAAGTCTCTCAGCCCCACTCACCTCACAGAGTGTTTGTTGTGGCGGAGGAAGGGAAAGGAGAATGTTAGCTGCTTTGAGCCGCTTTCTGACTCCTTAAAGGGAATGAAAGGCGTGATATGAAATCCAAACTCTTCTTCTTCTTCTAGCCACCAGCAGGGCATCGGACAGGATCCATGACCACCAGGTTCCTGTAACGGAATACCCAAAAGAGGAGGGGTAGATGATGGCCATACCCAATTCTCCAACACAGTACACATATTCCAATGCCTAACCGCCAATACCAGAAAGTTGTGATGAGTTGCTATGAGGTAGGCGAAAAAACCAAGAGGACAGGTTGCTGGACCACATAGGTCGTTGGCCTGATCTAGTAGGATCTTCATATGTTCTTATGTCCTTTACTTCTGCAGCCCCAGGACAGTTGGCAGTTGATGCCAAGTGCCTTTCTGGCAAGGAGCTCCCTGCAGCTTCTGATGTATTGGGCCAGGTGGGGATTCTCTTGCTTTCCCTCAGAGGCAATGGGTGCAGTCTCCTGGCATTCCCTGGTCCATGACAGAAGCCACTGTGTGCTTTCCTTCTCCTCTAATTCTTAGTCCACTCTTAGCCCCCAGCAATGGACAAGGTGCTTTGTAGTTATATGAACATATAAAGTCAGGTCCCAGCTCCAAGAGGCCTACAGTCTAAAATTTGACAGTGGGAGGAGGCAGGAGAATGAGGAGAGGAATATCTGTGGGCTCCTTCCCCGCCTCCTCCTCAGAGCTCGGTTTTCAAACATAACGTACAGCCAGAGAACGCAGATTCCTTGCAAGGGGCCCATCGCTAGTTTGCGAACTTCCTTCTCCCTTTCTTGCGGTTTGCTCTGGATAAAACTGCAATTAAAGCTGCTTAGATGATAGCTGGATGGGAAACACCTGAGCTCATTAAGATAATGAGAGTTCTTTGGCAGATGCAAAGCAGGGAAGGGACAGGTAAATCCAGTTCCACCTCACTCTGCAGAAAAACACCACCCCTTTCGGAGAACCAGGAGGTGTCAAAATCTCCCTGCCAATGGGCTGCACAGCACTGGAGTGTCAGGTGATGAGGGAACCGGTCTTTCATTGGCCGTGTTCACTTTTGAGGAGAAATGAGGTTCATCTGCAAAGTTCTGTGCTCCCTTGCTGTTCTCCTGGCTTGGCATGCAGACAGGTCTTTCTAGCCTTGCCAGACCTTCCTCAGTCACTCCCTGACTTCCACCTGAACTGACGGCAGCCAGATTCACTTGGGGAGCCTCTCTGCCTGGAGGCTGCTTCTGGGCTGTGCTCCCCCTTACAGCAAGGAGAGTAGCGGCAGCCCCTTTGCTGCCTACCCTGGATGGCTTTCCACCTTTCCTGGCTCAAACGGCATTCCAGCGCCAGGTACCAAATTCCATTCCAGCGCCCGATGAAGTCACCCCCTCCCACTGCTCGGCTTCATAGCTGTCCAGGTTGCCATGGCATGGGGGTCTCTGATGGTCACCGCTGCTTCTCCTCTTAGGTGAGTTGTCTCTCAGGAATGTTTGGTCAGGCTTTAACTTTTGCAGATGTAGACTCTGTGCAACCCAGCCTCCTCCTCCTGCTCCCCGTCCCTGGCTTAAGTTTCCTGCCGAGGTGCCTGTAGGAGATTCCTCCACTGCTTTTGCTAACCAGCTCCAGCTGGCTCCCACAGACCCCCCCATGCCAGGCCTTTCCCTCTCCCTCTCCCTCTCCCTCTCCCTCCCCCTTTTCTTTTCTTTCCTCTTTCGGCTATTGGTGCTGCTGCTGCACACTTCTACCTGAGCTGCCTGGGATGGTTGTTGACCTGAATTTTCAGCTAGAGGAGCAGCACAGCTGATGCCGGCTCATATCTGAATGAATTAGAACTTGATTTTGTCAAGTCTGCAGGCCTGTCAGCCTGCCCCATCTCTGCCATTTTGAAGGACAATGCCATCCCTGATTGGCCTTCCCGGCTTGGCCTTCTGATTGGCTGGAAGCTGGTCATACCTGCAAGCTTTTCCAGTTCTGGTCAAATCTTAGCCTGTGACCTCATGTCACCTCTGATCTACCCTGATTGGCCCAACTTCTCCCATTTTCTCTGTTTCCAGAGTTGCTGTGGTGCAGACCAATAGGCAAATAGGCAAGCAAGAAACATAATCAGTACCTTGAATAATCTTTCTTTTCCTTTATTGTTTTATTTAAGTGCTATATCCCGCTTTCCTTATAGATGCTTGTTTGGACTTTGTTTCTTTGAATGTTTGTTAAACGTACAGAAATTATTGATTTTTTGAAAATAGTGATAGGTAAAGGTAAAGGTAAAGGTACCCCTGACCATTAGGTCCAGTCGTGACCGACTCTGGGGTTGCAGCGCTCATCTCGCTTTATTGGCCGAGGGAGCCGGCATACAGCTTCCGGGTCATGTGGCCAGCATGACTAAGCCGCTTCTGGCGAACCAGAGCAGCGCACGGAAATGCCATTTACCTTCCCGCCGGAGCGGTACCTATTTATCTACTTGCACTTTGACGTGCTTTCGAACTGCTAGGTGGGCAGGAGCAGGGACTGAGCAACGGGAGCTCACCCTGTCGCGGGGATTCGAACCGCCGACCTTCTGATCGGCAAGTCCTAGGTTCTGTGGTTTAACCCACAGTGCCACCTGTGTCCCATAGTGATAGGTACTTGTTTTAAATAAAGAAATATAAAAACAAGGTGGCTGACTGTAAAATGATCAAACACAATAAGAATCAAACTGAGGGTGAGAAAACATACTAATGCAGGGCAAATATATATATAATCATTTCAACAGAACTCCCAAATCAATAATACTCAGAAAAAGGAGTGAGGGAAAATAATGAGGGATGAACAATATATATCTGGCTCACATTGCTTTTGCATGTGTCTGTTCTGTCTCATTACTGCACCACCCTGCAAATAATCATGACAATAAATAATAATTCACATGAAACCTCCATATTAAATTAGTGTTTCAACGCATAATTTCTCCCTAAATGCACATTTCTAAACACATTCTGAACATATTTCTAAATTGTAGAGCTCAGAAAGATTCAGAAAGGGGCAGCTAAAATGATCAAGTGGGTGGGTGGGTGGGGGGAATGAATGTAGCATTTGGGACTTTTTTAGCTTAGAGAAGAGGCGAGTAAGAGGCAACATGATAGAAGTTTGTTTGTTTTTTAATTATGCACGTCATAGAGTTTCTATCCCTCTCCCCCTCTCTCTTAACACTAGAATACGTGACATTTAGGACAGATAATTGAAAGGATTTTCTTGAGACATTGCATGCTGTGGAACCAGTGTGAGAGCTAGTGTGGTGTAGTGGTTAAGAGCGGTGGACTCGTAATCTGGTGAACCGGGTTCGCTTCCCCGCTCCTCCACATGCAGCTGCTGGGTGACCTTGGGCCAGTCACACTTCTCTGAAGTCTCTCAGCCCCACTCACCTCACAGAGTGTTTGTTGTGGGGGAGGAAGGGAAAGGAGAATGTTAGCCGCTTTGAGACTCCTTCGGGTAGTGATAAAGCAGGATATCAAATCCAAACTCTTCTTCTTCCTGCAGGAGGTAGTGATGGTCATCAACTTGGAGGGCTTTAAAAGAGGATTGGGAAATATTCATGGAGGAGGGATATCAATGGCTGCTAGCCATAAGGGCTGTGCTCTGCCTCCATGATCAGAGGCACCTGTACAGTGCTACCTGTACAGGTGCTTCAGGTTACAGACGCTTCGGGTTACAGACTCTGCTAACCCAGAAATAGTACCTCAGGTTAAGAACTTTGCTTGAGAGCAGAAATCGCATAGTGGCAGCAGGAGGCCCCATTAGCTAAAGTGGTGCTTCAGGTTAAGAATACTTTCAGGTTAAGAATGGACCTTCAGAACGAATTAAGTTCTTAACTTGAGGTACCACTGTACTTCTGAACATCAGTTGCTGGAAACCACAGCAGGGGAGAAGAAGGCTCTTGCACTCAGGTCCTGTTTGCTGGTTCCCCACAAGCATCTGGGTATGGACTTGATCCAGCAGGTTCTCCTTGGGCTCTTATATTATATCTTAAAATATAGTTCTTTAAGATGCAGTTTGGTAGCCTTTAAACTGACAACTGCACCTCAAAATTCAGGAAAGTGATAAAACCAAGAGAGAATGCATCGTGATCTTTGTGTTCAGTTCTCATTCAGATTCAGATCAGTTCTCATAAGAATTTGCTTTGACCAAATCCCCCAAGCAGCCCTGGAAAGCTGCATATTGAGAGATGGGCACAGGCTTGGCGAACCCGAAAGGCTTCCTTAAAGAGCAAGGTTTTGACCATGGGTGCTCTGCATTAGACCCAGCTGGTCATTAGACCATGGCATTGCTGTAACTTGATGGAAACACAAGTAAAAATGCCAGTAAATAATACATTGGTGGATGTTGCTTAGGACAGTAGCTTGCTCAGAAACTAGGATGAGGGGGTTGTTCAAAAGCAACTGGCAGGGGCCAAATTCTGGGTGGCAAATTCTTTTTTGTGTGTCTTCTTTTGCCCTGTGCTTTTGGCAGCCTGGTTTCCTGTTTTCTTTGCCCAGTTGTGGCCATTCTGTGGGTTAGAAGGAGAGAAAACCTTCGGGCATGAGGGCTATAATCCCTCGTGAGCAACTTTCCAGGGCCCACAAGCTGCTTGAGGGCCAAGGCAAAGGGAAAAGAAGGGAGAGCAATGGTGGCTGTAACCCTTGCCTTATCACAGCAGGCTTCATTCCACAAAAGACGCAGAAGTTTCTACATATGCAAGCAGACAAGCATATACACACAGCCAGGAGTGATGCTTCATTGCCTTCTACATGTGCTATGTCAGGAAAATTTTGGGCATCACATGGCAAGACAGAACCTCAAAAAAAGGGTGCTGTCCCAAGTCCATATTCAAAGCATGTTGGCACTTCTGTCTCAGCGACGTCAACGCTGGCATGGCCATGTCCACAGAATGGAAGATAGCAGGACCCTCAAGGATGGGCTTGTCTTGCCAAATGCAAGATGTTTCTTTTAAAATTAGATTCAGAAGCAATAAAACCACATGTGAGTGTGAGAAGATTACAGATTTTATTCCCAAACAACAAACAATACAGGCGAAACTCGAAAAATTAGAATATAGTGGAAAAGTTCATTTATTTCAGGAATTCAACTTCAAAGGTGAAACATAGATGGGATAGACTCATGATATGCCAAGTGAGATGTGTCAAGCCTTGTTATCATTGTGATGATCGTGGCGTACAGTTGATGAAAACCCCAAATTAACAATCTCAGAAAATGAAAATATTCAATGAAATCAGCAAAACAGGGATTGCAAATCGAGCAAGATTGGACCTCTGAGAAGTAGAAGCAGATCTTGCTTGGCATGTCATGAGTCAATCTCATATATGAGTTTCACCTTTCAAGTTGAATTCCTGAAAGAAAGGAACTTTTCCACGATATTCTAATTTTTCGAGTTTCACCTGTATATACATTACAAAGCAAGCACTTCAACCTACCACTGGGAAGCCCTGAAGAAATGGCGAAGTGACCGCCAGGTAGCCTTCATCTGCACAGCTCTGTGGCCAACAGCCTGTGCACGAACTTCCACTGCCATGCTCAAAACATGGATGAAGAACACATTCCAATGAGGCTAAAAAATGCTCAAGAAAAGTGCAAAGCAGAGCTGGTAAAGACTCAGTCCCAAGGGCTCGGGGAAGAGGCCTTGAGGGATACACTTGGCACCCGAGCCCATCTCTGTGGGTCCCTCATTTTTAATCTCTCTTGCTTCACACTTTAGAATTGTAGAGTTGGAATGGGGCCCCAAGGGTCATCTAGTCCAATCCCCTGCAATGCAGGAACCACAGCTAAAGCATCCATGAGAGATGGCCAGCCAAGCTCGCTTTTAAAACCTCCATCGCAGGCGGCTCCATCGCTTTCCACTGCCGAATGGCTCTTACCATAAGAAAAGTCTTCCGTTTAGTCAGGATCTCCTTTGTTGTCATTTGAATCCATTGGTTTGGGTCCTGGCCTGTGGAGCGACACAAAACAAGCACGCTCCATCTCCCACGTAACAAGCCTTCAGGCACTGAAAAATGGCCACCATTTCAGCTCTCAGTCTCCTCATCTCCAGGCTAAATGTGTGCCCCTTGGGGTGCCCATAAGCCTGGCTGCCTCCCACTGCCTCTCAGCAGTAGACCTTCAGCATCTGGTCTACTGCCTCCAGGTGAGGAGGTCCAAGCAGCAGCCGAAGTAGCCCTCCCTTCTCTGACTCTGTGTAATCCCTTTACAAGGAGGGTTTACTCTGTCAGGAAGGAGCTGATCTTGCCTGGGGTGATGAGGTAAATGCACAGCACTTGCATTTAAGATGCGGAAAATTAACCTTTCAGAGCATTGGACACATGTCTCAAGAAAGCAAAAAAAAAAAAAAAAAAAAAAAAAGAGGATGGAAAGTGCTAATTGTTACCATTAATAGGTGCCAATGGGGCATAACAGCATTTAAATGTGTCCTGCAGTAGCATTTCCCCAGCCTGCCATTTCCCTAGACGCTGAAATGTTTCCTCCCCTTAAAACCTGAAATGTGAGCACATAGACTTAACCCTTTGCTTTTGGGGCTGTTTTCTCTTCGGGAGAAATTTGCAGTTCTACTGTGCAAATATGTATGCATTCAGGTGTTTATAGCAGTGGCAGCTCCTCAGTACCCCAGACATGGGCCTTAGCTCCATTCTGCCAGGTTCTGTACAGTCTCAAGCAGAAACAGGCAAAGTTTGGGTGATAGGATGCTGCCTAGAGTTGGACATTGGTCCATTGAGCTCAGTACTGTCTATACCAGGAGTAGCCAACCTAGAATTGTAGAGTTGGAAGGGCCACCCAAGGACCATCTAGCTGAACCTTCTGCAATGCAGAAATTACACCTAAGGAACCCCCGACAGACAGCCATCCAACCTTTGTTTAAAAACCTCCAACGAAGGTGAGCCCCCACTTTCCAAGGTCATCAGTTCCACTGCTGAACTCTTGCCATCAGAAAAGTCCTAAGAAGAAGGGCCCTGCTGGATCAGGTCAGTTGCCCATCCTGTTCTCACAATGACCAGCCAGATCTCTGTGGGTGTGATGGCCTGGGACCTGGGCTCAGACTCGGAACCAGAGGAGTCTCAGACTGCACCGGATCCTTTGCCTCAGGCATCACCTGAACCAAGTCTGTGGCCTGATCCTGAAGAGTCCCAGTCTGCACAGGTTCCCCTGCAACAAACACCAGCTGGGCCGAGTCAGGGGCCTGAGCCTGCCCTGGCTCCAGATGTGGGGATGACCTCGTTGCCTTCAGCTGGGCCATCACTTACAGCTGCTCCACTACCAGTTGGGTCAGGGGAGGCTGAGGCGGCCTCTGGGTCTAGTAACCCACCGACATCTCCCAAGCTGCAGAGACTAAGGTCTGAGAGAAGGAGAGACCTGAGTACTTGCAGGAGGAGTGCTCGCCTTTGGGTGAAACAGGGAGGTGAGTCACTGGGGGATCAGGACCGGCCGCTACCTCAACAAAAATAAAAGGCTGTCGGACCCGGCCCCAGGTTGCGGGAGCAGCAATGCTGAATGCTAGATCCTGTACCTGTCCTTGCCTGGTTTCCTGCCTCGTGTCCTGCCTTGGCCCTGTCAGACTGACTCCCACCAGAACCTTCAGGTTCTGGTCCAGTCCTGGACCGTGTTTCATGGGTTACCCCCGGGCCCAGCACAGTGGGAAACCAGCAGGCAGGATTCAAACACAAGAGCATCACGCCCCCCTGCAGTGGCATTTGGAAGTGTTGCTGTCTCTCAACTGCAGAGCATAGCCATTATGGCCATTGATAGTTCTGCCCTCCATAAATTACTGTTAATTCCATTTTAAAACCATCTAAGTTGGTGGCCAGCACTGCCTACTAGGAGAGCAACTTCCATAGTTTGTGCTTCATGAACAATTACTTCCTTTTCTCTGTCCTGAATCCTCTAACATTCATCTTCATTGAATGTCCATGAGTGCTTTGATATACAACAGGCTCTCCTTACATTCTTCTGAAATACAAAGCCCCAAACAACCTGGACCTTGAATACTTAAGGGATCGCCTCTCTGCACATGTCTGCCTGTGAGTTCAGATCTTCTGGGGAAGCCCTCATTAATGCCACAGTGCTAGGAACTGTACCTTTGGTAATAAGGCAGGGGTGGGCCTTTTCTGTGGTGGTTCCCCCACTCTGGAATGCCCTCTCCCACCCTGAAATTCAGTCGACACCTGCGGTAGTGCCATTCGGGTGCCTGGTGAGAAGCTGGCTGCTTGTTCAGGCCTTTGGGCATGACTGCTACTGTTATCTGATGCTGATGAATTATTTTGATTGCATTTTCTCTGAGGTTTAAACTGAGTCTTCGTTGTTATGCTGGGACCCGCCCAGTGATCCCGGGATGTGAGGCAGGATGCAGAGAGCCAAAATCAAGTAAATTCAACTCTGCATTCCCTGGCAGTTTTTCCTGGGGACCAGCCCCAGCTGTTGTCTCATGGGTTGCGGAGAGAGCAAATGCGTCTGTGAGTCTGCCTTGCTTGAGCTTCAGGGCCTCATTCTCATTCCCTTGTTTTTTGGGACTGTGTTTATTAGCAACCATATCCCAGGTACAAGGCGCCGTCGGCAAGGCAGCTTGTTCTTGCAGGAGGAGTTGCCCTTTCCAAGGTATTCATTAGGGGATGTTTCCTTGTCCTGCACAAGCAGACAGTCCTCCCAGCAATTTGCAGATTATACCTTCATTTGTCCACTTATTGGCTTGAGATCACAGCAGATTCAGGGGTTTAGCACTCTGGGATGGCATTTGCCATCTAGCGAGTCGATGGCATGTTATTAACTTAAAACCCTCCAAATCTCTCAGTAATGATACAAGTGGCCTCAGAATCCAGAGAAGTTAACAGTCTGTAAAGGAGGGATTAGTGGCATGGGGTTGAGATATGAAACTAGATCCCGTTCCGGGTTTAAAAGAGAAGGGAAGGGGCTTTATTAGCACATGGCACAAATGCCAACTGGGCAGAATGAGCGGGCCGCTGGGAGCCAGTGCTCTGGCTGAGGCTTCCAGGCCTCTCAGCCAGCTTACCTGCACTCTTCTGATTAAGGTGAGCCTCTGGAAGATTCACACCACTAGCTTTCAAGGGGCAGAGCCAAAATGTATTTCTGGAGCGGAGAGTTGTTTTTGCAAGCCTTTTGATACTTGAGCATGCCACTTAGGGGCATGGTCATGTAGCAAGAGAAATTGAGAGGATACCAGCAAACCAATGTTTGCTGATGGTACTGTTGGGTCATGTTCTAGCCAATCAAAGTGTTATTTCTATGGCACATTTTCTGCAGACCAGGACTCACATATTAAAAACGGCACTGATAAAATGCAAAAAGCTAAAAACATATGAAAGATAATAGTTAACGAACAATAAAACATTAATAGAAGTGTGTATATATATATATGTATGTGTGTGTGTGTGTGTGTGTGTGTGTGTATATATATATATATATATATATATATATATATATATGCAGGTTTTGGTGTCTTCGGGTATCTTCCCGTGTAAGAGTTGGGGTGTCTAGGCGACGTTTCGACGAGGTCTCACTCGTCATCTTCAGGCTGGTGCTTTCGGCTTCTTGTTACTAGAACAGAGCAGGATCTCCGTGTTTGAGTTCCTATAAATACTGTTGAGGGGGTGTGGTGTATAGCCTCCAACGTTCTGGGCAGAGAGGAAGTTCCCAGGTTATTGTGCCTTTTCTTCTTTTGTTCATTAATTACTTGAGGGATATCTTGAGTGATTTCTTGAGTGATATTCTGAGTACCACTTAGGAGGGTCATTAGGTGTGGATTAGTTGCTAAAGCTTTCGTGTCTTGACCTCTTGAGCTGGTGTGTGTTTTTTTCTGAGAAGAGAAAAAAACACACACCAGCTCAAGAGGTCAAGACACGAAAGCTTTAGCAACTAATCCACACCTAATGACCCTCCTAAATGGTACTCAGAATATCACTCAAGAAATCACTCAAGATATCCCTCAAGTAATTAATGAACAAAAGAAGAAAAGGCACAATAACCTGGGAACTTCCTCTCTGCCCAGAACGTTGGAGGCTATACACCACACCCCCTCAACAGTATTTATAGGAACTCAAACACGGAGATCCTGCTCTGTTCTAGTAACAAGAAGCCGAAAGCACCAGCCTGAAGATGACGAGTGAGACCTCGTCGAAACGTCGCCTAGACACCCCAACTCTTACACGGGAAGATACCCGAAGACACCAAAACCTGCATTCCTGTACCCGTGAAAATCTACGAAAGCAAATATATATATATATATATATATATCACAAATCTGTTAAAATGGAGTGAAAGCAGAAAGGCACTATTAAAAGCCCTTTCCTTAGATAACAGCCAGTTCCCAAAGGCCTGTCAGAACAAAACAGTCTTCCCCTGTTGGTGGAGTGACAGCAAGGAGGGAACCAGTCTGGCTTCCCAAGGGAGGGAATTCCAGAGCCTGGGAGCAACCTCATCAAGATCCAACATGGGACCTGAGATACCCGTATTTTTCGCTCTATAACATGCACCCGACCATAACACGCACATAGTTTTTAGAGGAGGAAAATCCGTAGGCATGCCACCCACAGACATTCCCTCCATAACACGCACAGACATTTCCCCTTACTTTCTAGGAGGAAAAAAGTGAGTGTTATGGTGCAAAAAAATATGGTAATTGCTCAGTGTGCTGTCCTTCAAAGGAAATCACACCAGTGCAGTAAAGCCCAGTCCCATCTCATTTCCCAGACTCATGAGGACCAGACAGCAAGGCAGAACTTGCAGATCAACTTGATGTGGTGATGGCCACCAACTTGGATGGCTTCACAGTGGTACCTTCAGTTACAGATGCTTCAGGTTACATACGCTTCAGGTTACAGACTCCGCTAACCCAGAAATAATACCTTGGGTTAAGAACTTTGCTTCAGGATGAGAACAGAAATCGCACAGCAGTGGCGCAGCAGGAGCGGGAGGCCCCATTAGCTAAAATGGTGCTTCAGGTTAAGAACAGCTTAAGGTTAAGAACGGACCTCCGGAACGAATTAAGTTCTTAACCCAAGGTACCACTGTATTGTATTATTTTATGCACTGTGGCTTGCCGTTGTTTTATTGATTGTAGTTTCGAAATTATTTATTGTACAGTGATACCTCAGGTTAGGGACACGGGTGGCGCTGTGGGTTAAACCACAGAGCCTAGGACTTGCCGATCAGAAGGTCGGCGGTTCGAATCCCGTGACTGGGTGAGCTTCCCGTTGCTCGGTCCTTGCTCCTGCCAATCTAGCAGTTTGAAAGCACATCAAAGTGCAAGTAGATCAATAGGTACCGCTCCGGCAGGAAGGTAAACGGCATTTCCGTGCGCTGCTCTGGTTCGCCAGAAGCGGCTTAGTCATGCTGGCCACATGACCCAGAAACTGTCTGCCGGCTCCCTTGGCCAGTAAAGCGAGGTGAGCGCCGCAAAACCAGAGTCAGTCACGACTGGACCTAATGGTCAGGGGTCCCTTTACCTTTACCTTTTACCTCAGGTTACATATGCTTCAGGTTACATATGCTTCAGGTTACAGACCTGGTTACAGGTTACAGACCTAACCCAGAAATAGTGTCTCGGGTTAAGAACTTTACCTCAGGATGAGAACAGAACTCGTGTGGTGGCAGCGGGAGGCCCCGTTAGCTAAAGTGGTGCTTCAGGTTAAGAACAGTTTCAGGTTAAGAACTGACCTCCAGAACGAATTAAGTACGTAACCAGAGGTAGCACTGTACAAATATAAGGACATCAGAACAGTGTGCTGGATCAGGCCATGGCACATCTAGTCCAGCGTCCTGTTCTCACAGTGGCCAGCCAGACGCGCATTATGGGAATAATAGCCCTCTCCTCTCCAGTGGTTTTCAGCATCTGACATTCAGAGACATTGCTGCCTCTGACTATTTATTATTATTATTGCCCAAGGATTTTAAATTATGGTATTTTTCAACTAGTTGACTGGTTTTTATTATTCCTCTTAATTGTTGGGTTAATAGCTATTGCCATTTCAAAAAACTTGGTGTCCATCTTCAGATGTATGGCAGCTTATACATTTTAAAAATAAATTTATATGAGGATTGAATGAAAGTACCACCACTTTGTTCCAGTTTCAGCCCTTGAGGTGGGGTGGGTATGTCATCTCCCAGTAAGGCCTCTCAATGCTGCTGCAAAATGGACCACTCTGCTGCTGTGCTGAGAGAGAAATGGGAACTTCAATTCGTGTTCTTTTTGTATGCAACTTTTACAGAGATGACCAAATAGATGGTTTACATCTATGCTATGAAAATACCAGGAAAGACGCATGAGTGCTATTTGGCTGACTTATTGCCTGATGGAAAATAATGTAATGACATAATCTGCTAGACTTCTAGCAATAATGGAGTTGCACAGATTCTCTTTGTTGCTTCAAAAATTCACAAAGGGAGTATATCAGTTTAAGTGTGTGTGTGTGTGTGTGTGTGTGTGTTTAAAAAATCATGTTCTTGCTTTATATGTGTGTATTACATTTTATGTTAGGAATGGTGTGGTTTTGGGTTATACTGTATCTTGCTTTGAATGGGTCTTTAGCTGAATAATATAATATTGTTTGATTTGTAAAACTTGAAGCAGAGGAAGGCATAGGCAAGAAGGCAATTTTACTCTTTCTCCCCTCCCCATTTTGTACCAAAAGTTTTTGGCTGAGAGCTTTGGACTCAGCAATAATTTATGCCCCTCCTTTCTTCTAAGCTGGAATTCAAGGCAGGCTCATCCATGGGGTTCCCAGGTGGTCCAGGCACCAGCTAAGCCCAGATCTGCTTAGCTTCAGCAAAGTGAGCCCATCACATGAATTCTGATCATCATTCTCATCCGTTACTCTGCAATGTATATGTGAACTACAATTGGAGCACACACAGTGCATCTATTGGGAACAAGGCACATTATTATTTTAGCTCCTTGGTTTTTGCAACAGGGATCTGAGCAGACCCTCATTCATTCATTCATTTAATAAGAAGAGCCTGATGAATCAGGGCAATCACCCTGTCCAGTCCAGAATCCTGTTCTCACAGTGACCAACCAGTTGCAACCGGTACACATAACCATTATTGCTTCCAGCTGCGTGGGCCCTCAAGTTTTCAGTGAATTAGTCCTGTCCTCTTCCAAAGCCATCCAAATTAGTGTCCATCACAGCATCCTGTGGAATTCGGTTCCATAGTTTAACTATGCACTGTGTGAAGAAGTACAGGCGTACCTTGGAAGCTGAATGTTCCAGGAGTCCATTTGACTTTCAAAACATTTGACTTCCAAGGCGGTTTGCCCCCCCCCCCTTTGGCAATCTTTAAAGCCCTGAACGGCCTCGGTCCAATATACCCGAAGGAGCGTCTCCACCCCCATCGTTCTGCCCGGACGCTGAGGTCCAGCGCTGAGGGCCTTCTGGTGGTTCCCTCCCTGCGAGAAGCCAAGTTACAGGGAACCAGGCAGAAGGCCTTCTCGGTGGTGGCGCCCGCCCTGTGGAATGCCCTCCCACCAGATGTCAAAGAGAACAATTACCAGACTTTTAGAAGACATCTGAAGGCAGCCCTGTTTAGGGAAGCTTTTAATGTTTGATGCATTACTGTATTTTAATATTTTGTTGGAAGCTGCCCAGAGTGGCTGGGGAAGCCCAGCCAGATTGGCGGGGTATAAATTATTATTATTATTATTATTATTATTATTATTATTATTATTATTATTATTAATTTCTGCACCTTGTAGTATACCCTTTTTGATGGAAAGCCACACAAACTGTCTGCAAACAGTAGAGTACCATGGGGTGGGTATGGGTAGTGGGCTCTGGGCATATTTTTTTGAGGGGCTGTGGCAAGGTGCCCCCACCACAGACTTCCACATCGGAGGCTGGCTCTGGCGCCTGAGGGAGCTGTGTAAACAGCTTCCTTGCGTGATGGCCCAATGCCACCAGCCACAGCTCCACTCCCAGGTCAAGCCTGACCCGGGGCGGGAGAGAGGTGAATCGGTGGCATATTCGCCACCACTGCCAAGGCAACTCTCTCGCACCCAGCTGCAGCTCCAACCCCAGGTCAACCATGACCTGGGGGGACACAGCAGGCTCCCTCCATGCCACGCCCCCCCACTACTTATACACAGTCCTCCAAATGTAGCATTTCAGACTTCCACAGTATCTCAGGCTGTGCCCATGTTCTAGGAATGGAAGAGTGGTTTCTCCTTCCAGAAAATGTGGCAGGACTTACATAAACACCTGAGCTCCAGCACCAACTTTCCCCCAAAAAAGTTATGCACTGCTTTGTCTATATACCTCTGGAGCACATCTGGATCTGTCCTGACCAAACCTATGTACACCTACCTCGGAGTAAGTATAGAACTCAGTGGGACTTACTCCTGAGTAGTCATATATAGCACTTCACTGGTAAACTACTCTTCTTAGGGAGGCTTCCCTTAGGGATGGGTGAATCTGCCAGTTTCAGGTTCTCACACTTAAGTTCAGTTCTGCAAATTTCCATGAGTTGGAAATGGCTTTTAAAGTCTTCATGAAAATTCGCTGGCATTTTGACACAAATATCTCCTAATGCACAGGTGCTTGTATGTAATTACGCCTAATACCCAACTTTTTGAGAAGTGGTTTACCCTAATAATTTGTGTTTCTTTGATATTGTTTTTGCAAATGGATGCATTTTATGGACACTTTACCCCAGTGTATGCCTTCTTCTACCCACCATTTGAATGGAGAACTGCATTGCAAAATGCAAAATTCAGAAAAGTACAAATTTTGAGGCTTTTGTGTTTCATTCCAGAAAGTGCAAATTAGATAGGTTTACCTTTCGCTGTAGTGATGTGTGGAAGTGAGAGCTGGACCATAAAGAAGGCTGATCGCTGAAGAATGTATGCTTGTGAATTATTGTGCTGGAGGAGACTCTTGAGAGTCCCATGGACTGCAAGAAGATCAAAGCTATCCATTCTGAAGGAAATCAGCCCTGAGCGCTCACTGGAAGGACAGATCCTGAAGCTGAGGCTCCAATACTTTGGCCACCTCATGGGAAGAGAAGACTCCCTGGGAAAACCCTGATGTTGGGAAAGATGGAGGGCACAAGGAGAAGGGGACGACAGAGGACAAGATGGTTGGGCAGTGTTCTCAAAGCTACAAACATGAGCCTGACCAAACTGCGGGAGGCAGTGGAAGACAGGAGTGCCTGGCGTGCTCTGGTCCATGGGGTCATGAAGAGGCGGACACGACTAAATGACTAAACAACAACAACAACCTTTCGCTGTGAACTGAATCTAACGTTGACCCCACCCACAGCTCATCTGCTACGCAATTTTTTTATTGCATTTCTTAACAACAACACCTCCCTTCTGTATAATGCAGCTTTTATGCGATTTAGCTTTTATTTCTGAATTATGCTGAAGCTACTTAAACTGTTCTTCTGAACTGTGGTGCTTTGAACATTTAAATGTTTTTGCTTTAATCCTTTGCATTGTGATTTTAACTATTTCAGTCCTCCCCCCCCCTCACTGTCCAGGGGAGGGGAGTCATTCAGATATAAAAAGAATGGATATTTTGGATGCATGGGGTTAGGCAGAGTCACAGCAGAGCATAAGAACTTGAGGGGTAGTGGGGTTATGCCAAAGGTTTTGAGGAGAGCCTGGCAAGAATCTGGGGAGGGGAGAACCTGTAGGTGCTTGAGTAGGGAGTAGCAGGTAGAAGTGTCAACCAGAAAGAAAGGAAGGGATCTTTGAGGGTGGCTGAAGAGCTTCAGATAGCGTGTGTCAGGATTATTTAGTAGTAGTAACACAATGGAACCCCAGCAGGATCGCGCTGCCGGGGGCAGATTCCTGCATTGCAAACCTGAGAATACACATTTCAGGTGCCAAAGGCAAAGAGGCCTGTCTTTAGGATTTACCAAAAGCTGCATGCGAGTGGCGCTGTGGATTAAACCACAGAGCCTAGGGCTTGCCGATGAGAAGGTCGGCGGTTTGAATCCCCACAACGGGGTGAGCTCCCGTTGCTCTGTTCCTGCTCCTGCCAACCTAGCAGTTCGAAAGCACATCAAAGTGCAAGTAGATAAATAGGTACCACTCCGGCGGGAAGGTAAACAGTGATTCCGTGCGCTGCTCTGGTTCGCCAGAAGTGGCTTAGTCATGCTGGCCACAGCATGTACGCCGGCTCCCTCGGCCAATAAAACGAGATGAGTGCCGCAACCCCAGAGTCGTCCATGACTGGACCTAATGGTCAGGGGTCCCTTTACCTTTACCTAAAAGCTGCACAATGAAGAAGCCAGACGCACCTCTGCAGGGAGGGTTAGTCTCCACAGCTCCCTCACACGCCAGAGCCAGCCTCCAATGAGGAAGCCTGTTGTGGGGGCACCTTGCCACAGCCCCTCAAAAAAATATGCCCAGGGCCATGGCCCATGGCCCACTACCCAACTCCACAACCTAGTGATGGAGTTATACATGGAATTTCTCATATCTGACTCTATGTGAGCTTTGCACCTCTTGTGTCAAGAACCTGATTCTGTTCCCCAAGGTGCCTATTTACCCTCACACTCCTCCACAAAGCAAGGTTTTTTGTGCTTTAAACACCCATGCCCACCCCGCACTGCAGAAGCGAGCCTGGTTCTCTTGACGGTGAGCTCCCAGCTGTGGGTCGTTGCAATGTCGTAATATTTGTGATCAGGCACGCCCGTTGGTGAAATATTGTACTTGAATGATGTTCTTGAATGTTTGGCTAAGTGCAGTGATTAGTAATGCCTTCTGACTGTCTCCTTCCCTCCCTCCCTTTCTCTCTCTCCGCCTTTTGCATATTGATTGTCTTGGAAACTGAAGGGTACTTATTCGTTCAAGAGCCTGAATTCTCTCTGAGCTTGCAGGTGCTTTTCCTTGGGTCTGGCTCGCTTCACAATCAACACTTGCCTTAGCTGACTTATGAGACCTGATCCAGACAAACTACTTCACCTGCACCCATGGGGGTCCCAGGGATGGGAGGCCAACACAGCCAGTGGTCAGTCAGGCTTGATGAGAGTTGTATTTTACTTTGCCCTACTCCTTTCTCTCCATTGCAGTCCATTATTGTTCCTCTTTAGGAACACAATGCCTTACACTGAGTTAGTCCATTAGTCTATCTAGCTAAAATCAAGATGGCAGGTTGCATCTTCGAAAACTGCATCAGTTTTATTCAAATTCTGTGTGAAATCAAGAAGTTGGTTTTTATCTATGTTTCCTTGTAACACTTTTTTAAACCCCGTCTGAATGGCTCTGATACAAATAAGGCCCTGGAAGGTCTGTTGCTATGTGCTCCCTATCTCATGTTCCCATTTGATTTCACATTTCACTTGCAGGCGCTTCTTGTGTCCTTGTGTCCTTTATGTAAGAAGTACCACAAAGCATAAAATACCATGTAAAAAGATTGAACTGAGCAACAAAGTCACCTAGCAATTACGAAATGCACTTGGAAGGTCTCTTGACTTTAAACTCTGTTTGCATGGGAAGTTGTCAGCAAAACAAAACATCCTCGAGTGATGGACTTAGAGAGACAAACTTTCAAGTGGCTTTTCCCACAGGGACCCACTACCGGTGGCATAGCCCACCTGCAGCGATGTGCTGTTGTTGTGATTCTTGCATGCGCATGCGCAGCTCCTCTTTCTGAGGTGGTCCCCAACATTCTCCTTTTCTTTGCTTTTCACAGAGTCCCCACCAGAGAGGACAGGGCAGCGGCGTGGTCTGCCCAGCGGGGGGGCAGAGAAGAACCCCAGCATGGAACCGGCTGCCACGACGCCGTTTCGTGTCACGGTAAGTCCCCTTGTCTATGTCTGTCTGTTTCCCAGCCCAAGCTGTGATTCCTTGCCAGAAGTTGGGGTTCTTTCCAACTCTACAGTAATGTGGCTCATTTGTAAGCTCTTGTTCATATTCACATGAGGGGTCTTAGTCTGGAAACTTTTTAGAGGAACAAAACAAATTAGGAGCTGCAGACCAGCAAGGATTGTAGAGGAGCAGCCTGGAGGTATTTCCCCCTGGGCATAGACCCCTGCAACAGTAGGGATCTTTGGGTGCATTTGTGTGAATTCTGGTATACTCCATGCAGCACTAACTTTGGTGCTCCTTCAGGGCTGTGGTGCCATAGAAAGCTGCCTTAGATCGTTGGCCCATCATTGGTGTTACTGCCTGGCAACATGTCCTGGATCTCGCTGCAGGATGAACTCAAAACTTGCAGCAGGGTTTCTTTCAATATTTTTAATGCCCAAATGGTTGTTGTGGCAAATAGGCAAAGATCAAAGGTGCAACAGGTGCTCTGCACAGCCGAGCGAGCTAAGACGTTGGTCCCACAGGTGGCACACACTCGAGTCGCCTTATAAAGGAAGGGGGCAGGCACAACTTCAGTATGGCAAGAATGTTGGACTGGGCAAGCAAACAGGGAGTCCTTCTGGAGGGCTGGACCCAGCTGTCTATTTGTGCCAGAACTGGCATCTCTGTGACATGGACAATGGAGGAGGCATTGGTGGTGGGTCAAAAGCAGACTGGGAGATGGACTCTGTTTGCAAGGCAGGCTCTGGCAGTACCAGGGCGGTGCCAGAACTGGAGGTGAGGCTGGCATGGGATCAGGGGGTGAAGCGGGCACATAGTGTCTGGGTGATGTGAGAGGGAACAGAGCAGAGTGCCAAGCTGATACGCTGCCCTCCCTGGAATCTGATGCCTCATCCCAACTTCCCCCAAGGGCCCTTTTTCACTCAAGGCTCATTTATTATTTATTATCATCATTTGTTTACTTCATTTATATCCCACCCTTTTCTCCAAAGAGCTCAAGGTGGCATCCATGATTGGTTCTCACCCTCCTCATTTACTGTATTTTTCGCTCTATAAGACACACTTCCCCCTCCTAAAATGTAAGGGGAAATGTGTGTGCGTCTTATGGAGCAAATGCAGGCTGCGCAGCTATTGCTGAAGCCAGGAGAGCAAGAAGGATCGGTGCGGGAGGAACGCTCGCCCTGCCCTGAAGAGGCTTGGCACGGCTATCCCAAAAGCCAGAACAGCAAGAGGGATCTCTGTTTTCGCTGCGCAGCGATCCCTCTTGCTGTTCTGACTTCACTTCGCTGGAGAGGCGCTGCGCAGAGAAGGAGAGAATATTTCTTGTTCTCCTCTAAAACTAGGGGCGTCTAATGGTCGGGTGCGTCTTATAGAGCGAAAAATACGGTAAGCTCTACAACAACCTTGCAAGGTAAGTTAGGCTGAGAGGCAGCAGCTGGCCCAAGGGCACCCAGTGAGCTCCATGCCAGAGTGGGGATTTCAATACTGGTCTATCGAGTCACAGTCTGACACTATAACAACAACAACAAGAACAAGAACAAGAACTTATTATTTATACCCCGCACATCTGTCCGGGCCCCCCAGCCACTCTGGGCTGCTTCCAACAGAATATTAAAATACAATAGTCTATTAAACATTAAAAGCTTCCCTAAACAGTGGTCTCAGTGGCCGCTCCCAGTCACCAGTCTAGCTGCCACATTCTGGATTAATTGCAGTTTCCGGCTCACCTTCAAAGGTAGCCCCATGTAGAGCGCATTGCAGTAGTCCAAGCGGGAGATAACTACAGCATGCACGACTCTGGCGAGATAGTCTGTGGGCAGGTAGGGTCTCAGCCTGCGTACCAGGTGGAGCTGGTAGACATAATTTTACAAACTTCCACCGTATCTCCTCTTGCCATTTCTCTAAACTAAAAAGTCCCAAACACCACAACCTTTCTCCATAGGGGACTCGCTGCATGACCTCAATCATTCTGGATGCTCTTTTCTGAAACTTTTGCAACTCTTTCTTAAGTGCCTGCTTCCTGTCCCCAGTTGCCACCTTGGATTTTGATCCCTGGATGGGGGAACATGTGGTCCTTGGACTACCACTCCCATGTTCCATAACCAGGCTGGCTCCTGGGAGTACAACAACACCTGCAGTGACATAGATCCCCTTCATTGACAGCCTAGAGCCTTCCCAAAGCCAGTCACCATTGTCCCTGTTTTTGAGTATCCTGTTTTCAGTGAAGGACAGCTCTGGGCGGTCAGGGATCTTATATAACCGTACAATCCACTCTTCATACAAGTGGATTCTTGCTTCTGGCAATCCAAGTCTGGCTCAGCATTTAGATGGTTGCCCTGAGCATCTCTTCACCAGACACTGATATTTCAAGCTTTTTTTGAATTTGTCAAGATAAGTATGTGTCACTGGCGCAGACGGAAGAAGGTGTCATGGTGTATAATTCTGTGTATGGGTCTCTTCTGTCAATATAAATTCTTGCTTCAGCTCTCAGATTTCCTTTTTGATTGCATATGGCATGCTGAGTTGGACGGAGGGAGTAGGGAGTAGAGCACTGACCCCAGCCTGATGCCTTCCAGAGCCTGCTGGGATTACAACTCCCTTCATCCCTTATACACCCAGGAGGAAGGGTTGGAAGCACCTGTCCGTTTTATTTTTCTCACTTTCTCCCTTTCTCAACCTTAAATTCAGGGTTCTCTAGATTTCTACAGCCATTTGCAAATAAAAAATAAAATTGAAAATTCACACAGCAGTTCGGGGTGAATTTCTCCTAATGAGCACATTTTTGTATTTAGTTTTGACTAATGTGCACATTTTTGCAATGAAGTTTTCCATTTTTCAGAGAGAGAGAGAGAGAGAGAAAGTGAACTTTATTATTTATTTATTTTTCTTGAAAAGGGGAGAAACTTGCAACAGATCACCCCCTCTTACAACACACAATTCTTATACCATCAGATAACAGCCCATCCGCTAAGAAGACAACTCCTGTGTTGAGTATCTTTTGTTTCTGCTTTTTGGCCTCATGCAAGTAGAAATGTAGCCATCAGGAAAGCCAGTGAAGCAGAAATGAGGAGAGCATTTCAAAGCTTACTGTATTTTTCGCCCTATAGGACGCACTTTTCCCCCTCCAAAAATGAAGGGGAAATGTGTGTGCATCCTATGGGGCGAATGCAGGCTTTCGCTGAAGCCTGGAGAGCGAGAGGGGTCGGTGCGCACCGACCCCTCTCGCTCTCCAGGCTTCGCGGACCTCTTCACAAGCAGCAGGAGCCCGTCGCTGGGCTCCCGCCGCTTGCGGAGAGTTGCCTGCATGCTGAAGCCTGCGCGTGCTGAGCTCAGCGCATCCAGGCTTCGCGGACCTCTCAGCAAGCAGCGGGAGCCGGCGCTGGGCTCCCACGGCTTGCAGAGAGCTGCCTGTTTGGGGGCTGGGGTCGGGGGAAGCTTGGGCTTCCCCTGCCCCAGCCTCGCGCCTGGGGGAAAATAATTTCCCCCCCTTTATTTCCCCCCCTTAAAACTAGGTGCGCCTTATGGGACGGTGCGTCCTATAGGGCGAAAAATACGGTACTTCCTGTGCTTATTAAGATGTTAGGTGGCTTTCAGAAGTCTTAAGACTGCCAGTTCACCCAAACATTCCCCCCCCCCATTATATTATATTCATAATATAATGCATTTATATGTTATTTCCACTAAGACTGTCCTTCTTATGCACACTTTCCCCTTGCATAGCCATCTTTTCTTTTTTTTAAGACCAGTTGCTCAGAGAGCTGCATTGCAAAATTTGGATCAGCGCAGATCTTGAAATATGGCTATGTCTTGGTCCTCATATTGCTTCAGAAAGTGCAAATCAGCTGTACTTGTAGACCTTCAAGTACAGACCTTCAAGCTGTAGACCTTCAAGTACAGTGGTACCTCGGGTTAAGTACTTAATTTGTTCCGGAGGTCCGTTCTTAACCTGAAACTGTTCATAAACTGAGGTACAACTATAGCTAATGGGGCCTCCTGCTGCCACAGCTGCACGATTTCTATTCTCATCCTGAAGCAAAGTTCTTAACCCGAGGTACTATTTCTGGGTTATTGGAGTCTGAAACCTGAAGCGTATGTAACCTGAAGCGTCTGTAACCTGAGGTACCACTGTACACTCCCAAACCAGCCATGGCCCTGTCTTCGAAGGGTGGGGCAACACAACAGGAACCAGTCTCGTCAGGTGAAGAGGAGGGCAAGGGAGGATGGTTCCAGATTGGGCCTCTTTCCAGAATGTTCTCTATGCTAATTCAGGCTCATCTCTGCTCTGGGGAGGGGAATAAAAAATAAATAAATCTGAAGGCTGCATCAAAACAGGCCTCTTTCCTTGGCCCCTCCCGGCCCTTTCTCTTTTCTGCAGCAGTGAGTTTTTGCGGCCTTCTGCTTGAAGAAATAATCCGTAAAGGATTGCCCAGAGGAAGATTTAATAAGAGAAGACAGCATTTGTCTTTGGCGAGGGAGGCTTGGTCCAGCTGTTATTTCCCTTTAGTCTCAAGAGAGCTGCTTCTCTTAAGAGGAGACGCCTTTGCTATTTGTGCAAGCTCTAAAGCAGCCCGGATTCTGGCAAATATTAGGCCGGCGGGGGTGGGAGCGAACCTCCTCTCATTAACGAGGAAAGGAACATTGATCATCACTCTGCTCCCCTGTCCCGCTGGGAATAGCAAATCACAGGGAAAATTTATCGTTAAATAGAATCGCTATTCTTTTGCGGCAGGGCAATGGAGAACTCATCTGGAGAAAATAAGAGCTTCATAGTTTTGGAGCTGACCTGTTTTAAAGGCTTAGAACTATCTCCTTCAAGGGCTGAGGTGGACCTCAATCAGACTTTTCAGGTTGGTCAACTAGGTATGTTGACATTTTACTGCTCTCTGACTCTTAAAAACTGACATTTTGTAGCCTGTCCTTCCTAAGAAACACTGCTGGATCAGGCCAGTGTCCCACCTAGTCCAGCACCCTGTTCTCACAGTGGCCGACCAGGTGTCCCAACGAGAAATTGGCAAGAAGGACCTGAGCCCTAGACCATTCTCCTCTCCTGTGGTTCCCACAAACTGGTATTCAGAAGCATTCCTGCCTCTGTCTGTGGAGGCAGAACATAGCCATCCTGGCTAATAATAATAATAATAATAATAATAATAATAATAATAATTTATTTGTACCCTGCCCATCTGGCCGGGCTTCCCCAGCCACTCTGGGCGGCTTCCAACAAGGATTAAAAATACATCAAAAAGTCACACATTAAAAACTTCCCTGAACAGGGCTGCCTTCAGATGTCTTCTAAATGTCAGGTAGTTGTTTATCTCTTTGACATCTGATGGGGGGGAGCGTTCCACAGGGCGGGTGCCACTACTGAGAAGGCCCTCTGCCTGGTTCCCTGTAGCTTTGCTTCTTGCAATGAGGGAACCGCCAGAAGGCCCTCGGAGCTGGACCTCAGTGTCCGGGCTGAACGATGGAGGTGGAGACGCTCCTTTATTTATTTATTATTTTTTTAAAAGAAATATTTATTAAAGTTTCCAATTTTTAACAAACAAAAAGAAAAAGACGCTCCTTTAGGTATACAGGACTGAGGCCAGTTTGGGGCTTTAAAGGTATCCAACAATTTGAATTGTGCTCGGAAATGTACTGGGAGCCAATGTAGGTCTTTCAAGACCGGTGTTATGTGGTCTCGGCGGCCGCTCCCAGTCACCAGTCTAGCTGCCGCATTCTAGATTAGTTGTAGTTTCTGGGTCATTTTCAAAAGTAGCCCCATGGAGAGTGCATTGCAGTAGTCCAAGCGGGAGATAACTAGAGCATGCACCACTCTGGCGAGACAGTCCACATGCAGGGAGGGTCTCATCCTGCATACTAGATGGAGCTGGTAGACAGCTGCCCTGGACACGGATTTAACCTGTGCCTCCATGGACAGCTGTGAGTCCAAAATGACTCCCAGGCTGCGCACCTGGTCCTTCAGAGGCACAGTTACACCATTCAGGACCAGGGAGTCCCCCACACCTGCCTGCCGCCTGTCCCCCAAAAACAGTACTTCTATCTTGTCAGGATTCGACCTCAATCCATTAGCCGCCATCCATCCTCCAACCGCCTCCAGGCACTCACACAGGCCCTTCACCGCCTTCACTGGTTCTGATTTGAAAGAGAGGTAGCCAACAATAGCCCTCCCCTCCTCCAAGAATTTGTCTAATCCTCTTCTAAAGCCATCTAGGTTGGGGGTCATCGCTGCCTCCTGTGGGAGAGAGCTTCATAGTTTAACTATGTGCTGCAGGAATAATTTTTTCATAAAAGAAGAGTCTGCATACCTGGAGATTATTTCAGCTTTACAATACTTCTGCAAGATATGTGAGGATGAATGTGTTTGAGTTTCAGGCTATCAAGCTGAGGTTCATGAGTGGCTGTAGCTTTCTCTGCAGAGTTTTACAGGTCCTGATTTGGAGGCAATTCCTACCCACTTACATTTCTCAGAGGTCTTTTTGGATAGTGGGATTGCCTTAAACCGAGTCAGACTATTGATCCATCAGATGTTAACATGCAGCTTGCCTGGCATCCATTAACTTGGAAACTTCTGCATGTGGGTCATAATCTCTAACGCCAAGATATGGATTGACTCCCGAAGATAAGATTACATCAAGCTGCCTTCTTCCAGGGCGAACCACATCTCTATCTCATCCGATAGTATTGACCAGCAGTGATGTGGAGGGGAACACAACTTCAGCTGTGTTTGCAGAACAAGAGTAGTGAGGACCAGGGTAGTGAGCAGAACCGCTCCCCTGGTCTGGCACGTGAATGAGGTGACAGTGAGACTTTCAAGTTTGTTTGTGAGAGATTCGCTCAGAGAAGGAGGTGGAGAAAACCATGCAGATACTTTTTTCCTTTTCTTTGTTCTTATTTCATGCTAGCAGTTTAAATGGGCAGCCCTTGTTTGAAAGATTGTTTGCATTTCCAGTTGAAGCTAAAGGCTGACGTGCGTATTATTTTTATTGTTCAAAGTGTTTCTCCAAGTTGAACCTATATGTCTGTAAGTCAGCGTTCAGCACCCCTGAGTTTAATGGAGCTGATTTCCAAGAAACTGTGGGGGCTATAATGATGAACTCCTGCACTTTAAAATTTACCCCCACACCACTGTTACCAACTCTGGCTGGCACCCACCTCCCATCAACTTCTAACCTATCCTTATAGCCAGAGATGCCTGTGTAATAAACGAAAATCTGCCCTTATTCCCTTATGGGGGACACAAGAGCCCTTATAGAGTCCTTTGTAGGTTCTCCATCGGTCGGAGAAAATAACAGAGGCCAAGCAGAGAATATTGAGAAGCAAAGCAGCTAGCAAGCCTGATCTTTATTAAAGCTCTTGCAACAGGGTGCTCCCCTCACACGCCAGAAAGGAGGAGGACCCAGAACCAAGGTGTGCCTGCCCATTTATAGACATTTTAAATTCCCTGCCCTGGGGCTCAAGACTACCCCTCAATACATCATACGTACACCACAGAAGGTGTGTAACCAAAGACCACCCCCCAGATACATCATACCTACATGGAAAAGGTGGTCTACAACAGAAATTTGCATGTTGCTATTTTCCTGTCTGCCAGGTTATCTGATAATGCCTTATCTGATTGCCTTTCCTGGCAGTCTGGCCATTCCTTTGAGATGGTGATTTCCCAATTCCTGAGACAATGGGAAGGTTCCCTCACCCCCTCCCTCCTTGCCAAGAAAACATTTGGTCAGTTTGGGAGTCAAAATCATTTCAGGACAGTCTTCCTGTGCTGTTCCAGACATGTGGTTTATATATTTATGTACATGTTTGCTTGGTACATTTATGAACATTTATTACTTATGGGGACGCGGGTGGCGCTGTGGGTAAAACCTCAGCGCCTAGGACTTGCCAATCGCTTGGTCGGCGGTTCGAATCCCCGCGGCGGGGTGCGCTTCCGTCGTTCGGTCCCAGCGCCTGCCAACCTAGCAGTTTGAAAGCACCCCCGGGTGCAAGTAGATAAATAGGGACCGCTTACCAGCAGGAAGGTAAACAGTGTTCCGTGTGATGTGCTGGCTCGCCAGAGCAGCTTTGTCACGCTGGCCACGTGACCCGGAAGTGTCTGCGGACAGTGCTGGCTCCCGGCCTATAGAGTGAGATGAGCGCACAACCCTAGAGTCTGTCAAGACTGGCCCGTACGGGCAGCGGTACCTTTACCTTATTACATATCTAAGGGACGTGGGTGGCACTGTGGGTTGAACCACATAGCCTAGGACTTGCCAATCAGAAGGTCGGCAGTTCGAATCCCCGCGATGGGGTGAGCTCCCGTTGCTCGGTCCCTGCCCCTGCCAACCTAGCAGTTCGAAAGCACAAAGTGCAAGTAGATAAATAGGTACCGCTCTGGCAGGAAGGTAAACGGCGTTTCTGTGCACTGCTCTGGTTCGCCAGAAGCGGCTTAGTCATGCTGGCCACATGACCCAGAAAGCTGTCTGCGGACAAATGCCGGCTCCCTCGGCCAGTAAAGTGAGAGGACCGCCGCAACCCCATAGTTGTCCGCAACTGGACTTAAATAAATAAAAAATAAGATAGCTGCTTATTTCCTTGACATCTGATGAGAAGGCGTTCCACAGGGCGGGAGCTACACCTTCACACCTGTCTCTCTCATCCTCCTACCCCTTGCTTTCTGGCTGAGCTGCTTCAGGCACATTGGATCACGGTTTCCATGTCAGCTGAGCCCTACTGTCACCTGGGAAGGCCAAACAGATTAAGCCCCAATCCCTCCAGCCGGTGTTTAGAGAGGAACACAACAGAGCGGCTTTGAAGTGAAGGTTTGTTTAGGGAACACCATAATGTAAGAAGAAGAACTGATTGTCCGATACAGTTTGTTTTTCTCGCATAGCCTTTACCAGCGTGATGCTCATCTGCAAAGCATTAGGCTGGCAAGGTCAGTCCTTGTTCATCCAGGCAGATGAAGCTTATGAAGGTAGGAAGAGCCATTAGCTGGATCAGGCCAATGAGCTATCTAGTCCTGTTCTCACAGTGGCTGACTAGATGCTTGTGGGAAACCAGCAAGCAGGATCCTTGCGCAAGAGCAGGTCTCCTCTCCTGTGGTTTCCTGCATCTGGTATTCAGAAGCCTCTCTGCCTCTTGACCACAGACTCCTCCTCCTCCATGGATTTGTCCAAACCTCCATCAAGGCTCTCCAAATTGGTGGCCATCATTGCCTCCTGTTGGGACATGGGTGGCGCCGTGGGCTAAACCACATAGCCTAGGACTTGCCAATCAGAAGGTCGGCAGTTCGAATCCTCACGATGGGGTGAGCTCCCGTTGCTCGGTCCCTGCCCCTGCCAACCTAGCAGTTCGAAAGCACAAAGTGCAAGTAGATAAATAGGTACCGCTCTGGCAGGAAGGTAAACGGCGTTTCCGTGCGCAGCTCTGGTTCCCCAAAAGCGGCTTAGTCATGCTGGCCACATGACCCGGAAGCTGTACGCCGGCTCCCTCGGCCAGTAAACGAGATGAGCGCTGCAACCCCCGAGTCCTCCGCAACTGGACCTAATGGTCAGGGGTCCCTTTACCTTTACCTTTAAGACCTTAAAATTCTTATAACACTATAATGACGAACTCCTGCACTTTAAAATTTATCCCCACACCACTGTTACCTACTCTGGCTGGCACCCCACCTCCCATCAACTCCTAACCAATCCTTCTAGCCAGAGACACCGGGAACTGAACTGATGATCTCCAACGGCAGCGCATACACACACACCTTAGATTCTTCTTGACTATCTTTATACACAAAGTGAATCCAAGTTACCTTCCAGTCACTGAGGCATTTTTTCCTTTCCCTCCTCTCTTCCCCCCAATTTCACTCATAAGCCACCTCCTCTTTGCTCCCCAAAATTAGTTTTTCTGGGATGGCTCCTGGAGAAGACCTTCCCATGAGATCCTGCTCTGCTCTGCTCTATATTTGTTGTTGTTGTTTAGTTGTGTCCGCCTCTTCGTGACCCCCTGGACCAGAGCACGCCAGGCACTCCTGTCTTCCACTGCCTCCCGCAGTTTGGTCAAACTCATGCTGGTGGCTTCAAGAACACTGTCCCACCATCTCGTCCTCTGTCATCCCCTTCTCCTTGTGCCCTCCATCTTTCCCAACATCAGGGTCTTTTCCAGGGAGTCTTCTCTTCTCATGAGGTGGCCAAAGCATTGGAGCCTCAGCTTCAGGATCTGTCCTTCCAGTGAGCACTCAGGGCTAATTTCTTTAAGAATGGATGCGTTTGATCTTCTTGCAGTCCATGGGACTCTCAAGAGTCTCCTACAGCACCACAATTCAAAAGCATCCATTCTTCAGCAATCAGCCTTCTTTATGGTCCAGCTCTCACTTCCATACATCACTACTGGGAAAACCATAGCTTTAACTATATGGACCTTTGTCAGCAAGGTGATGTCTCTGCTTTTTATATTTATCCTCCCCTGAATCTACCTATCTAGCAATGATGGTCCCAACTCACATGGCATATTAAGAGGTGGCTTTTAAAGCAATTTTATCATCATATAACATAGACAAATTTTTGCCACTTCGTCTCAAGTCACTACCCCCACCGGCAAACAAAACACACTCAAGTAAATTATGTTTTAATAGCCAGGTTTGCCTCGGTGGGCAGCGTCTGCCTCATGTGGCTGGCAAGGAGAGCTGGAAGCCTGTGTCAGCTGGCGCTGCCTCTCCCCACCCCAACCCCTACCCCAGCAGGAGCACCCAATCTTTAATTGAAACCTAATTGTTTACTAAACCACTCAAACCAGAAGAGGAAATTACTATAATTTTGGTCTGTGGATGACTCCCTTTCCCCGCCCTGGCTGCAAAAGAAGGGGAAGAAGTGGGGATTGAATTTTAAGGAGAATAGGAACATTATCCTCAATGATACATAAACAGAAAGCGATTATCATTAAACTGTCAACGGCAACTGGATTTAGATAACGAGTCTTGATGCCAGCAAGAAATTATATGCAAATGGTTTTGGGAGGATTTATCAGTGGGTTCAGTCACTGCTACGTGAAGGGGAAAGGAGTGGCGGTGCTTTTTCTTGGTGAAAGTGGTGAGGCTGGTGGCGTCACCTTTTCGCAAGGCAGCCACGGGTGCGTAGATCTGCTGCTTCTGAATGCCCTAGGAGGGGAGAGTGCTCTTTCACTCGGGTGCTGCTTGTGGGTTTCCCAGTTGGGGCACCAGGCTGGTCACTGTGATAACAGGATTCTGGGCTGGATGAGCCATTGGCCTGTTCCAGCCTCAGAACTCTCCTTACATTCTTATAATGGAGAAATCTGAGGGCTCCCTTGGACAAAAAACAAGGACACCAGCCAGGAATACCAGAGCAAAACAGCAGCCAGTAGGCTTGGTCTTTATAGAAGACTGTTGCAACAGGACTCCCACCTGCCACAAGGTGGAACAAGATGGAAGCCCCGAACAAAAGAGAACCCAAACTTTCATTAGCTGCTAATCCCCATGTTAAAGGTAAAGGGACCCCTGACCATTAGGTCCAGTCGTGGCTGACTCTGGGGTTGCGGCGCTCATCTCGCTTTACTGGTCGAGGGAGCTGGTGTACAGCTTCCGGGTCATGTGGCCAGCATGGCTAAGCCCCTTCTGGCGAACCAGAGCAGCGCACGGAAACGCCGTTTACCTTCCCGCCAGAGTGGTACCTATTTATCTACTTGCACTTTGACATGCTTTTGATGCAGTGTTTTTTTCCTGGGGGAATGCAGGGGTACGCATACCCCTAAACATTTTGTGAATCTAAGTTTGGCCTCACTGAGGGGCAGTGTTTCAATATGAGTAGGAAAATGAGAGTACCCCTAAACATTTTTTTTAGAAAAAAAGCACTGCCTATATGAATGAACATACTATATGAAAAGAGCATGCAAAAAACCCCCAGTGAAAACAGACATGAAAGTACCATAAGATAAAATTAATTAGAATTTCAAAGTAACACAGTAAAATGGCAATAAAATATAAAACAGAAACTGAGCAGTGTGGTCTAAAAAAAATAATAATCCCTAAAATGTAAGCAAAAGCTTGTCTGAACAAATATGCTTTCAGTTTTCCCTATAACCCAGTGTTGGTTGTTCTGAATTGCCTACTGCAGAGAGCAAGGTCTTATTCCACTTGGTCCTTTTGGGTGAGGGTACAGGGGGTGGTCCCTAGGACCTTCTGCACACCAAACAGGTATCCTGGCACTAAATTATGATCCCTCCGCAAGCTAGTGCAAAACTTGAGCCACCTAGTTGGCCTCGGATAAATATTGATTGCTATGTGGAATTTCCATAGCGGGGGAAGTTTATCCCAGAGCTTATAGCTGTGGTTTCATATTCGCCCAGCTGCGTGGCTTTTAAATTTCCACCAATTTTGACAGCCATTTCCCAGCATGCAGCAGCTGGCATCAGTTGGCGTGTGGTTGCAGAGATTTGAGCTTGACGGATTTGAACACTGGACTGTGCTGTGGGAACCCTCTCTGGGTTCATCATGTACTTTGGGTTGGAGACTGCAATGACAGGCTACAGCACTCGGAGCGGTGACCTGTTTTTGCTGAATGGATAGGGCACGGCAGAGTTATGGATCTTTTTCTTTTCGCCCTCCCCCCAAGATCTTGTCACTGGGGCTTCTGGCTGTCGAGAAGGTTCCTGCGTGGAAGGAGAAAATGACAGTGGAGTGGATTTTATTGGCAGGGCTAGCTTATGTTGCAAGCAGAGGCATGAAGGAAGGATTTGATTCTCCTCCACCCTTTTCTTCTGCTCTATTTCTCATCTGGGCTGCCGTGTTAGGAAACGGGAAGAGCAGAGACATAATCTCACCTTCCATTTATAGAAAGGATGGGGCCTTTTAGATGCACAGTGCAAATTGGGAAAATGCTCTTTTAGATACTTTGGGCTGCATGTCCGGTTGTCTCCCTAGAGACGGGTGAACCGGTCAAATTTAGTTCCTCATTTTTCCACGCTTAAAGTCTGTTCTCCACATTGCATTGCCTTGCAATTCCTTCCCCTGCCAACCCCACAAAAAGTCCTCCTAAAAAGTCAGCAGCATCTTGGTAGGAATTTCCTCTAATGTATCCATTTTTTAAAATGCATTTTTGCCCAATGTACATAATTTTGCAAAGCAATTTCCCTCCCTAATGTGATGCATTTTTGTATAACCACAACTTGTTCAAAACTGTATCTAATGTGTTTTTATGCTGCAACCAGAGCTGGGCCATTAGGGTGAATGCATGTAATAAATTGATGATGATGATGATGATGATGATACTAATAATACTAATAAATGCAGACAAATCTGATGATCAGATTAGGAGATTCTCAGCACAGCAGAGTGCATATAAGAACCTCTTAAGAATGAGAAAATGAGAGTTACGCTAATAAATTTTTGAAAGATCTTGGGGAAGCCATTATTTACAAAAATGTCCATGCACACTGTACCACAGCATTTTTTGCAATGCAACAATACTTGGCTGGAGAATTGTGTTGCATTGCAAAATTCAGGGAAGCGCAAATTTCAAATGACAGCTATGTTTCAGTTCATGTATTATTTTCAGAAAGTGCAAATTTGGTAGGTTTCCCCTTTAATGTGGACTGAATTCATTTTTCCCTCCCTTGCTATTCTTCGGTGCTGCATCCTGGATTGGAGGCAGGCGGGTTTCTAAGGAAAGGCAGACTCTAGTTTCCACCTCTAGGGCCTGCTCCTCTGACCTTGCTGGGGGCAGACCCGGCAAGATTTGGACCCTGAAGTCCCAGGATCTGTGATGTTCCTGACCTGATAAATCTCTCCACCTCACACTCCCAAACACTGCTTTGTATTCAGACACAATTTCAGGGAGGGCCTTGGCAGCGCCGGCTCAATACATTTTGCTACCTGAGGCAAAGGACAAGATTCAACACTGGTAGTTGAATATTACCCCAGTACTGGTGAAACATCTTCCACAGCACTTGAGGGCAGCAGCCTGGCATAGGTATAGGGCAGGCTACATGCCACACACAGCTCTGGCCACTCCCTGCACCTCAACATCTCCTGAATGAGGCAGGTGCCTCACTCTGCCTCATTGTAGGGCTGGCCCTGGGCCTGGGAGCCTCCTTGGGGGGGGGGGAGCTTAAAAAGCATCCTCACACTCCAGAGAGCTCCACTCCCTGCCATCCCCACTCCACCCCATGCTGCCATGCCAGAAATATTAAATTATCTCTCATTTCCTAGAGCCCACAGGGAAAGACAGTTCAAAAGCAAGGCTGTAAGGAAACCTAATAGGGAATATTAATCCTCATTTTACCCGTTTTGATCAGTGTGTGTGGAATCATAATTGCAGTAATAGCGCTTGACATTTCCTCAGCACCTTTCAGTGAAGGCTGGCTAGGCGATCTGAACATCGGCCTGGATTTAATATGACAACCTGCCAGGAGACTGTTTAAATATTGCTGTCTAGAGAACTGCAGTCTGGACCCATATGACAGACAAGGGATATGGTTGCCTTATTTCAAAAAAATAAAATTCCTGACACCCACAAAACTGTCGAGCTTTTTAAGAGACACCTAACCTGAAAAATCCCAAACCGGAATTAAGATTGTCAGAAGAAATATCAACAACCTCAGCTATGCAGATGACACAACCTCGATGGCAGAAAGTGAGGAGGAATTAAAGAACCTCTTAATGAGGGTGAAAGAGGAGAGCGCAAAATATGGTCTGAAGCTCAACATCAAAAAAACTAAGATCATGGACACTGGTCCCATCACCTCCTGGAAAATAGAAGGGGAAGAAATGGAGGCAGTGAGAGATTTTACTTTCTTAGCCTCCATGACTACTGCAGATGGTGACAACAGTCACGAATTTAAAAGATTCCTGCTTCTTGGGAGAAAAGCAATGACAAAGCTAGACAGCATCTTAAAAAGCAGAGACATCACCTTGCCAACAAAGGTCCGTATAGTTAAAGCTATGGTTTTCCCAGTATTGATGTATGGAAGTGAGAGCTGGACCACAAAGAAGGCTGATCGCTGAAGAATTGATGCTTTTGAATTATGGTGCTGGAGGAGACTCTGGAGAGTCCCATGACTGCAAGAAGATTAAACCTCTCCATTCTTAAGGAAATCAGCCCTGAGTGCTCACTGGAAGGACAGATCCTGAAGCTGAGGCTCCAATACTTTGGCCACCTCATGAGAAGAGAAGACTCCCTGGAAAAGACCCTGATGTTGGGAAAGATGGAGGGCACAAGGAGAAGGGGACGACAGAGGATGAGATGGTTGGACAGTGTTATCGAAGCTACTAACATGAGTTTGACCAAACTGCGGGAGGCAGTGGAAGACAGGAGTGCTTGGCGTGCTCTGGTCCAGGGGGTCATGAAGAGGCGGACACGACTAAACGACTAAACAACAACAACCCAAAAATAGTGATTTAAAGCTTTTTGAGCTGCTTCTGCCATACGCCCAGATTTTCCCTGACATTTCTCCCCCGATGCCGTTTTTACACCCGAAAACCAGGACATGCCTAGGCATGGAACAACAGCCCTCTTTTGCTCTTGCTACTCAGTGGCTGGTGTCCAAATATAGGTTGCCACTGCTACTGGAGATTCCAAGCAGCCATTGTGAGCCATTTCCCCTCCATGATTCTGTCTAAGCAACCTCAGTTAGTAGCTAGTCACCATGCAGCTGGTGACAGCAAATCCCCACAGGAGAGTCCTGCTTGCTGGTTCACTGTGGGGGCATCGGGTTGGCTACTGTGAGAACAGGATGCTGGGCTGGGCTGGACGGGCCACTGGCCTGATACAGGACAGATTCTTCTTAAGTCCTTAATTCAGTCTTTCCACATAGGGAAGCTGTTCCTGTCCCCTGAGCATGTGGGCTCTCATTTTGGCACCTTTCTCCAACTTCTCTTGAGAGGCTGCATGCATGCACCTGTCTCAATCCACCCTAGCTCTGCTCTTCTGTCTAGGGCATTGGCACATTGCTGGACTCAGGGCCAGCCTTTTTCCCTTTTTGCGCTTCCAGCCACATCTCTTCATCTCTCTGCCTTGCCACGCCTCCTTGCGCTGAGGTGACATTGATTTCTGTCTACTCTTTCCAACTTGGGTTGCCATGGTGACAGATTCAGTTTCTCCGCTGTGCTGGGCTTTTTTCCTCCAGTTCAGCGTGCTCTGGGGGGAGAGAGGGAGAGAGAGAAACCGTTCAGCAGCAGGCAGGCGGAATGTGTGTCTGGCATCACTTTCTCCTGGTGGCCACTGTTGATAATGTCAGTGGCAGTGTCATGGGTAATTTGACAAAACGATGTCAGGAAGGCACTGGAATCTCTTTCTCTTTTGCAATGCTGGGCAGTGGCCCTTGACCAGAGCCAGCAGTCCATCGTCTTCTTGTGTTACTCATCTCGCTCAGGGCCCAGGACCTTCCCTCTGCTGGGGCCCAATCCAGCGGGAGACCCACAACAGACTCTCTGAGTAGCTGGGAGAAGAGGTTGCTGGGCAAGACACGCCTTTGCTTTGACCTGGCCAGAGCTCTCTTCTTGGGTTCTTAGGCCTCAGGGACCTAAAGAACCAAACACACACCAAAAACAATAATTAAAAAACAACCATACAGCTCTTGCAGTTGCTTCACACAGACACAGACACACACACACAGGTGGGGTGGGGTGGGGTGGGGTGGGGTGGGGTGGGGGGAATTCCCAACACAACACAATATCAAGGGGATTTGGCTGGGAGGGCATCAAGGAGTAGCTGCCCAATTCATTTCTGCCAGAGACAAGGGAACCACCCACCCCAAATGGTAGAGATTAGTACAAGTGGAAATCCCATACTGTTATCTACTGTAGTTTTCTCCCTGGGCCAGCAGGGGGATACTGTAGATAGTTTTCACTCAGGTCCACATATGCAAATAAGGAATTGACATTCAGTGATTGGATAGCTACAGAAAGTTGTTACTGTTGCTTTGTAGTTGAGCTCTATATAAGCAAGCTGGCTGAACCCTTCAGCCCAGTTCTGTTCTGGACCTGTGAATAACCAAGAGCTGTTATTTACAGAATCTCTGTGTCGTCTGATATGTTCACCCACAACTTAACACATACATTCCTCTCTCTGCTGTTTTCTGGAACAAATGCAATCTGAGCTAGATGGTTCCCATTTGGTTCAACAAATGAACTCCCCCTGTTGTGATGCAGTGCTGTCCAGAAGCAGTTCTATCACTCCTGCTGGTATTTTGGGAAACTAGCCCTGAGTGGTGAACCAGAACACAGACACACACACTTAAAATCTTACCTCTGCAAAGAATAAGGGTGGAGGAACTGTAGTTCCACAGGTGTCCCAGCTCCCATCATCTGCAGCCAGCATGGCTAGTGGTCATGCCAGTGGTTATTTGTCTAGCCATATCCAAAGAGCCACAAGTTCCCCATCCCTGCCATGAACTCCTGCCAGTCCCTACGCTATAAGGTTTTTATTTATTATTTATTGCATGTATATTCCACCTTCTCTCCAAGGAGTTCAAAGCGGTGTATATATGACTCTCCCCTCCCCTCCTGATTTAATCCCAACACCAAACCTGTGCAGTAGATTAGGCTGAGAGGCAGTGACCCAAAGGTCAAAGGTCACCTTGTGAGCTTCATGGATGAGTGGGGGATGTGAACCCTGGTTTTCCTGGTCCTAGTCTGACACTTTAATCTAACCACTACAGGACACCACACATGGAGGGGGGGGGGAGATGATACTATTGACCTACCCTGCAAGTTTGGTGTTAAGAGTTGTTAGAATACTATATGAATTTGGGAAGTGCTATATCAGTGCTAAGTGTTCATATTAGTTAAAGAAGTGGAAATAGTTATGGAAAGCAAATGAGATTAACACCCTGGTTATGAATCTTTTTTTTTAATTATTTCATTTATGATTTTCAATTTTATGCATTTCAATAATTTTATAATCATTTCAACATTTCAAAACTTGACTTCCTTTCCTCTCTTTCTGCAGTTCCTTAAATTTATTTTTAATATTTTCTGCATATCCCAATTAACTCAGTTTGCTCATTTATTCATCAGCTTTAAATATATACTCTTACAAAACTGCAGGTTATTACAATAATCCTGCCAATGTTCTTATCTGTTTACAGTTTATTTGTAGATATTCAATAAACCATTTCCATTCTTTTATAAAAAGTTTGTTATCTTGATTTCTTATTTTTCTGGCAAGTTTTGTCATTTCTGCATATTCCATAAGTTTTTGTATCCATTCTTATTTTGCTGGGACTCCTGCTTCTTTCCATTTTGGGGCAAGTAGCATTCTTGCCACTGTAGTCACATATATGAATAAATTTCTATACAGTTTGAGTAGTTCTGTCCCTATAATTCTGGGGTTTGTTTTACAAACGTTATTTTAAACATCATTTCAATTCACTATGTATATCATTTCCCAGTAAGATTTAACCTTACTACAAGACTATGGTTGCCAGATTTTTTTCAATGAATCCGGGGAAACTTTTTTTTTTTGAAGCTGAGTAGCAACAGGGAGTCAGTAGTGGGGATGGTGAGGCAACAGACCCTGGGCCCAAGCACACGTGCCTATTGTATAAAGGTGCAAAGCCCTTCTTTCGCACCCTGCGAAACATAAATGAGTTTTTAAAAAAACTGGGCAACTGTGCACCACCCGCCATGACTCCCAAGCCTTCCTCAATCTCCTGCCCCCTTCCCCCTTTGTTTTGGCAGATCAGGGGAGGCTTGAGAGGGCAGATGGCCATTGCCCAGGAGGGGCCAGCCTGGTAGCGCAGTTGGCTCTGGCTGGCTTCAGGAGCTGCTCACTGCTCGCTGCCATGGAGCAGGAAAAATGGCGGGCGCCACGGCAGCGAGCAGCTCCTGAAGCCAGCCAGAACCAACCACGCTAACAGGCTGGCTCCGGGCTGCTGAGGCTGCCGCTGCCACGTTTCCCGGGAACAGATTTGCAAATCTGGGGACGGAATTTGTCCGGGGACAGATTTGCAAATCCAGGGACTGTCCCGGAAACTGGGGACATCTGGTAACCCTATACAAGACCATCACATATGATAAAAAAACCTTCTTTCTCTTTACATTTCCAACACTTATTTGATTTGGATTTATACATTTTTGCCAATTTACTCATTGTTAGGTCCCATCGATATATCATTTTCATATAATTTTCTCTTAGACCATAACATGCTGTAAATTTTATATCCATATTCCACAATCGTTCCCATGCTTCCATATCCATATTATTACCGATATCTATTGCCCAATGTATTATTGAGGATTTCGCTTGTTCATCCTTTGTCTCCCATTCCAATTATATTTTATACACTTTTACATTGCATTCCAACAGGTCTCTTTCCAATTGTGATATTTGTTCCCCAAACCCTCATATCTTATCTTTCTTAAATACTTTGTTCAAATGATGATATTGTATGTTAATTTTCCTAATAATTCCTTAAATTCTTTTAATTTATACTCTCCTCCCTCTTGTTTTAATAAATTTCTACAAGTTGTCCACCCTTCTATCATATTCTTTTTCTTTACCACTATAGCTTCCAATGGCCAGAGTGGTGTTTTTAGAATCATTTCTTGTTTGTTAAGAGTTGGAGGGACAAATTAAAATAGTGCATTAATTCCAGTGCTAAACAAGTAGGTACAAAACAGTTGTGTGGGATAGAATTGACATTAAAAGGTAAAGGGACCCCTGACTATTAGGTCCAGTCATGGCTGACTCTGGGGTTGCGGTGCTCATCTCTCTTTACTGACCAAGGGAACCGGTGTACAGCTTCCGGGTGATGTGGCCAGCATGACTAAGCCACTTCTGACAAACCAGAGCAGCGCACGGAAATGCTGTTTACCTCCCCACTGGAGTGGTACCTATTTATCTACTTGCACTTTGACGTGCTTTTGAACTGCTAGGTTGGCAGGGGCTGGGACCGAGCAACGGGAGCTCACTCCATCACAGGGATTCGAACCGCTGACCTTCTGATCAGCAAGTCCTAGGCTTTGTGGTTTAACCCACAGCGCCACCCGCGTCCCTAGAACTGACATTACTAATCCTAATTGCCACAAAATCTATGCTGTTCACTCACAGCTACAAAAATACAAATGTTTAGATGCTAAGGGAAAGATGTGGAGGGAGGGAGGGAAGGAGGGAGGGAAGCCATCGGGGTGAGCAGAAGATTGATGGATTGCCAAGCAGATCTCCACATATTCAGGATGTGTTTTGAACATACGTACTGTCTTGGGGGCTTTGCAATTAAATTATTGTAAACAATATGAGGATCTTGTTGCCATCTTCTCCAGCTTCTTCGGGAGGAGATTGTTCAATACTTGTAGAAAGGGCAAATGTAGAAAGGGTCTCTCTATGCTTCCTTATCATATTAAAAAAAGAAAAACCCAAAGTGCCCCATTATTAACAGTCATCAGAATGGTTGGATATAGATGCAGCAAAGGCATTTTGCATTGCTTGGAGAGACTGGGGTTTTGCTTAATGTCAGACTATCCTGGAAATTATGATAGATAAGCATGATTTTTAAATACATATATGAAACCATATATATAGCGATTTTTTTCAATAAACTTTCTATCCTTTCAAGCTTTGGAAAAGCATGCAATGCAGTGAAGTTTACTGTTATTTGGGAATAAACAAATGCACAAATATAAGATGTGGGACAGCTGGCTTGCCAGCAATACATGTGAAAAGGATCTAGGGGTCTTAAGTAGACCACAAGCTTAAAATGAGTCAACAGTGTGATGTTCCAGGAAAAATAAAAGCTAATTCTAGGCTGCATCAACAGAAGTAGAATGTCCAGCTCAAGGGAAGTCATAGTACCACTCTATTCTGCCTTGTTCGTACCCCACCTGGAGTCTCATGCCCAGTTCTGGGCACCACAGTTTAAGGAGGATATTGACAAGCTGGAAGGTGTGCAGAGGAAGGCAACCAAGATGATCTGGGGTCTGGAAACTTAGCCTTAGGAGGAACAGTTGAGAGAGTTGGATATGTTTAGCTTAGAAAAGAGGATAGTGATAGGTGATAAGATAGCCATCTTCAAATTTCTGAAGGGGTATCACATGGAAGATGGAGCAAGTTTGTTTTCTGCTGCTGTGGAGAGTAGAACCTGAACCAATGGATTCAAGTGACAAGAAGAAAGACTCCAGCTAAACATTAGGAATAACTTTCTGAGGATAAGAGCTATGCAGCTTCCAAGACCACATAACACAGGTCTTGAAAGACCTATGTTGGCTCCCAGTACGTTTCCAAGCACAATTCAAAGTGTTGGTGCTGACCTTTAAAGCCCTAAACGGCCTCGATCCTGTATACCTGAAGGAGCATCTCCACCCCCATCGTTCTGCCCAGACACTGAGGTCCAGCGCTGAGGGCCTTCTGGCGGTTCCCTCACTGCGAGAAGTGAGGTTACAGGGAACCAGGCAGAGGGCCTTCTTGGTAGTGGCGCCTGCCCTGTGGAACGCTCTCCCTTCAGATGTGAAGGAAATAAGCAGTTATCCTATCTTTAAAAGACATCTGAAGGCAGCCTGTTTAGGGAAGTTTTAAATATTTAATGCTGTACTGTTTTTAACATTTGATTGGGAGCCTCCCAGAGTGGCTAGGGAGACTCAGCCAGATGGGCAGGGTATAAATAAATTGTTGTTGTTGTTGTTGTTATGCACGGTAATGGAGAAAGTGAATAGAGAAGTTTTCCTAACTTGTAAGCCAAGTTACAGGGAACCAGGCAGAGGGCCTTCTCGGCAGTGGTGCCCGTCCTGTGGAACACCCTCCCACCAGATGTCAAAGAGAAGAGCAACTACCTGACATTCAGAAGACATCTGAAGGCAGCCCTGTTTAGGGAAGCTTTTAATGTGTGACATTTTAATGTGTTTTTAATCTTTGTTGGAAGCCACCCAGAGTGGCTGGGGAAGCCCAGCCAGATGGGCAGGGTACAAAATTATTATTATTATTATTATTATTATTATTATTATTATTATTATTATTTGGAACAGATTGCCTCAACAGTTGCAGACTCTCCTCTACTTGAGGTTTTAAAGCAGAGGTTGGATAGCCATTGGCCAAGGATTATTTAGTTGCGATTCCTGCATTGCAGGGGGGTTAGACTAGATGACCCTAGGCATCCCTTCCAGCTCTGCAATTCTATGATTTATTCAGAGCCTTCCTTGCTCTTAGTGCTATCTAGCACGTATCAAAAGGTACAAGCTCCTGTCCCAAAAAGCTCATGGTATAATGTCTAGCACGAGAGGAGAAACGGGGAGAAGTGAATGCTAGCCAATGTCATTACAGGCACTTTGACTTTTCTGGTTATAATGGTTGCACTTATGCTGGAGTCTAGTGTTTATCACTTATCCTTCTCCCCATCATCAGAAGGGGACACAGTAAGGATGTACAGTATTGCACATCCAACTCTAAGCACACTTCCCCAAAATTCAGAATAAGAGGCAACAGGTGCGGGAACAGAGTCCACTTTGGCATCTTATCTTATTGGGATTGGCTACTAATATTAATTCATTTGGATTCAGCAATATTAGCAAGAAGGGGATATGGCACAGGGATGGAATATATGCTTTGCCTGCAGAAGGTAGCAGATTAAATCCTCCCAGCACCACCAGCTAAAGAGAGATGGTAGCCAGAGCCATCTTTTCCATTGGTCTTAGTGGTTCGTTGCACCAGGGCACCAGCCTCTCAGGGGCACCCTTGTGATTCGGCACTTCTGCGCATGCGCAAAGCACAATTTAGCGCTTCTGTGCATGTGCGACCGCCGAAACCCGGAAGTAATCTGTTCCGGTACTTCCAGGTTTCGGCAGTCCGCAACCCAAAAAACCGCAACCTGAAGCGTCCGTAACCCGAGGTATGACTGTACATGATTACAAGCGCACAGAGTAAGATGACACAAGAAGAAAAAAAGAAATAGTACCCATGTAGAAAACAAAACAGAACTGCAACAAAAAATTGTATGCATTACAACAACAATGAAAATTGTTATTGCAGTTAACCAGACATTAACCTAAAACGGTATTTATAAAAATGAATTCCAAATATTGTTAAATTGTTGAAGATTGGGTAAGTTCTATAATATTGGTGTCTCTGGACCTCAGAATAGGACTCATTCAATGAAAAATAATATTTAGAACTAATTGGACCCATTATACTTGTTTATGAAAGGACTAGCTAAGACATCTAACTACTGGAGATGGAACAGAGATAATGCTTCTCTAAAACATATGTTTGTACAATGTCCTCTATTGATTAAATTTTGGCAGAAAGTAATAGAGACAATCAACATGACTGTATGGAATAATCTTAAATTTGCAGAGAAAAATATCCCTTTGAATTATATATTCAGCACATGGAATCTAACAAAGGGACAATATGAATGGACTCTTTGTGCTCTTATTGCAAAAATAGAGGTATTGATGAATTGGAAAAATAAAAATGGTAGCACCTTGAACTTGGCCCTGGTCAAGATGATCTGCTCCAACAACAAGGCTCTTCAGATTCCCTTACGCTAGCTCTGTAGAGCCTCCCTTTTCAGGGGCAGTCTACCTCTGAACACCAGGAGCAGCAACAAGAGGGGGCTTTTACTTTCTTGCCTTGCTTGTGGGCTCAAAGGGGTCCCCTTGAATCACAGGGGGCATCGTCAGGGTCTGCTGTAAATTATTTCCTTTCATCCCCTCTCAAAGCTGCCTCTGCCCTATAAAAGGCAGGCGAGAGGAAGGGAAAAAACAGGGCACGCGTTATGATTTGCGGCTGATAGCAAGTACTCAAGCCAGGATGATTATGCTTGAAGAAAGTGATGTCGAAGTTTAGATTTATAGGAGGGTGAATAAATTTCTGTCAGTTGGCGATTATTATCTCCTTTAATCTCAAAGACACTCGTCTTCCCACTCTCGTGCCTGTGTCTGGGGTTTCAAAAGCGTGTTTCTGATTGGGATCTAGTGCTCTCCATCGGAAAATAAATCTCCCACATTTTATACAAGGCAAGCTGAAGATGCTTAAACATGAACATTATTAGATTGATTTGGAAAAGGCTCCAAACTTTGTAATGCCCTAGAAGTGCATGAATCGTCAGAAATCTTGCGACAGGTTTGTTTGTTTTTGTGTGTTTGTTTGTTGGTTTGTTGGTTTGCAGGGGGAGGGAAGAATCCCAACCACGTACTTTATGCATGCTTAAAATATTGTTGCACACACCCAGTCTTTGACTGGTGAGAGAATTTAGTGGTTCCAGATGCTCACCCAAGCTTTGGTTTCCTTGGAATAAGCATCGGTGGAGACTGCGGTGGCTTTTGTCTACTACATGGTTTTATTTTCGCATCTATACAACCTGAGCATAGGCTGCAGGGGGTCCCAGCATTAACAATGGAACTCTGTCCCACAGGAAGCAGCAATGGCCAAAGCTAGGATGGCTTTAAAAGGGGATTGGACAGATTCACAGAGGAGGATAAGGCCATCAGTGTTCCGCCTGGCCTTTGGCTTGGGATCAACTTGATCCTCTCCCCCTCTTTCCTTTTTCCTTTCTCCTTCTGTGATGGAACCCCTATTTGGGGACTTCCCTGGCTTTTTTCTGGCCCACGTAGGACCAGTCTGGATAGTTGGCCTTGGTGAAGATTTGATGTTTTCATCCCCAAAAAGTTTTTGATTTGAGTTTCTACTGAAGTGAGGCTGCATTTTAATGTTGTATATTAATCCTGTTTTTAAGTTGTATTTTAATCAATTGTTTATACCTGGTGTTAGCCGCCCTGAGCCCGGTCTTGGCTGGGGAAGGCGGGGTATAAATAAAATTTCTTCTTCTTCTTCTTCTTCTTCTTCTTCTTCTTCTTCTTCTTCTTCTTCTTCGTCATGGTGGCTATACTCTGCCTCAATGATCAGAGGCAGCAATGCTTCTGAATACCACAGAGCAATAGACCAGGTGAGCTGTGCCTAAGAGAGCGGTGTGAGATAGTTGGGCTGCTGCTGGAAGCTGGCTACACCGAGACCTGTCTGTTTTGTGCTGGACCCAAAACTTGGGGCCTCCCAGGAACCGTAATAGGCAAGCAAGATCTGTCAGGGAATAAATGCTATGAGTCCCTCCATCCTATGCTTAGGTTGTATAGATGTGTAAATAAAGCCATGTCTTCTGAAAACAGTACAGTCTCCATTGACCACTTGGAGATTGGGGTGTGCACAACAATATGCCAATACAGTGGTACCTCAGGTTACATACACTTCAGGTTACATATTCTTCAGGTTACAGACTCCGCTAACCCAGAAATAGGACCTCGGGTTAAGAACTTTGCTTCAGGATGAGAAGAGAAACCGTGCAACGGTAGCAGGAGGCCCCATTAGCTAAAGTGGTGCTTCAGGTTAAGAACAGTTTCAGGTTAAGAACAGACCTCCAGAACGAATTAAGTTTTTAACCAAAGGTACCACTGTATGCCTTGTACCATGGGTAGAGGGGAGTCACGTGAAGATTCCTGCTGGATCCAGTTGCCAGCCCATTTAACCCACAGAGAGATGGGGAACCTGTGCCCTGCCAAATGTTGCCAGACTACAACTCTCATCATCCCTGGTCATTGGCATTGCTGGCTGGGGCTCATGGGATTTGTATCCCACAACATCTGGAAGGTCACAGCTTCCCCACTTTTTTTCATGATGCTATCTATTTTGATTGTGATGTGGAACCAGGAGGGGCGGGTGAGAGTCAGAAAAGAAAGGGCTTTGCCTGTTGAATTCCAGCCTGACTTGCATTAAAGGAATGGGGAGGGGGCTGCCAGAAATTTCCGGTTGGTTGGATAAAGGTGGTCAGGTGAGGATCAAAGATGCCTGTGTGGATTTCTCCCTGGACAGCACGCAAGCACACACACGCAAACACAGACACTTCCCCTCACACTGAACAATGCCGGTATATGATTTCCTCAGGTTCTCTGTAGCCATGGTGATAAGGAAGGTACAATTACCTGAATGGAGAAGGCAGACAGATAAAGGAATAGAGTCAGCTGGTATGTTCTCCTGTCTTTCAAAAAGGAAAAAGTGTCGCTGAAGACCTTGAGTTTCTCGTGCGCCACTTTCCAATAATCTGCCCACAATATCTGCCATTGCACAGAGCGCAGGCCAGCACCAGGAACTGAGTGCCTGGGAAAAGAACACGAGAAGAGCCTGCTGGATTGGGCCAAAGGAATCCCACCTAGTCCAGCATCCTGTTCTCACAGTTGCCAGCCAGATGCCTTAGTGGGAAACCTGCAAGCAGGACTTGAGTACAAGAGCATGGAACGCTCCTGGGGCTGCTTCCAGCAACTGGCATTCAGGAGCATTGCTGCATCTGACCATGGGGGCATAGCTATGGCCATGAAGATAGCAATCTGCATATTTTAAGGCCACTGCGGTTTTCATGGAAGGCACACCGCTGTTATCAATGTGTTGCCAGGGGTGTCCAGCCGTGGATGAGCACACTGTGACAGTGACCCCAAAGATGTATGGGAGGTCCAAGCATGGTGCACATTGAGGATTACGCAGTGTGCCATGTAGGCAAAGTGTGATGCAGGCCAGATGTTTGTGATTACACCTCCCATCAGCCCCTGTGACTGATGGGAGTTATAGTCCAGAGGTGTAGCAATCAGGGGATGTAGGAGGTCAAAGACTTGCTGCTATTTCTATGGCAGAGCCTTTGGAGGGGTCCCTGCCACCAGTGTCCTCAGGCCACCCAATCAGCACGGAAAAGGAGCTTTCGAAGCTGCTGACGTCTTCTCATTCTATGTGTCAACTGGAGTCAATCAGAGTGAAAAGAGGTGAGTCAGCCACTGAGGATGGGCTCCCAGGGTCTCCCCAGAGAAAACGCATGGGAAGAACACTGAGGAGAAGGCATCCTGTGTGCTCCAAAGCTAAGCATCTTGGAACACAGAAAACACAAGGCAAGAGAACGGGGTGCAAGTTCTGAGGTTACATAAAATGGAACAAAGTCACTCCAGAAGAAGTCATTGGGCTCTCCCAATCATTTGCCCATTGATGTGCAGAGAAAATACTGGATCCAGCTGAAAGGCAATACATGGAGGTATGCATTGATTGTCACAATGCATTCCTAATTATTGCATAATTATAAAATTATTATATAAACTAATGAGGTTGTATAATCTGAGAAGGGGGGTGGCGGTGATTGTCATGAAGGGACTCTGCACTTTTAAATTTGCTATTGCACAAAACATGTTGAAGTTACTGTCTTGGTGAAGTCTCTTTTATGGAGATCAGGGATTACCCTGACATACTCTGGCGACAGTCTGTTAATTGCAGTTCTCTTCTTTGGCTAAAGCTGGATAATGAGATAGAGTCTGATATTCTTCCAGTTGCCTCTTCAAGACCCATCCTGTTCTCTCAAGTCCAGGCTTATGCCCTTAATGTTGCCTCAACTCCAGATATGGACTTTGCACCAAGATATGAACTTTGCATGAAAAGAACTGTGCGACAAGAGCTTGGAGCATTGAGGAGATCCAAAGGTTTTCTTCTCTAGCATCCTGGTCTCATACCTGGCTACTCAGGTGTTTCTGGGAAGCCCACAAGCTGGACACAGAGGCAATAAGTCTCCCTGGTTTTATGTTGAAGGTGCCTTGCACTCTGATTGCCTATGGATAGAGGGACTCCATTCCTAGTGACAGTTTTTATGTTCGTATCCTGCACGCTGCTTGGAGATTTAAAATATTAAGTGGTTTAGGAATGCTTTTAGGCAAATAAATAAACTAACATGGTGATTAAAAGACTTTACAATTTTATTATATAGTAAGGTATGTGGCACTGTGGGTTAAACCACAGAGTCTAGGACTTGCTCATCAGAAGGTTGGCAATTCGAATTCCCGCTACAGGGTGAACACCCGTTGCTCGCTCCTTGCTCCTGCCAACCTAACAGTTCGAAAGCACGTCAAAGTGCAAGTAGATAAATAGGTACCACTACGGCAGGAAGGTAAACGGCGTTTCCGTGCGCTGCTCTGGTTCACCAGAAGTGGCTTAGTTCTGCTGGCCACATGACCCGGAAGCTGTACGCCGGCTCCCTTGGCTAACAAAGCGAGATGAGCACTGCAACCCCAGAGTCAGTCATGACTGGACCTAATGGTCAGGGGTCCCTTTACCTTTTAAGGTATGTGGTCCCAAGGAGGCCCAAATCTCAGATCACCAAACAAGGATGCAAGGGGCCAGGGGGAAATACATAGCTGAAATCAGGTGTGCTAGACCTAAGGGAGCAGGAGCTTAACGGGTGTCCTCACACTAGAGATGAGTTGCTCCTACTGAGAGAAAAGCTCTGAACTTGGGTCTTTAATGGGGTCTGGTGGGCTGCGATTGGCCCTTTGGGGGGGTGCCAGCTGATGGAACACTCAGGGTTCAGGTGGGCTGGTATTGCCTCTCTAGGTGGCACTCTAGAACCACACAGCTCAGCCTGTTAGTGGAAACAGAGCAATGGAATATGTACCTCTCCTTGAAAATGGCTTTTCGCTTTTCCATTCCTCTTTGGACTGTCAGTGGGTGGGACCCCATGGAGTTGGCTTAAGTCAGGAGCCCCATTCAGTTTTGTAGGTACCTCTTCCCCAAGGTTTGCATTGGAAGGGTTAATCTCATATCTATATCTAGCTATCATCTCTAAAGCCGCATCCAATTCTGCAGCTACCTTTCCCGCAAGGTTTTCATTTCAAAGGTGATCTCATATGCTTTTGTATGTGTGTTTGATCCCAACTCACATTCCCAGCTGAATGTTGGTCAACTTGCCCACCTTTCCATTGCCACAAGGTCTCTCACCTTTGCCTCTCCCCCCCCCCCCTGTGGGCACGGGGTCTCTCGGTCATAGTGACAGATCAAACTCCCTTCTGCCCCCCCCCCAACACCCACACTACCTCCCACACGAGAGCGTTTCTTCGATGTGCCAGGAGTTGCAATATGCTTGTCTTGTATCTCGGTGGCATTTTTTGAAAAAGGGGTGTGTGAGAGCGGGTGGTTGCTAAGGCAACGGAGACTTAGGGGAGTCTCGCGCCAACGTAGCAGCGCCGGCTTCTCTGAGCAGGGGCTGGATGGAATATTTGTGCCGCGGCAGAGAGGCAGAAGCCAGCATTCCTCCCCCCCACCCACCCCCCGCCCTCACGGTGCCCACTGCTGCCGCGGGAGAGCCAGGGCTCAGAACTCGCCCGAACGGATGCGCATCTGTCCCCTGCCCGTCCCGGTAATTTCCGCCTCCCTCTGTCTCCCCGCAGGGGTTCCTGAGTCGGCGCCTTAAAGGCTCCATCAAAAGGACAAAGAGCCAACCCAAGCTCGACAGGAACAGCAGCTTCCGGCACATTCTACCTGGCTTCAAGAACGTGGACAATGAAAGGTGAGGGGCCCGGCGGCGCGTGCATCTGTGGACGCCCAAACGAGGGCACTGATTTCCTTTCGCTGCTGCCTGGGTCGTGCGCTCACCTCAGGCCAAGGCAGAGCGAAGGGCCGGGCTGAGTAGCTGGTGGCGGCTCATTTAATTACACCAAATGATGGTTTAGATTCGTTCTTACCTCCCGCTTCCTTCGCGGTGGTGGCTGCGAATATTTTGTTTTATGCTTTTGCGTATACGCGTGTTGCAGAAATACGTCCAGTGTGATGGGGAACCTGCCTATGGCGCGGTCGGGGAGAGGCGAAATGAAACACTCGGTTTCCGCACAGCTTGTTGAACTGGCACTGGAAATGCAAGTGCGGGAGATTACGGTGCATTAAGAATCGCCCTTTCCTACAGATGGATGTGTTTGATGAGCAATGAGGCACACATGTTCCACAGACAACTACTGTGTGGTGGGTTGCGGTCTTGGTACGTGGTGCCAGGAGTCATTGGGACTCTCCCCCCCTTGATGTACCAGAACAGAAGGGCAATGTGGATTTTTGTTCAGTGATACCTCAGTTTTTGAACTTAATCCATTCCAGAAGTCCGTTCTTAAACCAAATCTGTTCTTAAACTGAGGCGCACTTTCCCTAATGAGGCCTCCTGCCGCTGGTGCTCATCCACCATTTGGATTCCGTTCTTAGACCGAGGAAAAGTTCGCTAACCGGAACACTACTTCCGGTTTTGCGGAGTTCGTAAACCGAATAGTTCGTAAACAGGACTGTTCTTAGACCGAGGTACCACTGTGTCTAGAAGGGTGTGTTGTGGTTAGATCCAAAGGGATGCGTTTTGCGTGCACCAGGTGAGGCACGTGATGAAATATTGAGCAAGTTGTGACAGGTCTCGTATCACCTTGTTTGGGAGCTTATCAGTTTTTTTTTTTGGATTGTGGGCATATGTGTACCTGCCACAACCATCCCAATACCTTGAGTGACTTTGTTTTTCAACTTGGGGGGGGGTGGGGTCCAAGAGAGTTGTTCAGAGTGACCCTATTCTCCATTTTTATTTAAAAGGGGAGGGGAGAAGACTTACTTGTAAAGATTTGGTGAAAATATTTCTGGGAAGAGGAGCACAATATCCTAGTCCTACCTTGTCCACAGAATCTGGTGCTAATCTGTGGGTTTTCCTATCAGGGATGCTTAATTATCCAGGGTGCTTTCAAGCTCTGAGAATTATTCCAAAATTTCATCTGGGTGCCCTGCAAAGTGCTGCTGCTGCTTTTAAAAACAACATCAGCACAACCTGTGTCTTTTTTAGGGGCATCTGAGGTATGGCATAAGTGTAGGATACTTTGAAAGGGCACCTTGGTTTGTGCCTAAGAGAACATGACCTCTTGTAAGCTGAATATATGGTGGGTTGTTATGGTCAGTGCACAGACAAGGTTTCTGAGTTGGCATCTGGGACAGGGAGGAAAGATCCAATGCAGCAGTTGGGTGTGCATGTCATATTTGCCTGTGTTATTTGGGATATCAGCAGCAGCATCCCAGGCAGATCGTTAAGGTGATGGATGATGGTGGAGCGGAAGGTGCTGTTGAAATAGTAACTATGGGGTGCCTATGCAGAAATGCACAACTTTGATCTCCATGTGAACCGGAGGGAGGCAGGAAAGAACCACTTTGCTCCTTTTGGGGGAGCAATCGGCCAGTGTCAAAGCACATCTGGTATTTTAAGTCAATTTCATTTGTTTCTGTTCATTTCTAAATAATAATTTGAAAATTGGAGTGTGGAGGGCCACCCCCCCCCCGTGCATCTGGGGACAGGAGCAGGACTTCCAGCCCAGTTTTCAGTAGCGTTCACCCCTGACACTTCTCTTCCTTTTACATAATCAATCACTTCTCATAAACACCTACCTTCAGTCCTGTCCCACTGACTGCAGACCCCATTCACCATGGGTGAGCTTTCTCTGTTGCCAGCCGTGTTGTTCCCACAAAGGCAGTCGTGTATATTCCTTCATAGATTTCACAGATTTCTCCCCCCTCCTTTTTTCTGCCTGCCTGCTTTGACCACGCCCAGCTTCCCTTATCCACGGTTGGCTTAAATCTTTTGCAACATGAAGAGCTGTCTGCAATAGAACTGGTCTTTACATGGGAACAGGCAGCCCACCTGAGTGCACACACGTCCACCTTTTGCATTGACTGTGTCTTGATTCTCACCACCTCCCAAACACACACACACACACACACACACACACACACACACTTTCCCAGCTCACCTTTTGGAAATCTGGCTGCAGCCACCATCTTGTTGATTATTGAGTAAGCTCCTTCAGAATCTCGGGTGAGCTAATTTTTGCTCTTGTCTGCTGAGCATTCAGAAGCACAGTGTAGACTAATAGTGTTGTGGGTGCGTCTTGAGGAGCAAGCTGGGGAACAATGCAACAAACAAAACAAAAGGTGTTTTGTGATGTCTATGCACAGAGAAAACCTGGGTTTTGCAACCTGTATGCCTTATATGCAAATTAAGCACACTGGGTGGTTGGGTGGTTTGCTTAGATATTTGGGGAAATGTATCACCTGCTTTTCAACTTTGAGAACCCAAAGAAGACATTGTGTGCATTTCATTTCTCACTGATGCATAATTTACACAAAATTATAAATGGGGAGGGGTGGAGAAGTGGGTGTGGCACTGGACCTCTGTCTCTTAGCCCCTGAACATGCTGCTCAGCTTCACAACTATATTCTTTGGACATGTCTCCAAGCATTGCCCTCATGTAACACTTGGAAATTTGCCTTTTCAGTCTTAAGGACTAGAATCTTGGTTGATTTGCTTGCTTATTTTAAAAGAAGCTAAGAATATCACATAGGGTGAATTCTGCGTCTGGTCCAAGAAAAGGCGGGGTGGGGGAATCAAAACCCTGTATAATGAAAAGAAATTGTTTTAAGGGGCTGAAAAGGAAACAGCTGCACAGTGCATATGGTTTGATCAAAAAGACCCTATGTGGTTTTCCTTCCCCTAGCAACTATGGTATCGGGAGAAAAGAATAAAGACAGGCCATTTGGTCCCTCTCTGCAGAAGGTTCAGCTCAGGGCAAGTCTCTGTGGGAGGTGTCATTGACTCATTCAGTCCAGCCGAGATTCAGCATAAACACCTGCCCACAGATGAGCCCTTCCAGTACGTCTCTGTATGAGTCGCTGGTCTGATCATCCTCCTCCCTTCTGAGTTATGCAAGGGCCACAGTGAGGCCAAGGTGGAGGTAGCTGGCAACCAGGGCCACTCCCTGAACTGGTTATAAGCGAGAAGGCAAACAGGTGAGAATTGCTGATTGCAGATTGAGGCAGGGCCCCATTTGCCCTGGTGGACCAGCCTGCACCAGTGATGGTAGCCCAGCCTGAAGGGCAACTGGGTGGGGAAGGCTGGAATCGACAATGCCAGGCTAGAGGGAGAAATGATCTCACCTGGCAGGTTCCTGTGTACCTTGTCAGTGTGAGTTGTTGTCCTGCAGAGGTCACCTCCATCCTGAGTTTCCTTCTCCAGGAATTCAACATCTGAAGCGGTTGCATATTGCTCCAACAGTGCGCATTCATGTCAGTGGGTGCACACAAACGCTAAAGCGCCATGCCAGGCATAGCTTGCCATTGTGTTTATTTATTTATGATTTCATGTTGTGGAATTTGTATACTACTTGACTGTAAAACAAGAACCTCAAAGCAGTTTGCAAAAAAGAACAAAGTGATAAAAATGGTATCAATAGATCCAGTTTAAAACAATCAGAAAAACAATTAAAACTGACAATAAACTAAAAACAGCTGTTAGCATTCTATATATCTGGGTAGTCTGGCACAAAGACACATGTTTTTAGCAGGCACTGAGAAGAGCACAGTGAAGGAACCTACCTGGTGTCAACAAGCAGGGAGATCCACCGCGCAGGTGTAGAGAACAATCTCTCACAAATGTGGAGCAAGCATTATGGGGGCCATAACAGTGCTACTTCTGCAGACTGAAATGATCCTGTGGGCATGCAGGTGAAGCAATCTCACAGGTCTATTGGTCCCAAGCTGCAAAGGACTTTTTATAGTCAGAGTAACCCTGTGAACTTGGTTCTGTAGCAAATCAGCAAGCAGTGCGGGTCTCTGAGCACATGACTTATACGCTGACAGGGTCTCACTCTTTTATACCCTGCAGTTGCCGAAGTATTTTTCAAACCTATTGATGTATGATCAGGTTCCGCCACCCCCTTCCCAATTTGGCCTTACAACTCAGTGGGAGGTAGACAGTCATAGAGTCTAACAGATACAGGGACCAGTCAGAGGAGTAGAGATAATATTGAGCCAAGGGAATAGTGTGTGGGAGGTGGGCCAAGAAGAACTGGATTGGCAGCCAACTTGTGACCTCTGCCTCAGTTTCCAAATCTGTAAAATAGGAATCAATTCATTTTTTCCTGGGGCTACACCAGATACAGTTTGCGTGGCCTATACATTGCATATGCCATGTTGTGCTGTCTAATAACTGGTGGGGATGCATCTGCTTAATCTGTAGTTTGGGGGAGTTTCAATCATATTCCTCTTTTCTCCCATGAAGGGTATGGTCTAGACCAGGCGGCCCTCCCGATGTTGTTTGACTGCAACTCCCATCAGTTCCAGCAAGCACAGCCAATGGCCAGGGATGATGGGAGTGGTAGTTCAGCAACATCTGGAGGGGGGTGTTAAAGGTTCCCCACATCTGCTGTAGACCGAAGCTCACTAACATGGAGCCCTTCAGATGTTGGTGGGATACAACTCCCCCTCATCAGAGTCTGTTCTGGAGGACATTACAGCTTGATAGGGGAAGGGGGTTGAGACTGGGTGGGTGGTTGTGAGGCTGGTCCCAACTTTGAGCAGAAGGTGGAGCTGGGTGTTCTTTGTGGGTTTTCTTCATGTAGCTCAGAGTCAAACTACCAAACTTCCCAGGAGGCAGTGATGGCCACCAACCTGGATGGCTTTAAAAGAGGACTGGACAAGTTAATGGAGGAGGAGAGGGCTACTGATGGCTGGCAGTCACCATGGCTTGGCTCTGCCTCTACAGAGGGAAGCTGAAATGCTTCCCAGCTGCTGAAAGTCACAGGAAGGGAGAGGATTCCTCTTGTGCTGGGGCCTTCTTGCCAACTTCCCACTGCCATCTGGGTGACCACCGTGAGAACAGGAAGCTAGGCTAGATGGACCCCCTTGGCCTGACCCAACAGAGCTCTTCTTATGAGCTCTCTATTTGCACCAGGAGAAGGGGGTTGCGTCGGCTGGGTTTTTTGCTGTGCGAGCCAGATTTCTGGAACTGAGAGCCGCCTCCTCGTCCGCCACTCCCCGTCAATCCTTTGCCCGGTCAAATGGCTCGTTAAGAGCGAGCAGAGGGTGGTGTTACGAGAGCGGCTGTTTGTTAACAAGCTTCCTGGCACACTGATTGATGGCCGGTGCTGGCGTGGAGCTCTTATCAGGCCGCGCTAGATGGTTCATCTCTGCTCTCGGCCACTTCAGCACCAGGCTGCAAATCAAGCCCCCTTGGCAGGAATGTGCAGGCTTAATTGGGAGAACATTTCTTCCGTGAAATGCATGTGGAGGAGAGACATTGGATCTCAAGGCCAAGCTTGGAACTGACTCAACTACCATAGCGAAGGAGCAAGGGGGAAGGGCTTAATTAGCCAAGGCCAACGGATTGTGCTAAACTGACCTTTTTGTAGGAGCTGCAGCATCTTTTCTGACGAGATTAATCTCTTTTCTGAATGCAAATCAAAACTTGATAACTCACCATCTTATTATTATTTTCTGTTGTATAATTTTTTAATTAATTTTTTCAAACATTTTCACGATCAAATGATTACACGGTTTCATAAGTTGATTCCCCACCCCGGCAGTGTTTTTACTCACACCTTTTCTGCTGCATTATATCTTTATCTACTACTCAATTACAGTTATTAACTCTTATCTTGTTGTATTGCATTTATATCCCAACTTTTTAAAAAAAGTTTTTTTATTCAAAATTAAAACAAGACATATTATCCCAAAACATATCATCCTTGTTTCCCCCCATTTTTCCTCCCTCCCCCCACCCTCCCACACAAAACCCACCCACCCCCACCCCTGACTTCCCACAGTTCCAGTCTTTGATTTCTCTAAAAATGCTGTTTTCTGCATGTTACAAAGTTGTATGGATCCTCAAACTATTTAGCTGATTATTATCAATAAAAAGTTTGTGAATGTTTATTCAAAACCTGCCAAGGACTCCAGTTCACTTTGTTGCATCTTCAGATACTTTGTGAAGGGTTCCCATTCATCTTTAAAGTCACAGTTATCCTTGTCCCGTAGCTTATATGTCAATTTTGCCAGTTCTGCATAGTCCGTCAATTTTTCTTGCCATGATTCTTTAGTTGGGATTTCTTCAGTCTTCCATCCTTGTGCTATTAGGACTCTCGTGGCCATTGTCGCATACATGAAGATGTTTTTCAGCATTTTGGGCAGGTCTTTCCCTACAGTCCCCAGCAAAAATGCCTCAGGTTTTTTAACAAATGTTAAATGGAACATTTTCTTCAATTCATTTAATGCATTTATATCCCAACTTTTTCTCCAAGGGGCACAAGGTAGTATACCCCCTCCTCATTTAACCCCCTTAACAACCCTTTGAGGTAGGATAGACTGAGAAGTGGTGACTGGCCCTAAAGATCACCAAGCAAACTTCATGCGGTTGAGGTGGCACTGTGGGTTAAACCACAGAGCCTAGGACTTCCCGATCAGAAGGTCAGTGGTTCGAATCCCCACGACGGGCTGAGCTCCCGTTGCTCGGTCCCAGCTCCTGCCAACCTAGCAGTTCGAAAGCACCTCAAAGTGCAAGTAGATAAATAGGTACCACTCCGGCAGGAAGGTAAACGGCGTTTCCGTGCGCTGCTCTGGTTCGCCAGAAGCGGCTTAGTCATGCTGGCCACATGACCCGGAAGCTGTATGCCGGTTCCCTTGGCCAATAAAGCGAGATGAGTGCCACAACCCCAGAGTCGGTCACAACTGGACCTAATGGTCAGGGGTCCCTTTACCTCCCAGGTCATAGCTTGATGCTCTAACCAGTACACCACCACTGGCTCTGTAGAGAATACTAAGCTCTGTGGACCATGGATGGACTGGACTTAACCATCCAGGGGTCCTTTACCTTTTTTAAAAAAAAGAAAATAATGTGGCTTCCTATGTCCTATATCCTTAAGTAAACAGTCAGCATGGAGAGTTTTGCATGCATCTCAGGGGAGAGCATGCATAGCCTGGCATCCTGAGTTCAAGTCCGTCTCTGCACACGAGCAGAAGAACGTAAGAGCTGTTTCGTTGGTTTGGGCCAAAGGTCCATCAGCATTCAGTTGCTAGCAAAGTTGTCTGTGGAAACTCACATACCAAACTGTGTAAGGTGCCTAGTAGCTGGTAATCAGAGGTAGACTCTTATAGATAAATAAATGAAAAGTACACACACAGAGAGAAAAGAAAGTCGCAGATTATGTGCATAGTGCTATGCCTTGTTGGGTCCTAGCATGATAAAACTAAGTGTCAGCCATAAACAATGAGCAGAGCATTACGTAGTGAAGTGGTGTAACATCCTTATAATTGGTCCTGTTCAATTACAGTGGGTTGTACTGGTTGCCGCCATGAAGGCAAGCAGCCTCTGGTCTTCCGCTAACCTTCCAGATCCAGATCCTGTTTCAGATATACAGTGGTGCCTCAGGTTAAGTACTTAATTTGTTCTGGAGGTCTGTTCTTAACCTGAAACTGTTCTTAACCTGAAGCACTTTAGCTAATGGGGCCTCCTGCTGCCACCACACCACAGGCACGCGATTTCTGTTCTCATCCTGAAGCAAAGTTCTTAACCTGAAGCACTATTTCTGGGTTAGCGGAGTCTGCAACCTGAAGCGTATGTAACCTGAAGCGTATGTAACCCGAGGTACCACTGTATATTTTCTTACGTGTAATGGTTTCTAAGGGGTTGCTCATGCGCAAGCAGGCAACTATCTCCCTGGCTGGGTGCAAACACCTGGCTGGGCTGCCAAAGTAAACTTTATCTGTCCGGACGCCACTCACCCGTGGCTGACTCAATCGCTGGCAGAATCCGTCAGTGGGCGTTTCTTAAACTTCTTCCAGAAAAGAAGCTCTTTGATGCCTAGCCTCCGCCTACCCTCTCTGCGCGAAAGCCTTCTGCGCAAGGAGGGCGTGAGCAACGGAGGACCCCTACTCTCCCCGCTGGTCTCAGGCAAGGAGTCATGGGACCACCTCGCTGCTTCCCCCATCTGCCCCCCTTCTCCACTGGTGCTACGCTGATTCTCTTCCCCAGAAGATGGGCTGCTTCTCCCGATCCTTGTACGCTCTCTGGAATCCCTCTGGCTTTTGCTCTCCACCTCCGGCACTGATGGCAGTTCCCTGACATTACGCTAGTTCATGGGTAGGCAATCTAAGGCCCGGGGGCCGGGTCTGACCCAATCGCCTTCTCAATCCACCCTGCGGATGGTCTGGGAATCAGCGTGTTTTTACATGAGTAGAATGTGTCCTTTTATTTAAAATGCATCTCTGGGTTATTTGTGGGGCGTAGGAATTCGTTCATTTTTTCCTCTCCAAAATATAGTCCAGCCCCCCGCAAGGTCTGAGGGACAGTGGACCGGCCCCCTGGTGAAAAAGTTTGCTGACCCCTGCACGGCTAGTCTTTAGCCAAGGCTTTTGGAGCCCATTTTGTAAATTCAGTAAGCCTTGTCAATAAAAGCGAGAACAGCTGATGATCAATGGCAATCAATTAAGCAATAAAATCAGGAGAGCAACTCACACTAGAGATCAGCAATGCAACTGAGATGTAAAAGAGGAGCTTCATACAAAAACCCTGTGTCTCTCACTTCAGCTGTATTATTATTTTTTATTCTTGCATTTCTATCCCACCTCTCCTACAGGGTACTAAAAATAGATTCTAAGTCCCATTTTCCCCCCTCACAGCAACTCTGTGAGGTAGGTTAGTCAACAAGATACAGTGGTACCTCGGGTTACAAACACCTCGGGTTACAGACTCCACTAACCTGGAAGTAGTACTTCGGGGTAAGAACTTTACCTCAGGACGAGGACAGAAATTGTGCAGCAGCAGCAGGAGGTCCCATTAGCTAAAGTGGTACCTCAGGTTAAGAACGGTTTCAGGTTAAGAACGGACCTCCAGAACAAATTAAGTTCACAACCAGACATGCCACTGTAATAGGGTTACACTCCCTCTGGGCAGGGCAGAGAAACCTCCAAAATTCCTCAGAAGAAGAATTGCCTTCTCAGAAATGTTTGTCCAATTCAAGCCCAAGCTCCTTATCACTCTCGTGCCTTGATGTATCCATTCCAAATACATTTGCTCCTCCATCTCCACCACCCTTTGCCCTCTGGGATTCTCCAGCTTGGTCCTCTTCTCCCCACCCCACCCCCAGGCCTAGAGCTGTCCACACAGAATCATAGAAGCGCAGTGTTGGAAGGGACCCAATGGTCATCTAGTCCAACCCCCTGTGATGCAGGAGTCATAGAATCATAGAATCATAGAGTTGGAAGAGACCACAAGGGCCATCGAGTCCAACCCCCTGCCAAGCAGGAAACACCATCAGAGCACTCCTGACATATGGTTGTCAAGCCTCTGCTTAAAGACCTCCAAAGGAGGAGACTCCACCACACTCCTTGGCAGCAAATTCCACTGTCAAACAGCTCTTACTGTCAGGAAGTTCTTCCTAATGTTTAGGTGGAATCTTCTTTCTTGTAGTTTGGATCCGTGTCCGCTTCTCTGGAGCAGCAGAAAACAACCTTTCTCCCTCCTCTATGTGACATCCTTTTATATATTTGAACATGGCTATCATATCACCCCTTAACCTCCTCTTCTCCAGGCTAAACATGCCCAGCTCCCTTAGCCGTTCCTCATAAGGCATCGTTTCCAGGCCTTTGACCATTTTGGTTGCCCTCCTCTGGACACGTTCCAGTTTGTCAGTGTCCTTCTTGAACTGTGGTGCCCAGAACTGGACACAGTACTCCAGGTGAGGTCTGACCAGAGCAGAATACAGTGGCACTATTACTTCCCTTGATCTAGATGCTATACTCCTATTGATGCAGCCCAGAATTGCATTGGCTTTTTTAGCTGCCGCGTCACACTGTTGGCTCATGTCAAGTTTGTGGTCAGATGACTCCTCTCTCTCTCTCTCTCTCTCTCTCTCTCTCTCTCTCTCTCTCTCTCTCTCTCCCTCCCTCCCTCCCTCCCTCCCTCCCTCCCCCCTACCTTTGTAACAACCCATAACTCCACATCCTTTGCCAAAACCAAGTTTCAACACCTCTCACAGAAATGAAAACATTTCCTTTCTATATTTACCTCCCTCCCTCCGCATCCTCCATTCTCTTTTGCCACTCTGGACCAAATGTTAGATTGTAAGTCCTGTGGAGCAAGGGGCCTCTGCTCTTTAAAGTGCCACCGTGCATGTGGATAGTGCTCTGTACATCTTCCCATATGTAGAAAAATGTGAGGGTGTTGTCACACATCTACCACTGGGGGACCTGTAGGACCGAATCACAGTCTACAGAAAGAAATTGACTTGGGAAGGTGAGAAGTGAGCTTGTAGTTCCATGGGGCGGCAAGGGAAAGCTCCAGGGGGCTAATATGGGAGGCATGGGGGGGTGTTGGTGAGCTGAGTGAGCAGAGGTAATAAAGAAGCAAGCAATGTTCAGAGCATGTGGCTTTCAGCAGAGGGCCCTGGTTCCGTTGCAATTTAGGCACACAAATACAGTGGTACCTCGGGTTACAGACACTTCAGGTTACATACGCTTCAGGTTACAGACTCCGCTAACCCAGAAATAGTGCTTCAGGTTAAGAACTTTGCTTCAGGATGAGAACAGAAATTAAGCAGCGGCAGCGTGGTGGCAGCAGAAGGCCCCATTAGCTAACGTGGTGCTTCAGGTTAAGAACAGTTTCAGGTTAAAAATGGACCTCCGGAACGAATTAAGTACTTAACCTGAGGTACCACTGTAACAGCTTTCTGCTTCTTTGGGTTCAGGATCAGCTGGGCATCCTCTTAGAGCAGGGTGACCATTGGTCATGCTGGCAGTGTGGTTGGTGGGAGTCCACCAACATCTGGAGAGCCACAGCTCCTCAGCCACAGCCGCAACCTCCCAGTGTTTTCACAGCCATGCATCTCATGGCAAGGGTACCCACTGGTGTGCTGCCACAGGGCACACCTTAGCAAGAACTCTGACCTCCCCCAGCAACCGGTAACAAAAACATCTCACCATCCCTTTGATTGCAATTTATGCTTGAACTTCCTTTCACAAAAATGGGATTTGCTTCCAAACTTGCCATCCATCCTCTTTCTTTCTTTCTTTCTTTCTTTCTTTCTTTCTTTCTTTCTTTCTTTCTTTCTTTCTTTCCTTCTTTCCCCTGGCCCCTGCAACTTCGTTTGTTCCTCCCATTATCCCTGGGGCCACCATCTCCTCCACATTTGTCCAAATGCAACTAATCTCTTTTAAAAGAAAGAAATAATACCCGGATGATTTAATTTACTGTATCGACCTCTTTCGCCAAGGCTGCTGGGCTGCTGGGCTGCCGAGATTTAATTTGGAAGGAAGAGGTCCTTAATTATTATGAAGCTGTGCAGTTCTCACCGCCGTCCCCCTCCCTCCCCTTCTCAAGTTCTACTCGCAGATATCATTCTAGGCGCGACAAATGTCCTCTGAGCATGCAGCCAGTTGTTAAATGGATCTTGGAAAGAATACAGCGGTGAATTAATTAATAGCAATGAATGCTTTTCCTAGCAGGTTTTTATTCCTCAGGCCTCTGACCTTTCCCCTCTCCTATCAAAGAGCCATTTCAAATGCCTGGAACGGCAGCAGAGAACGCTGGGCTGGGGAGCTGCTGGATGCCTTAGAGCAATCTGTTCCCTTTCTCTCTCAGCGCTTCTCATCTTCTTCTAGCGACTGAAAGAGATACTGCGAGGCAGGAGCTCACAGAGCGCCAGTCGATTCACACACAGGCTTGCATCTTCAGCCCTCGCTGGCTGCGGTTTCCAGCACTGACCTGAATATGCAGATGGGGAGGCTGTAGCTCAGCGCCAGAGCATCTCTAGCTGATTCACGCCATAGTGCACAAGGTACACTTTCTCAGCACTGGATCAGCTCACAGTGGAATGTGAGAATTAGGGACTCGGTGAGAATTCTTTTGGAATCTGGCATGCCTGCTACCCCAGGTTCAGTTTCCTTGGGATGAAGGTCATCGGAGATTGTGGTGTCATTAGGATATGTGGTTGGCACTGTTGGTTAAACCACAGAGCCTAGGACAATCAGAAGGTCAGCGATTCGAATCCCCACGACGGGGTGAGCTCCCGTTGCTCGGTCCCTGCTCCTGCCAACCTAGCAGTTTGAAAGCACGTCAAAGTGCAAGTAGATAAATACTGTCTTGGGCCCGGTCTTATTCAACATCTTTATCAACGACTTGGATGATGGACTCAAGGGCATCCTGATCAAATTTGCAGATGACACCAAACTGGGAGGGGTGGCTAACACCCCAGAGGACAGGATCACACTTCAAAACGACCTTGACAGATTAGAGAACTGGGCCAAAACAAACAAGATGAACTTTAACAGGGAGAAATGTAAAGTATTGCACTTGGGCAAAAAAAATGAGAGGCACAAATACAAGATGGGTGACACCTGGCTTGAGAGCAGTACATGTGAAAAGGATCTAGGAGTCTTGGTTGACCACAAACTTGACATGAGCCAACAGTATGATGCGGCAGCTAAAAAAGCCAATGCAATTCTGGGCTGCATCAATAGGAGTATAGCATCTAGATCAAGGGAAATAATAGTGCCACTGTATTCTGCTCTGGTCAGACCTCACCTGGAGTACGGTGTCCAGTTCTGGGCACCACAGTTCAAGAAGGACACTGACAAACTGGAACGTGTCCAGAGGAGGGCAACCAAAATGGTCAAAGGCCTAGAAACGATGCCTTATGAGGAACGGCTAAGGGAGCTGGGCATGTTTAGCCTGGAGAAGAGGAGGTTAAGGGGTGACATGATAGCCATGTTCAAATATATAAAAGGATGTCACATAGAGGAGGGAGAAATGTTGTTTTCTGCTGCTCCAGAGAAGCGGACACGGAGCAATGGATCCAAACTACAAGAAAGAAGATTCCACCTAAACATTAGGAAGAACTTCCTGACAGTAAGAGCTGTTCGACAGTGGAATTTGCTGCCAAGGAGTGTGGTGGAGTCTCCTCCTTTGGAGGTCTTTAAGCAGAGGCTTGACAACCATATGTCAGGAGCAGTGGTGTAGTGTGGGGGGTGCAGGGGGGGCTGGCCGCACCGGGCGCAACATCTGGAGTTAGGGTTAGGGGGTGCAAATCCACAGGTTAGGGGGCGCAAATCCACGGGTTGGGGGCGCAAATTACTTGCCTTGCCCCGGGTGCTGACAACCCACGCTACGCCACTGGTCAGGAGTGCTCTGATGGTGTTTCCTGCTTGGCAGGGGGTTGGACTCGATGGCCCTTGTGGTCTCTTCCAACTCTATGATTCTATGATTCTACCGCTATGGCAGGAAGGTAAACGGCGTTTTCGTGCGCTGCTCTGGTTCGCCAGAAGCGGCTTAGTCATGCTGGCCACATGACCCAGAAGTTGTACGCCGGCACCCTTGGCCAATAAAGCGAGATGAGCGCTGCAACCCCAGAGTCAGCCACGACTGGACCTAATGGTCAGCAGTCCCTTTACCTTTACCTTTTTACAACCTGAACATGAGATGGAGGGGCTCACAGCATCAACACCCCAATGGGTCTTGCTTCTCCATCAGTCACAGCTTTGGATCCAGCACAGAGCAAGCGTGTCTCTGGGTCTCCAGCTTCCAGCCTGCTTTTTTCAGCTCAGCTCACACACACCACCCTGGCTCTTGTTGTCCTACCTAGCAGCCAGGTGAGGATGGAGAGGAAAGACCCGCCCATCAGCCTGGAGGGCCTCATCCCTTCATTGTAGCTCTTGCAATGGAGCCCATCCTTTTGGGATGCGGATGAGGACACTGCAGTGGCCAGCCAAGGCCATCGTCTTACAAAGAAACTTCGCTGGCTGGTTCAGCAGTAGGACCCTCTCTTTGATTCTAGCCCTCCCCGGGTACGGGATCCTAAGAATTGGAAGGGAGACATGGCATCATCCAGACTCACCTCCCTAACCCACAACATCATGCTATTATCCCACACAAAAGCCTTATTAACTGAGCCCCATTTCTTTTGAGCTGATTCCTAAATTTCCTCCTCTCCCTTCTTCTTGTTTTCTTCTTTTTTTGTAAATAATTTTTTATTGATTTTCACAATTAAATTCCACATTTAATCACAATAGTACTTTTTTTCCTACCCCAGCCCCCAAATTCACAAATATCTTTTTCAAAACCTTATCTTTGGGGTTCTTTAGACCTCATGACTTCCCTCCATTCCCTCTTCTTGGTTCTTTATATAGACAAAATTATTCTGCATTTCCATATTCATGCTTAGCCAATTATTATTTCTCTTAATTTATCCAAATTTATACTGATGGCAAGGAGTTTAGTCAAGTCCTACTGATGTTTCAACCTATTTGCAATACCCTGCAATCGAACAATAAACATTTCCCATTCTTTCCCCTAACTTTAGCATACTTACATTTCACCGGAAGGCGACTATCTGTTGAGTCAGATTTGAAGTTCTGCTCCCCTTCCTCCCAGGCTTTTCTCAGTCTCAGAGGCTGTAGTTACAACCTTGTTCTAACTGCCAAGGCACCCACAACTGATTCCTGTCTGTCCCCCAAACCATCCACCTGTACACTAGGCATCTCCTTCTCTTTCTTCATATCAGATCCTTGCATGGCCACCTATTCCGCTTCTGTTTCCTTTGTCGATGGTTCTATCTTAATAATCAGTTCTGTCATCATTTTAGTATTTTTATCCATTCGAACTAGTAATTTGTCTGTTGGATTTTCTAAATTTTCCTTCATCTCTTTTATCAGCTGTCTTTTCAATTCTGAAAAAAAGCTCCACACATTCAAAATGGGGCTTATGTCCTGTTCGGAGACCCTTCTGTCTGAACTTTTCCTGTACTTCCCCACCCTCCTAACCCTTTCCACTCCAGCTGTATTACCTAGTAAAGGACCCCTGACCATTAGGTCCAGTCATGACCGACTCTGGGGTTGTGTGCTCATCTCTCTCTATAGGCTGTGGGAGCTGGCATTTGTCCTCAGACAGCTTCCGGGTCATATGGCCAGCAGGACTAAGCCGCTTCTGGCGAACCAGAGCAGCGCACGGAAATGGTGTTTACCTTCCCGCCAGAGCGGTACCTATTTATCTACTTGCACTTTGATGTGCTTTCAAACTGCTAGGTTGGCAGGAGCAGGAACCAAGCAACGGGCTCACCCCGTCGCAGGGATTCGAACCACCGACTTTCTGATCGGCAAGTCCTAGGCTCTGTGGTTTAACCCACAGCGCCACCCACGTCCCTTATTACCTAGTACATATATACAATTTAACATAAAGTCCACGTTTCAAGTTAATTTTAGATTTTACAGATATTTACTTTAAAAAGAAAACAAAGAGCGGTATGTCCAAAAAGAATTCAGCTTAATTATCCAGGGGAGAGTACTTGCTTCTTATTAGACCTATTTTCTTAAAATGTCTCAGAATGATGTGAGAGATTGCAAGCAGTTAAAAATCCTTTTGATTTCCTCCTTTGAAGGGGTTTCCAACAGATACAGTCCTTCCAAAATTCCAGCCTCTTGCTTTTTTCACTTCCACTTTAGAGTTACAGTTTGTCTTTAGGAAAACAAGTTCAGACTTCTATAAGTCACTGCAACCCAGATATATAATTCCATACATTCCCCCCAACAGAGTGCAGAATAAGTTTGTTCCAGGTTTTCACTGCTTGGTTCGAATTCACCAAGGGCTGTAGTTCAAAGTCAAGTCCACAACTGTAAATCTGATAAGTCAGTAAGTCCAATAAAAAGCAATAAAGAATGGGTTTCAGTTGTTTTTACTCCAACTTCCCCATCAGCAGACAGTATCCATAAGTATCATAAAGAAAGATTTAGTAGAAGTAGTAGAAGAAGAAGAAGAGGAGGAGGAGGAGGAGTTTGGATTTGATATCCCGCTTTATCACTACCCAAAGGAGTCTCAAAGCAGCCAATATTCTCCTTTCCCTTCCTCCCCCACAACAAACACCCTGTGAGGTGAGTGGGGCTCAGAGACTTCAGAGAAGTGTGACTGGCCCAAGGTCACCCAGCAGCTGCATGTGGAGGAGCGGGGAATCGAACCCGGTTCACCAGATTACGAGTCTGAAGGCTTGCGGATAGCTGCCTGAAGCCTGGAGAGTGAGAGGGGTCAGTGCGCACCGACCCCTCTCACTCTCCAGGCTTCAGCGAAAACCTGCATTTGCTCCATAGGACGCACACACATTTCCCCTTCATTTTTGGAGGGGGAAAAGTGCGTCCTATAGAGCGAAAAATATGGTAATTTCGAAAGTAAATCTTCTTTACCTTTCCATCAGCTTAGTAGTAATTTTTGGAAGATCTCTTCTTCAGGCTTGAGCTGACGCTTCACTCCCGCAGAGTTGCAATACTGCCATGACCGCAGGCTCGATCGCCGCTTCCCCCCATACTTTCCAGCACAAAAGGAGTTTTGGGGTTGCAGGAGAGCCCTTTTGTGGTCTGCTGGACCTCTCGACACCCTGAGCACCCTCCCAGGGCTTTTTGGGGGGTGAGCCTTGCCTTGGTGCTTCCCCCTGTTTCTCCGCAGGACTCAAGTCCGTCAGACGATTGGACTCGTGCTCCTTTCCGCCACCTGCAGAAACCGGAAGTCCCCTTCCTGTTGTTTTCTTCTAAAACACTTTTTCATGGAGGATAAGGCTGTCAGTTGTTATTAGCCAAAATGGATATGCTCTGTCTTCATGGCCAGAGGTAGCAGTGCTTGGTTGCTGGATGATGGACTAGATGAGCCACTGGCCTGATCCAGCAGGGGTCATCTGATGTTCTTCTACTTCCAGGGCTGTTGGGCATGCTGTGTCAGGAGCTCAGCCTACACTCGAGTAGGTCCCGTCATGTGATAGACAAAAATCCCATGACTGCAATCATGGAGCAGGAATTCTAACATGCTGCCTGCTGGCGCAGCAAGACCCCAACCAACCACCCAAATTTAGATTTGGTCACAATCTAAATTTGCATCTAGCTGGCATCCATCTGTCTTGGGAGACCATGGAGGAGTGCAGCTTTGCAGGTGAAGTCAAACTGTTGGAAGATTACAGCACCTGCTGTGGTTGTGGAGAACGATATGTGGGAGACGTGTTTTGTTGCAGCTGGGGCAGAGAAAGGAGTCCAGCTGTGCCCCTGCAGATGCATATGTAAATTTGCATCTACAATGTTTAAATTAGGTAAAGGTAAAGAGAACCATGCTCATTTGGTCCAGTCGCGGATGACTCTGGGGTTGCGGCGCTCATCTCGCTTTCTTGGCCAAGGGAACTGGCGTACAGCTTCCGGGTCATGTGGCCAGCAGGACTAAGCCGCTTCTGGCGAACCAGAGCAGTGCACAGAAACGCCGTTTACCTTCCCGCCGGAGTGGTACCTATTTATCTACTTGCACTTTGACACGCTTTCGAGCTGCTAGGTTGGCAATGATGGCCACCAATTTGGAGAGCCTTGATGGAGGTTTGGACAAACCCATGGAGGAGGAGGAGATGAGCCACAGTTACTGTGCTGTGCCTCCGTGGTCAAGAGGCAGCGAGGCTTCTGAATACCAGATGCAGGAAAACACAGGAGAGGAGACCTGCTGTTGTGCAAGGATCCCGCTTGCTGGTTTCCCACAAGCATCTAGTCAGCCACTGTGAGAACAGGACTAGATAGCACCTTGGCCTGATCCAGCTAATGGCTCTTCCTACCTTCATAAGCTTCATCTGCCTGGATGAACAAGGACTGACCTTGCCAGCCTAATGCTTTGCGGATGAGCATCAGGCTGGTAAAGGCTATGCGAGAAAAACAAACTGTATCGGACAATCAGTTCTTCTTCTTGCATTATGGTGTTCCCTAAACAAACCTTCACTTCAAAGCCGCTCTGTTGTGTTCCTCTCTAAACACCGGCTGGAGGGATTGGGGCTTAATCTCTTTGGCCTTCCCAGGTGACAGCAGGGCTCAGCTGACATGGAAACCGTGATCCAATGTGCCTGAAGCAGCTCAGCGAAAAAGCAAGGGGTAGGAGGATGAGAGAGACAGGTGTGAAGGTGTAGCTCCCGCCCTGTGGAACGCCTTCTCATCAGATGTCAAGGAAATAAGTAGCTATCTTATTTTTTATTTATTTATTATTTTTAAAGGTAAAGGGACCCCTGACCATTAGGTCCAGTCGCGGACAACTCTGGGGTTGCGGCACTCATCTCGCTTTACTGGCTGAGGGAGCCGGCGTTTGTCTGCAGACAGTTTTTCCGAGTCACGTGGCCAGCATGACTAAGCCGCTTCTGGAGAACCAGAGCAGCGCACGGAAATGCCGTTTACCTTCCTGCCACTTTGCACTTCTACTTGCACTTTGACGTGCTTTCGAACTGCTAGGTTGGCAGGAGCAGGGACTGAGCAACGGGAGCTCACGCCGTCATGGGGATTCGAACTGCCGACCTTCTGATTGGCAAGCCCTAGGCTATGTGGTTTAACCCACAGCGCCACCCATGTCCCAATGTTTAAATTAGCACATGGGAATTTGTGCCCTGGGTCTGTGCCCCACCTAGGCTTTTGAGGACCTAGCAATGACCCCACGTCTGTGTTTGGGTGTGTGTCAGCTGTATCCAAAGGGACAGGACACATGCCTTAAACCTCTTCTTATGTCCGCCTCTGCTTGCGTCCATTTCGCCCAACTTCCACAGCAAACCCAGAAGTACCCAGCAGGTTTGCCGCCATTCACACATTCACACATTCGCAGTGTGCAATTGCCGTTCATACATGCACAGAAGCAAGCAATTGCTGCCCGTGCCTGTGTACAATTCCACCTCTCCCAGTGACCCCTTTCGGCCTCTGGACGGACCTCCAGAATGGATTATGGTCGCAGGTAGAGGTTCCACTGTACTGAGTCAGACTACCAGACCTTTGAACTTAAAGGGATTAGCTCTGCAAATGAACAGGCAATTGCAAAGAACTGTGTGCCTCCTGAGCATGGGCAGATTGCACTTTCTCCCCACTGAGTAACCCAAACCAGCTGCTGCGTACATGGAATGAAAGAGAACAGTGTTCAGATCAGTGTGTGGGATTTGCATGCAGTCTTGAGCAACCCAATTTTTTAAAAGCAAAAGTAAGCAGCCAAGCCAAAGGTAGATGGGGAGATGTTTGGAGGGGTAATCTACCAGTTCTTAAAGTGCCTGAGCCCTTTGGCCAAAAAGAGAAAGGGTGGCCTGGGGGGGGGGAGGCACGTGTGGAAGATTCAAGGGCACCCTGAAGGTTGCTCCCTGTCCCCATCATACCTGTATTTCCTTTCACCTTGTTGAGGCATCTGCAGATCTGCCGCTTTTAATGTAACACTTCTCAAACCAGGGAGCTTAATTACTGGTCTCTAATTAATGACTGTCTTAAAAGGTGATTGTCAAGCAAGGTGAGGGAAGAGGGCAGCTTGGTGTGAGGAAACGTCTGGAAATTGCCTGCTGTCTCTCTATGTCTAGAGCTTCCATAATCATTATGGGCTGAAAGTCAGTTATATTTAATGCTTTAAAAGCCATTAATTGCCCCACCCTGAGCTAATGAACAAATGAAATGTAAATATGATACAAAACCTCATTGCCCATCCTCTTTTGAGGCTGTCAAAGGGCGAAAACAATGTGACTCAGGTAGGATATATTGGCATTTATTTGGTTTTGTTGTGCTAGTTTAACTGTCATGGCTGCCCGCAAAGAATCCTAAGAACTGTGGGCAGGGGTCCTACCCAGCCTTATTTGGAAAGATGGCTACTCCTTGTTGAGAAGGAATGTCAGTCAAGCAATGCTGTCTGCCTTGCAATTTGCAGTGGCAGCCTAAGGCATGTTTACTTCGAAGCAAGGTTCACCGTGTGGAGTGGGATTTCCTTCCAAGTAAGAGATTGGCTCTCTGGTTTGCATTAAATCTAAGAACAATGAATGCCCAATTATACCTCAGGGACAAACATAATCATCATTATCCACAGTAACTCAGAGCAGGGCTTTTAGTGCATCTGCCCCTGTTCTGTGGAATGGCATTCCTGTTTGAGGTTCCCCAGGCACGCACTGTCTGCACTTTCCAGAAACAGTTGAAGAAGGTCTTCTCGGTTCCAACAGGCTTTTCCAGCTGAGTGTGTCTTTTTCACAAGTGTGCACTTGTTACGGTTAAATGCACTGGTCGTTTTCCGGCATTGAACTGTTTTAAATTATCCTGTGTGTAAACCACCTTGAGACTGGTGCTTTAGAAACCCATTGCAATAATAGCAGTAATAATAACTGCAGTTGCTGTTGAGCCTACTGTATAGCTGATGCTTTACATAGGTGCCTTTGTGTTAAGATCAGTGCAGAAGACTCTGCCGGTGCTTCCTGCAGTGAACAGAGGGCACAATACAGGGTTCTGCAGAAGAGACTGACGAGTTGAGTACTTACATAATCTATTTTAATATGTTGGTTTTGTCTTTACCCCTAAAATAAAATATATATATATATATATAATGTAAACTGCCTTGTGACCATTTCTGGTGAAGCGTGGTATAGAAATATCTTAATTAATAAATGACCTCTGTCCCTGAGCCCAAGGAGCTTACAGTCTAAAATAGGCATTGGGTGAGCTGGCATTAAAATGGGAATGAGGCATATTGCTGGAGGGAGAGAGGTCTCCTGATGGCTCTTTGGAAATGGTAGCTAGATTGAACTGCTGTGTTCAGAGGCACCATATCACACACATACACAAACACCTACTGGCGGTTGAAGTTATATTTATTGGGCATTGAGGGAGGCACAGAGGGAGGGGGCTAGACTGGAGAGCCCTTTGGCTTGGCCTAGCAGTGTTCTACTTATATTATTATTATTATTATTATTATTATTATTATTATTATTATTATATGGTAGTCAGGAATGGAACATCCATGTGAAGTGGCAGTCTACCCTTGAGGACCAGATGGTGCTGGGGGTGCAGGGAAGAGGGATGCTGCCTCTATGTTTTGCTTGTTGGCTTTGAGGAGATTTCACCCCTCCCATACCCAAGAATCTCCTGATCATCTCCTGATGGTCTCTGCTGACTCTCCAGAGAAGAGGAGGCGTGTCCTGCCTATCTACTTATTCTGCCCAGCAACATATCTGTGTGTGAGTGAGAGTCAGTCAGTCATTGTATCGGAGAAAGTGAGAGTGTTGGAGATCCTAGAGATAAGATTGCTGCTAAGAGCAGCTGCAGACTCTCAGTGTAGCATTGATTTATGCTTAGAATATTCAGCTCTGTATATAGTTTTGTACCATAGTTGTAGTTATAGAATAAAAGGAAGATATTCTACAGAGCTGCTCTCCGAGTGGTTTATACTCTGCAAGACTCTGCAAAACTCTGCTGCGCAACGACTGTATTATTGAGACAGTGAATCCGGTGCTCTCAGCTCTAAGCTGTGAGTCCACAGCACTGTGACCTGTTCCTGTGAGAACGGAGGTCTCTGGCGGTGCTACCCAGCTCGCCTAGCCCAGTCGGGGTTGAGGTGCATGAGTCCAGTTGGTGCACTGGCTCTCTAGGGCGATGCTGACAGGCTTCCTGGAGCCAGGCCACTCTGGACTTGATGGACCTATAGGACTTACATCTTGCTTATTAAGATCTAGGGAATTGTTTAGCATCACTGGGTTTGCAGAAGAGGCAAAGTTCACCCAGAAGAGCTAGCTCATTTTCTGGAGTTCATAATAATAATAAGAAGAAGTTTTATTTATACCCCACCCTCCCCGGCCAAGACCGGGCTCAGGGCGGCTAACACCAGGTATAAAAACAACTGATTAAAATACAACTTAAAAACAAGATTAAGTACAACATTAAAATGCAGCCTCATTTCAGTAGAAACTCAAATCAAAAACTTTTTGGGGATGAAAACATCAAGTCTTCACCAAGGCCAACTATCCAGACTGGTTCTACATGTGCCAGAAAAATCCAGGGAAGTCCCCAAATAGGAGTTCCATCACAGAAGGAGAAAGGAAAAAAGAAAAGGGGGGGTCAAGTTGATTCCAAGCCAAAGGCCAGGCGGAACAACTCTGTCTTACAGGCCCTGCGGAAAGAAAGAAATCAGATCCTGCAGGGCCCTGGTCTCATGAGGCAGAGCGTTCCACCAGGCCGGGGCCAGTGTTGAAAAGGCCCTGACTCTGGTTGAAGCTAATCTAACTTCCTTAGGGCCCGGGACCACTAGGGTGTTGCTATTTCTGGACCTTAAGGTCCTCTGTGGGGCAGACCGGGAGAGGCGGTCCCGTAGGAACGAGGGTCCTAGGCGGTGAGCACAAGCTTCCCATTCTCCTGTCCCATTATGATAAAATCAAGCCTGTGGCTCATTGAGCACAATGCAGCCCCGGTTGCTGGATGTTCTGGGTTTTGGTGCCTGCTTTCACTGCTGATGGGGGCAGGGGGGAGCAGGAAAAGAAATGTGGGGGAGCGGGCGTTGCTGTCGTGTGCAGGCCACAAGGTGTGGCTGGGGAGCTGCCTCCAGCTCAGTGAACCACGTGCCGCATTGGCTGACTTCGCATGAAGCAGGCATGCCTTCTTTTGCAGACAGTTATTGGACAATATAATCAGATGGCAATTTGCCTCTACTTCACACACACTTGGATCATTTTCGAGTCACAGAAGCAAAGGCTTCTGGGAACACAGATTTTCCCCATTGTGAGCTCGGAGTCGGAGACAGGTTTTTAACAAGGCACCCCTCTGGCAGTACACAGCCACCCTCCGCCAGTCCTGCCGCCTGTGCCAAGGAAATAAACCAGGACAGCCTTGGAGGGTCTCATTTGTAAGCAGAAGCATGTCTGCAGGAACTGTGCTTGCATGAACAAAAGCGGCCAACTTTCTAGAAGCCTGCAGCAATTGCTATGTGTGTGCGTGTGTGTGTGTAGAGAATGATTCTGCTCTGACTGTGGGATTGTAATACAAGATGCACACCTTCGCTCCTCCCGCGGGGCGCGCCCAGGGCGGCGGCTCCACCTCCCGGGGCGGAGCGCAGGCGGCGGAGCGCAGGCGGCGGAGCCAGCCGGGCAGTTCGGGCGCAGCAGCACCGCGGCCGGAGGGACGGAGCGCACGATGCCTTCGGCACCCCCGACGCCCTCGTCCCCTGCCGGGCCGGCCGCGCCCCCCTGTCCCGGTCCCAGCAGCAGCGGAGGTCCCGCCGGCTCCGGAGACGTCCAGAACAAGCCCTGGAAGAAGATGGGGTACATGGTGCAATGTTCGCCCTGTGTGATTTCTTCTCGCATGCGCTACCCCTGGGTCCAGCTGGCTGGCCATGCAGGCAACTTCAGAGCCGGGGGTTTGGGCCGCATCCTGAAGAAGTACTGCCCCGGCGAGCAGCAATGCCTGGAGCGCCTGGCGTCCGACGCGCTGCAGCCCTACGTCCCGGCCTATTATGGGGTGGTGGAGCGCGATGGGGAGACCTACATCCAGATGCAGGACCTGCTGTCCGGCTTTGACAAGCCCTCCATCATGGACTGCAAGATGGGAATCAGGACGTACCTGGAGGAAGAGCTGGAGAAGGCGAGGCAGCAGCCCTGTCCACGCAGAGACCTGTACGACAAGATGGTGGCCGTGGACCCGGCAGCTCCCACGGCGGAAGAGCATGCGCAGAGTGCCATCCTGAAGCCCCGCTACATGCAGTGGAGAGAGACCCTCAGCTCCACCACCACGCTGGGCTTCCGCATCGAAGGCATCAAGAAAGCGGACGGCACCTTCAACACCAGCTTCAAGAAGACCCGCCAGCCGGAGGAGGTGACCCAGGCCTTCTGGGACTTTGTGGGCAGAGACAGGAAAGTCCTGACCAGCTACCTGGAGCGACTGCAGGAAGTCAGGCTGGCGCTCGAACAGTCTGAGTTCTTCAAGACACACGAGGTAGTGGGCAGCTCTCTTCTCTTCGTCCACGACCAGAAGGGTCTGGCGCGGGTGTGGATGATCGACTTTGGCAAGACGGTGCCGCTGCCCGAGAAGCAGACTCTGACTCACCGCCTGCCCTGGCAAGAAGGCAACCGCGAGGACGGATACCTCTGGGGCCTGGACAACCTCATCGCCATCTGGGAGAAGATGTTGGGGGAGTGAGCCAGGAAGATGCAGCCGACACGTCGAGATGGGGGCTGCCTTGGCCCCCGGGACTCTGCTGTTTAATTTATTCAACCAGGTATTCTACTGGAACCAGGGGGATACAGGGCCCGTGGAGGAACTGGAAGAGCACCAGGGGCCTTTTGGAAGGGGCCAGCTGGTTTTTGCACCGCTAAGTTTATTTATTGGCGTGACGGATGTGGTGGAAACCCCCCCCCCCGATTGCTGTCCTGCACGTGGTGGACAGTAAAGACTTCCATGGGCCAAGACAGAGAGCTCACCAGGGGTGTTGGAACTGAGTTTGGGATGTGGGATTATTGGGGTGCCCGGTGTAGGGTCAAGACTTTGAACCACAGTGCTGGCCGTGCCCATTTCCCAAATGTCGGGAGAGACTGGAAAGCGGTTGGGAGAGACTGGCTGAGCCACAGCCTGGAGGCCTCGGTCAAGCGAAATACTTGCGTTTCTCTTCAGGGTTTGGGGAGTAAAGAGAAACTTGTTCCCTCTGCTTTGACTGTTAACTTTCCTGGCGTCCAGATAACTCTGCCAAGGCAAACAGGAGCAGTTTGTTGGTTTTACAACCCGATGCACCAAAGGGGTTGGGGGGGGGAGAACACCTTCCCCAATCGCTGTAGAAATAAATGTTGGAGTTCCACTGCCCCCCAAATTGCTTTGGCAGGGCCAGGCTGCCTATATTTTGGGTGCTGAATTTGGGTTAGTTTTAACAAGCAGAAACCAGCGGGTAGGATCTCCCTGGGTATGTGGGTGTGTGGGGGGTTTTTTAATGGTGGTTGGGAGGGGATTGTGGCTGTCCTTCGTCCTGCTAGAGAAGGGAGCCGCTCCTCTGTATTTGAATGTATGTGTTTCTGTATTTGAATATGTGTTTTTATATGAATTTCTGTATTTGTATTTCTGTATATGTATGTGTTTTTATATGTGTTTCTGTATTTGAATGCATGTGTTTTTATATGTTAAAAAGTTTTTCTTTTTTTAAGGGACATAAAGAATTACAAGTGTGTGGGGGGGGGGGGGGAAAGATCCACAACTTCGTTCCAAAACATTTCTTCTCAAAATGAATGCGCTGAGAACCAAAGAAGAGAGAGAACCAAATGCTGGACTGGGCGAATGGCCATCTGGTCCACCACCCTGTTCTCACAGATGTCCCCCCCCCCTGGAAACCTGCAAGGAGGACCTGAGCACAAGAGTTTTTCCCCTCCTGTAGCTTCTGGCAACTGGCATTCAGAAGCATTGCAGTGAGGCAGAGCACAGCCGTAGCGGCTTGTGTCCATTCATGAAGCCTTGAATGTACACAGAGGCTTTGCACTCGGCGTACATGGTCCAATGTGTGCCTTGTTGCCACTGGCAGAATCTTTTATTAAATTGTTTACATTGCCATACATTAGCCTTCTCCTCCTTTCTTCCACCTTGTAACTAAAGGTGGGGTACGTGTGGTTCCCCACTTACCAGTCCCAGACCTGCTTAGCTTCAGCAAAGTGGTGGTCTCCGATGCCTTTGGACCATCACCCTGAGACCGTGCCAGGAAGGGCAGCAGAAGCGGGCACACAACAATTTTTTATTTATTTAAAATTGTGTTGAGGCAGCCTTTCACTGCTGAAAATCACAAGGCAGTTTGGAAAGAAAACCAGCACATTATAAAGCATAAACTATAAAGCGTTGCATACTAAGGATCAGTGCCCATAATTTTTACTCATCAGCAGAAGACCTGCAGAAGTGTTTGTGGGGGGTGGGTATTATTCATTAGTCTTTATTTTTGTTTCATTATGTATTTTGTGTCCTCATTTTGTAAGCTTTTGTTGTGAACCGCACTATGATCTTCAGGTGAAAGGTGGTGTAAAAATTTAATAAAGGTTGGTGTGTGTTTTAATCAGTTCCCCGGCAATGATTTTAATTTTTTGGAATGATTTAAATAGTTTTTAACTGTTATAAATAATTTTAATGCTTGATTCTCTGGCAAACTACTTTGGGGTTTTCGTTTGTTTGTTTGTTTGTTTGTTTTTACAATCAAGCAATGTGTAAATTTTATGAAACAGATAAAAGAAATTATCTAACAGGGCCATTGCACAAAGGTCTTCCTTCAAATCTCCACAAGATCTCTTATAGATGTGGCATGACTGAAAGGGCCTTCTCAGATGGCCTCAGCAAAGGGTCTGTTGGGGTGCTCTCTCAGGTAGCATAGCCCTAAGATGTTCAAAGCATTAGAAGTCCATTAGTTCACAGCTAATTGCATGCATTTCCTTCAGCATTGGCACACAGTAAGGTGTTCCACTAAGATACCCACCAGCAAGGAGAGGTATTGACCTACTGTAGCAATGGGAGGTTAGCAATTCCTGGTTCTCTAGGGAAGGCAGTGAGGCCAGCAAAGGCAAAAGTCAGCACCTTGGAGAGATACCCAGGTCTGAGTTCAAGACCATAGACAGTGCTCCCATAGCTGAGGCCAGGCATCCAAGTTGTTTCAGCAAGGTCCTGGAGCAACTTGGGTTCTATAGCAGGATTAAACATTAGGAAGAACTTTCTGGTGGCAAGAGCTGTTTGACAGTGGAACAGACTACTAAGGAAAGTGATTGACTCTCCTTTATTTGAAGTTTCTAAATAGAGGTGGGGTGGCCATCTGTCAGGGATTCCTGCATTACAGGGAGCTGGAATAGATGGCCCTTGATGGTCCCTTTCCATTCTACAGCAGTGTTTCCCAACCTTTTTTGGGCAAAGGCACACTTGTTTGATGGAAAAAATCTTGAGGCACACCACCATTACAGCCCCGTGACGTCAGCGCGCAGCGTCACGCCGGGAGGGACGCACGAAAGTGTAAGTTTCAACTTTTTCCCCTCCCCCTTGCCAGGGAACCTCCAAGCTTTGGGGGTGGGGGGGGAGGAGGCAGCAAAGCGAGGCAGGAAGGAGAGCGCGGCTTGGCTGGGTGAGCTTTGGCAGGGGCAGGGAATGAGAGCCGCGAGGCGGGCGCTGCGGACGGAGGCCCTGCCCGCCGAGCTCGCAGGCAGCCAGGCAGGCAGACGGCGAGAGCCCCGCGCTGGGCGGCCTCTCCTCGCCGCCGCCGCCCCGCCTCTCGCTGCCCGACTCGCCCGCCTCCCTCCAGGCAACATCTCGCGGCACACTAGTGTGCCGCGGAACAGTGGTTGGGAAACACTGTTCTACAGTTATATGGTTCTAAGGTAAAGGTCAAGGGACCCCTGACCATTAGGTCCAGTCATGACCAACTCTGGGGTTGCGGTGCTCATCTCGCTTTACTGGCCAAGGGAGCCGGCGTACAGCTTCCTGGTCATGTGGCCAGCATGACTAAGCCACTTCTGGCGAACCAGAGCTGCACACGGAAACGCCGTTTACCTTCCCGCCGGAGCGGCACCTACCGTATTTTTCACCCTATAGGACGCACTGGCCCATAGGACGCACCTAGTTTTTTGGGGGGGAGATAAAGGGAAAAAATTTATCCCCCCCCCCAGCTGCGGGAACTCCCGCAGGGCTCCCTAGGCTGCGGATATCTGCCCGAAGCGCGGGGCGCGCTGCTTCAGCGCGCCCCACGCTCTGGGCAGCAGGCTGCTATCCGCAGCCTAGGGAGCCCTGTGGGAACTCCCATGGGCTCCCCAGGCTTGCTGATAGCTTCCTCAAGCCTGGAGAGCGAGAGGGGTCAGTGTGCACTGACCCCTCTCGCTCTCCAAGCTTCAGTGAAAGCCTGCATGCGCCCCATAGGATGCACACACATTTCCCCTTCATTTTTGGAGGGGGAAAAGTGCGTCCTATAGGGCGAAAAATACGGTATTTATCTACTTGCACTTTGACATGCTTTCGAACTGCTAGGTTGGCAGGAGCAGGGACCGAGCAACGGGCGCTCACCCCGTCGCAGGGATTTGAACTGCCGACCTTCTGATCAGCAAGTTCTAGGCTCTGTGGTTTAACCCACAGCACCACCCGCGTCCCGTTCTATGACTAGCTAATCACTAACCAGAAATTCCACTCCCTGAGTGCTTCCTCCTGGCCATTTAGAGAGCTGATGCCATCTGTAGCCATTGGTTCCTTGGAGTTAATGAGGTTTCCAGCTGAGGAGATCTTTCCTTGACCCCTCAAGGGGTCTGTGGAGCAACCATCAGGTTCTGGCAGCAGAGGCGTCTCCTTGGAGGAGAGGAAGTAGACTTTGCTGCCTGCCAACGTAGAGGGACACAGGAGGTGTGGCTCTATCTCCTTCTTGGAGCTGCGTTTGCTGGAAGACCCTGCCTTTGAGAAGTTGGTTTCCAAAATGTATTTGTGCCTTTACATTTGTTCCCTCCCTGATGCCCAGTTTCCCAGCAGCTTAAAATTAAATCAAGTGATGCCAGACTCTCCCCCCCCCACACACACACCCCCAAACTGGGCAAAATGTCTGAGGCATCACCTCAGTTGGAAGTCATCCAACAGAAAGGATCAAGTCTGCCCCGAGCAGCTATATGCAAATGGCGCTGCTGTAATTGGCTCTCTGTGTCTTGCAATTAGCCACGAAACAGATAGCTGCCATCCCTGACCTTTCCCTATGCTAGCAAGGCCATTGTTTGGCTGTCCTGCTTAATTGCAAAAATGTAGCCTCGCATCACAGATGCAGATGACTCCCCCCATGTTGTTGGCCGTAATTTGATGAGACATTGCGACAAGGGAAGGCGTCTCCTACTGAAAGCACAAAACTAATAAACCGTGAAGTGGTGGTAGTGGGTTACACACACACACACACACACACACACACACACACACACACACACACACACAGGTACTCATAGAAAAGAAGAGGGAGAAGCTTTAATTTCATGTCCCATCTCTCTGATATTTGCTCTTGCAAACGTTTGAGTATGTGACTCTGCCCTTTGAGGAATGCAGAAGTTTATGGAGTTGCTGCAAAAGGTCTGGTTTCATGAGGACTAGTCCCTTGAGCAGGGCCAGAATGGGTAGAGCCAGTGTCCCAGACACCACAGATTTATCTTTTAGTCGGCTTGCTGGATGAAATGGCCCTCCTGCTTTCCGTCTTAGCCAGCCCAGATGCCTCCTACTTTTTGCTCAAGGGGGGCTTACATGGTTCTTCCCCCATCCTGTATAATCCCTACAGCAACCCTGTGAAGCAGGTTAGGTTGAGATGCAGGTGACTGTTCCAGAAGGTATGTTTTATGGCTGAGTTGGGGGGGGTTTGAACCCTGGTCTCCCCCAGGTCCTAGTCCAACACACAAACCAATATCCAAACTGGCTATTAACCCCCACTCCCCCAATATTTGCCCCCTGCCCACTCCAATACAGAGCTGATACACAGAGGTAGACTGCCCCTAGGCATGGGGGCTCCATTCACATAACCGCGGCTAGCAGTCAGCAAAGGCTGGGGGGTTTTGTGGGTTGGTTTTTGTTTTTTACACGTTTTATGATAACTAGCTCCCTGGCATCTCACACTTTGGTGACTATATCTGTCTGGTCTTGTTTGGCCTTATTCCCGAAGGATTAGATGCTAGCAGGGAGGGCTTGTTTAGATCCTGGTGACATCTAGGTTCCTGTTTGTCTTCTTGACAAACCCACACTGTGCAACAAACACTCCTGCCACAGCAGGGAACACAGTCTGTTGTGACAATGTCTGTCTACGGATGATGGCTGTAGAACAAAGACATGCCTACCCCCTTCAGAGTTAACAACCCAGGTATTAAACCAACCCCCAGACTTTGCAACAAGCTTCTACTTACCATCTTCACTGCGTAACAGGGATGGATGGCAAGCATGGTGCCCTGCAGGCCTTTTTGGACTACAACCCCCATCAGCCCCCATCTAGTATGCCCAAAGCCAGGGAAGGAGGGACTTGGAGTCCGGAAGTGTCTGTCTTCTGTCCTAAGATATTGGTGTGTGCATATGGCAGCTCAGGGCAGACTTGATCCTTTTTGTTGGCTGACCTCCAACTGAGGTGATGCCTCAGCCATTCTGCCCAGTTTGGGTGTGGGGAGTTCTGACTTATGGGAAGGAGCATTCCTGATGGCGATGCAGCTTTCCTTTGCCAGCACTCACCCTTGCCCATCTGATTCCTACTACTTTCCAGAATGCGCCTTGACAAAGCGCACACTTAAACAGCAGCTCCTAAAGGGCACAGAATAATAAATTGAATAATAAATAATTGTTGTTGTTGTTGTTTAGTCGTTTAGTCGTGTCCAACTCTTCGTGACCCTATGGACCAGAGCACACCAGGCACTCCTGTCTAATAAATAATAAATAAATAAGAAATAAGAAATAAGAAATAAGAAAATGCACACACACACTTCTGGCGACTGAGTAGGTCCTGAGGGAAGGGGGGGGGCGATTCTGCTAGGCCACCCCTCTCAGCCACCATCTATTTCTCTGCTCCTGGCATCTCTGTGCACCCAGGCCCTTCCTCCTGCCCCACACCTTGTGCCCCTTCCCCACCTCTTCTCCTGCACAGACTGTTCCCCTTCTTTCAGCCCTTGCGGGAGGCACAAAACCCCATAAATCACTGCTCCCTTCCCCTGAGTCAGCTTCTGGCCCCATGGCCTCCGCCACGCAATCCCCAGCATCCTGCCAGTCCCTGGTGGGCGACTCAACCATAATGAACTAGAAACTTTAGCCTTTTTAAAAAGGATGGGGGAGTAGGTCAGTGCTTTCATACTTTGCACGACTCACAAAATCCTGACCTCTGGGCATTTGAGTTCAACACTCGCCTTGGGCTTTGGACAAGTGCTCGCAGCACCCCACGCCACCCCTTTTTCCTTTCGGAGTCCCTCCTTCCGCCATTCATCCCAGCCTTCGCTGACTCCCTCCCTCGTTTCCTGTTGGTTCTTAGGAAGCTGTCTCTGGGTCTTAGTGAGCCGCTGCGCAGTTGAGTGGCAGGCAACCCCCATGCTGTACGCAAGAGATTACATGCCTCTCTGCTTGTAAGCCTTTTGACTTCTTTCCCCTCCGGGGTGCAGGGATCCCTGTGTAAGATGCTTGCCATTGTGTGGCAATTACCAAGCGCTTTGCATAACTCTCTGGCACCCGGCATAATGAATCCCCTGCTCTCCTTGGTGCAAGGGGCTCTTGTTCCATCATGGATTAATGCCAGCAACCTGTAGCCTCGTGATCAGATGGCTGGTGCTTCCAGATTGGTGTTCAAAATTAGCCCTCCCCTATGGCTGCGCCCCCAACCCACTTACCTGCCCTTGCCTTCCTGCTACTACACCCAGGCCCTGTCCGTGGGTTCCCTCTTGCCCGCTTTCCTCTTTGCCCCATTCGTTTTGCCAGCTCTGTATCCCCCCGCCCCAGGGATCCTTCCTTCAGTTTCCTGCAAAACAGGTCCTTCTTCATGCAGCGCATGGAATTTGCTCCCATGGGAGGCAGTGATGGCCACCAATCTAGATGGCTTTAAAGCAGGAGTGGACAAAATCATGGAGGAGGAGAGTGCTGTTGATGGACACTAACCATAATGGCTATGTTCTGCCTCCACATTCAGAGGCAGCAATGCCTCTGGGTAATAATGAGAGTCCTCCAGGATGCTGGACTTGATGGTCTTTTCCAGCAGGCTTTTACTGTGTTCTCCACACAGCCCCTTCTCTCCGCAGCCCCACCCACTGAGCTGAGGTTCCCTGTAGAGTGATCCCCTCTTTTCCTCCTTGGCCATTGTTAGCTCACAGCTCCTCTACAGTTTCTTGATTCTATGAACCACTGCCTACTCTGTCCCTTAACCTATATCTCCAATATGATATGATGTGATAGCCATGTTCAAATATATAAAAGGATGTCACATAGAGGAGGGAGAAAGGTTGTTTTCTGCTGCTCCAGAGAAGCGGACACGGAGCAATGGATCCAAACTACAAGAAAGAAGATTCCACCTCAACATTAGGAAGAACTTCCTGACAGTAAGAGCTGTTCGACAGTGGAATTTGCTGCCAAGGAGTGTGGTGGAGTCTCCTTCTTTGGAGGTCTTTAAGCAGAGGCTTGACAACCATATGTCAGGAGTGCTCTGATGGTGTTTCCTGCTTGGCAGGGGGTTGGACTCGATGGCCCTTGTGGTCTCTTCCAACTCTATGATTCTATGATTCTATGATTCCTGCCCTTTGGAGGGCTCAGATTCAGGCTACTCACACTCAGGGGAGGAAGAGCTCTTGGTACACCACCATGGCTCTCCCATCACCTTCCGATTCTGGGGCCAACTCCATTGGAGCATCGTTGGCTGCTTAGCCACACGGCTGCAGATTCAGCAACAGGCCCTTTGAAGGGGTGTTGCTTGATGAGCTACGATTCCTGCATTTCAGGGGGGTTGGACTAGATGATCACTTGGGTCCCTTCCAACTCTACCATTCTGTTATTCTAGGGCAGGGGTCAGCAACCTTTTTTCAGCCATGGACTGGTCCACCGCCCCTCCGACCATGTGGTGGGCCAGACTATATTTTGGAAAAGAAAATGAACAAATTCCTATGCCCCACAAATAACCCAGAGATGCATATTTATATTTTTTATTTCCCCCCAAAAAAATTATTCATTTTATAGCACAAATAAACAACACAAACAGAAAAACAAAGAATACAAACAAATTCTTGTCTTGCCCTTATTTTTTCTAAACATTGTTAGGTGGGCTTCCCCAAGTTCCCCCCCTCTGATTTTCATTTTACCTCATCTATAGCAGTTTACAATGTCATAATTACTTTTACCATAAAAATATTCACATTTTATCACTTACAAATAATCAGAGATGCATTTTAAATAGAAGGACACATTCTACCCATGTAAAAACACCAGGCAGGCCCCACAAACAACCCAGAGATGCATTTTAAATAAAAGGATACATTCTACTCATGGAAAAACACACTGATTCCCGGACTGTCCGTGGGCCGGATTTAGAAGGCAATTGGGCCAGATCCAGCCCCTGGGCCTCAGGTTGCCTACCCCTGTTCTAGGGTTTGTAGACAACTCCCTGGCAGCCTCCTCCAGCCTTCAGGTGACTGTGGTCCTTTGCTGAGACAACATTATCCAATGAGACAACAGGGCCCACTGGGAGTTGTCCAGCGTTCTTCCTTGCCTTGCGTGCCACCACTTCCCCAGTAAGTCCCAAGCCCCTCTTCCTACAAGCAAGCTCCGTCTGGGGCTCTTTTCCTTTCATCACCCCTTCTTGCCCCTGGCACCTTTGTGAGTGAACTGCAGAAGGAAGGTGCAGGAAGATCTCTGGATCATTGAGAGAGTGAAGGAATGGGTTTCCAAAACCCAAAACTGACTGTGCAGGCAGTTTTTAAACTGCACCAAAATCCCCATTTCTCCTTAGCTAAAATGCATAAACTTTAGCCGTTGAGCAAATGCAAAACAAGAACACAGCTCTCTCCCTTATCAGTTTGACGGCAAGACTGGCCTTGACTTTACCAGTAGAACAGACACAGACATATCTTATGTCCTGACCACAAATGACGCAGAGACCCAAGTCTGGGCCTAACGCCAGAGCATGTTCTCGGAAGTAGTGACCTCTTGCTCCAAGATAGGAGTAGGAACAGGAATATCCTTTTATGGTCAGGAGTGCAACTCGCTGTCATTTTGACTTCCTTCCTCCTGTCACGGAGCAACACAGACCCAATCGGTGAACTCCAATAAGGCTACAAGAGCATTTCAAGTTTAGGATAGTTTTGCAGGACTTCAGGGATGTTGTGTGGTTTGGGTGGGTGGGTAGAACACATACCTCTTGTTTTCACTAGATTTCCTTCTCAGGAAATCTCCTGTCTGTTCCTAAGAAGATAAAGAGAGATGTGCCCTGTCACAAAAACAGGGCAAGATCATGCCAGGTTTTTCATGGAATGATGGGTTGTAAAATAATGGGAGCCAAAGGCATCTCCCTCTCTCCGCTGCCACCCCTCTCACTCTCAAAAAAAATCATCTGGTTAAACAAGGGGAGCAATCTCCACAACAGTAGCTCCAGGAAATACAGTTGTGTTCCATGGTTGTGTCTTTTCTGGGCCAAGAGGCAAGTGCGCAGGTGCACACGTGCGCAGGTGCACAGGTGCATGGTGAACATCATTTTTAATAATGGATGGTGACATTTCCAGACAAAGGAGGAGACCAGCAGAATGGTGCTTCTCTTGATCGACTGGCTGGTTGCCCCCTGAACCGGAACAATCAGAGTATCCTTGGAAGGCAACACTTAATTTACAACACGGGGGCAGCCGGATGAACGAGTAGGCAGACTGGGCACATGCCCAAGGCGATGAAGGCTCAGTTTTGCAGGTGCTGAAGAAACTTCGGAGGGAGAAACCCCAACAAGGCCATCTCCTTTAATCCATCTGTCCTTGCTGTCTTTCCACCGGCAGGTGCAAACCTTTGTTATCGCAACAGGCTTTTGGTAACAAGCTAGTTTTAATGAAAGGGATCGTGCCATGCTGTTTTCATTGTAATTATCTGTATATTTTAAATAGATATTTTATATTTATATATAGTTTTAATTCTATTAGTGCTTAATAGTTTTTTTAATGATCTTTTTCTTCTTCTATTTTTAAGCTGTTCCTGTTTTATCTATAAGCCACCTTAAGTTCCTGTCAGGGAAAAAGGCAGAGTATAACTAAATTACTACTACTATTACTACTACTAATAATAATACATCAGAATTTGGAAGGGGATTTTTCCTTTAGAAAACTCCCACATATATTTATTTGTAACATCACAAGTTATGATAACAAATGTCAAATAAAAGTAGAAAGAGATCCCTAGAACTACCCCCCAAGTTGGCATAGCTTATTTGACAACAATAAGAAACCAAGACTTTAGTCTCAGTGGCCCAGGCCTGTGGAACTCTCTGCCACTAGAGATTCAGCAGGCACCTTATTTGACAACAATAAGAAACCAAGACTTTAGTCTCAGTGGTCCAGGCCTGTGGAACTCTCTGCCACTAGGGATTCAGCAGGCACCTTATTTGACAACAATAAGAAACCAAGACTTTAGTCTCAGTGGCCCAGGCCTGTGGAACTCTCTGCCACTAGGGATTCAGCAGGCACCTTATTTGACAACAATAAGAAACCAAGACTTTAGTCTCAGTGGCCCAGGCCTGTGGAACTCTCTGCCACTAGGGATTCAGCAGGCACCTTCTATGCCAAGTGTTAAATGCCCACTGAAATTTTTCCATACCACCAGGCCTTTGCAGGCAATTGAGTGCTTCCTCCACAATGGTCTGTTGATGTTTGTTTTAAATTCTTTTGCTTTTGACTTGTTAATTTGTTATGATTTTACTTTATGGTTTTATGGTTTTACACTGTTGGAAACTGTTGCGATATTGTTCTACAATACAGTATATCAATATTTTTGATAAATAAAGACTCAGTTTCTCAATACAGACACTATCTTGTAGTCTGCCCTCTCTGGTAAGCTTCAACCATGTATACTATGTTCCAGATTTTAGTTATGTGTTCTCTCAAGGATGGTGTTCTATCCATGCCCCCCCCCCCAATTCTGACAAATAATAATTCTGGCAGCAGCTCAGAGAGGGAGAGGTTTTTTCCTAACACACTCACTTTGCCATGGCATCAAAATAACCCAAACAACATCCATTCCAAGCTACGCCACAGACTTATTTTGAAGGGGTTTTAATCAGCACATTTGTGTGCAAGGTATCAGGCTTCAGTTCTGTTCAAACTTAGCACCTGGGATCTTCCCAGAGTAGAGAGAGCTGATTCACCCAGCAGATTTCCAAACCCCCGGCTGATCCTGAATAGCCTTTGGATCCATACATCTCTGTTGCAAGACTAGAGGCCACCCATTCACCCCCATCAGCTTCAGAAGAAGAGAAGGCAGACAGGTAGGCAGGAGATTCAGGGCCACCAAACTGGTCATCTACCTGAGGAGAGGGAAAGTGCATGGAAGCGCTAGCTGGATCGGGGCCTGACTGAGAGCCCAGAAGGTGTGGAGCCCCCATCTCAACATAATCTCACCATCTGAGCTGCTGAAGCAACAACTCCCTTCAAGATCCAAACTTCCTGAACTGGGAGAACGGTCAGCTGACTGACCAACCCTTTGAATCCAGATTAGGGCAATAAATAGTTTCCTGATGTGTTCAACTTTGGGACAAAGTCCTTAGTTTGTTAAGTGACTTGTGGGGAGGCTGCTCTTGGATGCTTCAGTTGGAACAAAAGTGAAAGCCTTTCTGCATATGCTCAGAGGCAGTTTTTGTGATCAGATCTCATCACCCAGGGGTAGGAGAATGATCCCAGACCCTGGATCTCCTGTTGCTCTGCCTTCGCCTCTCTTCCCCCCATTTGTCCCACAGTCTTGATAACTTTGGCACCCCATTCAATCCTTGTGCAATGTGAGAGCATCTTGATGTTACCGTGGTGGCAGAGGGGACGGTGAACACACAGCAGGGCCTGCAATGCAGATGAGACTTGGCAGTTTGATTTCCGCTCGCTGTCTTTTCCAGGGCTGGGCCATCTCTCTCCCCTTTTCTTTCTGCATTCTGCATTATAATTCAGGGAATATATCTGCAGTTTCAGCTTTTAACTTGCTGGGAGATCAACCATTCTGCTCCTCTAAGCAGAAAGGGACCAGGGCCGGATTTAGGTTTGATGAGGCCCTCAGCTCCTGAAGGTAATGGGGCCCTTTATATGTCCAGCTGTCCTTTGTCAACAACAAATGGTCACTGTTTTTGTGTGTTGAATATATGCTATATGGTAATTGATGGACCTAATAGGTATCTAAAGCCATTTGCACATAACAAAATATGTATTTTATCAAAGTAATTGTTGGACTGAAATACAACTAAGAAGAAGTATATTAATAGTGAAATGGGGGGGGGGGGGAGAGAGAGAGTGGGGCCCTAAGCTATAGCTTGTTTATCTTATACGTAAATCTGGCACTGAAAGGGACCGGCTTAAAAACTCATTATCAACTCCTACTGCAGCTGCAGTGACAGGAGCTCAGGTTACTCTCTTCTTGACAACGGCGCTCCCATGCAGCTGGGATAGGCAGAAAGACTGTGATTCGCCCCCCCCCCCAGGGTTATCCCGTGAATGAATGAACTTTATTACGGTCACAGACCAGGATTAAAAAATCATATAGATGAAATAGCAGTTAGGATTTTTTGACCGATAATTGTTAGGGCAGATGAGGACAAGGAAACAGGCATAAAACATCCGAATAAAATACAAGATTAAACACAGATAGTGGATGGATAAAAAACTAATAATTAAAACAGATAAGAGCTAAAAAAAACCAGCAAAGACACGCAGTTAAAACAACTGTAAGAGCATAAGAACTGAAAGACTTGCAGATAAAACAGCTATAAGAGGCTGCAGAGTAGAAGCCTCTTAAATAGAGGGTTATCCTGTGAGTTTTGTGGCTGAGTGGGGAATCAAACCCTGGTCTCTCAGGTCCTATTGTGACATTCTTAACTGCTACACCACAGTGGGCTGACCATTCTATTTCCTGGAGAGTTGTAACTCTAGAGATGGTAACCCCTGCTTTTGCATTCCCTATGTTGTTGGACTCCAGCTCATGAACACATGAAAAGAGCCCTGCTAGATTGGGTCAAAGGGAACCCACCTAGTTCAGTGTCCTGCTCTCACAGTGACTAACTGGATCTTGGTATGAGCTTTCGTGTGCATGCACACTTCTTCAGTATCTGAAGAAGTGTGCAGTATCTGAAGAAGTGTGCATGCACACGAAAGCTCATACCAAGAACTAACTTAGTTGGTCTTTAAGGTGCTACTGGAAGGAATTTTTTTATTTTGACTATGGCAGACCAACACGGCTACCTATCTGTAACAGTGACTAACTGGGTGTCTCAATGGAAAACCCACAAGCAGGACCCAAGAATAAGAGCCCTCTTCTCCCCTCCAGTGGCTTCTTCCAGCAACTGGTTTTCAGAAGCGTTGCTTTCTCCAACCATGGAGGCAGAGCAGAGCCACTGTGGCTAGGAGCCACTGACAGCTCTCCTCCTCCAGGAATTTGTCCAATCCTCTTTTATAATGGCATTTGGGGTAGGTTTGCGGGTTTGGCAGAAGGAGACAGGATCTGCCCATGCGATGCCCACCTGGTGGGAACTCTAGCTCACATGGCCCTTAAATGTAAAATGTATGACGATCTCCGCCAACAATTTCTAGACCATCTATGTATTCCAACATGGAAACCAGAAACGGAGGATATGCACTTCTTACTACAGGGGAGAGACCAGGAGCTCACCTAGACAGTAGCTAAGTTCCTCTGTTTGATTTTTTGTTGCCAAAGCATGCTACAGGATCCTACCCTTGCTGGAAACCCACAGAGATGAGGCGGATTGCTCGCCTCTTCTGCCCTTTAGCAGGTGACTGTGCCGTTGGGGTGGTGACGAGATCGCACTGGCCTATCTATTCTGAATGTATTCTGAATGTTCTTATGCCAATAAAGGTTACTTGACTTTAATGGCATCCAAATTGGTGGCCCTCATTGCCTCCTGTGGCAGTGAGTTTCACAGTTTAACCAGGAGCTTTTAACTTGCTGGGAGATCAACCATTCTGCTCCTCTAGGCAGAAAAGAACTAGGGTCGGATTTAGGTTTGATGAGGCCCTGAGCTACTGAAGGTAATGGGGCCCTTTATATGTCCAGCTGTCCTTTGTCAACAACAAATGGTCGCTATTTTTGTGTGTTGAATATATGCTATATGGTAATTTATGGACCTAATAGGTATCTAAAGCCATTTGCACATAACAAAATATGTATTTTATCAAAGTAATTGTTGGACTGAAATACAATTAAGAAGAAGTATATTAATAGTGAAATTGGGGGGGGCAAGAGAGTGGGGCCCTAAGCTGTAGCTTGATTAGCTTATACGTAAATCTGGCACTGAAAGGGACCGGCTTAAAAACTCATTATCAACTCCTACTGCAGCTGCAGTGACAGGAGCTCAGGTTACTCTCTTCTTGACAACGGCACTCCCATGCAGCTGGGATAGGCAGAAAGACTATGATTCGCCTATCTATTCTGAATGTATTCTGAATGTTCTTATGTGATGCCAATAAAGGTTACTTGACTTGACTTTAATGGCATCCAACTTGGTGGTCATCATTGCCTCCTGTGGCAGTGAGTTTCACAGTTTAACCAGGAGTACTTTCTTTTATCTGTCCTGCATCTTCCAACATTCAGCTTCTGTGGTTGCCCACCAGTTCTAGTGTTAGGAGAGAAAAGGGGGGAACTTCTCAACTCTCTCCATGCCATGCATAATCTTATAAACACCTGTCTGTCACCTCTTGCTTGCTTTTCCTCCAAACTGAAAAAGTCTGAAGTGCTGCAGCCTTTCTTCATAGGGGCCTATAACTCCCACCACCCCTAGGCAATGTGGCCAGATCATCCATGATTCCACTGCTGGCAGTAGCAGCAGCAGCAGGGAGAGGGGTGGTTGAGGAGCGGGCAGGAGCTGCAGTAGGTAGCTGCAAGAGGGGTGAATATGGCAGCCTGGATGTGTGGATGATATGTGGATATGGCAGTATGTGCAGGTTTCCCAGGGCCAGCTGGCATTAAAATCATAGAACTGTAGAGTTGGGGGAACCCTGAGGGTCATCTGGCCCAATCTCCCACAATGCAGGAATCTCAACACGCTTCCCCCGTCTAATTCGAAACCACGCCGGACCCTGCTTAGCTTTGCAAATGTGCCAGGAGCTTTATTGCTGGAAGGGAAATCCATAGTATAAAGACACTGGGGGACATAGTGGAGTGTTGGGAAAGGAAAGGGGATGGGGGGAAGGGAGCAGCTTGTACAAACTCTTCTTCTAAGATGACCAGAGCAAGATAAGAGACCAATTAAATTTGCACAGATGACTGAGCAACTGACCAGCAGGGGGCCTTGCTCAGCCTCCGTCCAGCAGACTTGGATGCAAACTGGTGACCTGAATCTGTTGTTTGTTTGAATAAAGAGTTCTTATGGAAGGAAGGAGTCGCTTCAGAAGTGTGGATGGAGTTGTTTTGCCAGCATTTCTGCATTGGCATCAAAAAGGGAAAGGCTGGCTTTCAGCAGATCCATTTCCAGGAGGTTGTGTGTTCAGGTCTGTTTCTCAAGACATTTGTGTCTCTTTGTGCGTCCTTGTCCACAGATAGCTAGTTTTGGAACAGAGGAATCTAACTTTTGCCTTCTTGCCGTCACTTTAGCTGTCTAGTTGCAGAGAATTTTCCTCTGGTTTCTCACATCTTGAAGAATAAGGCCCTTAGTTAATCTGCAGGGTTGATCAGCCTGAATTATTCTGTGCATCTCTATTGCAAAGTGCTGTGCGCATCTATGTGTGGACATGAATATGTACCTGTTGTGTGTGTACATGTGTTTCAAATCCATCCTTTCGGTGGACAAAATGAAACCCTCTCCAATTCTTCTCTAATTTCCTGAA